>NW_026294469.1:23084421-23688588 GCF_007827085.1 Peromyscus californicus insignis | reverse complement strand
CCGCGTCGTTATGAGGACCTAACATAGGGGTGAAGTGCTTTCATTAGAACTTACAGGTGGAGGGGCTGGCTTAGTGGGCAAAAGAGCTTGCCACCCAAGTGTGAGGATCTGCATTCAAATCCCCAGAATTCACACTGGCTGTGTCCTGAGCACCCACAGCCCAGCTCTCCTGTGGGGAGATGGTGGGTAGAGACAGGAGAATCCCCTGAAAAGAGCTAGCCTGCTGTATGCAGAGGGAAAAACCACCAAGAGACCCTGTCTCAAACAAAGACACACCTACAATAGGACACGGACAAACACCCACAGTTGTCCTCTGATCTCTACACACATGCCGCGGCATGTGCATACCATGTATGTACACATACCTACATGCATACCATACACCATACATGCACGCACATAAAGAATTTATGAACACTGTAACAACTAATTACCTCTGAGATGTTTAAAGCTTAAATAGCAGCTGGAGAGATGGCTCGGCTGCTCTACCAGAGGACCCAGATTCAATTCTCAGCACCCACCTGGCAGCTCACAACCATCTGTAACTCTAGTCTTGGGATCCATTGCCCTCTTCTGGCCTCCAAGGGCATTGCATGCATGCAATGCACAGATACACATGTGGGCAAACACCCATACACAGAACAAAAGTTAAATAGAAACATACTCATGGATTCAAAATTGTTGTCTACTTTACATATTAGTTCATACATTTATGAACAAACTGTGTGGGGGGTTATTTGTGAAAAATCACCATCTTCTTGGTGAGGATTCCAACAGGCTACATTAAGCTATTTGTTTACTTAAGATTTCTTTGTGTTCCTATGACATCTTTTCCTTTTTGCAGCTCACAGTGCTTAATGAATATTAACTCAAGAATCAGCGCTACAGGAAAGCTGAGGAGAGAAGCTGGCAAATATTAATATACTGCTCTCAGGACAGAAGGTCTGGAGTCTGCCTGGAAAATCTACGGAGCATCTGACACTTGCATGCCGATGTATTATCAGAGTGCATTGTGGAATTTGTTTGATGTGTATGTGACTGGTCATTTGCTCCTGGGCATCTTTTCAGTTGAGAAAAAAAGAACTGATAACAACACAGTATATTGTTGAACTGAAAAGTAAACCAAATTGCAAACAGTATAGGCCGTCCTTTTGGGAGGCAAAACCAAAAATAAAACACAAACGTTTGTTTCTTCAGCCACTGCTCATTCTGTTGCTGTGACAAACACCACAACCGAAAGTAGTCTATGGGAGAAACGGATTTATCTGGCTTACATTTCTAGGTCACAGTCCGTCACTGAGGGAAGTCAAGGCAGGACATCAAACAGAAACTTAAAGCAGAAACCGTGGAGGAATGCTGCTTGCTGGCTCCCCCACGGCTCTTGCTTAGCTGGCTTCCTGATAAACCCCAGGACCACCTCTCCAAATAAGGGTGCAGTCCACAGTGGCCTAGGCCCTTCCAGATCAATTAGCCATCACGGAAAATGTCTCACAGACAGGTCCACAGGCCAGTCTGAGCAAGGGCCTTCCTCAATTGAGTCTCTTCCATCAGGTGACTCCAGAACTAACAAGCCGCCAACTCAAGTTGACAAGGACACCCACCCAAACCTAAAACTAACTGAACGTCTATCTTACATCAGACCCAGTGCCGTGTGTCTTATGTGTGTGTCTCTAATAATCACACCTGCCTTGCAAGATGTGTTCGGAGCACAAAGGTCCTTGCACCTACAGGTCACCAGGGAAACCAGGAATGTTGAGCAGGCAGGGTCCTCTTTCAAAGCAAAAGATGTATAACCTGTTTTTCCACCCAGAAGGCTGGGAACTGGAGGTGATTAATGGTCCTGTGGGCCGTATTATCTGAAGAGTCAGGCCATACCAAGCTTCTACAACCAGGACTGGAGTTACCTAATAGTCTCAATGACCCTTACATTATCTGTATGACCAGGGGCTCCCACAACCAAGACCAGAGGTGGCTAATAGCCCAAATGACCTCTACACTATCTCTGACTGAGACCACACCAGATCTTCCCCCAGGTCTTTTAACTAATACATGCAACCTATCTCTAGAACCCATCTTCCTGATACCTACCAAGTTGATTTTCAATGTAATTATGCCTCCTTGTGCACTGGGGATTGTGTTCCACCAGGGAAACTTTTTTCCAAATTGCAACGTGTTTAAATATGCCTACAATAAACTGCCTGGCATCAGGCTAAAGACATTTCATCCAGCCTGGCTCATTAAGTCGGGCTGAAGCAAGTTTTCCTTCTTCCTCTTTTTTGTTTGTTTGTTTGTTTTTTGGTTTTTCGAGACAGGGTTTCTCCGTGTAGTTTTGGTGCTGGTCCTGGATCTCGCTCTGTAGATCATTCTGGCCTCAAAGTTACAGAGATATGCCTGGCTCTGCCTCCAGAGTGCTGGGATTAAAGGCATATGACACCGACACCCGGCTCCTTCTTGCCTCTTAGCAGATAGCTTTGCTGCCAGCCATGATGCTTGAAAGGATCCTCCCCCCCAACTCGCCCCCCCACTCCCCACTCCCATCCCCCAAATCAACACAACAGTTTTGCTTTTGCAGGTCAGAGAAGTGCCAGGTGCCAGTGTGAGAATTTAAGACATACCACTGCAAGTGGAGAATTGACTAAGGGAACTTGAGGCCAGGTTCAATATTCAGAAATATTTCTTCTTTCCGGTTCTCTGCCTCATGATACGCATCTTTTTATTCATTTGGCACTTGAAAATCTGAATCTGAGTCTAAAGTGTTTCAAAATGGAAAAGCTTTGAATACCAGCATGATCCACCTGGCCTTGTGTGATGGGTCACAATCAAAACACAGGAGCATGCAAGAAGTAAAAATGGATAAACCATATCTGAAAAAAGTGTTCCTCATGAGAGAAATACAAATTTCAATTACTGTGAGATTTCATCTTACTCCATCCAGTCAGAATGGTTAAGCTCAAGAAAACAACTGATACCGAGTCTGGAATAGGACACTGAGTCTTTGGAGTACATGTCCGTTGAGTGGGATGGCTAGGTCCAACAGGGGATCTACTTCTAGCTTTTTCAGACTTCTCCACACTGATTTCCAAAGTGGCTGCACCAGTTCACAATCCCACCTCTTTCTCCACATCTTCACCCACATTTGTTGTCAATTGTTTTCTTTCTTTCTTTCTTTCTTTTTTTTTCTTTTATTTTTCTTTTTCTTTTTTTGATACAGGGTTTCTCTGTGTAGCTTTAGTGCTTTGTAGACCAGGCTGGCCTCAAACTCACAGAGATCCGCCTGGCTCTGCCTCCCGAGTGCTGGGATTAAAGGCGTGCGCCACCACAACCTGGCCCAAATCTTTAAATTTGAGTATACAACCTGAAGTAACTTCAGAAGCCACAGAGGTAGAAAGGGATGGTGATGGGAGTGGGGATGGGGCTCTAAAGGGGGGCTAATAGGATACAGGTGGAGATGGGAAGGTGGAAATGGGAAAAAAACAAGGCAGGACTTTAATTGGGAAGGGAGGGGGAAGGTAATACAGAGAGAGAGAGAGAGAAAGAGGAGAAATAAACAACACTAAGGACATTTGAAATATTTGGTTTTTCGAGACAAGGTTTCTTTGTGTAGCCCTGGCTGTCCTAGAACTCACTCTGTAGACTAGGCTGGCCTCAAAATCCACTTGGCTCTGCCTCCTGAGTGCTGGGATTAAAGGTATGCCCATTTTTAATGGAATTTTTTTGACTGGATGTAGTAAGATGAAATCTCACAGTAATTGAAATTTGTATTTCTCTAATGAGGAACACTTTTTTCAGATATGGTTTATCCATTTTTACTTCTTGCATGCTCCTGTGTTTTGATTGTGACCCGTCACACAAGGCCAGGTGGATCGTGCTGGTATTCAAAGCTTTTCCATTTTGAAACACTTTAGATTCAGATTCAGATTTTCAAGTGCCAAATGAATAAAAATTCTTAAACAGGGGGTGATAACACAGGTGGTGATAACACTCCTCCCAAGAGCCATAAGCTATCTAACAAAAACCCAGTTAGTGCCAGGCAAGGGAACCCTTCCAGCAAGTTGTTGTGGGAGGGAGGGGATCTTAGTTACTGTTTTATTGCTGTGAAGAGACACCATGACCAAGGCAACCCTTGTAAAAGAAAGTATTTAACTAGGGGCTTGTTTACAGTTTTAGAGTCTAGTCCAAAATCAAGGTGGGAAGCAGACAATTATGGCACTGGAGCAGTAGCTAAGAGGTTTATATCCTGCTCTGCAGGCAGAGAGAGAGAGAAAAACACTGGGCCTGGTGTGGGCTTTTGAAACCTCAGAATCCACCCCCAGGGACATGCTTCCTTCAACAAGGCCACACCTGCTCCATCAAGGCCACACCTCCTAATCCTTCTAATCCTTCTCAAATAGTTCCACTCCCTGGTGACTCGGCAAATATACGAGCCTGTGGGGGCCACTCTCATCCAAACTACCACAGGGCCTAAGAAACTCCCCAATGGGCTGGAGAGACGGCTCAGAGGTTAAGAGCACTGGCTGCTCTTCCTGAGATCCTGAGTTCAATTTCCAGCAACCACATGGTGGCTCACAGTCATCTATAATTTGATCTGGTCCCCTCTTCTGGTGTGTAGGCAGAATACTGTATATGTAATAAATAAATAAATCCTTAAAGAAGAAGAAGAAGAAGAAGAAGAAGAAGAAGAAGAAGAAGAAGAAGAAGAAGAAGAAGTCCCCAAACAACATATGCTGTCGCCATTGTCCTTGGATGCCTGTCACTTGAAGGTAAAATCCTATGGCCAAGACACACTCCATGCACTTTGGACACAATGAAGGGATTTTAAAAAAAGGCAAAGTGGGTGCCTTTCGGGCCCTGCCAAGGTGTGCCACTCAGCAAGCATGCCATGGCCACGATGCAAGAGGTTCATTGGGGGAGGGGAAGAGTGAAGGAGTGAAAGACTGTGTCAGAGTGGGGACATGAGAGAGGCAGGCAGACAGACAGACAGAGGGACAGGGAGACCGAGAGAAGAGGGTAGAGACAAAAAGAAGAGAGGCAAGAGAGCGAGCTGTGCCTGGCGGGCACTCTTAAGGGTGCACATGTTGTATCGCTGACAGTGGAAAGGCACCCAGCCGTGGCGATGATGACACAGCTTCAGCGGCAGAGGCAGCATCTTCGCGCACGGTTCCTTTCCACATTGGCATCAAAGCATGATCTCCTGGAAGGGACCATTAATTTCCTCAGTGACGAGGCTTAAGGAGTCCCCTCCATGCTTCTCTTAAAACAGCATTTCCTGGGGCTGTCACAACTGTCCGTAACCCTGCCATTGCCTTCCATGTTTAATCTACGTTTGAAACTCTCTCTGGCATCCGCTGTGTGGTCCTCTTGCAGCCGTAGGCCACCCGAAAATACCATGAAATCTCAGCGACGTGGCTGCCTAAACAAGACCTGAACAGGGGTGATGCCAACAGACATGCTAACACGGAAAGGGGAAGAAGTCTCATGGAGCCTCAACCCTAGACAAAGAGTAACAGACAACCGAGGAACGCCGAGTGGCAGAACGCAGTTGTCGCCAAGGAGAGTCCCCCGCCTGGCTTAGCTAATGCCAGGCACTCAGCCCTGAAATCATACAAACAACGTTATAGGAACTAAGCAGAATGTATTTATGTCTTTAGGAGCATATATATATATATATATATATATATATATATATATATATATGCATGCATATATTCATATTCATAATAAATAGAGAAAAAGAGACCAGAGGCCATAAATTTGAGAAGGGCTATACAGGAGGGGTTGAAGGGAGAAAAAGGAAAAATGATGTAATTTTATTTTAGTTTCAAAATTTTATTTTAGTTTCAGCTTCTGAGACTTGGCAGCATGGGAGTGGATCACATCGCTTTCTATTTTCATCCGTCACCATCTATTTGGGGTCCCTAGGCAAGTGCCTCCAAGACTCGCTTCTAATTGTGTCTTCTCCTAAACTCTCCAGTGTTTCCCAGGGCCCTTCCTACCATCTTCTTAAGTAGTCCAACTTGTGAAAAGCCATCACGGGTGAGAGTCTGAGGATTTACCCAGGCCCTTTCCTAGCATAACAACCTTGCCCTGACATCTCCTCAGCAGGGCTCAGGGGAAGGGCTGGAGGGGAGCAAGATGACAGCCAGATACAGAACCTTACACCATGCTCCATCTGGTATTACTGCAGCAGTTACGGCCACGTGAAATTGAATCTATCTGGCAGAGGAAGGCATTCACTCACCTTCATTCTTTAATTAAGTTTGGCACCAATTCCTAACTTTCTCCAGGGAAAAACTTCCCTCTCTAACAAAGCCTGTTAAAAATGCTCATGAGAAATGTACCATCTCTCCACGCACCTGTAACTTTATTTCGTATTAAAAGCTTGCAAAGTCCTTCGAGGCTAGCATCTTCCGTAGGGGGAAAAAAACTGCCTTTGTTCTCTGTTTTCTTGTTTCTAGTCTATGTGTTTGGGGCCTGAGGATTATAAATAAGATTACAGTCTAGATAAGAGGGCCAGGATAGAAAATAATCCGTATCAGGAATGTCTCTAGATGCCAGGAGCAAAATTGCTATAGTGATAGGTAGACTGTAGACCGAGCAGTAATCAATGAGATAAGGATATGTTTAAGGAGAGGGACAGAAGGTAATTTTGAGGTATGGGAGGCTAGAGAAGAACTTGGCTATAGGAAAATAACCATAAACAAAGCAAAGATCCTGGGCTGCAGTTCAGTGGCGTTGGTCCACAGCGGCGTTGGTCCACAGCAAGCACTGATTCTACTTGAGACCTTGTTGGCAACAATTGGAGGGACCCAGCCATCTGCAGCCACCCTGGAGGTAATATTGATTCATTCTTGAATCTAAGAACCATGGGGTTAAAGCATTCTCTTCAGTAGGAAGACTGGTATGGGAGTATGCTGGGGCAGCGTAATCACGTGGCCAATTGATTCCATAGGCCTCTCCTGGCCAGGACTTAAGAAAGTCTGGAAACTGAAGCCCAGGTGCCGTCTCCCCCACCCCCCCCAAGGGCTTCTTCAGAATTCAAAGGACTTCAGAGCTGAGCTGCTAAACACTGTAGCCAGATTAATTAGTTTCTGGCAATTTCCTGTAAGACCTGGAAGGGTTGAGTTAGAAACTAGCAACCAATTATCTCAGTGAAGCAGGAACAAGGGGGACCAACATCATCGCTAAGTCCCACAAAAGCCTGTCCTCTCCCAGAGGGAGTAGAGGCAGGCTTGTCTCTCTGTGTTAGTCTGAAAAAGCATTCCTTAACTGCTGGGAACGGAGCTGAAGAGCTTCTCTTCCAGCAAGGAGCCGAGGGAAAAAAAAAATAAAATGAATGCCAGATCTCGTCGAAAGCCCAGAGAGCTGCTGTCCCCCAGGTTGCAGGCTTCCTTGCCTGTCTTCCTTCCCATGTGGTCCCGACTTCCTTCCTTCCTTCCTCCACAGCGGCCAGGGGACTTGGCTGCAACAGCCCACTCCTTGCGGACTGACCACCGCTATGCTAGTCGAAGATTCTGGAGTCTCGTGGAGACTTGAGTCTCGTTTTCAGCTTCCCAGGTGGAATCAGATGTTTGCTAATGTTCCTTCCAGGTTTTGATGTGTTTCTGAAGAAGTGTTTTCAGTTAAATCCAGGGAGAGATGTAGGTGGAGTTCGAGACCGGCCACCTGCCTTTCAGGAACACTCCAGTCCAGCAACTGTTCCCGGTCAGGCTACAGCCGGGGGAGGAGGTCGTCCCATCCCCCAGGGCAAAGAGGAAGAAGAAAAACAGGAAAGAGCCAGGAGGGCTGGCCGATGTTCATAGGTGTACGTGCAGGTTGCTCAGTACCACCCGCTCCTGCAGGGTGGATGTGCAAACTGACGACATCTCACCTTGGGGCCCCATTCCTTCACCGCCCCGCTCACTCTAGCCTAGAAGTTTGAAGCAGCCAATCAGAATGTTTGTAGCCTTCTATGGGAGATTAAAAAAAAAAAAAAAAAAAAAGGCCAAACATGTCTAAAAGCCCAACATATGGGGGTGCAGCTTTTGGAGGATAATCCACTAGAAACCTTCCAGCATAATGAACTGTTTCTGAAGACTTGGTGGTTCCATTTCTTAGACTTGAAATCATGCCTCAAGATGTTGAGCTGCAATTAAATCAGCCTCCTAAACTGCTTAATATGCAGCACAGCATCAGTCATGTGTTTTTAACGTAATGACATTTGTATCTATTTTTTCTAATGTTCATGGATATTTGTAAATGAATGTTTCGCCTGCACATATGTCTGTGCAGTACCCATGGAGGCCAGAAGAGGGGGTTAGAGCTCCTGGAACTGGAGTTACAGGTGGTTGTTAGCCACCACAAGGGTGCTGGGAACCGAACCTGGGTCCTTTGCAAGCACAGCCAGTACTCTTAACCATCGAGCCAACTCTCTAGCCCCACAGGAATTTAGTTTTAATCAGAGATTTCTGTGAACAATAAACATGAGGGGAGTTCAGCCCAGAGAAAGCAGATTATAATAAACTATGAAAAACAATCTAAGAGCCGTTGGAGTACAGTCTCCAAAGAAATACATGCCTGGAGCCTATAAAAATGTGCAAGTCGCCGGGCGGTGGTGGCACACACCTTTAATCCCAGCACTCGGGAGGCAGAGGCAGGCGGATCTCTGTGAGTTCGAGGCCAGCCTGGGCTACAGCTCGAGATCCAGGAAAGGCGCAAAGCTACACAGAGAAACCCTGTCTCGAAAAACCAAAAAAAAAAAAAAAAAAAATGTGCGAGTCATTTACGGGAGATTGCTTTTACATGTTTGGACATCATGGACTGTAAGTTGTGGGAGGAGAAGCATAGATAAAAATGACTTTGGGCTCTGGAAGCTTTTGCTATTGACCGAGTTGACAGAAGTCTATTTGCAGAAATGTGATGAAAGATTGCATTTCTGAGATTTATCAATAGGGCATGTGGAACAGAAACACGCAGGAAAGCAAAAGCTGGAAAGATAAATTGATATTATGTATTCTCTGTAACTAGAGGTTATAGGAACGGCTCATCTCTAGATGTCCACGTGGTCCGTGATTGGACTTCTCACGTAGCCACAGCGCCTTTCAAGTCTGTCAGCTATGGAGGTTTACCACGCTTGCTCATGCACTTAAGTATTTGTGTTGCAGTTCCTGTCTTGCTCCTGCGGGGATGCTAGACCAGAGGGAGGATGTCAGCAGCCTCCCAGGGAATTGCTGCCTGTCACAGCCTTTGAAAATGTTAAGTCCCGCAGAAGGGCTCAGCAGGGCTTCTGCTAACCTTGTTTTATTGGTCTACCAAATAACCACGGCAGTATCATGACATCCCCTACACTGAGTTCAACATACCATTTGCATTTACAGTGTAAAGTTGTTATTAAAGGCAGGATATTTTTACAAGTGCAGACATCTCTCTTCCCTCTTCTGTAGCGGCACAGTACTTAAGAACCTGCTGCTCAACCACCTGGTCATGTTTATTCATGTCAGGACCATGTTCCTGTCACTGGTGGGTTTCTTTCTTTGATTGTAATATTGCCTCAATGCATCTAGGCTGACCGGCTTCAGAAAGGGCACAGCTTTGGGCACAATATGCCCAGGACATGTGCATGCATGATGGGAAGAATGATTTGGTTAGGATGAGCCTCTATGAGGCCAGGCGCACACTGTCTTCATGTTAGTAAGATCTTTAGGGAAAGGCACCTTCTGGTTCTCATGTTTGGACCATGTTACCATGTGTGCTCACACAGCTAGAACTTCCCCTTTTTGGCACATATCATCACAAATATTCATTGAGTGAGCAAAGCTCTTATGTGGTTGGTTGTTTTACTCTTTTTACTCTTTGCCTCTTTTGGGGGCCCACCACCCAGCTCCCAAATAATCACAAATGGAGACTTAATTCTTACTTATAAATGTCCGGCCTTAGCTTGGCTTATTTCTGGCCAGCTTTTCTTAAATTATCCTGTCTATCTTTTGCCTCTGGGCTTTTATCTTTATTTCTGATCAGCACGGGAGTTTTGACCTGCTCCGTTTCTGACCTGGGCCGGTTCACCCCTCCTTAGGCAACCTGGTGGTCCCCTGCTCCCGGGAGGTCACCATATTGATGCCGAGCTTAGTGCAGACACCCGATCGGCATAGCGCACTACAGCCCAGAACTCCTGGACTCAAGCGATCCTCCTGTCTCAGCCTCCCGAGTAGCTGGGACTACAGGCGTGCGCCACAGCGCCCGGCGCTTTCTCTATTTCTGTATACCCTTCTTTTTACTTTCTCTGTGGCTTGATGTATAACTGGGTGGCTGGCCCCTGGTGTCCTCCTCTCCTCCTTTTCTCACTCCTTGATCTCTTTTTGCTCATTTTCTCCTATGTATCCTCTCTGCCTACCAGCCCCACCTATCCTTCCTCCCGCCTTGCTATCGGCCGTTCAGCTCTTTATTAGACCATCAGGTGTTTTAGACAGGCACAGTAACACAGCTTCACAGAGTTAAGCAAATGCAATATAAAAGAGTGCAGCACATCTTTGCATCATTAAAGCAAATGTTCCAGGGAATAAACAAGTGTAACACACCTTAAAATAATATTCCACAACATTCTTGGACTTGCAAGCTAATTTATGAGCATCCTGTTGAGAGTCTGTGGTACACAAGGATCCCCTTCAGCCATCAGCAATCAATTCCAAAAGAGAGCATGGTAAAGAAATGCAATTATATAGGTTTCTTTGTCAATACAATTCATTTGAGGATAGTAGCAGACTGTGGAACATTTTGGTTTTAATACAATAAAATGTTGATTTAAAGTAGAACCCAAGATAGGTGATAAATAAGACAGACGAGAATGTTTCTCACTATTGTGGTCTAATTTATGCATTTCCCTATTTAGCAGGGAGAAAGGATTGGAAGAGAGAGTGTGGGGAGACGAAAGGGAAGGAAAAATGAAGACAAAGATTGAACACAGTAAGAGAAGAGAGCTGGGCGGTGGTCATACATGCCTTTAATCCCAGCACTTGGGAGGCAGAGGCAGGTGGATCTCTGTGAGTTCGAGGCCAGCCTGGTCTACAGAGTGAGTTCCAGGACAGGCTCCAAAGCTACACAAGAAACCCTGTCTCGAAAAACCAAGGGAAAAAAAAAAGCAACTTGTTCTTCCCGTGGATGGGGGTTCAGATCAGTAGCGAACAAGCCCGAGGGTTGCATGCTCAGGTATTCCTTTCTTACCCCTGAGCATGGCATTGTTGCCTGGAAGGGCACTTGGAAGAAATGCTATTGAAATGATTGGTTTTTATAATGTCCAGCAATCCTCCTTCATTTGATTAAGTCCTGCTTTAATTTCACAAGGTTTTTAGTGTATGTGTTTGTTGACTTTTGGAATTTATTTTTATTTAATTTATCTCTATGCTTAAATGTGTTTATCTTTCACAGTTTCATACACATATGAGGTATTTTGATCATAATCTCCCCCATTATCCTTTTTTCCCACCCACTGAATCCCTTTTCTTCCCAAGTCCCCTGTGTCTACCTCTTACTTACATGTTTTCTCTGTCTCTGTCTCTGTCTCTCTCTCCTCTGTCTCTGTCTCTGTCTCTGTCTCTCTCTCTCTCTGTGTGTATGACATGTGTGCATGCACTACACTGCATTTAATTAGGGTTGCCTGCATAAGCATGGTGTGTGTATGTGTGGGATTGTTTACTTGAGCAAGGGCAACTTTCTAGTAGCTATACCACAAAGGAATTTGATTCTCTGTCGCCTAGCAACCATTAACTACAAATGCTCTTCAGGAGGATGAAACCTTATGAGCCCTCCCCTCCAACCGCCCCCTACCCCGGAACCAGAGTTTTGACCCCACTGTGGGATGACTTGACTTCTAGTCATCCCTGGAGACTCGCCTGTGTCCTTTCTGACCATCCCTAAGCACAGGAAGCCAGTTTGCATGGATTGTGTTCTTGAACCTGTTGCTCTCAAACTTCTAATTGCATTGACCAATAAAATACTCTGTGAGAAGTTTGAGAGCAGAGAATTAACCCTTTCACAGCCTTATCAAGGATGCACGTTGCTTCTTGATTTCCACCCAGCCTCCAAGAGTGAGGTTTTGTCTTAGACTTCTGTGGCTGCAGATAGCTATCTGGTCTCTAGGTGTCACATGCTTCTGCAGTTCCCTTCCAGCGAGGAAGGACATGCTTTCTCTGTCGGGGAGGAACCTGTCACAGACTTCTTTCCATGTCTCACTGGCCCCAATTTTTGACATACCTGTTGCTTCCAACAAACACGGGTAATGAAGACAATAATATGATTGGCTTAGGTGAGGAGTAAGAAATACTGCCTTGGCGGCGAATGTGGCCCGTTGCCTGTTGTTGTAAATAAAGTTTTATTGTTTATTTTATTGTAATTACACTCAACCTTGAGTCGTTCCCTAAGGAAAACAGGAGTTTAATAAATGAGTGGGGGTTGGCAGGACATTTATATACTACTTGTGGCTGATTTTACAATATAGCAGCATAACTGGGTAATTGGGGTGCAACCCAAGGCTGCAAATGTTCATAGAACATTTCAATAATATCACAATACGTTTTGTAAGACATCCTCTTCCGTAGACACCTCCTATGAACACATGATAGAAGGAACTCTATCCAAATGGGGGGGGGGGGGTTGTGCCAGCAAAGACAGGGGCAGTAGAAATAGCTGTTAATAGGCAGCGTGAGCCCATGCTAAGGGTTGGTGGTAGACTGGAGTTTTCCATGAAGTGGTCACTGCTACACTGGAGGAGACCACTAAGTGGGGTTATGGGGAGCCGTATTAGCCGCAGCCTTTAGATAGTGGTTTCTGCTCAGACCAGCTCATTCGCTCATGGGGCTACCGGGGAGAAACAGGTCAAGAATGTCCCTGGGCTATCACAGGAGAAGAAAGCTGTGGTCTTCTGCTTCAAGAGTATGCACAGAGCAGTGACTTTCTCTCTCTCACACTCAGAATATCACCAGAAGCTTCACGGAGTTGGAATTTTAAAAGATCCAACCTGAGAGGGCCTTGCACAGGCCACCACCCTTCTCTATCAAACAAAGTCTCATTATGTAGTCCAGGCTAGCCCCAAACTCAAAATCCTTCTGTTTCAGCCTTTCCAGTACTGGAATTACAGGCATATGTCACCATGCATGGATGGATGAGGCAGATATCTCTTTAATTTATACTGTTTCCTTTTTATCCACTGGCTGGTGAATTTATGTTTAATTGAACTGAATTTAGTGGTTTTGTTTGGTTGTTTGATTGGTTCGTTTTTGGTTTTTCGAGACAAGGTTTCTCTGTGTAGCCCTGCCTATCCTGGAACTCACTCTGTAGATCAGGCTGGTCTCAAACTCATAGAGCATGGCCTGCCTCTGCCTCCTGAGTGCTGGGATTAAAGGCGTGTACCACCACCATCCAACTGAATTTGGTTTATTAATGTTCAAATAATCCTCATCTGAAATTTTTTTCCACATTCCATTGAGTTGATTAAGGCCTGGACACATCTGGACATAAATTCTTCAACTAACCAGACAGTATCACCATGTGTGAAATATTTGATTTCTGAAGGCTCTTAGATTACTATATATATATATATATAATGTATAAAATTATATATAAGGTAATGTATATTATACATACAATGTGTGTGTGTGCAATGTGTGTGTCTTTGTGTGCATATTTGCATTCATGTCCATGTGTGAGAGTGTGTGCACCTACGTGTGAAGGTTGGGAAACAGCCTCCGATGTTGGCCTGGTCTTCTAGCTTGTTTTGAGACAAAGTCTTTTTGGTTTGCCATTTTGTACCATTTTGTACCAGCTGGCCCATGGGCTTCCAAGGGGTCCCTATTAACCTTTTCAATCTTCCTGTGGTTGGGAGTTGCTTTTCCATGAGCTCTGGGGTCCGAAGCCAGGTGGTCAGACTTTCTCAGCACGCGATTCTACCCGCTGGGCTATCTCCCTGGCCCTTACTTGGTTGTTTCCGAATGGGGGGAGGGGGATGGAAGCGAGGGCCTGTCCATTCTTAGCCATGCCACGAGGACGTTGGTGACTAGATTTGATGGGCTTTTCTTTCCTTAATCTACCTTTGTCTACCGCTGTATCAGCCACCCCTGGCTGGCTGAGGGAGAGGGGTTACCCCTTCCCTGCGGGGGTCGCTGAGAAGTGGAGGCGGGAAGACACGGTCCCTGCCCTCAGGATACTCGTGGACCAGTTAGGGCAGCAGAGGAACAATTCCCTTCCCTGGGGAGGACCTCAGCGTCCTGGTTCTCTCGGGCCCTGGCCGACCTTCCTTCAGCCAAGCAAGGGCTGAATTCTCCGAGCAGCGAATCCGCTGGAGAGAGGGCGACTACAGAATCTGTCTACACAGTCTTCCCCTCCTGATGTCGTGTGAAAGCGGAGAGCAGGTGGCTGAGAACAAAGGAGCGAGGCGGAGCCTCGGCGGCCGACCGTGCAGGTTTCTCAGGCGGCTCGGGTGTCTGCGAGCGGCTCGCTCCTCTCTGCACGCTGGGAAGAAGGGCTCCTTGTCGTTCTAACCCACGGACAGGGGCGTGATTATGGCTCAAGATTCTTCCAGCGTCATAAATGGATTTTAAAAGTTAGGCTCAGCAGATTCCACCACCACCCCGCCCCCAATCCATGCATTGTACTTACTTGACCACCGTTTTGTGTTATCTAAGTGATTCTGGTAGTTTTCTGATGTTAACGAGCAAATCTCTGTCTTGAGACTTGGGAACTAAAGACAACAAAGGCCCTATAGCCAGTATAAAATGGTTCTGCATTTCTTATTGTGTAAATTATTAGCAGAAGTCATAAGGTGTCTACGTGAATAAAAAAATCTTTATTTTTATATTAGATTATTTTTAAAAAGTGTGTGTGTACATGTTCGTGTGTGTGCACATGTATGTGCATGGGTATGGAGGTCGGAGATTGATTTCAGGTATATTTATAGCTGAATAAAATCCCATTGTGCCTATCTTTATCTATTCATCCGTTGATGGACATCTAGGCTAGTTCCATATCTTGATACTGTGAATAATTCAGTAGTGAACACGGACGTGCACATAACTCTGTGGTATGTTGACTTAAAACCCTTTGGGTCTGTGCCGAGGACGGGCACAGCTGGATCAGATGCCGGATTCCTTTTTAATTTGTTGGGATATTTCCATAGGGGCTGCACCAGCTTCCTTACGGTGCAGGTCGTGTGCAGGGGTCTCTTTGCCCGCGTTCTCATCAGCATTGTCATTTTTCTCCCCGTCCCCAACTTCTGGTGTGTGTGTGTGTGTGTGTGTGTGTGTGTGTGTACAAAATAAGTTTCATTATGACTCTATTGGTGGGTTTTTATTTTTTGAGACTGTCATTTAATTACATTTCTCCCTTCCTTTTCCTCCCTTCAAACCCTCCCACAGACCTTCCCCACTCTCCTCCAAATCCATGGCCTCTTCTTTCATCAATTGTAATTGCATGTGTGTATGTATTTGTGCATACATACGTTCCTAAGAATAACGCACTGAACTCACTTAATGCTTCCTGTATGTGTGTTTTCAGGACTGACTATTTGGCACTGTACAGCGCATTGATGTGCTCTTCCCTGGGGAGGAGGGTGTCTCCGGCTCCCAGCATCCTCAGGTGCCTGCTGTTCTTTGTGTGGGGCTGAGGCCTCCTGGGCTTTTCCCTGTGCAGTTTGCTGTTGACAGTCATTCCGGTTGGGATGGGATGGAATCTCAGTATAATCCTTTTTAATTAAGAAAAATTAAAGTGTGCGCATGTGCATGTGGTGTGTTTATATGTATGTGTATGTGTGTGTATATGTGTGTGCATGTGTATATGTATGTGTGTGTGTGTGTGTGTGTGTGTGTGTGTGTGTGTGTGTGTAAGTGGAGGCCATAGGGCCTTGCTCAGGAATTGGTTCTCTCCTGCCACCTTGTGGGATCCTGGGACCAAACTCACATTACCAGGCCCTGCAAGTGCCTCTCCTGGCTGAGCCATCTCCCTGGCCTTCAACGTCATTTTAACTTATATCTCCATGATTTAAGAATATAAAAACAGTTTTCAAATATCTATTGGCCATGTGTACTTCTTTTGGGAACCCCTGTACAGGTCATTAGCCCAGCTATTGATTATATGACTGATATAAACTCTCAAGCTTCAAACAAGAATACAATTTTGGCAAAAGGAATGAATCTAGAATAAGTGGAATTTCAAGGCTAGGTCTATCATCCTGGCCGAGGGAAGGGTTTGTGACTTCCTGGAAAATGATTTCCTTCCGGGAAGGCGGAGGGAGGCGGAAACGGGAACAAGGCAAGTCTAAGCGTTTGTATCCTGGGACAGAGACAGCGTCTTTGCTACTACAAAAGGCCAGGAGAGATTTCCAGATGCTGGGAGAAGACACTGACGGTGACCCCAATGAGGCTTGAGCTGAGTGGGAAGAGGAGCTGGGACCAGTGACCAGTGTTTCCTTAGTGTATGAATGAATGAGCCCATTACACACGAACACACACACACATGTGTACACACACAATTTAAAAGATTAAATAAGTAAAATGTGCTTCTCTTTTGTTAACCTGAGTTTTGTTACTGAAGTCTCGGCCCTGAATCCTGCAGCAGGTGAAGAAAAGAAATGACTTTTTTCCTCCCTGCCACAGCGCGCTCTCTCTCTCTCTCTCTCTCTCCCCACCCCACCCTGTGTGTATGTGTGTGTGTGTGTGTGTGTGCGCGCACACACACACACACAAGCTTTCCCAACTGCTGCCCTGATCACCAAGTCAGGTATCGCAGACTTCAGCAGGGAGGCAACCAGGGCTAAGGCTAGAGGAGAATGGAGCCTAAAGAGCAGTGTGGCCCACCAGTTAGTGGTAAAGGGATCAGAGGGGGAGTATTCTTTGCCCAGGTTATTATCCCTAGTGCCTTCCTCTCCTGGGGAGTGAATGGAATAGTGTAGAGGGAAAAATAAAACCCACAAATACAACGCTTTGCACAAAGTAAGGCTAAGGTTTTCTTTAACTTTTGTTTCTATCATAAATACAACTTTATATGTAAATATAGTAGGTGCCGAGGTTTGAACGTGAAGTGACCCCCAGGTGAATGTCTTCAAGCACTCCGTTCTCTGCGGGTGGCAGTTTTAGGGGGCGGAGCCTAGCTGGAGGAAGAGGGATGCTGCGGGGGTGGGCCTTAGGTTTTTATGCTCTAGGCCCCACTTTCCAGCCTCTGTGTGGAAGTGGGAGGAGTCCTAGCATCCGCTCCCACCATGGAGCTGCCGGTCACCTTGCCATTCTGCCATGATCCACATCTATCCCCTCAAACAATTCTGCCTTGAAATTGCTTCTTGTCAAGTGATGAGAAAAATAACAAATATACGAGGTCATAGGTCACATGAAAATAGATTATTGCTTGGTTCTTTGCCAAAAAAGTTTGGGCATGTGGGTATAGGCTGGAGGTGGGGTTGGCTGGGGAGGGGGGCGCAGCCGGTGTGCAGGCCTGAGGGCAGAGCCAGCCCACGTGTTCCTACTGATGACCATGCAGACTAAAGTCCTTCTCTTCACCCTGGTTGAACACGGTATCCTCTGGAAAGCTCTTAAGATTTTACTGCTACTGGTCTCAGGACTAGAAATTCTAATTGAGTCGAACCGTGGGCTGGCCTTGGCATCAGAAGTTTTAAACACCCCAGGTGATTCTGATGGGTAGCCAAAGTTGAGCACTGTAGGTTAAAGCCCGGGGCCCCTGCTTCTAAAGCACCCCCCATATCAAAGCATCAGTCTTGTCTAAAAACACGCTCCCCTCCCCAATGCAGCTTAGCGGGACCAGCAACATCTAACTTTTCCAGGTTCTTGTAGGCAGCTGTGAGCATAACCATCTCTTAGTCCATTGGGTCCCTCAGCTAGACGGATAAAGGTTGAGCTTAAACACAAATGCTTTGAAGAAGCATTTTTGTGCTACAATGCTCTTTATTAGAGTTTCAGATATTAGCATATAAATGAGAGGGTTTTTGTGTTGTTGTTTTGATCTTTATTTCCCCCCTTCTCTATTTTTGGTGGAACTCTTGAACTACTTGTTACTAGTGGTTCCTGTCCAGACTGGGTGTTTCCAGGTTCCTGGTGCCTTGATCAGAGAACCGAAGAGTCATACAGAAGTAGCCAAGTACTAAAGGATTTTGTCAGAGAGCAAAGTGAAGTCACTGGCCAGATGTGTTAAAGAGCAGACTGAAATCACTGGCGAGGGAGTAGCAGCTGCTTGAGCTAGAGTGGTCAAGAGCTGCTGGTCGCTGTTTGGAATCTGGTTATGGGGTCCAGCAGAAGGAGGAGTTGGTTGCTACAGATGAAGTATGGGTGGCTTTCTGTTTTGACTGACTGGCTTGGGTGATGCATCCCCTAGTGCATCTGACTTTAATCATTTTCACACACACACACCCCATGTATAGGCATCAAATGGTAAGCAGGAGATTTTCCCCTAAAAGTTCATCCTGAGGACACAGGTAGCTTCAATGTGCACGCACCTGTGATGGTCAGTGTCGTCAACTTGAGACAGAAATTAGAATCACTGAGGAAATGGGCCCTGGGCATGCTTGGATGGTTTCTATACTGATTTTTATTTCATTGAGGTGGAAAGACCTGTATGTTGTGGGTTAGACAATTCTCTGGGTGGGGGTTCCTGGGCTGGATAAGAAGGAGAAAGGGAGCTGATCTAGCAGCTAGCATGCCTTCAGTATGTTACCACTTGCTTCTTATTGCAGATGCAGTGTGACTAACCACTCCCACCACCCTGGCTCCTTCAGGCATGGGCTGTTGTAGGCAGAGTTTTCCTCTCCCGACTGCATGCTCCCAGATAACCAGCAGCCACTTCCCAAATAACTGACTTGGAGACTTAACATAAATTACAAATGCTTGGCTGATAGCTCAGGCTTGTTACTAGCTAACCCTTACATTTAAATTAACCCATATTTCTTTTTTTTTTTAAGATTTATTTATTTAGTATACAATGTTCTGCCTGCATGTATGTCTGTCTGCAGGCCAGAAGAGGGCACCAGATCTCATTACAGATGGTTGTGAGCCACCATGTGGTTGCTGGGAATTGAACTCAGGACCTCTGGAAGAGCAGTCACTGCTCTTAACCTCTGAGCCATCTCTCTAGCCCCTAACCCATATTTCTTATCCATGCTTTACTAGGTGGCTCAGGGCTTGTTACCTCATTTTCTACTTGTCCTGCTTCCTTGGCGGCTGGCTGGCCTCTCCTCTGACTCTGCCCTTCCTCATCCCATCATTCTCAGTTTGGCTTTCCCACTTAGCTTTAGCCTGTTCAGCTATTGGCCAGTCAGTTTGTTTATTAAACCAATCATAGCGACATATATTCACACAGTGTACGAAAGGATTATTCCATAGCAGGCTGTGCCCATGGACTGTGAGCTGAAATAGTAAACTCCTTCAGCCATGGGCTCTGCCATGTGCTGGGAGCTGAAATAATAAATGCCTTTAGGCATGGGCTCTGCCATGTGTTGGGAGCTGAAATAGTAAACTCCTTCAGGCATGGGCTCTGCCATGTGCTGGGAGCTGAAATGAGCTTTTCCCTTTCAGTGGCTTTTGTCAGAATATTTTATCACAGCAACAGAAAAGAAATCAAAGCACACTCCAAACCAGAACAGGCTGGATCAGCATGTTTTGCTTAGTTTGGATACATTTGGACTCCTTAGTTTGGATACATTTGGACTCTGAGGGGGGCTTTTTGAGGGGTTGCTGTCCAGGAGAGTTCTAAGGCATCATTTGGAAGCAGGCCTATGCACAGCTCCCTGTAGGTGGTGGTCCCAGGTTGCTAAGCGCTTTTGTTAGTAAGGGTGTGTATAGCTCAAACTGAGTGCAGTCTGGGTTGCTAGGCTCCCGTACACTTGCCTGCCTCATACTTTTTTTTTTTTTTAAATTTTGCAGATGGTGGCTAATTCATACTAGTGAGATAAAAATATGGTCCAGATTGGGCTATGGAGAAAAAAGAATACAAAGTCATTACAGATTTTTTTTTTTAATGACAATTTTAGTAGAGGTCTAATTCTGTTATTCTCAATCAAATATTAATGAGGCCATTTTACTTTAAAAATAAAGTAATAAAGGGCTGGGGATGTAGCTCAGTTGGAAGGGTGCTTGTCTGGCATTCACGAAGAAGCTCTGGGTTTGCTCTCTAGGACCATAGAAGTTGGATGTGGTGGCTCAGGCCTGTAATCCCAGTCCGTGGGAAGTAGAGGCAGGAGGATCAGAAGTTCAAGGTCATCCTCAGCTACAAAGCAAATAAGAGGTCAGTTTGGCATACAGGAGACCCTACCTATCTTAAAGGAAACAAAACAAAAAAAGAAACTAACTACCATCGACCAAAAAAACCTCCCAAGTAAACAACTCCCCCAGACTAAACAGACTAATAGTCAAATAAACACTCACAAAACAGAAAAATGCTAGACAAGTAAACATTTGAGAACAGTCATTTATTTAAAAAGATAAACCACTAGATACTTAAATAGCCTAAGAAAATCAAAATACAAATTTGCAAAATCAGAACTAATGGGAAACTAACCAGCTACCCAAAGAAAATGAAATCCTTCCCTTTCTGAAAAAATCGAAGCCATGCACAAAGATGGATCAGTGGGACTAATTTTCTGTTACTGTAATGAAATATCGGAGGCTACACAACTTATAGGGAAAAGAGGTTTATTTTGGCTCCTGGCTCAAGGTGAGGGACCGGAGTCTGATGGGGGTCTTTTTGTTGGCACAGGGGAAGTTTAAGGGGGAAAAAGCATCTCTTCCGGTCTCTCTTTTCTTATGAAGCTCCTAAAATTCAACCATGAGAGTTGTACCTTGGCATCCTTATCTGACAATGACCAAATCATCCCCCAAAGGCTCCATTGCTGCTAAATATCCTACACACTTTCACCACCAAATACCTCACCATTGAGATTACATTTTCACAAGGCACACTTGGGACATACACTCTAGTTGTAAGAAAAAGGATGCTTTCCAAGCAAGTATGAGCCACCAGAAATGATCCCAGGTGAGATATTTCAACAGATCAGTTACTATGGTGTAAATTGATATGGTTAGGTATTCCTTTTTTTTTTTTTTTTTTGGAGACAGGGTTTCTCTGTGTAGTTTTGGTGCCTGTCCTGGATCTCGCTCTGTAGACCAGGCTGGCCTCAAACTCACAGAGATCCGGTGGTGGTTTTCCTTTTCTTTAAGGTTCCTTCACTTCTATCTTAGGAGTCTGGGTATTTTTCCCTGCGTGCACAATTGTGCACCAAGTGCATGCAGTGCCCACAGAGACCAGAAGAGGGCGTCAGATCATCTGATACAGATGGCTGTGAGCCACCATGTGGGTGCTGGGTCATCTTTCCAGGCCCTAGTTCTAAGAAAACTGCCAGGCCTAATATTTTGTGTGTGTGTGGGGGGGGTGGCGGACAGGGGGTTGGTGGGGGTGGCGGGGCTTGGTACAGAGTTTCTCTGTGTAGCCCTTGACTGTCCTGGAACACCCTCTGTAGAATAGGCTGGCTTCGAACTCAGAGAGATCCACCTGCCTCAGCCTTCCGAGTGCTGAGGTTAAAGGCGTGCGCCACCACTGCCAGGCCAATTTTGAACAGCTGAAGGCACTGCAGTCTTCAGTGAGCAGTTAACCTCCCTGCCATTGAAGAATGCTAGGAAGAGCCCAAAGCCTCTAAACTGTTGTGTAAACGTGGACCAGCACTGCCCACGAAGTCCCTGCAGATCTTACGGAGAGAGGCACAAGCTACTCATTGTTAGGTCTCAAAGAAACCCAGGACAAAGGGCTAACTGAGGCGCCTATTAACACATCAAAGCCATCAATGTAACACTGTCAGCACCACAAGTAAAGAGTCCTGGCTCCTCCCAGCACTTCTCACCCCTGCCCCTACCTTAAACCTCTCCAGCCCCTGAGCTTCCCGTCCCTTCCCTCAGCTTCTGTGATTCCTTGTAACGTGAATCTTAAAAGGTCTTATTAATAAATCAAATCTGGAGCCAGGTATTGGGGTGAACTGGAAGATCAGAGAACCAGAACAAGCCACAGCTGCCTCACCTCGCCAACTCCTCAGCTGATCCTGTTTCCTCAGACTGGAAGCCTCTGTGTCCTCATCCGGAATGAATCTCAGCTCAACTGTTGCTCAAAAACCTAAAAGCTTAACCAGCTCTAGTTCCTGGTTTTCACACCTTATATACCTTTCTGCTTCCTGCCATCACTCCCTGGGATTAAAGGCTCTTGTTACCACGCCTGGCTGTTTCCAATGTGGCTTTGAACTCACAGAGATCCGGATGGATCTCTGCCTCTGGAATGCTAGGATTAAAGGCACATGTGCCACCATTTTCTGGCCTCTATATCTAGTGGCTGTTCTGTTCTCTGACCCCAGATAAGTTTATTAGGGTGCACAATATTTTGGGGAACATAATATCACCACAATTCCTATAAGAACCATTGTGGCGTCTTGGTTTTCTCTTGGTTTGTCTTGGTTCCCGCACGCTTTCTTGACCTCTTGGTTCCTAATCCCCTCTCTTCTGTCTGCCCCCCATCCGGTCCCGACCCTCCCAGATGCCGCTGGCTGCACACTCCCTCATAGCTGTAATAAAAGCTCCTCCTCACCCATACCTAGGAGCGGTCATATCCTCCTGTTCACACGTCAGTGCAAGCTTCCCAAGTGACATCTTTTATTTGTTGTTGTTTGCTTGTTCGTTTTCAAGACAGGGTTTCTCCATGTAGCATTGGTTGTCCAGGAATTGGAATTTGCCCTGTAGACCAGGTTGGCCTGGGGCTCACAGAGATTTCCCCCTGCCTCTGCCCCCTGAGTGCTGGGATTAAAGGTAAGTCGTGGGCCACCACTGCCCGGCCCAACCGACAGCCTTATAAACAAAACCTTTAGAATGGTAAGAACAGACACCAGAGGCAAAAGCAGGAGGTTCCTGAATTCAGGGCTATCCTGGGGGATGCACAAAACCAGTTTAAAACAATAGCCTCGCCGGGTGGTGGTGGCGCACGCCTTTAATCCCAGCACTCGGGAGGCAGAGCCAGGCGGATCTCTGTGAGTTCGAGGCCAGCCTGGACTACCAAGTGAGTTCCAGGAAAGGCGCAAAGCTACACAGAGAAACCCTGTCTCGAAAAACAAAAACAAAACAAAAAAAAACCAAACAAACAAAAAAAACCAAACAAACAAAAACAATAGCCTCACCCCAGGAAGTCAAAGATAGTCCAACCTTTGGAAATACAGTGATGCGTAATTCCCTCTATTTTCAGAGGGCAAAACCATGCCATTACCTCTACTAGCACTCACCAAGAGTTTTATGAAGGGTGTTGAACACTTGACAGAATGCTATTGTATTTTTTTTTGAAAACACTCTGTTCAGTTTCACTGTGCATATTATTTTTTATTGGGTTGTTCTTTTTCTTGATATTTTTCTTGATATTTCGTTCCTTGAGCATTCTAAATACTAATCCTCTCTTCGGTATATAGACGGCAAAGATTTTCTCCAGTTCAATAGGCTGCCTCCTTGCTGACAGAAGCCCTTGCTCTATGCAGACTTTTTAGTTTCATGAGGCCCTGTGTGTCAATTGTTGGTCCAAGTGCTGGGATGACAGGCAGGCAGGCACCATAGATTTACTTTGTATAGTGTTCTACACTGAGCTACACACCAGATAGATTGTGTAGAGTTTTTAATGAGCTTCTTCCCACTTAAACATATTTAAATAAGTCTGAGAGCAAAAGAAAAATGAGTTTTAAAAATGAACAAGGGAGCACAGTGTGCTTCTTGTTACTGTGGCGTCTTTGAACTTGGAAGCATATGGGAGGACTGCGGGGGGGGGGGGGGGGGGGGGGGGGGGGGGAGGCCTTCCCAAGAGAGGCGCATGCTGGGACCAGATGTGGCTTTAAGAAAGGGAGACGGAGGTGGGCAGATCTCTATGAGTTCAAGGCCAGCCCAGGCCACATAGTGAGGCCTTGTCTCTGAGGACAAACAAATCAGAGAGCTGGGGGAGGGGCAGAAATATAGCCGACCCCAAGCACATCAGGTACCAGTGTGTGTGAATTCAAAGCCTAGTTCTGGTTGCACCGATTGAACAAGGCACTCTTCAGATGTCCGGAATGGGTTGGTCTTGGAACTGTGTGGTAGGACAGAGGCCTTTAGTTGGGAGCACTGGCAGCTGTGGCCTGGCTCCCCTCTGTCCTCCTAATGGGGAGCCTTTCCCAAAGGCCGATCCTTTTCCACCTATAACGGCCAGAGGTCCTTCTTCTAGCAGGGGATGCCAGCCTATCACTCAGTTTCGAACGATGTATGCCGTTGGACATAGGGGCAGGCGTTTGCTAGTGATGGCTAATAGCACAAAGTGCGTGCTTTTGTGTAGCGCAGTTACCGTGGTCCACAGAAGACAGCACAGCGCTGCTTAGGAACCACCTCCTTGTTTACAGACAAGGAGGACAATAAGGATGCTGTGTGAGGACTCGCTGGGTGTCCAGGCCGCCCTGTGGCTGCAAGGCTGGCCTCTGGCCGCACACAGCTGGCTCTGCTCATGTGATCTCTAATGAAAATCACAACAGGGAAGAACATCATCTTCCTCTCGGGGAACCGTTTGTACGGCTTTTACAGTTAGAGCCGATAGGAAGGCTAACTCATACCAATCCGAGTAGAAATGGGTTGCTTGGCGCTATCCTGGTCCCTCACAGTACCCATTTGGAAGGGAGGGGACACTCCCTCAGGAGCCAGAGCTTGAGGCCTGGTTTGCTCACAGTGTGACCTGGTCCTCAGTGTCCTCGGGTGTGACAAGGGTGGCCATGTGTGTAGAATCCAATGTAAACCCGATCTCACAGATGTGCTCTCAATTGGCTGTGATGAGCAGAGGAAGTGGGGGTGCTTCCTAACCAAATCTGCACCCTCAGCTCCCTTTCGCAAATCACACTGAGTCTCAGAGGGCCAGTCTCGCCCACAGGGCAATCAGCTGCAGCTGCAGAGGCTGCTGTCCTTGCTCTCAGCCTAGCCTGCCTTCCACAGATGACCCCCCAGCCCTCTACACTGTCAGGGAGCCACCAGCACGGCTGGCTGACCCTGCCAGTTCTTAGTGGCATCCTTTAATCACGCTGCAAGGTCTCTTTCACGTTTACAATTTCATGATTCTAAAATCTGGCCTCGCTGTCAGCCCAGAAAATATATTTCTTTTCTACATTGCTTAAAAGCCTAGGCATTTTAAGCTAATGCGGGTGTAGTAAGCTCTGGCCGGATGCTTTTCTTTCTTTTTTTTCCATTAGCTTGTAGCAGCCGATCCTTGGTTGCCATGGAGATTCACATCCCTTAATGATACACTGCTTCTGATCAGGAAATGTAATTTTCTTTAAGCGCAGTGGAAAGAGGTGGTGATGGCGGTAGGTACGAGAGCTTTCTCTCCCACTCTGTCCCCCAGATGCTCCTCAGTTGCCACAAAGGACTAGATCAGGCTGCCAATCAATCTCTCCAGATCCAACGCCAACGTGAGAGCCGCTGTCAGGATTTAAATTCCTTCCGAGAGCCCCAGTGCACATGTGGGAACCCCAAGGAAGGCTATTTTCAACCTGTGAAAGTGTTCTGCACCAGGTCTCATGGGACTTAATTAAACGAATGAGTTCTCACTGGCAAGGCTTTCGCTTCTGAGTTCTCCCCGCTCAAATGAGCATCCTCTGTGCGAGGCCGCCCGTCTCCAAAGCCATCTTGCCCTCACAAACTTGGTGCAAGCCATCTCTGCCGATTCTCACTGATGATAGGGACCCACACTCTGTGCCTGGCCCCTCCTGACGGCACAGAGGGTCATACAAGGTAATCCAAGGCTTGTTGTCCTTAAAGTTCTGACCACATCCAGGGGGATGGGGGACCTATGCTGTCCTGAGTCCAGACCCTTTGCATCCAGGGTTCACTCCCTGGAATTTGTCCTGGAGTGTCGAGTTGGACCTTCACAGACCACTCTGCTCATAAGGTTCTGAAGTCTTAGGTCCTCGGGGTATTTATTATTTATTTTGACAGGGCCTATGGTCCAGGTTGACCTCTAATTCACCTTTCTGTCCTTAAATGCTGGGATTATAGGTTTGTAATAAGATACCTAGCAGTTTTATTATTTGTGTATGTATGTAATGTTGTGTGTATGCATCTGTGTGTTTGTGTGTGCGTGTATGCACAGGCCAAAGATTGATATCAGGTGTGTTCTTCAGTCACTTCTACCTCATTTATTTTTTTAAAGATTTATTTCTTTTTATTTTATGTGTATGAGTGTTTGGCAAATTTGCATGCATGAATGTGCACCACATGCATGCCTGATGTTCTCAGATGCGAGAAGAGGGTTCCGGATTCCTGGAACTAGAGTTTTGGATGGTTCCAAACCACCACCTGGGTGCTGAAAACCGAACCCAGGTCTCTGTAAGTGCTCTGAGCTACCGAGTTGTCTCTCCATCCCCCTCACTTAAACTGGAGCTCAGCAATTCGGCTAGATTAGCTGGCCAGTGGGTTCCAGGAATCTTCCTGGCTCTGTAGCCCCCCCACTTCGCACCCCCAGTCCCAGCCCTGGGGTCACAGACATATAGACATGAACTGTTGAGCTGGCTTCTATGTGGGTCCTGGGGATCCAAACTCAGGTCTTTGTGCTGTCATGGCAACCGTGTTACCCACTGAACCGTTGCCCCAGCCACAGGATCCAGTTTGAAATCACAACCAAACAGGAATTGGGGAGGTGGAGTCAGCTGGACATTCAGAACTGAGTTCATGTACTGGAGCCCACCATATAACAGTCATTTCTTCCCCCATCCTTCCCTTTCAGATTCCCATACTGTCAAAATTCAACTGAAACCAGTAACTGAATGTGACTTGTATGTGTGAAAGTTAATAGAAGTTAGTTGAGAGGTGGACAGAGGTATGCAGCATAAAACTGTAACATCTTTTCCATATATTTAGAATTTTTTAAAGATTTATTTATTATGTATACAGTGTTCTGCCTGCATGTATGCCTGCAGGCCAGAAGAGGACACCAGATCTCATTACAGATGGTTGTGAGCTACCATGTGGGTGCTGGGAATTGAACTCAGGACCTCTGGAAGAACAACCAGTGCTCTTAACCACTGAGCCATCTCTCCAGCCCCAAAATTCTAATGATAAAGTGATTAAATAGCTAATACCAAGGACACATATGGGCCCCTCAATGGCCAAGATTTACTTGACCGTTCAGGGAATATTGAGTCATTTGAAAGCATATAAATACCAGGAAACTTCACATAAAAATCAGGATTTCGGCCAGGGATGGTGATATATGTCTTAATCCTAGCACTCAAGAAGGTGGCGGTAGGGGGCCTGAACATCTGAGATTCGTTTGGCTTATATAGCGAGACCCTACCTAAAAACCAAAAAACCAAAAAACAAAGATAGGGACTGGAGAGATGGTTCAGCGGTTAAGAGCACCAGTCACTCTTGTAGAGGACCTGGGTTCAACCCCTAGCATTTAATGGTGGCTCACAACCATCTATAACTCCAGTGCTATGGGATCCACGGCCTCTTCTGACCTTCTTGGGCACCAAGCACACACATGGTGTACAATCATGAAGGTCACACACACACACACACACACACACACACACACACACACACACACACACACAAAATTCCAAAATATATAAATATAATAAAAATAAAAAAGAAATATTGCATGCACATGAAGGTATCTGTGGTAAGTAAAAATTTAAAATCTGGATTTCCAGTTTCTCTAGACAAATCAGGAGACCAGCCAGCCATCGGCTGGGGATGAGTGGCAGCCATCCCTTTTCTTTTTTTTTTTTTTTTTTTTTTTTGGTTTTTCGAGACAGGGTTTCTCTGTGTAGCTTTGCGCCTTTCCTGGATCTCGCTCTGTAGCCCAGGCTGGCCTCGAACTCACAGAGATCCGCCTGCCTCTGCCTCCCGAGTGCTGGGATTAAAGGCGTGCGCCACCACCGCCCGGCGAGCCATCCCTTTTCAATGGAGCACATTCTTTCCTCAAGATATGAATTCCCCGTTAGGTCACTTGAATGAACCGGACGCTTGGGTGGTGACGTTGAGCCGACACAAATGTAAAAGGAGGAAAAGTTATGCAAAGGGCAGCTGAAGTCTGTCTAGGTGACATTTGCACACACATCCTGTCACACAGAAATAGTCTTGCATCTTAACCTTTGATTTGTATGGTCAAGGGCCAAAGCCACTGCCTTCTCCTTCTGGCCCCAGCCTCAGAAGCTGTTTGGTGCCACAGCATCAGGTCAGTGAGCTGAGCAATGCACAGACATCTTTGGGCATGCCTGTATTGAAAAAAAAAAAAAAAAAAAAACCTTGAGATTGGTTGAGGCAGGGTGCACCTTCCTTTAGAAGAACATTGGCCTCCATCAGTGCCCTCACACAGACCAGGTCTCCCACCAAATCGTTACCATCATTCACCATAAAGCTTCCTTGTTAGGTGCCAGGCAGAGAGAGTCCCGCTGAACTCAGATGTCCTAGAGCCTAAACTTGATCTGCACATATCATGATGGGAAAATCCAATCTCTTTTGTTTTCCTTTTTGGCATAAAGGGAGTTTGTGGGCTCAAATCCCTTCTCAGAGAGAAATGGATGCTTGCCACAAGGGTTTAGTGTTTCCAAAAATGGATTCTCCCCGCGCCCTTCCTACTTATGCCTTTATCTAACAGAGATCTACATTCAAATGGATGTCTTCTCTGGCCTATGTATTATGCCTCTGAGGTCTGGTCTGGGTTGGGTGGTCCTAGGGTAGAAGTCATGTTTATTCAGTTCTGACAGTGCATCCTACTGAAGCCTATGGGGAGGGTGGACTGCGGCCCTTCATCTTTCTTATTTTCACCCCCCCCCCTTTTTTTAATCAGCTCGGAACACAATCTGTCTGTCCTTCCATGGCCAGCAGCTAGCCCTCACAAGGCCTGGCTCTTGCTTATCTTCCAACTGCGTTTCCCTTCCCACGCCTCAGCCACACAGACTTCCTTGGGTTGCAGAATCACCCAAGCTTGTCCCTGCCAGGGGCAGCCGCACTGGCTCTCCTGGCTCCTCTTCCTTGGAGGCTCTTGCCCCATTCAGGCTTCAGAACACATGGCAACTCGGAGGTCCTTCTTGACCACCACAATCGGCTCTGTACATCCGGGTACAGTACGGCGTTATTTTCAGTTACTATTATTTGAAAATACTTTCATTGACTGGGTTTACGGCTCTTCCACGTCAGTGCAAACTCCACCGAAGCAAAGGTCGTGTCCCCTCTTCACCACAGAGGTCCCCAGACCTAGGACAAATATTTAACCCATGAAGGCAAGGGAAAGTCGGACCCCTTTCATTTGCCTGAACGCCCTGGGGGTGGCGGGGAAGGGGGGTCCCATTCAGGCACGTTTAATGCTCCTCTAGTTTATTTGCGTCTGCCTTCAAGAATAGCGGGCCGATTCCATAAATGTGGATGTCAACATTAAAATAAAGCTGGAGGAAAGGAAGGTTTGGGCTTGATGAATCAGTTAGTTCCTTAAAATACTAGCTTTAAAGAGCGTTGATGACAAAAGGGCAAGGTTGCCCCCTAGTGTTCAGACGTGTGGTTGCAGGCGTGACACCACCCATAATACCTTTACAAAAACGATGTGTCTACAGAAAGGCAAACTTCTACCGCCTGCTGCAACACAAACTAAATTTGCCAAGGGGATATAAAGCCCCGCACAGTACCACTTCACACGAATTCTTTCATCTCTAGTCTTCTGCCAAGAGTTGAGATACTGTCGTTGTTAGCTATTTAAGAAATCCGAGCCAACCCGGAGACTTCTAGCCCGGCTCCACCAGACAGACCATCTTAAGTTTCAAGGGCGGCCACCCCTGTCAAGGCACTCTGTCTGCAAAGCAAGCGAAGGCAGCGAGTGCTAAAGAAGGTGGCGACTGACCGAGTCTGGACGGGGATTTTCCCCCAGGGTTTCCACGAGATCCGGTGTGTCCAGGGTGGTGGGGGCCACAGACTCCCCTCAAAAGTTAGGAACACCCCAAACCATTCAGATTTGAAAGGGGTGGAACCAGGCACAACACTTACAGGACGATGTCTTAGTGGGCTTAGGTTGGGTATTTTCCATTCCTGTGCCACACTGAAGACGGACAACGAGGCGGCAGAGGGTGGCACCGAGGGAAACGGTTTAATAAAGAGCCTGGGTTATTTATTGGTTCCCAAGATAATCCTCAGGAAACAGGGTTCTCTGAAATGATAGCAAATGGGTGGTGAGGAGAATAATAACCGTGGCGCCCAAGTTCTCCATTTTCTTGCTGTTTTGCTTTTCTTGAGTTTGAAGGTGGGGGAATCGTAGGCCATTACAAACTAGTCTGTGTGGTTCACAACCGCAGCTGCCTCGCCGACTGCTTTCTGAGCATCTGAAGCAAAGCCCCCCTACCTTGGGGAAAAAAATCCAAATGTCTTCCATGCGGCCATCTATCTGTCTTCTATTCATTAACACATTTTTCTATTTTTACCCCAAGACGTATTTCCTTTTGGTGGGAGAGCCTTATTCTGCAGCTCAAGCTGGCCTGGAACTCTCTATGTAGCTCAGGCCAGCCTCAGATTCCGGGCTGAGAGAAAATGCAAAATGAAGGAAGAAAGGGTTGATTCTGGCTCTCAGTTCAATGATATGGTCCATCATGGCTGGGTGTGCTGCCTGCTTTTCCTCAACTGGACACATTCCTGGGAGAGAGAATCTTCGCTGAGGAATTGCCTCCATCATATGGGCCAGTGGGCGTGTCTGTGGGCGTGTCTGTGGGGCATTTTCTTGATTGCTAACTGTGTGGGTGGGGCTCTCCTGGACAGCGGGCCTGAGCTGTATAAGACTGGTAGCTGAGTAAGCCAGGAAGTCGCGTTCCTCTACCGGCTCTGCTTCAGTTTCAGTCTCCAGGTTCCTACAGGCTTCTCTACAGTGGACTGTAACCTGTAAGTCAAATAAGCCCTTTTCTCCCCCAGGTTGCTTTTGGTCAGTGTTTATCACAGCAACAGAAAAGTCAAACTGGCATAGAGGGTAAGGGAAGTCTGCAGGAGCTTGAAACAGCTGGTCACACCACACACACACACACACACACACACACACACACGCACGCACGCACACACGCACACGCACACGCACACACACACTCACCAATCAGGAATGGAGAGCAAGGCATGCATGCACGCTGCCACTCAGCTCTCTTTCTCTGTTTACACAGTCCAGGATCCCACACAGGAAACGGTGCCACCCACAGTGGGTGGAGCTTCCCACCCCAATTAACACACTCAAAATTCGTTCCCACAGGCATGGCCAGGAGCCCATCTCACAGGCGATTCTTGATTATATCAAGTCGACAATTTAGCAACTAACCATAACAACACTGAATTTAAGTTGTGAACATGTTAGTAATATGGGCCCTTCCAGCCCATGAACATTGGGTGTTTCCCCATTTTTGTGTCTCCTTTTTGATTTCTTTGATTAGCATTTTATAATTTCCATTGTAGAGATCTTCCCCTCTTAGTTTACTCAGAGGTAATTTGGTCCTCTAATGGCCGCTCAACTACACTCCTGAGGTGATCTCAGGAGGATCTCAGCAGCCATCTTGTTCTGCCCTAAAGATTTGTATTTAATTTTTTTAAAATTACATTATTATTATTATTGTTGTTGTTGTATGTGTGTGTGTATTTGTGTTGTGTGGGAGTCAGAGGACAACTTTTGGTTCTCTCTTTCCACTATGTGGGTTCCAGGGATCGAACTCAGGTCATCAGACTTGGCAGCAAGCTCCTTCACCTGCTGAGCCATCTCCCTGTCCTTCAAGATTCTTACATGTTTTTAAAGATTTATTTTTAATTGTGTGTATACATGTGTGTCTCTGTGTGAGAGTATGTTTATATGCCTGCTGGCACCTTCACAGGTAAGAAGAGGGCATCAGCTCCCCTGCAGCTGGAGTCACAGCCAGCTATGACCTGCCTGACATGGGTGCTGGGAACCGAACTCATGTCTTCTGCAAGAGCAGGGAGCATTCCTGATCACCCAGCCATGGTTCCAGCCCAAGATTCGTATTTAAAGAAGAGAGTGTCTGTCTGGCCTGGCTTGGGTCCCATGCCCAGCCCCGGGCTGAGTAAGGCATGAGTGATGTCTCTTCAGAAGGGATCCAAGTGGGAATCAAGCCATTTTTGCTAAAAGTACCCACAGGGACATCCTAGATTTCCCCCAATGGTTGTTGTCAAAACTAAGTATCTCTACATCTATTTTCTAAGTGGAAAAAAATGGCTTTAACTCACTGCAGTGTCTGGCAGCTCCCATGTTTTCTTGGAGAGTACTTCACTATCTCAGATCATGCCCTCAAGTTCTTGTGTGCTGGAGAATACAATTTACATTGGCCCAGCGTCATAAATTCTCTTGAAGCTTTCAGATGTACAGTTAACCAGAGGTCACACCATTAAAGAAAACTGACTCTCCCTCCCATGGCAGCTACTGAATAGATATTGACAAACAGCTCCTCGGCGAGGGGTGGGAGGGAGTTGATGACCTCTCCCCACTTGGCCGGTCATTGACTGGCCAGACCTGTGCAGGTCTTGTGCCGGCCGGCAACCACAGGCTGTGAGTTCAGGAGGGTCCAGAAGACCTGGTTTCATCAGTCCTTTCTGCCTCTTCACAATCTTTCCCATCCCCTCCGATGTTCTCTGTGCCCTTTGGAGAGGGACTGTGATATAGATGTCCAGTTATGGCTGAGCCTTCAACAGACACTTAATTCTCTGCACTTCGACCAGTTGTGAGATTTTACATTAACTGTTGATCACTGCACAAAGAAACTTCTTTGAGGACTGAGAATTGCACTCATCTATGATTTTTAGAGATATGAATTTAGAGGGCAGTGTGATACTATGTCCATGTAGCAAAATAATAATATTAGCTTTACCTCTGGAACCTATGGGCTCCAACCATGGATTACTGGCCAGATTTACAGTCCCAGGCATGTGTTTGTTTCCTCCAGTGGATAGGGCCTTAAATCGGATCAGAAAGTGGTTGATTTCACCCACCCTGTAGTGGTGTTTGCTCCGCCCATGACCTTGGGCTACACAGCCCAAAGGAGGCGGGGCTTCCTGTGGTGGTACGTGACCCCTTAGAAGGAGTTGGAGAAGGGTCACATGCCCCTCATGCCCCTTCTCCTTGTTCCTGCCTGGAAGTGGATTTGCTCTTGCTCAGATCAGAGGACAACTTCAGCTGTCTACTCCGTTCTGTAATCGTGAGTGTACTTCCTCCATTTATAGCTTAATAAATTCTGTTACCCATTTAATAGGCTCACGTGAATTGATCGTAGTACCACCCATAACTTTTGTATACTATTGCACTCGCAGGCATGTCTTACGCCTGGGGTGGTTTGAATAGGCGTGTGTTTGAACGCTTGGCCCATAAGAGTGACATTATTAGGAAGTATGGCCTTGTTGGAGTAAGTGTGTCACTGCGGGGGCAGGCTTTCAGGTCTCATATATGCTCAAGCCATGCCCAGTGTGACAGTTCACTTCCTGTTGACTGTAGATCAAGATGTAGGACTCTCAGCTACTTCTCCAGCACCATGTCTGCCTGCGTGCCTCCAATGTCTATGATGCTAATGGACAAAACCTCTGAAACTGTAAGCCACACCATTAATTAAAATTTTTAAATTACATTATATTATTATTATTATTATTATTATTATTATTATTATTATTATTATTATTGTGTGTATGCACTTGTGTGCCATGCACATGTGTTGTATGGAAGTCGGAGGACAACTTTTGGGAGTTGGCTCTCTCTTTCCACTATGTGGGTTCCAGGGATCAGGTTAATAAGCTTGGTAGGTAGCAAGCTCCTTTCCCTGCTGGGCCATCTTATAAGGTTTCCTTTATAAGCGTTGCCGTGGTCCTGGTGTCTCTTCACAGCAACAACAGAAACCCTAACTAAGACAACAGCTGAGTAGAATGTTAATGACTTCTCACCCAACAGGCTCCACAGCACCTCTGATACTGTGAAGACTGGCAGGGAGAGAGCTTCTCTATCTGTATACTAACTCCATTTCTTCATGTTGTATAGTCAAAGTGGTGGTTGGTTTCTCAGTGTAGCCCTGGTTGTCCTGGAACTCTCTCTATAGACCACAGTGGCCTTGAAGAGACCCACCTGTGTTTGTCTCTTGAGTGCTAGGATTAAAGGCGTGCACCACCAGTGCCCAGCTTTTTTTGGATACATATATATATATACATATATATAATATATATATGTATATATATATGGTCTTATCATCAAGTTCTGATGGGCAACTGAGAATAGTGTCAACAGCCTATGTGGCTTCAGGGGTCTCTGGGACACCTCTGACCCGCATCCTAAAGGGAGGTATCCTACACCCAGCACTGGACTTTTTATTTAGTAACCAATAACTTCTGAGGAGCATCATCCTGTGTAGGAAAACTCCATTTGAGCTTTTATATGAATATATGTAAACCAGCAACTCTTCATATGGCTTTTCTGATCATTCTTAGTGTTAGTTCTCCCTCCCTTACCCCTTCTCTGCCCTGCCATCCCATCCCCCTCCCCACGTGAAACCTCCCGCCCCATCATTCCCATTCCCTTTCCTATCAGCTGTCTTCTACTGCCCCCTTACACTCTTTCTCCCCACCCCCCAATAAGCAGATGGCATGACTATTAGCTACTTTACAAATGAGGTTAACATACAAAGCCATGGACTTCATTATGTCATTTTCATGCACATGCGTCATTATACTTTGTCTTTGTTTGTTCCCGTCACTCACTGTCCTCTGCGCTCTCTGTCCCCTCTGGCTGGTTCCCTATTTTCCTCCAGACAGTCTCCTCATACTGGCTGGTTTTGTGTGTCAATTTGACACAAACTAGACTCATGGGAGAGGAAGGAGCCTCAGCTGAGGAAATGCCCCCATGAGATCCAGCAGTAAAGCATTTTCCCAATTAGTGATCAATGGGGGAGGGCCCAGGCCCATTTCTTAGCTAAGTGTGAGTTGTGGAGCGGTAATTATGGATGTGCAGATGTCTCTGTACTATGCTGACTTACAGACCTTTGGGTGTATATCCAGGAGTGGTATACTTGGGTCATATGTTAATTACAATTTTAGTTTTTTGAGGAACTTCCATACTGATTTCCATAGTGGCTCCACACACTTACATTCCTACCAACAGCAAAAGAGGATTTATCTTTCTCCACAGCCTCACCAGCATTTGCTGTCATGTGTGTGTTCTTGATAAGAGGGATTCTGATTGGGGAGAGATGGAATCTCAAAGCAGTTCTAATTTGCATTTCCCTGATGGCTAAGGATTTTTTTTTTGTTTGTTTTGTTTTTTCGAGACAGGGTTTCTCTGTGTAGCTTTGTGCCTTTCTGGAACTCACTCTGTAGCCCAGGCTGGCCTCGAACTCACAGAGATCTGCCTGCCTCTGCCTCCTGAGTGCTGGGATTAAAGGCATGTGCCACCACCGCCCGGCTCAGGATCTTTTCTTTTAAACATTTCTCAAGTGTACATTTTTCAGAACTATCTATTCCGTTCACCAGCCCCATTTACTCATTGGCTATTTGGATTTGGATATATAATCTTTGTAGTTCTCTCTAGAGTTTAGCTATTCTTGTCTTGTCTGGTGTGTGGCTGGCAATGGCTTTTCCATTCTGTAGACCATGTCCCCAGGGTGTGCAAAAGCTTAAGTTCACGGACTACTGTTGGTTCATTCTTGGAATTACTTTCTACATTTCTGGAGTTCTTTCCAGATCATCTTTGCATATGTCTCTATCCTGGGTCTCACTCTGAAATCCTGGCTTATCTGGGACTAGTTATACAGATCAAGTTGTCCTTGAACTCACAGGTATCTGCCTGTCTCGGCCTCGTGAGTGGGGAGATTAAAGGTGTGAGCCACCACCTTGACTTCATTTTGAGTTGATTTTTGTGAATGGTGAGAGATATGGATTTAGTTTCATTCTTGCACATAAAAAAATTCAGTTTTTCTGGAACTACTTGCTAACAATCTTTGTCCTTTCCAGTATATATTTTTGGTACTTTTATAAAAAACATAGGTATGGACTGGAGAGATGGTTCAGTGGTTAAGAGCACTTGCTGTTCTTCTGGAGGACCTGGGTTCAATTCCCAGCACCCACATGGCACTTGACAACTGTCTGTAACTCCAGTTCCAGGGGATCTGACACCCTCACACAGACATACATGCACCAATGTACATAAAATACAAATAAATAAATAAATTATTTTGGAGAAAAAGTGTATGTAGGGGCTGGAGAGACTGCCCAGCAGTGAAGAGCAACTGTTGCTCTGGTCGAGGACCCGGGGTTCGATTCCTAACACTCACATGTTGGCAAACTGAAAAAACATGAGCTCCAGTTTAGGAAAAGAAAGATTTTGCCTTAAAGGAGTGGGACAGAGAGCAGTGGAAGGCAAGCCACGCCCTCCCCAGCCTCATCATCACAAGCAACTGTTTCTCAGCTTCTGTTTGTTTCACTTTTGAGCCTTTGAGCTGGGTCTGTAGGGGGTTTTCCAGCGAGTGACTTTTTAATCTTTTTTGTTTTAGTTTTTTTGAGACGTCTCCCTATCTGGCCTTGGCTGGCCTGGACTTCCCTATGTAGACCAGGCTGGCCTCAAACTCATGGAGATCCACCTGCCTCTGCCTCCCGAGTGCTGGGATCAAAGGCGTGCGCCACCACCCGGCTTCCTCATCTGACTTCTTAGGGCACAGTGGGCTAGATCCTTTTGCCTTTCTTTTCTAGGGCTCTGTTCTGTGACAAGTGTTTCAACCTGAACTGCGTAAATGCAGGGCGTCGCTTTTGTTAAAGAAGCGTTCTGACCAGTTATGGCAAAACAGAGGATCAAATAAGACCCATTGCAATGCTCTTTGGAATCAGTGACTGGCTGTGGAGTTCTGGCGTAACCACCATGCACTCTGTCTGCCTCTAGACTGACTCTCTCTGCTGCCCATTGCTACTGCACAAATCTTTTGCCAGTTGTCGGGGGAAAATGAAAAAAGGATGCATCCAAATGAGATAAATCATACTTGATTTCAAGTTAATTGCTAATTGCCTTGTCTTAAGCATTGACACTCCAGAGTTTGACTTGAGATGCAGAAGCTCTGTGGTTAGCAGATCCAGTCCCTAGCGGATCCTTTTAGTGGTCATATTGTAGAAAGTCCTATCACTTGATGTTATTTCCTATTACGGTTTTTAAATTTAAAGGATCTAACTGGGTATGGTGGCCTTTAATCCCAGCACCCAGGACGCAGAGGAGGTAATCTCTGAGTTCAGGCCAGTCTGGTGTACAGAGTGAGTTCCAGGACAGCCAGGGCTACACAGAGAAACAAAAACAAAATAAAAAAGATGTCGGACTAGAAGCTGCCTCTCTACAGTCAGGTGAAGGAGAAAGTTGGATAAGAAAAGCACACACCCTGTTTCAAAGACAGAGGGAGAGGACGAGCTTTGGAAATCCATAAAGGAAGTAAAGGATACCTGGAAAGAGCAGAGATTGGGGTGACTCTGCAGGGAGGCTGATCAAAGCCTGGGCTTTGCGGTTCCCTGGTCGGGGGAGGCAAGAGAAGCCGCTTCCTAAAGCAGCTTTTTTCCTCCGTGCTGGGAGGTGCTGAGGATTGAGCCTCCAAGAGCAGTCTCCCCACTAACAAGACACCCTTCCCCAAACACACACACACACACACACACACACACACACACACACACACACACACACCACTAAACAAAGAAAGTAATAAAACATTAAAACCCACAAAGAAATAAGGACATTTCAAGACAAGTACAAACTAAGGCAGTTCATGACCACCAAACCACCACTTCATATGATACTTAAAGGAACAGAGCACACAGAGAAGAAAAACAGTCTCAATTATGAGAGCACAAGAAATAATAAATTTCATGAGAAGAATACATGAACAAAGGCAAAATAGGATGGAATCCATCACGTCTAACACAGTAAGTCAGCAAACAACTAATATGAATAGAGGGTAAAGGTCTTAATTTTCTATTGCTGTGATAAAACACTGCGACCAAGACAACTAATAAAAGAAAGCATTTAATCTGGGGTTCAAGGTTCCAGAAAGTCAGAGTTCATAGGCATCCTGGCAGGCAGAATGTCTGCAGGCAGGCAGGCAGGCATGGCCCTGGAGCAGCAGCTGAGAGCTTATTTCTTTTTCTTTTCTTTCTTTTTTTTTTTTTTTAAGATTTTATTTATTTATCATGTATACAGTGTTCAGCCTGCATGCCAGAAGAGGGCGCCAGATCTCATTGTAGATGGTTGTAAGCCACCATGTGGTTGCTGGGAATTGAGCTCAGGACCTCTGGAAGAACAGCCAGTGCTCTCAACCTCTGAGCCCTCTCTCCAGCTCGAGAGCTTATTTCTTACCCAGGATCATGTGGCAGAGAGAACTAACTGGGAATGAATGGCCTGGGCTTTTGAAACCTCAAAGCCTGCCCCCAGTGACACACCTCCTCCAACAAGACCACACCTCCCAATCCTTCCCAAACTGTCCCACCAACTGTGAACCAAGTGTCCAAACATATGAGCCTATGGGGGCCATTCTCATTCAAACTATCACGAAAAGGAAATGAGCAAATAATAATCAAAACCCCCAGAAAAACAACCAAGAAAATGACAAGAATGAGTAAACATTTCTCAATAATAACCTTACATATAAATGGCCTCAACTCACCAATAAAGAGACACAAAATATTGTGTCTCTTTAATCCCAGCACTGAGGAGGCAGAGGCAGGTGGATCTCCATGAATTTGAGGCCAGCCTGGTCTACAGAGTGAGAATTCCAGGACAGCCAGGGCTACATAGAGAAACCCTGTCTCAAACAAAACAAAACAAAAGAATCAGACTTGGAAGGGCTGGAGAACCGACTCAGTGGTTAAGAGCACTGGCTGCTCTTCCACAGGATAGGGGTTTAATTTCTAGCATTCACATGGTAGCTCACAACCATCTGTAACTCCAGTTCCAGGAGATCCAATGCCTTCTTCTGGCCTCCATGGGTGTGGGATGGCCCCCTCCCCCAAAGGGAACAACAGCAAGGACCCTGCTACATCTGGTGCCAAAACCCAGGAAATTTGGTACTTGAACAGGGTCTGTTTGTTTCCCTTTACTCATGTGCAGCGCTGGTTGAGCAGCCCCCTTGAGCAGTGTATTTCGGTGAGTAGGTCCTGAATTTACATTGTGTAAATTCGGTCCCTTCACTTTCTTCTTTTTGTTTGTTTTGTCTGTGAGTCTGTCTGCATGGTAGGGTGGCACATACTTTTGTTTAGGCTTGCCTGGTGTTTCCATATAAGGGCTGGACCCTCAGAAAACAGAACCACAGTCTGACTATTTTTAATTGTGTATGTGTGTGTATGTATGCATGTGTTTGTGAATGCATGCGTGTGCTTGTGGCAACCTGGAGAGATGGATCAGTAGTTAATAGTGCTTGCTCCATAGATCTTTTCAGAGAACATGTGGGAACCTGATCTTTGGATAAGAGTTCTGTTCCTGGCCAGAAAAAAGGAAGTGGCCTCAGCAGTAACTCTCCAATTGTTTGTTATGCCCATTTTGTTGACTATAATTGCTGGCCTAAGGTCATCCTGTACCGAGGAGGTCATTAAGGCCCACAACAAGCACTGTCAGAAACAATGTAACACCAACTTATTTATTGCCGTCATTCCATCCATGACTGATATTTCCTCTGCCTCTGCTGGCAAGGAGATGAGAATAGGCATAAAGTGATGGAAAGAGAGAGGAAATGATTATGGCAGCATCTAAACCTACACCAGCAGCCCCTCTCTCTGCTCCCCCCATGCCTCAAGCAGCTACCCCCCCTCCCCCCGCCACTGCAGTATCCACAGAGTGATTTGACTGGATGTCTGTCTGCCAAGACAGCTGCTCCACATACCTCCCAGCCTGTTCCACCTATGGTACCGCACATGCCCACCATGGCATTTCCAGTTAATGTGGGCCCCAATGCAGCTAACCAGCCATGGATACCTACCCCTCTTGCAGACCTGTCTTTGGTCCGTAAGGCTGCTAATGAATCAGGTCCTGACTCACCATATTTTGAGCAAGTCCTACAACAATGGGCAATACATTTATAGACTTATTATGACTGGCACCATTTGATAAAGGCTGTGTTGGAGCCTGTGGTCTTCCTTAACTGGCGAGCTGCCTATGATGACCAGGCCGAGGCTCAGGCTCATTTTAATATATAGTACAACATTGCTGTTTCTCTTAAGATGCTCACAGGCCGAGGACCATATGTTAACCCTACCACACAAGCCCAAAGTGGACAACATGCTTATTTACTTGCCTTGGGAGACACCATTGCCCTTGGTGCATTGGAGGGATCCCATCACCCTTCAATGCAACCCCCTGTTCCCCTACTAACTTGGGGTGAGGGTATGCTTGCATTTTTCCCCAGAATACCACCACACTGATATGGGTACCCTCCAGAGATGTGCATCCAGCAACAGATCAAGAGACTTTGGACAAAGAAGCTTCAGAGGGGGTAATGTATGATTGCCCTGCTACTGTGGTATTAGTAAAGGTCATGTCATCACTGGCATGCGACCCTAGATATAAAGCAATTGCCTCACCCCCTACAAGGTCACTAATGCATCACCAGAAAGACTTAGATTGGTGCAATAAAAATGACTAGGGTCCCATCCATATCCTTGAGATTGAAATTTTGACTAATCCTTCTCTTGTTTAAATATCTTCTGCAACAGGTTCACCAACAGAAGGCGAACACAAAGGTGACCCTATAGGTTTTATTGGCTCTCAGATACCTAGATTGTTGGCTCACTGAGATACAGAAGGCTACTGCCTAAAGCCCACCACCCAGACAGCTCTCCAGGATTGATGCTCTTCCAGGGCTAGTAGTCAATGATGGATATGAGCTTTTTTGACAAGCCAATCTAAGACAGGCACAGTCCATTATGCTGAGCTCTCCTGAGGTGGGGTCAACAAGGTTAGGTCAAAGCACCCTAGCTCCCACTGAGCATGTACTATAAAATAATAAAAAGGGTGGATATGTGGGATGACTTATCCCTAACAGGCTTGAGGCCCAGCCAAGTAAAAAAGATACTTTCTGAAAGCCAGCCTGGGTCTGCCGAAGGGCATTAGCAACAGCAGCTGAAACATGATCTGGAGATGACCTGGACCAGTGAGAGACAGCCACGTCATACCAGCAGATGCATATTCATCAGACCTCCCCCCAGGGAGGGGTGGAGGGTATATAAGGCTTGCCTCTAAGTGAATAAACTGAGCTTGTTGTTTCAACATTCTCCCAGAGTTTGTGCCGTTGACTCTGCGCCTACTTGGCCCCCTCCCCCAAAGGGAACAACAGCAAGGACCCTGCTACACATGGGTACCAGGCACATACCTGGTACATAGACATACATTCAGGCAAAACACCCATACACATAAAGTATAATATGATAGAATTCAAACATGGAGTTAGTCTAGATTGAGAATCATAGACTAACATGAAAAAGATGTAGTCTGTTTCTTTGCTGTCTTGAGGTGTTTGTTAGCATTCCTATGTGGGTCCAGGGGAAGAAACAGAGTAAAGGAGGAGGAAGCAGCTGCTTGTCTGGGTTCTGGCTATGAGTTTATGTTACATATTAAGAACGTTGTCTTAGCCGGGCGGTGGTGGCGCACGCCTTTAGTCCCAGCACTCGGGAGGCAGAGGCAGGAGGATCTCTGTGAGTTCGAGGCCAGCCTGGGCTACAGAGGGAGATCCAGGAAAGGCGCAAAGCTACACAGAGAAACCCTGTCTCGAAAAATCAAATCAAATAAAAAAATAAACAAAAAAAAATAAACAAGAACGTTGTCTTAAAGATTCCTCGATAGAAGACCAGAGGCCACCCATGGGCTGGATAAGGACTGGACTCTAAGCCCTGAGCATGGATTGTGACTCCAGAGGTGGTAATCAAGCCTCACGCTTTGTGAGCACAAGCTAGTTCAACTTCACAGGACCTTCTGCTCAGAAAGATCCCACACCTGAAGCTTAATGCCCCGACATCACTATTTTGAATTTTTAAAAGAATTAGTTCTTGAATTGGTGTTTCATAAGTAAAGGTGGATAGTAGAACTGGATCTAAGGAGTCATTTATCCCTGAGTTCAATCCCTGGAACACACCCACAGTTTGTCCTCTGACCTCCAGATGTACAACATGGCACCCCCAGAGATAAACAAATACATGTAAAAAAAAGTTAAAAAAAGATACTAAAGTCAAAAATCAAACCATCAGATTAGTTAAGAGAACATTGTCCTAATATACACAGTGACAGAGGAGTTGAAATTGTTCATTTTGAATGAATCACATCACAGCAATTTGACCAAATGTGAGTCCAACATGCCACGACATGTTCTTTCATGGTCATGTACTGTTTGACCAAATAGAAGTCCAACATGCCATAACATGTTCTCTCATGGTCCTGCACTATACTTTATGATTTCTCCCATAGGACTTGATGTCTGTATGCACAGGAGGTGGCACCAGATGCCAGCTGGGATCACTGGGGTTAGCAGGAGCATGCTGGAGACCATGGAGAAGCTGCATGTAATCAGAGCAAAGATCAACAGAAGAACTGACCTGCAGGGATAAGTCGGTCTGGACACTAGAGTATGAACCAGGGGCTTGAGTCTTTGCTTCTCCTCGTCTCTGACCTCTCAGGAACAGATCCCCAGCAGCCCCTCTCCTGTCCTCAACAACTTCCAGTGAGCTCTGGCTCCCTAGGCACTCCCCTGCTGGGGTTGTGATAGGAAGGGTGGAGCCGGCATGCTCAAGATCCATACATAGGTGGTCCCCGAGTCTCACATTCCCTTCAAATCCTCTTCTTGAGCCTGAAGGAGTGTCAGATTAAAAACCACAGGAACAGAGAGAAAGATGCAGACAGAGGGAAGAAAGGGTTTTCTTTCGGAACAAGAAGCCCCACATATTAATTTTACGGTGGGCCCCACAAATTACACAGTTGACATGTGGTGGATAATCACAGTCTAGTGAGGTTAACCCCAAACACACAGTCAGATATTCAGTGTAAATGAGAAAGCTGGAATCCTTCCTCTAAGGCAGGGAAACAGTGAACAGTTCTTATTAGAGGACAGTGTAGGTGGGGTCACTGTTTCCTAACTCGCAGTGGTTGGTGTTCTAATCTTGCTTTATTTGTGGGTCAAAGTTCATCTGACTCCGATGGTAGAGAGTGAGGCCAGAAAGTGCTGTTTAACAAAGTCCCCAAACCAAACAAAGACAATAAAGTATTTTCCTGACCCTGAAAGATTCTACAACTCTACAACAGGCTGAGTTCTTCTGTTGGCCTTCCCATAGGATGGGTGAGCTGGTTAAGATAAAGAAAAGCTGCTTATTATGTATATAATACACACATGGTTTTTGAGAACTCATATCTAATAATTTTCTTTTTTTTTGTATGTTTCAATCTTCCAAGGAACACATATGTATGTATAGTCTCTTGGCTTTGGCATCCTTAGTCATATATACAGGGGACATGGATCTAGGCCATGGCTCCCGATAACGGAGCCTGGAAGACAGACTGTAAATTCTCTCAGGTTGGAGTGTGGGCACCTCGCAGTCACAGTTGCCTGGGCACGCTGAAGCTATGCTGAGTCAGGAAAGGGGTGAAGCGCTGCCTGGCACCTCTGCTTATTCTGAACAGAACGAAAGAATTTAATTAAACCTAATTCATGCTCTTGATTTATTCTTTTGAAGCCTTTGTAGTTACAGGTTAGTGGGAGGAAATCTCTTCACCATATTTGGAGGCGGATTCGATTTATCAGAATAGCGGAGAGTGGAAGGGGGTTTGGAAGGAAGCAACATCTGGCTCAGCTGCTGCTCTGAATCTGTGTTTATTTAACAGACACACAGAGAGTGCCTGCTATGGTGCTGGGCACTGTTCCAAGTGCTTCACAAACACCAATTAATTTAGCATTTATAACAATCTGGGCCAACTTATCTAGGAGGCACAATGCCTAGAATCCACAAAAAGTTCTCTTTCAAAAATCACAAGAAAAATAGAATATAATTATCATAATAAATATGTAGTCATGATTCCAGGCAGATTGTGTTTGTCTTTTACTAAATGCAGTTATACAGTATGGTTTAAAATATTTTATGGAGAAAGGAACTCACAAAGGCCAACGTGTCTAGGGCCATGCCTGTTGTAATATAGCCACTCTACTGCGATCTTAACTTTATGGATGAGAAAACTGGAACACAGTTAAGCAACGTGGTGAATTTCACACAACTAGAGACTGGTGGATCTGTGACTTGAGTCTAAGCAGCCTGTTTCTAGTGTTCTCAGAACACCATGCTGTACTACAAGGATATGGGCATCAACTGTGTGTGTGTGTGTGTGTGTGTGTGTGTGTGTGTGTGTGTGCATGTGTGTGTGTGAATGTAAGAGTGTGTGAGTGTGAATGTGTGAGAGTGTTAAGTGTGTATGTATGTAAGAGTGTGAATGTGAATGTGTGAGTGTGTGTGTGTCTAAGACTGTGTGTTAAGAGTGTGTGTGTGTGTGTGTATTTTCCAGATAGCCACTATAATACCAGAGTAAGACTGATTAATAAGTTTGGGATGCTGAGCGGTGGTGGTGGCGCACGCCTTTAATCCCAGCACTTGGGAGGCAGAGCCAGGTGGATCTTTGTGAGTTTGAGGCCAGCCTGGGCTACAGAGTGAGAGTCAGGACAGGCACAAAGCTACACAGAGGAACCCTGTCTCGAAAAATTAAAAAAAAAAAAAAAGTTTGGGAGACAGTCTTCTGTCCTTTTTTTTTTTTTTTTTTTGGTTTGTGTGTTTTGTCAGTCTGACACAAATTAGAGTTATCTGGAAGGAACTACAAATGAGAAAACGCCTCCATATGATTGCTTGTTGGCAAGTCTGTAGGGCATCTTCTTGATTGATGACTGATGTGGGTGGGCCCAATCCCCAGTAGGAAGTGCCCCCCTGGGTCCATGGTCCTAGATACTGTAAGAAGGCAGGCAAAGCAAGCCATGAAGAGCAAGCCGGCAAGCAGCATTCTTCCATGGTTTTGCTTCAGTCCACACCTCCGTCTAGCTTCCTGCAAGATCCTGTCCATGGTGGAGTGAGACCTGAGAGTTGTAGGACAAAATAAGCCCTTCCCTCCCCAAGTTGCTTTTGGTCAGTGTTTTATCACAGCAACAGACACCCTAAGATACGTTCTATGCATTTATATTCATTTCCCTGCCTTATTATTTAGATTACCCTGAACTAATCCAATCTTTTCATTACAATACAATGTCTTTGTCTCTAACCTTTATGGAAATTTTTTTAAATGTCTCTAGCACCATTCAAAAATTTCTACACCTACTAACTCACTGAATTTGCACAGTGGCACCAGACAGACTTTATATATAAGGAAGCCACAATTAAATAAAGTTAAGCTCCTTGCCAAGTCCACCTAGCCATGGTAGCATCAAACCCAGTCACCCTATCATCAAAAACTGACTCTTTCAAGCAGGGCACATAGCAGTGGCTTCATGCTGTGCCCTCAGGAACGATGGTCTCAGGAAGTTGATTTCTATCATAAGTATCTTCAGAATGATGTGTTACTTCAAGTCTTGCATAAACTTTTCACATCTGCCCCATTTCCCTGTTAGACAGTTAGCTGTGGCTTGTTTCCAATAGTCAACTTTATTCACCCGATAAATTACTTGCTGCTTCTAAACTACCTCAACAGCAAAACAAAACAAAACAAAACAACCCCCCCACCACCAACAAAACCCCCCACCTTCTTAGAACTGTGTGTCAAATATTGTCAACCTGCACTGGGTTGGGGGTTCCCTATTGTTAGTCCTTTGATTATTATTTCTTGGCCTTGGGAAGGTAATTCTGGATGCTTTTGGGACTGGTAGATAATTATTTGAAAGGTGCAGAGAATGACTTGATAACACAACTGAGCAAGGGCTTGATAGAATTACTTTGCCTGGGCACTGAAGTACTTTCATAGTCTTGACCGAATGGCATAGAAGTCAGGGTTCTCTAGAGGGACAGAACCAATAGAATGAACATATATATTAGAAGGGCGTGTCTTAGATTGGCTTACAGAATATTATTCTGAGTAATTAAACAATGACTGCACATGGGAGAGGCTGAGAACTCAGCACATGAGGCTAAATGCTCCAGCAGTCCCAAACTGATGCAGAAGGCCTGGAGGGATCCTGGAGAGCTACTGGTCTTCAGTCAACATTGGAAGGCTAAAGAATCTGGGCTCCAACATTAGCAAAAGATGGCCCAGCAGCAACTGAACAAATGAACTCACCAGCTGTGGGAGTCTGGGAGTCCTGCTCCAACCAGCTCCCACCTATTGAAGGGCTCTTGGGTGGAGGAGAGAGGAATAAGGAAATATCAGGTAGAAAGAGAGACCTAGGTGACAAGGAGAAAGACAGAGACACAGGATAGCTTTGGGAGGGTCCTGGGTCAATATCCAGCTGCCCAGAGGTTTATTCAAAAGGGCTTTTTATAATATGTCAAGGGGAGAGGCAAAAGACCTCCCCCCTTGCAAGATCAAAGCACACAACACAGCCGAGTGTAGACCCTTCCAAACACCTGGTAACCATGCCCCATGGCCAAATCATCCTATTGTGCAGCCCTGCTGGGTAAAGCAAGCTCAGGTTCTCTGATCTTGAGTAAGATCTCGCTAGGAAGCCTCTGTGGGTCTCCATAATCAGCACATCAGCCATGATGTAAGCAGAAGGATACAGCGATAGCTCTATCAGCAGCAGTGATAACGGGGCTGCCAATACTTCACCGAAGAGTGGAGGGAGGCTCATTAAATCTTCATGTGAGATTGCAGCCCGGGATCCCGCCTGCCCCTGAACTGTGTGTGATCTTGTGGGGTGCTAGGAAGTGGGAGGCTAGATGGAGGCAGAACTTCATTATGCACCTTTGGGGAAGTCATGCTGGAGAGGGGTGTTTTGACTATGCGGCTGTTTGGGGTCACCCACAGCCCCATAAGGACCTCCTTCTCCCACGTTTCTGTAAATGAGATTGATTGGTGTACTAAACAGGGTTTGGATGGAGCATTACTATGGTCTATTGTTGGTGTCCTATCTAGGTAAATAAATATTTGCTCACCTCTCCTCAGGAGAAATAATTCAATAACTTTGAAAATATTATGCTAAAGGAACAAAACTGGACACAAAAGACCACACATGGTATAATTGTATTCATACGAAATGTCCAGAGTAGGCAAATCTACAGGGCTCAGCGGTCACCTGTGTCTGGGAAAGAAAAGACTGGAGCTTGCTTTAATGATGTGTGTGGGTGGGGGGTTGGGGGGGGTTGTACAGTGTTCTGGAATTAGACTGGGGACTGCTGTGCAATTACTTAATAAACATACTACCGACCTTTGAAGTATACACTTTAAAAGAGTGAATTTTATCATTTGTGAATGGACAACAGACTAGTCCACACTGAGGTTACCTTAATGTAAGAAGTTCTGGTCTGCAGATGTGACCCTGTGAAAAGGAAGAGCATTGAAGCCGGACAAAAACAAGTGACAATCTTCTAGGCATCATGTTGGGGGCTGAGGATGGGGAGTGATTTATAGTTCATGCCCTGCAGGACCTAGAAAGTCTAATAGGGATGAATAATGATAATTCAAAAAATGCTGTCAAAGGAGTCACTGGTTAAAAAAAAATGTAAAGGCTCAATGTGGATGAAATATTATAAATCATCGAGATGGTAAAGAACTCACATGCGTGACATAAAAAGGATTCTCGAAACTCAAAAATAACACAAAATCCGATTTAAAAACTGACAAAAGATTTGAACACACACTTTTCAAAAGAGGACACAGTTGGTAAGTAAGCATGTGAGAAGTTACAACTTTGTCACTGTTGAAGAAAGGCAAAGTAACCCTGTACCCGTACCACCACAGAACAGTCAAATGGCTACACTTAAAAAAGATCAGCCAATGCTAGGCTGAAAAATGCCCCGGTCCCCAAATAGTTATGTTTTAATCCATGTACTTAACACGCACTGTTATCACATACATCAAAAAAGAAACAAGTAGGCAAGGGTGGGGGTTCTTCGGAGATATGATTTAAGTGACTCTTGATGTTGGGAAATGACCTAGACAGCCTCTGAAGCCATCACAAGAGTTTATGTAAGAGAAAGGCAGAGCACACACCCCTGTAATCCCAGCACCTGGGAAACGAGGCGGAAGGATCAGGAGCTCAAGGTCATCATCCTTGGCTACATGGTGAGTTTGAAGCCAACCTGGGATATACGAGACTCTGTCTCACAAACCAGCGGCCAGGGAGATGGCTCAGATGGTACGCATGCGCACAGTGAAAAAAACAAAACTACTAAGTGGGGTGGTGGGAGGGAGAGAGAGTAGGCGAGCAGTACATGTGATCTATGGTCCTCGGATCGGAGATTTTCACCCTGTGACCACAGCGAGGGAACAGCAGGAGCGCCCAGAAGCAGACAGACTCATGAAACAAATTCTCTGGAATCTTCACAGGAACTGTGGCTCAAAGGCACCTTGGTTTTGGATTTCAGGCTTCCAGAATTGTAGGAGAATACACTGCTGTTACTTTAAGCCACCAAGTTGTCTTGGTTACTCTGTTTGTTGTGACAAAATACCCAGTGAAAACAGCTCAGAGCGGGAAGGGCTACGCTGGCTCACAGTTCGGGGGTGCCATTCATCGAGGTGGGGAAGTCACGGAGCAGGAGCTTGAGGCAGCTACTCAGGGAATCCACGTTCAGGAGGCAATGATGCCAACCACATTTAGGGTGGGTCTTCCGACCTCAGTTAACCTATCAAGAAGCCCCTCACAGACATGTGCAGAGGCTGCTTTCCTAGGGTTCTTAGGTCTTTACACATCAGCAACCGGTAGGAACCATCACAAAGTTCACAGTGATTGGCTGCAGTACTCGATACCACCCAGGGGGGAAATAGTGGTTATTTCTTAACAAGTTCAGCCAGCAGCTGTCCTATGCTCCAGCCATCCCGTTCCTAGCGTTTACCCCCGAGTAATGAAAGCCTTTCTTTACGAAAAGAGTCAAATGTATCTGCAGCACCTTCTTACACTGGAAACAATCCAAAGGTTTCTGAGAGGCGAATACAGAAGCAATGCACTCTTCCTCAGAAATGGGCTACTGGCATATACTAAAACGTGGATGAGCCTGAAAAAGCTCCTGCACATTTTCTAACAGAGAGAGAGAGAGAGAGAGAGAGAGAGAGAGAGAGAGAGAGAGAGAGAGAGAGAGAGAGAGAGAGAGAGAGAGAGAGAGAGAGAAATGCAGCTCATTGGTCGCCCACAGAAGGGGCAGGTTTAAGGGACATGGGATAATTACGTGTTTACAGTCAGACACCAGCCGTGGCTTCGTGGGTGTATACATATGTCAAAACTGATCAAACTCTACAAATGGAGTGTGAAATAAAACTATCAAACAAGCTGTTTCATCACCCTGGCACTGTGGTCTGGCAATTGCTCCGGGCAGAAGACTGAAAAATATAAAACAGCAACAACAACCCAACCAACTAAAAATCCCACCTAACCAAAACACCCCCAAAGCGCTAGGCTAATTACTGTAGACGAGGATTCAACTCAAACGAAAGGTGAAAAAGAATGGATTGGGGACTACTTACTACTTCTTAACCAATAAAGTACAAAATATTCGGTAGAAGCTCTGCTTTCTTGGGAGAAAATGGAAAAACATATAACATCACATAGACCTTTATTCGAGAGCCAGAAGAATGAGAGATGCTGGGTTCTGGCCATCAGCACACAGCAAGGGCCTGTGCCTGCCTCTGTCTGAGTCAGGGGCCTTTTGAGATCCTTGTGAGCACAGCCCTGCAGAATCTGGTCCCTAACTGTAATGTGGCTGATGGCTTGGACACACAAGGACAAAGCAGATTTCTATCTCGTATTTGGAAAACTGAGCAAGCCCAAAGGCAAGGAAGTTATGAACTTTACCCCCTCAGGTAATACCCGTGAGTCTCCAATATTACATTAATGATGACTAGAGGCCACTTCAGAATCTAATTAATACTATAGTCTTTATTAGAATTAAAAGACCTGCACGTTTCTCCTGGGCAGAGCATACATTTTCTTTTATTTTCCACATTATAGCTGCTACCTGGGAGAGTCCTTTGTGGGCAGCCTGATGAATGAGAGACTATCTATCAGTCCATGAGTCTGTTAAAACAGTTTTCTCCTGAACAAATAGGGCTGATAATGGCTTCATTGCCTTGGACAGTTGTGAGGGTCAGAGGCTCCTGTACATAGAGAGGCTTTGACCTTCAGTATCTCGATGAAAGACAGCAGTGTGAGGTTAGGGAGAGTGTCTGGGGTATTCACCTGACAGGTGGAGAGAGGTGAGATACCTCCAAAGGGCTGTAAAAACAAACAAACAAACAAACAAACAAACAAACAAACACCTCTCCACTATTTGGAACATGGCTAGGCTCACTTGGAAGGAATAAGGACGGGGACCTAGGTCAAAAGTGATTGAGAGGAAAGAAATAGTGGGCTGAGTTTGGCTTTGAAAAACCCAGATTTCCTCCTGTTGGGAATGTCAGTGCAGCAGAAAGGTCGGCATCCTAGAAGCTGCCCAGAAACAAGGCCCGGAGTAAGAGAGGTCACCAACCCAGCCCTAAATCATCTCTTTCAATTTACCCATGCTCCTTGGTTTGCTGAGTTTTATTCTCTACCCTTCATTGCTCAGTCAAACATCTACAGGTAATTAGGGTACTTTCTGGCGTTCCCCACATTGCTCCAGAAATCCACAAATCACACCGATATGTCCCCAAAGCGTGTACTTAAAAGAGCCAAGAAAGACATGGGATAATTTAGTGGGTTAATGCCAGGGGCGTGTTCTTGAGACACGCATTCCTCTTTGTGTGTGCTCGGGCTCCTCTGTTGTGAAGAACCATGGATTCGGGTTGACACTATTTGCCTGAAGCCCAGATGAAAACCTTCAGACAGCAAGCCCCGCCTGCAGTGAGGCAGAATCTGATTCAGCCCGCGAGGGGAGCGCTTGTTAATTGTACAAATGCATCACTCTGGTTTGTCAAGCTTATTAGCCCTTTAGGCTCTGGGCAACCGTGCAATTAAATCCTTTCTCTTCTCCCCAAAATGAATGAAGTACTTTCTGAAAAATGAAAGACAAATGCTGTGATTGAGTGAGTTAGGTCGAATCAAGCAAGGTACCAAATTAAATAAGTAAATAAATAAACTACAGTAAATATACACCACTCCTTGATTTTAATGACAAATATTTGTGGTCTCCTTAAAGGTAGATATTGAAAATTAAGCCTCATATCTAGTGACTCTAAATCTTTTGGTCAAGTTCAGTTGTGTTATTATTGCATGATGTATTTCTGTCGGCATCCATAAATCATCTGTTATAGTAAATCTTCTGGCCGCGGTGGAGGTGGCAGATGCTGTCTGGGTCAGTAAAATGTATTTGAGTGTCGCCAGCCCCTGGCAACTGTTTGGTTGGCTGCATGTATCTCATTCTGACTTTCAGTTATCCAGATGTTTGTTTCCATTTTCCACGTAATACTAAAATAGTAATAACAATAACAGTATTTTAAAGAAGTAAATATGTTTCCTTTTCCTTTAAACTTCTGTCTCAGCTACTTTGTTTTCTTTCTTCCTTTTGTTTGTTTTTTAGAGACAGGGTTTTTCTGTGTGGTTTTGGCTGTCCTGGAACTCACTATGTTGACCAGGCTGGCCTTGAACTCACAGAGTTCCACTGGCCTCTGCCTCCCGAGTGCTGGGATTAAAGTCGTGTGTCACTGTGCTCAGCTCCTTTTTTCTTTTAAACAGGCTCCCAGGTAAAGCAGGTTGGCTTTGAACTGACTGTGTTGCCAAGGATGACCTTGAATGCCTATCAAAGTTCCTGGTATAGGCATGAATGACTGTACCCTGCCTGGTAAACAGTTGTTTTTAAATACTTAAATATATCATCTCTCTTAGTTGTTATTTTATTGCTGTGATGAGACACTGTGACCATGGCAACTCTTATGAAGGAAAACAACTTAATTGGGGGTGGTATACAGTTCAGAGGTTTAGTCCATTATCATGATGGTAGGAAGCATGGCGGCACGCAGGCAGACATGGTGTTGGAGAGGTAGCTGAGAGCTCTACATCTGGATCCACAGGCAGCAGGAAGAGACAGTGAGTCACTAGGGCTGGCTTGAGCTTCTGAAACCTCAAAGCCTACCCTCAGTGACACACTTCCTCAAACAAGGCCACACCTACTCCAAGAAGGTCATACTTCCTAATAGCGCCACTCCCTATGAACTTATGGGACCATTTTTATTCAAACTACCACACCTTCAAACGTCAGGTCAGAAGTTGAATTCAAACTGGCTTTAATATTGAGACATTCAGAAATTCCTAAATGAAGAGCAGCTGTGGGGAGAGGGCTGGCTTTGAACAAATGACCTTGGTAATTGCCTCTGTTACCTTCTAAGTTGCACAGCTCACACTGGAAAATAATAAAAGCAGATTAGAACATTGTCTGCATTTTCAGCATGAGGGGCCAATCACATCCTAGAGGTTCTTAGGGGATTCTTTACCTTGGTTCTTTAGAATATTTTTTTTTTGTTCCATTCGGTTTGTTTACTGAGTGAGCGTCCATCTCAGTCCTCCACCTCAGCTCCAGCACTTTCCTGAACCTTTCCTGAGTCTTTAGAGCCCCACATTGTTGGAGTCCAGAAGACTTGAGGGACCGTGACCTGGTGCTGTGACCACAGATATGCTGTCCACTTGCCTCCTTTGGGGCCCGCCAAGGCTGTTTGCTGCCACAGTCCCTGCCAGGATGTGAAAATGGGCACGGACTGTACTTTGGAGGGAATCTAACTGGTGTGCCACCACGATGCACTTCTCTAATTGTGACTCAAGCGTAGTACCATGGTGGCGGCCCTTCCTCCAGCTCCGGGAGTTATGTCACACACTCAGCTCAAACCTTACTCATCCTTAAGAGGGAGTCTAGATGACGGCCTCAAGTAATTGTTATGAAATTCAACTTTCATCATTTCTCTTTATTTTTTTTATTTTTTATTTTTTTGCCTTTTTTCTTTTTTTTTCCATTTCATGACAAGGGTGGCCTCAAAATCACCATGCCACTGGGGATTATCTTGAATTCCTGATCTTCCTGTATATACATACATACATATATATGTATGTATGTATATATATATAACATATTTACCATGCCCGGTTTATGTGGTGCTGGGTGCTGGGGATTGAACCCAGGGCTAAGCAAGCTCTCTATCAACTGAACCACACTCGCACTCCCATCCACACAGTCCCTCTCTTTCTTTTTTCTCATTAGAGCGTTCCCATTTTAGGACTTTAATCCTAACAATTACTAGGGTTTTTGTTTGTTTGTTTGTTTGTTTGTTTGTTTTTTTTGAGGGCTGTCCTGGAATTTGCTCTGTAGACTGTGGGAGGCCAGCTGGGTGACTGGCTCCCACATTTTAGCCCAGAGTACTCTTGAGGAGTGAGGGATAAGAGATATAGATAGGATAGAGGGGAGAGAAACAGAAACACAGGATAGCCTCTGGAGGGCCTTATCCACCGTCCCCTTCTGTCTCTTATAAAGGGCTATTTATAGGAGTGCCAAGGGCTGGAACAAAAGACCTCCCCCCCCTACAGCCAAATGCAGACCCTTTCCAATCACCTGGTAACCATGCACATGGTCAAGCAATCCTCTAATGCAGTTCTGCTGGGTAAAGCAAGCTAGGAAAACTGTGTAGGCCTCCACAGCAGACTGGGCTGGCTTTGAACACACAGAGATCCTCCTACCTCTACCTCCCAAGTGCTGGGGTTGAAGGGATCTGTCACCACACCCGGCCAGTTTGTTTTTTTTTTTAACAAAAACAAAGATCTTGGGGCTGGAGAGATAGTCCAGTAATTAAGCAGTTAAGAATCAAACCCAGGTTTGATTCTCATCACTCACATGGTGGCTTACAACCATCTTTAACTTCAGCTCTAGGAGAGCCGATACCCTTTTCTAGCCTCCATGGGTGCTGCATACACATGGGTGCATATAACATGCAGGCAAAAAACACCCACACACATTAAAACAGATTAAAAAAAAAACCAACACCCAAACCAACAAAACCCATAAAAATTGTAACCATTCTCCAAATTACAAAAGAATTAATAGGAGGGCTGGGGTATTGACCCAGCAGTTAACAGCATACACTGCTGTTCTAGACAAGCTGAATTTGGTTCCTAGCACCCATATTAGACAGCTCACGACTATTAGAAACTCCAGCTCCAAGGATCCAATGTTTTCTTCTGGCCTCCTCAGGCACCTGCATACACATGTAAATGCACACACACAAACATAAATAAAAATAAAGGTAACTCTTTAAACAAATTAATAAGGAACACAGTAATGGAAGGTGCCATTGTGAGCTACAACACAGGGAGTCCCGTCTGTTAACACAGATGCCTTCTGTTCAAAGCATGTTAAGTTAGAAAAATGGGCTCTCTGGAACTGTTTCTTCACCTATAAAGTGGGGGCATATAATTTTGGAGGTTTGTAGTAGGTTTTGATTTTAAGATTTAGTACATTATATATTATATATATTATATATTATATAGTTAATCCTATTTGCTTAAACCAGAGACCTCTTTTTAATCTCACATGCTCACTGGCTTCTCATGTATTAGAAAATGGCTTATTATTAATTTCAAAAACATTTGTTAACTCTGTCAGTACTGGGGGGTGGACACAGGGCCCTGCTCATGTTAACTCCATACTAAGCTACATTTTCAGCCTCCAGATGTTTACTGAGTACCAAGCACTCTCCGGGATCTTGGGAGCACAAAGACCTTGCACACAGGATGGCTGTAGTTAGTTCAGTTAACAGTTGTCCTTCCTTGCCCCTCTCCCAACTTCTGAGGTAGAACAGTACCACTGTTTAAAGTGTTCTCTCCTCCCCCAACAGTAGGACACCTACACATGTCTCTCGCCATCAGTTCCCCACTCTCTTTCTTCTATTTTTTTCTTTTTGGTTTTTTAAGACAAGGTTTCTTTGTGTATCCCTGGCTGTCCTTGAACTTGATTTGTAGACCAGGCTGGCCTTGAACTTACAGAGATCGGCCTGCCTCTGCCTCCCAAGTGCTGGGATGAAAGGTGTACACCACTGCCCAGCCCGCTTTTCATTTTCTTGAGACAAGTTTCGCTATATAGGTCAGGATAGCCTTGAACTCTTGATCCTCCTGCCTTAGCCTCCCGAACAATGGAATTACAGATATGTACCAATTCTTTACTCTTTCGATGACTCTTCCTCTTCTCTGCCTTTTTAATTAGTCCTATCAAAATTGTCAGGCTAAAAACGGAGTCATATGTCAAACTAGCAAAAATTAACAGTTGAGAGGATTGGAGGAGGGATCTCACACACATATGCTTGATGATGATGATGATGATAATGATAATAATAATATGTACTCTGCCAGAACTATAACCTTAAATACGTCTGTGATCTTACACAGAAAATACTTCTGCAAGGACATTTGCCCAATAACTGTGTGCTCAACCTGTGCCCTTGTTATGAGTCCTTTTAACCAAAGATTATTGCATCAAAAGCAACTGTGTAATACTTCTTATTTTATCTTTGAAAACTCTCTTGCCTCCATCTCTTTGAATACACAGTTTGCTATGACATAGCATACCCATTTGCAATGTTCATCTGCCAGTACAGAGTCTCTCTAGCATTTTCTATGAAGGTAACACTTTTTCGTAAGATAGAAGGTTTACCTGGATTGCCAGAACCTACACACAACATTGAGAGAGGTTTGATGAGTACGAATGGATTAGCTGGATATGATTTTATGCTGACATCAAAAGCAAAACAACGTGGGGCTGGAGACATGGCTCAGTGGTTAAGAGCACTCGCTGCTCTTGCAGAGGACCAGGGTTTGGTCCCCAGCATCCACACGGTGGCTCACAACCATCTGGAACTCTAGTTCTCGGGGATCAGAAGTCCTCTTCTGACCTCTGTGGGCACTAGGCATGCACGCCCATACAAAATACTCACACACATAAAATAAAATAAATATTAAAAAAAATAACCAGGCATGGTGACACATGCCACCCAAGGCTACATAATGAGACCCTGTCCCAATAAATAAATACAAATTTAAAAATTAAGTAAATAAACACATTTGCTTTTACAAGGGAAAAGGGAGAGCATTGGGCAGAGGTGAAGAGAAGAGGGAGAAAAATTAACAAGGAATTTTGTGGAGCTGGAGCGATGGCTCAGCAGTTAAGACTACTTACTGCCTTTGCCAAGGTCCCCAGTTCAGTTCCCAGCACCCTCATGGCAGCGCACAACCATCTGTAATTTTATTTCTAGGGAATCTGGTGCCCTCTTCTGGCCTCCAAGGGTACCAGTCACTGTGAGCCACCCAGTGTGGGTGCTGGGAACCCAGCCTCAGCCTTCATTTATTTGTGCTGGGATTGCTACAGTGTCCAGTATTCTCCAGTCGCTACACTGTGAACTCCACAAAGCCAGGGACTGAGAGACCTACAATAGCATGCATGTGAAATAGTTCTCTGTGTCAACTTGGCTAGGCTATGGTTCCCAGTTACGCAGCCAAACAGTAGTGTAAATGTTGCTGTGAAGCTGTGCTTTGTAGGCTGCTTTCAATCATCTGGCTGGGCAAGGTCAAATCAGTTGAAATCCCGATTTGAAGTTTCTCTACAGAAAAAAAATCTTCCTCTGTCCTTCAGCTGCTACCAGACATAATATACATGTCTACTTATATTTATACACATACACTTACTTACTGGTTCTGCTTCTCGGTGGAGCTCTGGTAGACGTACCGTGTGAACATTTGATGAATGAATGAATTAAATACAAAATGTCCTGAGCAAGCCATAGCTAGGTGCTGACAGCATTTCCCCAGCTTCAGCGTGTTCCTCCTCCCATTAAATGGTTAGTCTTCCTTTAATATGGATTTTATTTCTTTCTTCATCTTCTAAGGCATTGACTTTAACCTCGTTGCTTGTGTCTCTAGGAGATCAAAATTTGAGCTCTTGTCTTTTCTGAAGATCAGGGGACTAAAAACATTATATATATATATATATATATATATATATATATATATATATATATATATGACCTGTGTTTAACTCAGGCTCTACTATTTGCTAGTTATATAGTATACTATTTTTATGAGTCCCAGCATTACTCCGTAAAATACTAATAGCCAGCGCTTGCCTAACAAAGTAAATAACTCAATATATGTGAAGTTATTACCAAATACTCATGTTGTCTGCACATTAGTGGAGCACGCATGCTCCATTCTAGTCATGCCGTCCTTCTCACAGGTGCAGAGATTCCCACCCCACCCCTGCCCTCTTAGAAATGCCTTTTCTCTCTCTGTTCTTTCTCTTCCTCTTCCTGATTTTTACTAATTCAATCCCTTTTTAAAAGGTTGTTTACTAGTATATATTCATTGTATATAGTTGCATATGAACATGTTTCATTATGACATTTCCATACATGTATATTGTAGTGGTTTGATTGAGAAATGTCCCTCACGCTTCTCTTCCCAACTCGTTCTCCTTTCTGCTTTTATGGTGTGTGTGTGTGTGTGTGTGTGTGTGTGTGTGTGTGTGTGTGTGTACTAGAGTGGCTTACAGGCTGTTGTAAACCACTCTAGGTAGCGTGGTACTTATAGCCAGGTCCAACAATGGCTGCCTCTTGAAGGAAAGGCCAAGAATCCAGTAGTTGTTTAGTCCAGGAGACCAGATATCTAGGCCCATTCTGGTGCTGGAGTCCCAGAGGATTCCTAGAGAGCTGGTTTTAAGTGTGTGTTAGAATCCTGAAGGACTAGGTTCCTAATAAAGGAATGCCTATGCAACAGAGAGAGGTGAACTTGCCAGTGAGTGAGGGCAGGCAGAGCAAAAAGCAAAAGCTTGCTTCTTCCGTGTCCTTTACGTGGGCTGCCACCAGAAGGTGTGGCCCAGATTTAGGGTGGGTCTTCCCAGCTCAAGTCATCCAGTCAAGAAATCCCTCACAGACTTACCCAGCTGCTTGGGTCTTATTTGATTCCAGATGTGGCCAAACTGACAACCAAGATTGGCCGTCACAGCTGGACTCGAAACTATTTCTACCACGTCAGTCCTCACTGACTCACATTGCTTCCTTATTTATCTATGTACGATAGATTAAAATAAATATTCTTTTCCAATTCTTCCCCATTAAGTAGAACTAGCCCTATGTATTACATATAAAACAAACATAAGAAGAGTTTGAACATCGGAGAGAAATAGAGAGAATGCTTGAGAATGTTGAAACATAACTAAGAACACAGTGGGATTCTCCAGGTTTTCCATATCCCAGGCTTGGAACTGGAGAAACAGGTCAAACTCAGAAATTCCAGACAGACACAGACAAAGGAACCCCAGCAAAATGTCATATCCAAAGAAATCTTCATAAAGGACCGAAAAGAAGCAAGACCTTGACGAGAGAGAACACTTACACAATAACAACCAAACACCATAGAAATGCAATGGTGCCACACTACCTGTGCCAACAAAAACCAGGTGGGAAGTCTAGGCTTCTGCATTTGTGGGGCTCTGGGGAGACATTTAACTCTTCACCCTGGGTTTTCAACCCTCTCCCTTTTCCTAAATAAAGTTTCTGAGGTTGAAAAAGAGCCAAGGATTTCACCACTGCCCTGTAGCAGCAAGACTACTATAGTTACTGTCAACACACAGAAATAAAACTGTAAAACACAGCATCGTTTGCCACTGCCATCAGATGACATACTGTTTACCTAGAAAACATGTACATAGCCTATGCATATAGCATGTTTATGGATTGGACGACTCAGAGTGAAAAGTGTCAGTTCTTCCTATTGACATACAAGATAACACGATTCCTGACAAAATACTAGCAATTTCTTTTTGTAGATTTGAACATTATTTGAATGGTAAAGGAAGTTGACTAGCTGAAAAACTGGAAGATAATATAGTAGGATCAGTAAGTCACCCAATTTCAACCTCTGGATCACGACAGTAACGGTCTGTGTGATTTTGGAGAGAGAAGCGCACAGATCAGAGTGGCAGAATGAAGAATCTAGAATCCAGCATGCAAAAAGATGTCCACTCTTTGCATCTTTGACAAGTAAGTGTTTAGTTTAATGGAGGGAACATTTTCAACACATGGAGTTGGGACAAGTAGACATATAGAGGGAGACAGGTAGAATTAACATAAATCTGACACCTACAGAAAAGCAGCTCAAAATGTGAGACTATGAAAGGAGAGAACCAAATCTTTGGTAACTAAGACTTAACAAAGAGTCCTTAGGCTCAGCATCAGAAAACACAATCAATCATACAAGGTAATAGAAGAGACTTCATCAAAATTAAAATTTTACTCCATGAAAGCCTCTGCTGAGAAGATGAAAGCCAGGGCTGGAGAGACGGCTCAGAGGTTAAGAGCTATGAAAGCTATGCTGCAACCTGAGAGGAAGACTTGGAAAGCCACGCATCTGAACAAAGCCCGCATATCCGCTCTGCGGGAAGGACTCTTAAATCACAGGAACAGAGGAGCCAACAAACCGCTAGAACAGCAGAGCCCTAGTTAGACTTAGACTGGCTGACCACAACCTGTAGGTTCATCAGTTAGAGCACGTCCTTCCGTTAGGGGGTGTAAGGAGAGTCCACTTACTTCCTGCTCGTTTTTTTCTGTGAAAATGAAACGGTTCTAAAATATTTATTAAAACAACAGCAACGAAGTATCACTACACATCTGTGAAAATAATAAAAACAAAAATGGTGGCATCATCAGCTACCAGTGAGGATGTGGGAAAATGATCACTCGCGTATTGTTGATAGGAATGTGTCTTGTTACTTTTCTTTTCCTTTCTTTCTTTTTGTTTTTGTTTTTCAAGACAGGGTTTCTCTGTGTAGCCCTGGCTGTCCTGGAACTCACTCTGCTGTAGACCAGGCTGGCCTCGAACTCACAGAGATCCATCTGCCTCTGCCTCTGGAGTGCTGTGGTTAAAGGTGTGTGCCATCACTGCCCGGCTTTAGTTACTTTTCTATTGCTGTGACAAGACGCCGTGACCAAGCCAGTTTATAAAAGAAAGCATTTAATTTGGGGCTCATGGTTCCAGAGGGTTAGAGTCCATAACTATCATGGCAGGGAGCATGACAGCAGGCAGACAGGTGTGACACTGGAGCAGTGGCTGAGAGCTTAATGTTGAGACAATAATCGAGAGAGAGAGAGAGAGAGAGAGAGAGAGAGAGAGAGAGAGAGAGAGAGAGAGAGAGAGAGAGAGAGAGAGAGAGAGAGAGAGCGCACACTAACTGGGAATGGTGTGGGCTTTTGAAATCTTAAAGCCCACCCCCAGTGACATACCCCCTCTAACAAGACCACACCTTCTAATCCTTCCCAAACTGTTCTACCAACTAGGGAGCAAACATTCAAATATATGAGTCTAAAAAACAGTACATGAACTCTGGATAACAGTTAGGCAGTTTCTTATGAAACCTAAATCTTAACCATCACAGAACCCAAGCTCGTAGGCATTTATCCAAGGTGGATGAAAAGCATGTGCACACAGAAACACTGGCATATGAACATTCACAAGAGCTGTACTATAACAAAGCTGAAAATAACCCAGGTGTTCTTGTGTAGATAGGTAGCTAACCGCTGTGATACAGAAACACCAGAAAGCACTGCTGGGCAGTAAATGGTTCACACAGCCTCGTGGCTCTCCAGAGAGTTGTGCTGAGTGAAGGAAGGCTGTCAAGACGCTGCATGTGGCACAATTCCGTCGGAATGACCTGTTTATACACGTGGAGAAGGGAGTAGTTAAGACTGTATTAGAGGAGCGTTGGTAGCCGGAGGAGAGCCTGGCTACAGAAGGGCGACTTCAAGTTCCTCATGCTGATGGAAACAATGGAAGTTTCTGTATTTTAACTGGATTGATGTTGATACCCTGGTTTCTTGATTTTTTTTTTTAAATCGTTTGACAATTTTACACTACATAATAAATTTCAGTTATTTTCACCACCTGTTCGCCTTCTTTTTCGTAAGTCACCCGTCTTATTTTTATGACTCCTTTTTGTGGGTGACCGACAGAGTTTAATGAGAATTTCTTGCCTGGATGCGGGTGGGAGACTATTTCCCGGAGCACAGGCAACTTCTCAGTGGCTACATCACTAAAGAAAATGACACCCCTTCCCAAGCAACCCTTAACTGCCAATATTTCCTGAGGGAGGCCTCACGGCCCCTCCTCCACCCAATCTTGTGCTGGTGACTGTGTAGCTCAGCGGGTTCACGCGACAATGGCCATGCCCTGCTCAGAAGACTTGGCATGTTTTCTCCCCTCCAGCTCCCACATTCCTCCTACCTGCTCTGCGATACTCCCTGAGCCTTGGAGGGGGTGACAAAGCTTGTTCCGTTTAGGGCCAGGCATTCCACCATCTCTTATTCTCCGTACTTTGGCCAGTCATGGGGTTTTGAGTCACCCAACCAGGATGAATCTTCTCCAAGGACAGCTGGACACAGCGCTAATCTCAATCAGTCGAGCTAATGTCCTGGTTTTGATAGTGTGCACTATAGTATGGTAAGATGTTCCCATCAGGAGGAAAATGGCTGAAGGGTACTTTGTGGTGATACTTTATTTGTGCTGAAATGTGGTGATATTTTATTTGTATGTTAATAAAAAGTTTGCCTGGAGGTCAGAGGACATAGATAGCCAGCCATAAACAAAAGTCAGGCGGTGGTAGCACATGCCCTTAATCTGATCACATGGCAGGCAGAGTCTCTGTGAGTTCAAGAACACAGCCAAGCATGGTGACACATGCCTTTAATCCCAGTACCAACCATAGAGACCTGGAGGTCTGTATAGACAGGCAGTGATGAGGAAGTGAGGTGGCTGGGCTAAGAGCCAATGAGAAGGCAGAACAGCAAGGCAATAAAGGCACAGGTTAGACAGGAAGAACCTTGTTCTCTTGGAAAGCTACGACTGCATGGTGAGCTAAGGTTAGCTGGTGGCTATTCTTATTTCTCTGATCTCTATGGCTTTCACCCCTGTATTTGGCTCTGTGTTTCTTATTTAATAAGACTGTTTAGAATTTCGTCTACAGTACTTCTTACAACTGTATATGATCTACAGTTGTTTCCAAATTAAAAGGTTAATTTTAAAAATTAAAAGTTGTATTCTCCCTTACCCTACTCACTATTCCAAATGAGATTGTCTTGCCTTCCTTGTGGATTTTAAGCCATTTCAAAGCATTCTATTCAAATACTTCAAAGTATTCTTTCAGGTGAGTTTTTTGCCATGAAGGGGGCCTTCAAGCAGCATTTCCTGAGCCAATGGTTGCTCCTCTGTACTTAGATAAATGGAAGCTTGCATGTACCTGAACTCATCTGTTGAACCAGACGGAGGAAATCTGCCCTGTGTAGATACCAGTTTGTACTGCTCTTAAAAATAAATGCAGCAGCCTGGAGCAACACAATTGCTGTAGCCCTCCAGTTCCTCAAATGCAGCAGCCTGGAGCAACCACCCTGGCGATAGCCCTCCAGCTCCTGCCAACGCTCCCAGCCCACTGGAAAGAAGAAGAAGAAGAGAGATCAATAAAGCTTTCAGTGATACATTTTTCTGCACTCAAAGAGCAGTAGGTCAGGAACACTGCTGTCTGTCTGTCCCTGCACTGTCTCTGCAGCCTCCAGATACAGTGATCAGGACTCCACGTGTTTCTCTGACCTGGGAAAAGTCACATAAAAGGGCTAACTGAGCTTGCTACATACAAACCAGAACATTTTTAGGATGTTACTGATAAAAATCTCTTTTCTTGATTTGTTTTTTTTGTCTTTTCTAAAGGTCAATTTAAGGAAACTAGCTTTTTGTTATTTGTTGGTTTTTTTCTCTTGATGCCTAGCTCCTTATGGAAGTTCATATTAAATCTTATTACTTGTCTCCGTATTGTTGAGAGTAAATGTATGATTGGTCCCTAAAATATGTACTAGCCAACGACAAACCTGAAAGATGTTTCCTGTCACTACACAGAATGTGGATTTAGCCATTAATTGGCCTTTCATTAAATGATCCATATTACAGAGCCCTAACAGAGATGAATAAGACATAATTTCTTTTATTTGACGAACTCACACACTAGAGGACAGACATATAAAACCAATCGCATCATAATAGGAGCTATAAAGGGCAAATTCACAGTGCTAGGGGAGTCCCGAGGAACTAGGTCAGCCTGCATGTGATGGTTGCCGTCAAGGACTCACACAATCCTGTGGCTTTTCTGAAGATCTTGAGTTTCTGTCTTAGTTCTAAAACTGTTTTTTTATTTAACCATGAGAAATTACAGGACACCCTGTGGTTTCAACTTTTAGGATTCGAGGTTTGAAATGCTTGTGTTATCTCTGAACAACTTGTCTAAAGCCCCGTTTATCCAGATACTGTCCAGAGAGTCAGTGGAAGGAGTGGCAAGCCCAGGAATGGGATTAACTTCTCGAGTTCAAATCCCAGACCTGTGGCTTGCTGTTTGGTCAAAGTTATCTAACTTCTTCAGATCTCACTTTCCTCCACTGGAAGAGGGAAGGAACAGCGATACATCAATGTCTCACTAATATACCCAACCCCAAGGTTTTGCTACGTAGCTGAGGCTGGCCTCAAACTGTTAGTCTTCCCAGATGCTGGGGTTATAGGTGGTACCCCTCACCCCTGCCCCCAGCTTACCTCTCAATAACTTTTTTTTTTTTTTTTGGTTTTTCGAGACAGGGTTTCTCTGTGTAGCTTTGCGCCTTTCCTGGAACTCGCTTTGGAGACCAGGCTGGCCTCGAACTCACAGAGATCCGCCTGGCTCTGCCTCCCGAGTGCTGGGATTAAAGGCGTGCGCCACCACCGCCCGGCCCTCTCAATAACTTTTAAAACCATTCATGAATTTGAATGGCATCATGACATTGCATCATTTATTTCTTCCATATTTTATATGTTTATTTTTATTTTATTTTATTTTATTTTTTATAAAAGAGAGGGTTTCTCTGTGTAGCTCTGGCTGTCCTGGAACTCGCTCCGTAGACCAGGCTGGCCTCGAACTCACAGAGATCCTTCTGCCTCATCCTCCTGAGTTCCAGTATTAAAGGCGTGTGCCACCTTGCTTGGCTTTATATGGCTTTGATCTGCACATTAATAATAGTTTTGGCTGTATGGTAATTATAACCTTCAAGCGATTTGATTCTCCATCTACTGAAAACAAATTCACATTCTCCAACTTTTCAAGATGCTATGCCATTTTTCCGGAACACGTATATGTACACACACATTTGGCAGGAGACAAAAAAATTGGATGTTGCAGCAGATGGGATGCTGGCAGGAAATAATAGAACCCTGAAGTCGAGTGATCTGAAGAGAGCTATTGACAAAGATGTAGGGAGCATAGAGAGAGGGAGGCAGTAAGGGTGGGAGAGAGGGGGAGAGAGCGGGGGTGGAGGGGGAGTGGAGGGAAATGGGGGATGTGGAGGTGTCAGGAAGAGGGATGGGGATGGGGAGGGCGAGGGGAGGAGAGGAGCCACTGCCATTGTTGAACCTGAGGGGCCAAGGGGAGGGAGCCGTTAGTCTGAGACTGCGGTGGGGCAGGAGCTGGCACTTCTCTGAGGCCCAGGATAAACACACTGAGAAAGAGGACTGGGCTGAAGACACTGCTCTCCGGCTTACTCTGAGCAACTTCAGATCGCAGTACAACAGAAAAATTGGAGGCAGGAACATCCCCGAGGCCACGCCCAGGCCAGCATCTCAATGCCCAGAGCAGGCCTGAGACAGGTAGAGCGTGGTTCTGAAGAAACAAATGAAAGAAAACTAACGCAGAAGCCAAGTTATCGCAGGGAAATCACATTGCAGAAACAAACTCAAAACAAGAAAATCCCGTCAGTGAAACAAAACAGTTCGAGGAGGTTGGCGAATGGTCACTAGTAGCCCTCCAGGATTGAACTGAAACCCGCAGAAATATGGCTGCGGATGCAGTGTCTGGGGGGAGAATTCTGCTGAATGTTGATTTCAGGGGGAGCTAAATGAGGGTTCACAGGAAACGTCTCCTCCATGATATACAACCAGAAGACAAGGAGGATTTGCCTGGAGGGCAAAGCCGGGGTCTGAGAAATGAATTCCACAGCCTAAGCAGAAGAACCTCATTCCTGCTGTCTGCAGGATGAAATACGGGCTGGTTTTTTTCCATCCTTGACTTTCCAGACTGGCTGTAGCTAGCCTTTCTTCCCCCTGCGCAGCCGCCGCACAGTGAGCGTGTTCAGCGTCTTTACTTTTCAACATATGTTTGCAGGGACATGTGGACTGGAGATCTGGCCTTTGATCTCCACGTAGGAACTAGCTGACAGTTTAGAGTTGTTTCTGGGGAAGAAGGGATTAGTGTTCCACATGAGTTGGCTTTATGAGCAAAGGAGCATGGGGATTGAACGGGAATGCCACGGATCAAAGGGAAGAGCTGAAGCAGACATTTCGGAGGGCCTAGCCAAGAGTCTGTCACCACGCTTCCCGTTGCTTTTCTCTACAGACACACAGCTAAGGACAGTGAGAGATACCAAGGACGAGCTAAGAAGGTACTGCTTCCTCTCTCCTTAGAATGCGAGGGTGACACCCAAAGTTGGGACAGCCACCTGTGAGGGTCATAGAGCAGAAAGATGGATGAGACACTTCTTGATTATAATGTAGCAAGATTTGCAGCTGCTGCATCATAATCTATATAGATTTAAATAATAAAATAACCATCTTGTTGCCAACTTTTTGAAATAATAACTCTTTAAAATCTATGCCATTTCAGGGCCAGTGAGATGGCTCGGTGGGTAAAGGTACTTGCTGCCAAGCCCAAGGACCCGACTTTGATCTCCAGAACCCACATGGTAGAAGGAGAGGACCAGTTCCTGCACGTTGTACTCCGAGTTCCACATGCACACCGGGGCACACCCACACCCACATACATACACACATATGCACAAATAAAACATGCATATTCTTTTAAATTACGCCATTTCGGGAATAATGACTCTTTTATTGTCTTCCTGATTTTTCACCCCCAAACACACCAGGTAAATATGATAAAGCAAGAGACAGGTTGACAATACAGTTCTAGGTAAAGACACACGAAGGTAAATCCTGAGGTTTACAAGATTTACAAAGAGTTGTAATCAGACAGTGAGACACAGACCAAATATGGACTGCGCACCTGTTGAAAGGGTTACATTCATTAAAATGTGTAAACGATGGAGAGACGTAACAGCCACACGATGGTACAGGGAGGGCCATCCCCCTGGGTACACAAACTGTAGTGTCATACAGGTGCCCAGTGCCTAGAAAAGCCCTGAGCTCCGTTTAATAACTGATGCTGTCCTCTTGAAAGTCTTCATTTTGTTGTGTTAGATGTATGGGCTCCGGGTGCCCTCAGAGGGCAGGAATGAGCATCAGTTCCCCTGGAAACAGGAGTTACAGACCAAAATTGAACCCAGGTCCTCTAGAAGAGCAGCCAGTGCTCTTAACTGCTGAGCCATCTTTCCAGCCCCTATCTTGAAAGTCTTAATAACTTTATGTGTGAACTTGATGGGACAATAAAGCATGCATGCGAGCACACAACATTTGAGTCCTCTCTTCCTTGTTGCCTTGTTCACACACAGTGTCCACTATGTCTCCCAAGCACAGAGTTCAGGGGCAATCGAAGCCAGAACAAATTAGTCACATTCTACCTACAACTGAGTAAGATAGCCACACCCAACTCTGTTCTGACAGCAGAAAGAAGGGGATGAGAGTCACAGAAACGTCAGGATTTGGAATCCTGATTCAGTTTGTCTGAACCTGTGTCTCCCAAATTACAATTCCTAAGAATCCTATTTACTTGTAAACTTTTCACTCCTGCCAAAGAAGAGAGAAATATAAATAACCTAGAAAGCTTACCCTATTCTTTTTTATGGTTGTTACTTCCCGGTTTCAGTCATTTGCATTGAAAATCATGATGGAAACCAGAACGGAACAATAGGACCCCATTCCCTTGGCTTTAAGCCCATTTTCTTCATCACTGAGGTAAAAACAGAGTACATCGATAAGCTATGATCAGGAGTAAAACAAAAACCATTGAGTCCATTGTGTGTAGTATTTCAACATACAAATTCAACTACAACATACAAGTTATAAAGTTCAGTAAAATGTGCCAGGTAAGGTCACATCTGTCTGTATTCATAGTCAGCAATGCAAAACCTAAAAATGAATGTTAGATGCCAGGCACTCTGGGACATGCCAATAGCCCTAGCACTTGAGAGGCTGAGTGCAGGTGGATCACTGGAGCTCAGGAGTTCAAGACCAACTTGGGCCAAGCCCTCCCCCACTTGAAAAAATTTGTAAGATTCATGCTAATTATTTAAACTTTTCTTTCCCTAGAATGATAATTAAAACACAGCTGAAGCTGAAAAAGACACAAATGGAAGAAAGGAAACTTATAGTTTAGTATCTTTGATAGCATTTTTTAAAACTTTGATCAAGGAACCTTGCATTCTGTGTTGGGCTCTGTTAATATGCTTATGCTGCTGGGCCAGAACATGGCATGCACTTACCTCCTGCACACAAACTGTAATGAAAAACTGCTATGATCGTTCCTAAGTAGACATCCAATAAACAACAATGCTTCAATAAGTAGCCCTTGACTGAGAGGGAAAAAAAACACACTTTTGCTGAGGTCCTAGTCTCACTACAAAGCATAGTGTATAGAGTCAAGGTTCTACACTAGTGAGAGAAAACAAGTTCTCTTCACAATCGTCCCGCCTCAGTCTGTTAAACAAATTCTCTTCACAATCGTCCTGCCTCAGTCTGTTGTTTTGAGTTCCCTTGAAATAGAAACCAAGTGTGGGATGTACCAGGTTGGTTACGGAATAAGAATTACAAAGAGCTGATTTCCTTCATGAAATTGATGACGCCAATGGATTTAAGACATTAATTCACCACTGCAGGAGTTGAAGCCTGCTAAGTCATTGAGGACTTACACTATCACAGAGCTCCTAAGCGAATACTCATCTATTGTAGAATATTATTTTAAGAAGTGTTACATTTGTTTTTGCTGTGGAACATTTGTGTAATGATGCAAAGATGTGTCGCATTTTTTTATGTTGCATTTGTTAATTCTGCGAAGCTGTGTTACTTCACCTGTTTAAAACATCCGATTGGTCTAATAAAGAGCTGGATGGCCAATAGCAAGGCAGGAGAAAGGATAGGCAGGGCTGGCAGGCAGAAAAAATAAATAGGAGGAAAAGAGAGAAAGAAGATCAAGGAGCAAGGAAAGAAGGGACCAGTCACCCAGCCACCCAGCCAGACACGGAATAAGAAGGAAAGAAAAGATATACTGAAATAGAGAAAGGTAAAAGCACAGAGGCAGAAGATAGATGGGATAATTAGTTCAGAAAAGCTGGCTAGAAACAAGCCAAGCTAAGGCCGGGCATTTATAAGTAATAAGAAGTCTCTGTGTGTATTTTATTCAGGAGCTGGGTGGTGGGCCCCCAAAAGAGCCAAAAAAGTAAAGAGTAAAGAACAACCAATAATAGTCACCTCCACTAAAGCCTCAGAACTCACACCAATAGAAGGTGAAAGTGGCCCCATGGCCATCAAAACAACAGCCCCCAGCTCAACTGTGTCTCTGAGAATTTTCAAGAGATCTTCAGAAAGCAGACCAGCAATCAGAAGCTGGGGCAGCTGGAAGGTAGATTAAGAACTGTCAATACAAAGTCCTAGATGTTTCTGCCCAGTAGGAGAGGATGTATGCAATGGTCCAGTGCCTATTGTTTGTTTCTTTCTGACGGGAATTGCTGTTCAAGTTATACCCCCCACAACCTCCTATTTTATATAGACTTGTTTGACTCGGTTGAACCTGAGGACTACATGTGAAGGAAAAGTGAGTGCTATCAAGTGAACCTAGACTCAGAGCCCACTGAAGGGCATAGACGATATCTGGATCAACAACCTCCTCCCCCAGGAAGTGTGCCAGGATCTGCCTTATTGATATCCACTGAGCGAGGTCGTGGAGGGCCATTGAGATTGTACTGATCTCCACGTCACAGGCGCTGCCTTCTACACCCTCAAAATTTTAACCCCGAGTTACACTCCTCTTTTCTGATTCTTAGCATCCTGAAGGCACCTGATGTCCTGTGCTTAGCTGGGATGATGGATGCACTCTCCGTTCTACAGTGGCACAGAAGCCACACTGATAATATCCTTATGTCTCGCAGTCTTGGTGTCCTGTGAAACCCGATCTGTAGGTTTCTGCCTGCAGCTACTTTTCCCATAGGACTCAAACTCAAGTCTGCAGCTGGTCAGGAGAACACCATCCAGACTCTGTCACGCCCCCCTCACATCTCCTTCCCACCAATATGTCAGTGCCTGCCTCCCTTTTTGTCAACCCCAGAACAGAGCACACCCTTCTGGCAGGCCTGCCCTGCCGGAGCAGCAAAGAAGGCTGGTGCTGCCAATCTAGTTAGGAGCCGCTGCGGGGCGCAGACTGGTGTGAGTATTCTTCTAGTCGATTTGTAAAAGTCTCGATGATCTCGGCATGTTGGAGCGAAAAGTCAAAAGTACTCGAAATGGGTTTGCCATTTCATTTTTCAGGATTATGCACTGGAATTCAGCAGAAGCAATAAATGAAACGTATTTATTAATAAGTGGGAGGGTAAGATATGGTAGAGGGGAACAAGATTTTTCTTGATCTCAATTGAGGCCCCAAACTTGAGAAATGGATGGAAAGAACCCCTCCGTTGTAAAGAGAGATGCTAGACCATCTCTTAGGATTGGCAAAGAGATGATTACAAACTTGCCATGCTACCTCTTTTTTTTTTTTTTTTTTTTTTTTGGTTTTTCGAGACAGGGTTTCTCTGTGTAGCTTTGCGCTCGGCGCCATGCTATCTCTTAGAGTTTCAAAAAGCATGGGTACTTCTCGGAAGACCACACTATGAGGCCTATGCTGTGGCCTCCCAGCAGTGGAGATGCAGCCCTCTCTTACCTCAAGTCTAAACCCTTAGGGACAAACACCACTGGAGTGGAGTCAGGTAAGCGTTTGCAGAAGATTCTGCCTTGTGACTGCCTGAGGTTGGATCTGGGGACTCATGCCCATAGGCTTCTAGGGTGTGAAGTCTTGTGGGGTTGCTTAAGCAGTGCAGAGTGAGGGACTGTGGTGGAGGTGATGCTGGGTGTATTTAAGGTGAGGCAGACCCTTTGGGCCAGAGGAGTCACTGTAGCTATCCTTATTCAAAGAGCCTGTAAGTGTACCCAGGAGCTGGGAGGCTGCGGAATAACCAGCTATTCTGGGAAGCAAATTGTCCACATCAAAGCATTATGTGATGAATGTGTCTGGGGGCAGAGTATCGAAGGGCCTCCGGCTCCAAATGAGAGCAGCTTTAATGCACTGCCATGCAGGGACCAGTACCAACAGCATCCATGGAGTCAGACCTATGCCTCCATTGTGGCTTGGATTTTACGTATTCCACAGATGTTCATCTGCTAAAGGCATGGTTGTCAGCCTACGGTGTGACTGGGAAGTCCTGGAACCTTTGAGAGTGGGTCCTAGTTGGAAAAACAGACCACTGAAGGCCGTGAAGGGGAACTGGTACATAAATCCCTTTTCTGTCTTACACTTGGTTTCTTAGACCGCCTCTGCCATGAATTTCCACCAAGGCAAATGGTGCTGCCACAGGCCCAGAGAGAACGGACTGGATGTGTGGATGGAAAGCTCTGAGATCGTGAGCCAGGAGAAGTCCTTTCTCCTTTAAGCTGTGTATTTTGGGTGTTTTATTGCAGTGATTCGGAATGCTGACTGACACATCCCTGACCTGTCTCTGCTACCTCATCTGACCCCAAGGAACAAAGGGCGCATAGTCGGTGGGAGAGGAAAATGCAGCCTAGGAACTGAGATTTGTGAAGGTACAATGGGTAGAGCTGACTCCTCCCCCTTCCCCATTGCTGGCTGTAGATGGTGATGGAGAGATTGAAGTTTTCATTTTTATCACACTGTACTCATTAATACTGTACCCACAAAGAAAAGCCTTTTAAAATCTGAAAGGGATTGAAAAATCTTTGGGATATGCTTAAGCCCTCTTCCTGGGGTAGAGAAAGAAGATCTGACAGAAGATACCCAGAGATCAAAGTCTGAGGAAAACGGAGGTGCTTCCTGCCTGCATCCCACTGAGCTGGCTCATTCAAAAGGCTGTTATCTCCAGAATCCCGCAGAGAAGGCCCCCGAAGGAGAAGCAGTTAATACATAGAGATTTCAAGTAAATGCGGCACTGAGGAAAATTTGAATCACTGTTTCCCAGGCTCTGTGTATTTTACTGCTAAACTTTCAGTATCGTTCCCGGAAGCATCAAATGTGAGTCGTACACAAGCTGTCCGTCACTGACAACGGAGTCATTTTCACACCCTAGGGAGTCATTCCTCTAAGCAAAATACTGCTTGTGCATGTCCGTGTGAGCATGTGTGTGCATGCATGTGTGTGTGAACATACATATACATGGTGTATTGCACATGTATGTGCAGGTGTACATGCTTGTGCACACATGGAGGCCAGAGGAGGCTATCTGGAGTCCTGATCTATGACTCTACCCTATTCCCTGGAGACAGGGTCTCTCACTGAACCTGGGGCTGGGCTGGCAGCCAGCTCCGGGGTTACAAGTGTGCAGGTGGCCGTACCTGGGTTTTTTTGTGGAAGTGGGGGGATTTGAACTCATGTCCTCATATTTGAGCAGCAAATGCTCTTACCACGGAGCCATGTCCCAGTCCCATGATTTGCTTTTTATGCTTCACATACCGCTATAACTATTTTCATATTCTTTGTGTGAAGTATTTGTTTTATAATTACATCTTATAGAAAGATTTCACTTTTTTAGCTTTTGTCACTTATAAGTAATGAAGCTGGTAGGCAGAATTTCCTTTTAAAAATACTTAGTTTTCATCATTTTTAATCATGCATGTGTGTCTGTATGTGGGTACGTGCACAGGAATGCAGGTGAACACGGAGGCCAGAGGCATTGGATCCCACTAGAGTTGGAATGACATGCTATCGTGAGCCACTTGACGGGGTGTTGGGGGCTGAACTTGGGTTCTCTGCAAGAGCAGTCCATGGTCTTAGTCACGGAGTCATTTCTCCAGCGCCGCAGAATTTTCTTTCAAGTACTTAAAAACAAACAACGATTTTAGTTATAGCCCAAACGCAACTGGACTTTTTAAAGTGTCATAATTATTTTGTTTTGATTTCATGATATCTCAAGGCATCATGAAAATTTTACTAATTAAAACTAAAGTTTTTTTTTTTTTTTTTTTTTTTTTGCACTGCCAATTCCAGAGTCTCGTTGATTAGGAGAGAAACTGTTAGTCCAAAGCTTAATTTTTAAGATCAAGATCTCATGGATTAGAATTCTATCCCATGAGGAACAGTTTCTCACGACAGCAGTGATGATGTTTCTGTTGTTGCTAAAGGACTTGTGTTCATTGTTCACGTTGTTAGTTCATGTCCCTACCTATTTCTACATTAATACATGTCATATTAAGGGGGAATTTCATGTAAAGCTATTTTCATTCAGAATTCTTCCATGAACTAGTTAGTTATTGGTTTCCAGTATGTGAGATTTTAGTGTAGCACACTTACGTTATCAGACTCAATGTTGTTTTGAGAACTCATAGTTATTTTAATGCATAGGTTAGCTATTTCACATTAAACAGAGTCAATCATGCAGCATATGAGAAAAGGAATGGCGAAATTTCCAAAGAAAATTTTCTAATGGTTGTGAAATTTCAAATAAGTCATGAGCAGAATGAGGCATTTACTGAAATATTTTGCTCTTAAAATGTAGCTTTACAGAATAAATATGGTTTCGGAGGGTAGAAGGGAATAGTAGAAACAAAGAATGATGCTTGGTCTAACTCGGCTCTACACAAATTAAACAACATCCAAACACAGAGCTGATGTTTGCGGGCCCACGTTTAGCTCCATTATTTTTAATCTGTACAGGACAGCACGAAAAAAGGTACCAGACTTTTAAAGTTCAACTTGAAATTTTGGCAGTCTGTCTTTCAGTAGAGAAAGCTGGACTCTTCTCCATTGCCCTTGGCAATGAACCGCACAGTGACTGATCTTCATGACCTCACCCAGGAATTTGGCTCGAATGACCAGCTTTAACCAACCTGAAAATAATGCCTCTTTGTCTACTGGAAAATGAACGGCGACAGATCGGCTCTTTCTGCTGTAACCTCGGCTCATCTGACTAGCCTTGCCCATGAAATTCTTAGGGAAGCATGGGATACCATTTGAGGAGTTAGCTGTGTGTGAAAATCTTAATGAACCCAGTCACCTTGTCATTGAATGGCTAAGAGGCAGCTGTCTGAACAGATTAACCATTAAATCCTCGATATGGGGGCAGTTTGACCTCAGTAAACGTATTGTAAAAGACAGAATTTCAGAATATAGTCAATTTTGAAGTCCGAGCCAGGAGCCTGAGCACTGGATAGTCCTGTGAGGCTACGCCTCAGTGAATCGGGGGCTTAGTTAGCCACTGCTACAAAAACAAAAGGTGGCACTACTCTGCCCTCCTCAAAAATCAACACCAACCAGTTTTACTAAATTAAAACCACGTTATACAATCAGCATTAGCTCACGAGTCGCCTCTGTTCTCTGGAGTGCTCAGTCAGTGTCCTCTGATGAACACCGGAGACCCATGGTAGGTAACTAAGAGAAAGGTCTACGTTAACCTTTCTATTATGATTACTTCTGCATATGGTTGTTTTGGTGGTTCTGGGATTCAGAAAACTCCAGAGGGACTAACAAAGACATTGGAACCGTCTTGCCAGAAGAAACTCTGGGAAGTTGATGAGGGGGACGTAATGGGCTTCACACATTCCTAAGAACACACTGCACTGCCAGACATCATTGCAACTGAGTAAGGCAGGGTTAGAGGCAATTCAATGCCTGGAGAAGGGACGCACGTGAATTCTGTGTTGGCTCATTGCAGAGAATGGACACCCATCTCCACCCTGCCACCACTGCCAGCAATTAGAATCTAGGCCTGGCGAACATGATCTATCTTGGTCCACTCAGATGAGGATGAATCCTTCCCACCATGATTGTGATCCCACTGTCAGGGGAGAGACAAACTCTTATTTTACTTAAGACATAGTTACTTTGGCTTTTTGTAATAACTGCAGAATCGACTTCTCAGTTAACAGTGATAGTTGTGAGGGACAGTTTTAAGTCCTAAATAAATTCAAACATAAACTTCAGATATTATGGTGGCAAAACCAAAGTTACATCTTAGGGTGGATTGAATTCATTTGCAACTGTGGCCTCCGGTTTCCAGTCTTGTCTCTAAAACCTGGACTCCAGCTCTCTAAGGCTGCCTCACACCACACACCCCTTCCTCCTTGTTCTAGGAGCTCTGTAAGACCCCTCACACCACACACCCCTTCCTCCTTGTTCTAGGAGCTCTGTAAGACCCCTCACATCACACACCCCTTCCTCCTTGTTCTAGGAGCTCTGTAAGGCCCCTCACACCACACACCCCTTCCTCCTTGTTCCAGGAGCTCTGTAAGACCACTCACACCACACACCCCTTCCTCCTTGTTCCAGCAGCTCTGTAAGACCCCTCACACCACACACCCATTCCTCCTGGCTCCAGGTACTTGGAGCATCCCTCCCAGGTTGTTGTGTATACAGTTTCCTTTTCTGAAATTGAAACATTCCACCCTCAGGGAAGATCTTTATATAGAAAGGTAAACAACTCAAAAGAGCTTCCGGAGAACAAAATCCTCCAATGGCTGGGGCTTATAACTGTAATGAAGCCACGGGCCTTTTGGGGGACTCTGGGATACTGGCAGACTTTCAGACCCCATCTTGCCTAAGTTGTCCGTCCTCTGTATAACTTGATACAGTGTTCCATGGGATCGGGGACAGAAGGGCTCAAGAGGCTTTTGGGCAGGCTAAGATCCTTGTGTGCCCCACCACCCGAGCGTCCCCTTTTGTTACGAGTCACCAGATGTTCAAAAGGTCATAACTGGTGGCTTTGACAGAAGCAACAGACTGTGGTAGGATTTTGTCAGTAACATCGTCAGGTATCATATGCATCTTACCAGACCATAATACTACAAGAATTTTACAGCTGTGCCTGGCCCTTTTATCCAGTGTAGATTGATCTCCCATGCAAGTTCCTTTAGACGCACCTGTATGTCTCTCTAATGGCTCTCCAAATCTGCAAAACACTCAGAGGGTAGCATTGTGTCATCTATATAACAAAACCTTTTTGAGAAGATGGGCAGGACAAGGCAACATCTTGAGCCACCATCCCATAACCAACAGCGGGGTTACAAAGATAACCTCGGTAAAGCCCTCTGAAAGTCTGTTGTCTTCTGTTCTCAGCGGTATCCGGTGACCCCAGAAGTTCATGACTAAGAAGACACTAAGCAGGGGTTAATACAGCATGGAAAGGTTCCTTCAATTTTCTTTTTTTGAGACAGGGTTTTTGCCTGTAGTCCTGGCTGTCCTGGAATTCACTCTGTAGACAAGGCTGGCCTTGAACTCACAGAGATCTGCCTGCCTCCCGAGTGCTGGCATTAGAGCCACATGCCACTGTCACCCCACCTGCCAATTTGTATCAGTTGTTTCCTCCACAAATCAAGGTTGGGTACAAAGCATGAATATGAGGTGCTAACTTAATTAGCTCCCTGTAACCCTCAGTCATTTTTCTGAGCCATTATGGTTCCCTATCCTGGAGGTCTTCTACGGAGCCTCCCTACATTTCTCCACCCGTGATGAGCCCAGTGGGTCTGACTTATCTGCTCAGACCTACCAGGGCCCAGAGGGAACAAAGCCCTGCTCTCCTGTGGGAGCCCACAGAGGCTATCTAGTGAGACCTTACTCAGGGTCAGAGAATCTGAGCTTGCTTTACCCAGCAGGGCTGCATAAGCAGATGATTTGACTATGGGCATGGTTACCAGGTGTTTGGAAGGGTCTCCACTTGGCTGTACGTTATTGCTTTGATCTTGCAAGGGAGAGGTCTTTTGCCTCTCCCCTTGGCATTGTTTAAAAAGCCCTTTTGAATAAAGGAAGAGGCTGTTAGGTATTGACCCAGGCCCTCCTGAAGCTATCCTGTGTTTCTGTCTTTCTTCTCATCATCTAGGTCTATCTGTCTATCTGATATTTCCTCATTCCTCTCTCCTCCACCCAAGAGCCCTTCGATAGGTGGGAGCTGGTCTCCCACGGACTCCCACACTCTCCCCAGCTGCACCTGCTGCCTCTGTGGGTCAGAGTGACCCTGAGTTGGCACTGTGGTTGTGGCTGTAGCTCTTGCCTCTCCATGCCTGATTGTTGGGGAGATCCTGACTGGGCAAACCATCTCCACCTCTACTATAATCTTTTGTCGGAGGTAAAAGTACCCTCCATAGTCTGGGGGAATAGTAACCCACCCCTGGGACAGGCTTGATTGCCATCACCTGTACTATTCTATCTTCTATGACCTGCTCCTCAGGCTTTGATGCCTTCCAACAGGTCCTTAGCACACAATCTGGCTTTCTTTCTTTTTTTCTTTCTTTCTTTCTTTCTTTCTTTCTTTCTTTCTTTCTTTCTTTCTTTCTTTCCTTTCTTTTTAAGTTTAAGTTATTTATTTAAGCCATCTCCTCTTACGAGCAAAGGGATAGAAGATTGGTGTAATGGTCACCATTTGATACAAGGAAAGATGCTCTTTCATGGTTCACACAGAGTAATGGTCCACACCAGTGCTGTGGTCCCTTCCCGTCTGGGGGAAGATCCAGGTTCTCTTTACTCATCTTCATAGCCAGTCGGAAGTGGGTTCGTGTGAGGGTTGTGGAACAGGGTATGGTTACCATCTCCCCAGGGGAAGGGCTTGGTCCTGATGCGGAGATTGGGGTAGGTGATGAACTCAGCTCTCTCGTGCTCTCCTCGCTGCGAGGTGAGGAAGGCGTTGAGCATGCTCATTGCCACCCTGGGCAGCACCACGAAGTAGGTGAGGGCCTTCCACATGCGAGCTGAACCCTCCTCGCCGTGGGAGCCACTCAACATGGGCCACCGTACCCGGGAGGGCCCGGCCCAGCAGCCCGGACACTGAGACGCACACACCACCGCCACCATCTTGGAACTACCACAGTTTGGCTTTCTATCAGTTCCCCCCCCTTAGGAACTCCAACTCGACACAAATCTTGCCACATTTGTCTTCAAGAACCCAGTCAGACTTCTCCCTCGGCTTTACCTTTTTCTTATCTCTAGCTTGATCTTTACTTTGTGGACTCTACACAGGCAACCTCTGCCGCTGCTGCCAACGGTCTCAACCCTTATGCACTAATCTTAAAGACTGTAAATTTTTCTCTAAACCTTTAGCTGTTTCCTCAGCATCTCCGTATTCATGGGGTAGACCCCACTCATCAAGCAGGCCTGCCACCCCATACCACATAGACAAAGACTGCCCTCCTGGGATTCTTCCCACAGACACTCCTAATCCCAATGGCTCACTCAGCTTTAGTGGCATATCTCACTACCTATAGCAAGAACCATGCAACCAGTGTCACAGCACAAAGGCACATGGAAGGACCACTGTATTGGAATTTCCTCTGTGATGCCCCCCCTCAGGCTATTCAGCCTCAGCTGCATGCCTTGCTACCCATAGTCAGGACCATGTACTTGCTCCTCCCCAGCTCACCTTTGGTTCTGTTGTGTCCCTGTTTGGTCATCGTTATGTTGTGTGACAAAACTTTTCCTGGAGGGAGGCTACATACATGTCTCTTCGCCTCAGATAGGGAGCCCATGACAGTCCAAAGTACAGATACTACATGGGTGGAAAAAGACACTCCCAGAGGCCATAAGGTGATTACATGAAAATCCCAGTGCCAGGGGTGGACTCCCTTCCTGTGAGTTGTTGGCGGGGAAGTCCTTGAGGCCCCGCAAACCATAAAAGCTATTGCTACTGCTGTTGGTTACATGCCAAAACTAGACAGTAGGATCCTATTGCTGAAGATTCTGCATGTGCATGCTTTGACTGTAGGACATGGAAAAAATTAAGCTGGGCCTGAACTGGAAACTTCCAGCCTGCTGGCTGGCTTTTATAGTGGCAGAGGTGGGCATGTAGGCTGTTGGCAGAGAACTGTGTGCTAAAACACCCACATGCCAGCCAGATGTACATGTTTGTGCAATAGTGGTTTGGCTATCAGGGGTAAGACCAACAGCCTTTCAGTTGGATGTAAGGCCTCCTCCACAAGAGGGAGTTCACATCTGGTACTAGAAGCCAAAATAACATCTTGTGACTTGGGGAGGTCATAGGTACCAATGGGGAAACAATTTCTATGGTTTTCCCAGATGGATGTGATGTGCCTGTCAAACTGCCTTCTAAACCTGTGTACTTGCACCCATAGATCACCACTGTTGTCAGCCTCAACTCATAACCACTGGTGATGCTCTTGAAAATAAGTAACTATTGCTGTGGCTTAAATCTTAGCCATAGGTAAACATCTATAGTCACCCCCTCCAAGGCTCAGAGGTCATTGCTAAAGGGGTGGTGGTGGTGTATAAAAGCCGTAGGAAGAGATGGCACGTTGTGTAACAGTTTCCTCTAAAATTACAACATTCCACCCTGCAGGGAAGTTCTTTAAAGTGGAAAGTAAACAACCCTAAACAGCTTCAGGAAGTCCCTAAAACTAACTAGATTCACTAGGGCCCTCCTTGCCGGAGCAAACAATAAAAGCTGAAAGTCCTGCTCAGAGAAGTGGAGTAAGGAGGCAAAAATGAGTCTCTGACAAACCAAGCAACAAAAAACACCCAGAAAAGTCAAGTGACAAAGAAGACTTTTTGAAACCAGAACAGCTTGCCTGGAAGAGACAAAAACCAGCTGAGCTGCCTGGAAGAGGCATAGACCAGTGTTACTTAGAAAAGACATTCCCCAACCTGTTGAGCTGCCGGCAGGCTGTGCGGGATGCTCCAGGCTTCCAGCTTTGTGAGCTGTCACCCATGCTAGGTGGGCATTGGTGATGTAGCTGTCTTTGAGTCATTTCTGCTCCTGTAAGTAAACCCTCACCCATATTCCTGCAAGTAACTCCAGTAAAAGTCACTGGTTCATCAAGTTGGACGTTGGTGGTATCCATACTTTGGTCTGTCATGGGCTCCCTATCTGGGGTGAATAGACATGTGTATAGCATCTCCCCCAAAAAAGTTTTGTCATACAACACACATCCCAGTAGACATTCCCCTGCCTGCCAGATGTTTGCAGAGTCTAGACCTGGGGGTGGCATATGAGCACATGGTTTAGCTTTTTCATTATTGAATGGCTGCCTAATTGTGAAGATAGGAAGCCAGAAGTTTATGAGGTGCCAAAAGAAAAGGGCATCGAAGGCAGACTGAAGAGAAAGTGCCTCTGGGGAGGGCGCGTCCAGAACCATTCTTACGATTGTGTGGGTTGTGTGCTCCACACGCTCTTGAAGAGAGTGGAGATTTATCGATTCTGAGATTCTCCCAGCAAGTGTTTGTGGAGAGTGAAGGGTCTCTTTTCCTAATGTGTGCACTGAGAGCATTAATGTTAGGTGGGGGTAACACTCAGGCTGGGGCTAAAAACCGGAGAGTGGGAAAACATCTTGAAGGCAGAGAGAATGTGCATTGTTTGCAAAAAGCAGAACATTAACTTCCCTTTGGTAAAAATCCAGGAGTCTGGAGTACCAGGAGTACTTGAGTTTTGTGTATTTGTTTTTAATTTTTAATTTTACTTATTTTTATGTGTGCATGTATATGGTGTGTGTGTAATGTATGTGTGTGTATGGTGTGTGTGTGTGTGTGTGTGTGTGTGTGTGTGTGTGTGTTTGTGTGTGTGTGTGTGTGTGTGTGTGTGTGTGTGTTTGCCATAGCACACATGCAGAAGCTAGAGGGCATCTGTATGGTAGGTCCGACCTTCCTCTTTGTTTGAGGCGGAGTCTCTCTTGTTCACTGCTGTGTGTGGTGGGCTGGCTGGCCCGTGGCTTCCTACAGTTCTGTCTCTCATCTCCCAGTAGTGGCGCACTGTGATTTCAGATGCTTGCACTACCACGTCTAGATTTTCTGTGAGTTCTGAGGATCTGCATTCAGCTCTTCAGGCTTGCACACACCGGGCCAGCTCTCCAGACCTGGGCCTAAGGCTTCATATAGGAAAAAGGGTTGTATACCTAGCTATTTTTACAGCCTTTGGGAAAACAACAAAGGAAAGATGACATATGCCTGTTAAAGGTACGTGGTTGGAAAGTTCCTGAGATGCTCAGTTACCGTGCAGAAAATCCTACACACCAAGATGGTGAGGGGATGGAGTGGAGAGACTTCCAGTATCCTATTTAGACCATTTTAAAAAAGTTTTATTTTGTGCCATTTTATTTTTAAGAGAAGCGGAAACTATCCTATATTTTAGATATTTTCAGAAATTGAGAGGAGTGGGAAATGATAAGATTTCACTAAATTTACCCTGATGTGATGTTTGTAAACACTATGTGACAGTCTGTCTCAGTGTTTTGAGTCAGTTGCTCAAGTCAGGTTAGGTCCTACAGCCAGGCTTTGCTGGTGAAGCACTATTTTTGAAATTGACATTAGTTGTCAATATTTTAAAAAAAGTTTGGGGGCTAGAGAGATGGCTCGGTGATTAAGAGCACTCGCTGCTCTCCCAGAGGATCCGGGTTCAATTCCCAGCACCCACATGGCAGCTCACAACTGTCTGTAACTACAGTTTCGTGGGCTCTGATGCCAATACACATAAAATAAAATAAATTAACAAAAAAGTTTGACCGGGGGAGGGGATGTCTCAGTGGTAAAGCATTTGCCTACCATATGTGAAGTTCTGGATTCAATTCCTGTGCCTTTCTCACATATACACACACAAGAAAGGCTTTGAAGGGCAGAGGATGTAACTCAGTGATAGAGTGAGTGCTTGCGATATGCAATTCTAGGACTGATTCCAAGCATCCATCCATCCATCCATCCATCCATCCATCTATCTATCCGTCCATCCGTCCGTCTGTCCTCCAGTCAATGAAATTAGCACCTGATGCTTCAGTTTTGAAAACTGGAAACTATAACATGGGACTCAAGTTCTTTTGTAGGAGGAGTACAGTAATGCAATGGTTAATCTTTACATCAACATGGCTAGATTTAGAGCCACCTAGGAGACACATCCCAGGTTGTGTCTGTGAGAACATTTCCAGAGAGAGACTTATTTGAAGAGGGAAGACCTACCTTAAATGTAGGTAGCACCATTGGCTGGGGCCCCAGACTGTGTGTGTAGTGTGTGTGTGTGTGTGTGTGTGTGTGTGTGTGTATAAATCAAGCTGAGCCATTCATCTCTCTGCTTCCTGACTGTGGACACAAAGTCAACAGTTGCCACCATGTTCCCACCACCATACCAGCCCCACCATGATGGACTGTACTCTCTGTACTCTCAGACTGTGAGCCCAAATAAATCCTCCCTTCCTTACACTGCTTCTGTTGGGCATTTTGTTAAAGCAAAAAGAAAAGTAACTGTCTTATTTTGGGTTTCTGTTGCTGCGAGAAGACATCATGACCAAGGCAACTCTTACAAATGAAAACATTTAATTGGGGTGGTTTTAGAGGTCCAGTCCATTATCATCTGTTGTGGAATATTATTTTAAGGTGTGTTACTTTTTTTAATCATAAACAATAAAATTCACTGTATATTAAATACATGTCATATATGCTGCTTGAAGATACATGTACATAGCTTACATACTACGTACATTGAGCCAAGGATACCTGAGAAGGCAAACAAAATACATTCTAAAGAAATTATAACACAAAGTATTATAGACATAATAACATAATCACATACACAGAAACAGACCCACAGTCCGTGGCTTTGGTTGATGTTCTAGGCCACATGCCCTATCCATAGGGAGAAATATGATTGTAGTTTCAGTGTATTGTTAATCAGTGAAGTATCCCTTGAGCATCCATGCCCATTTCTGTCCTCTGTGCCCTGGAAGGAATGAAGAGATGGAGCTGCCATCCCATCTCTGGGTAGCTCTCAAAGAGTTGGCAGTGCAGGCCTCATAGAAAACAGAAGAGCTGCTTGTGACCTTGACCAAGGATTCATGGTGGCCCTGGGGTGCTGCGGGGCCTGTGGGGGAAGAAGATTAGACCTGAATTGACTGAGAAATATTAATTCTTTCCTTATATTTTATTTATTTCATGTGCATGTGTACATGTATGTGTGTGGCCCCACGTGGGTGCCACATTATGTTTGGGGAGGTCAGGGGGTAACTTGTGGGAGTTGGTTCTGTCTTAAGGTGTGTTACTTTTGTTTATGTTGCATTTGTTTAGCTCTGTGAAGCTGTGTTACTGTGCCTGTCTAAAACACCTGATGATCTAGTAAGAACTGAATGGCCAATGGCAAGGCAGGAGAAAGGCTAGGTAGAGCTGATAGGCAGAGAGAATACAGAGAAGGAGAAATCTGGGAGAGGGGAGAAGAGAGAAGGGGCCAGAGAAGGAGGAGGACTCCAGGGGCCAGCCACCCAGCTACATACACAAGATATGGAGTAAGAGTAAAAATTCATAGAGAAAAGGAAAAGCCCAAAGGCAAAAGGTAGATAATTTAAAGTTAAGTAAAGCCGGCTAGAAACTAAGCCAAGCTAAGGCCGGGCATTCATAATTAAGAATAAGCCTGGGTGGCAGGCCCCCTAAAAGAGCAAAAACAAACCACAACAACAATCATCATGGTGGGGAGCATGGCAGTGTGCAGGCAGACGTGCAGCTGAGAGTCCTACATCTTACAGGCAACAGGAAGTTGACTGAGACACTGGGCGGTATCCTGAGCGTAGGAAACCTCAAGGCCCGCCCCCACAGTGACACCCTCCCTCCAACAAAGCCACACCCACTCCAACAAAGCCACACCTCCTAATAGTGCCACTCCCTATGAGATTATGGGGGTCGGTTACATTCAAACTACCACAGTAACCAACACAAATAGTTTTGCTTTTCAGGGTTTCAGTTACTTGCAGTCAATCAAGCTCTGGAAATACTTTTTAAAATTTTTAGAAGATAAGGTAATAAGTCAGAGATGTTTAATTGTTCAACATTCTCAGTAGTATGATGAACTCTTGCATTGTTTCTCTCTAGTCTGTTTAGGATGTGAGTCACCCCATTGTTCAGTGAACCCATGCTATATATGCCATCTGTCTGCTAGTCACTTAGTGGACATCTTGGTCATCAGAGCAGCTAACAGCGCTTTGCAGTATGTCACAGTGTGTGTGTTCAGGTAGCCCTATTTTACCTGACAATGGCCCTTGTCTTAGTTAGTGTTCTTTTGCTGTGAAGAGACACCATGACCATGACAACTCTTATAAAGGAAAGCATGTAATTGGGGCTGTCTTACAGGTTCAGAGATTTAGTCCATCATCATCTTGGTGGGTAGCATGCAGGCAGACATGGTGCTGGAGAAGGAGCTGAGAGCTCTATATCTTGATCCTTAGGTAGCAGGAAGCGAACTGAGACACACTTCCTCCAACAAGGGCATACCTCCTAATAGTGCCACTCCCTATGAGCCTATGGGGGCCAATTACATCCAATCTTCCACATTCCACTCCCTGGCCCCCATAGGCTTGTAACTATATCATAATGTAAAATGCATTTAGTCCAACTTCAAAAGTCCCCATAGTATATAAAAGTCTCAAACTTGTTTAAAAGTCCAAAGTTCAAAGTCTATTCTGAGATTCATGCAATTTCTTAACTGTAATCCCCTGTAAAATAAAAATAAAAAAGCAGCTCACATACTTCTAACATATAATGGCACAGGATATACGTTACCATTCCAAAACACAGGGAAGGGAGAATAGTGAGGAAATACTGGACCAAAGCAAGACCAAAAACCTGCTGGGTAAACTCCAAATTCTGCATCTTCATGTCTGTTGTCAAAGCTTTCTTCAGATCTCCAATTCCTTTCAGCTTTATTGACTGCAACACACTTCTTTCTCTTGGGCTGGTTCCACTCCCCGTTAGCAGTTCTCCTCAGCAGGTATCCCACAACACTGGCGTCTCTAATATATTGGGGTCTTCAAGACAGTCCAGGCTTCACCTTCACAGCTTCACACAATGGCCTCTCTGGGTCTCCATGCAGGGACACCCCTGACACATGCCTGGCTTCAGTGGCTTTCCTTAGCTGTGGAGGGAGATTCCATAAGCCCTTTCTTCTGTCCTTGACTCTAAAGCCATAACCATGTGGCCAAAGCTGTCAAGTTCTGCTGCTTACTGGGGCTGGAATATGATCCCCCTTGTTCAATTACATCTTCACCAGCTTTCTGTTTTCCATGGTTTTCTTCACTGCCTAAGCTTGGCTATCCTGGAACTTGATCTGTAGCCCAGGCTGGCCTGGAACCCAGAGATCTGCCTGCCTCTACCTCCTGAGTGCTGGGATTAAAGGCCTGTGTCACCTCACCCAGGTTTAAGCTGTTCTTTGATTCCTTTTCACAAGTTGAAAGCTTAGCTGGGTGGGATCTTGCCCCGAGGTCTCCACGCCTTTCGTTCCATTTAACATCGGGATTTCCTTTACTCTGTTTATCTCCTTGAACACTTAGCTCCATTCCCTTCCTGGTGTCCCTTTTCTCCTCAAATTGTACATTTTGTATTTTTTCTTCCTCAGCTTGCTCCTTTTCATTATAGATCTTTTGAGGGTGAACACTAATAACCACATGACAGAGTCAATACTAAGCTGGTTTGAGATTTCCTCTGCTACTGGAATTAATCCAAAACTCTTCACTTTAGCCTCAGGTAGGCCTTTTGGACAAGGGCAAAAAGCAGCCACATTCTTCACCAAATTATCACAAGACCAGTCTCTAGGGCCACATACTGACATCCTTCTCCTCTGAAACCTCTTGATCTAGGACCCCATCACCCTCAGCATCATTGTCTTCTGTGCTTCTACTAAGATGGCCCATTAAGCCCCACTTAAAGTGATTCAATTGCTTTTCTAATCCATAGTCCCAAAGTCCATATTCCTCCAAACAAACACATGGTCTGGCCTATCACAGCAATGCCCCAGTCCCTGGTCCCAATTTCTAAGTTAGGGTTTCTATCGTGGTGAAGAGACACCATGACCACAGTAGGTAAATTTTTAAGTGAAACATCAATTTTTAAGTGGTTATTATGAGTCCATTTCCAAAACATTGGCTTTTGTAGTAATTCTGTTAGGTTTGCTGAACCTAGCCTTGTTCTTTATTTTGTTAAAAACTTCTGTCTCCAACTCTTTTATAACAGAAAAGATGATTTTTCCTGGTGACCTGGTTTTCGCTTACCAGCTTTTTCAACAACTTTGTGATTTCCTCAGGAAACCGTGTTTGATTCTAAATGAAATACTGAGGTGTTTTATCAGCAGGTTACACACTAAGTGTCCTAAAGGCACTGACTTAGGAGTCTTGGAAGACAAAGGACCATTGAAGGGAAACCTGAGGGAAAGGCTACAAAGTGGAGAGCAGCTGAGGTGGTTTTGCGGCTTCAGCAGAAGGAAGACGGTGGGAATCCTGAGGGAATAATGTAATCTTGAGTTTTGCTGGCATGGCAGAGTACAAATTCAAATGCAAATCTCTTCTAAAATCCAAAGAAAACCGTCTAATTCAGACTTTGGAGGGGAAACTTCTTTGATTCTGGTTGCATTATTTTTCTGTCATTTTTCTTTGTTTAATTGTGATTCTGTTCCTTTGTGTAGGAGCTGGAGCAGAGAGGGATGCCCTCAAGTTCTGCAGGCTGGCTGGTGCCTCAGACATAAACGAGAAAGGCCTCCCAGAAGGCCCTGTATGTTTTTAAAAGCATCAGTACAATCTTAGTTGCCATATCACACTGTCTTTTATGCCCTGGATGCTGTACGTATCATTTGTCGGTAATATCTGCTCCCCGAAGACAAGTCATGAAGAGAGGATTCTATAGAAACACGCGGGAAGAGCCATGGGATTCCTAAGTGGATGCCCACGATTGGAACACAGAGCCACGGGATTCCTAAGTGGATGCCCATGATTGGAACACTGCAATGTCAGTGTCTTCGGAACAGGTAGGATTCCAAATTTCTTAGAATGGGCTGGGGAAGCCCAGGAAACAAGGCTACCCGGGATCAAATTATGAAACAGCTAAAATTAGAAAAACCCTTATTCTCACCTTTTTGGCTGTTTGTTCTCAGGGTCCCCATGCTTTCCGGGATGTCCCAGGATTCTGACCCACAGGGCCTGCCAAACTGTCTCCTCCTTGCAGGGTGGTAGGCTCAGAAACTTCGTCCTTCCCCAGGAGGCTGGGAGCCACCACAGGGCAAGGAATGTTTTGTTTCTTGCTGTTTATGGCCCAGCCTGGAGCCTCGGGTCTGCCATAGAAATGGACTCAATTAAGGATTTGCTTATTCCGTCCTTTTCTCTGGTCACCACACTGATGGTTTGGTTTACTAGATCCTACTCCAGTTCAAACTATGCAACTTTCCTAAAGTCAAATTAAGCAGAGGAGTATTTTAGTGACAGTGAGACTTCTGGCAGATGACAAGGTCTTAGGAAGCCACCTTCTAGTCCTGTCAGATGTACACACAGTCATCTAGATACACTAGTAACCTGGTCAGAAGTCAAAAGAGTCCCAGGCACCATGTTTGGATATGAGAAGCAGATGAACACAAAAATGTTCAGAAGCGCGCCAAAGCTACACAGAGAAACCCTGTCTCGAAAAACCATAAAAAAAGAAAAAAAAAATGTTCAGAAGCATGTCAAGTGCAACACAGAATCCCCTCTTCTCAGGCCTCGTGTCCCAATGCCAGGCCCTTCTCCTTACATCTGGACTTCTCTTCACAGCCAGTGGACATCCTGTCTCCAGCCCTGCAACTGTCCATGTCCCCCTCTGCGTGGCAGCCAAAGAATCTTCTCAAACACTAGGCCTGAACAGAAAGTCAGATTCCGCAACAGTCCTGCTCTTTCCATACATCAGGTATTGTGTGGTTCAGCAGAACCATGGTGCACTTGCGGACTTGGGTTTCACTCCATTAATTCACAGAACTCCAGCTCATACAGTTCATACGTTTGGAGCCAACTCTACAATCTCAGTGTTTCATACTGCAGCTGCTCTAGGCTTTCCACAACCAAACTGGCCTGGCAAGATGAATTTCCCATCTGATTTCATCGACTGCCTCTTTCCCTTCCACATGGTTCAAGTCCTGTGGGAAGCAGCCATGGCCTCCTTTGCATATGTGCTATGTGTATCGGTCACAAGGGATTTATTTGTGTTTTCCTTTTGAGAATTCGAATCATGTTCCTGGAAGAGCGAAGACCTGTCCTTTCACAAGGCTCTGTACTTACCGAAAACTGGGAGCTCAGTGGATGTTGATTTCAACTGGAATAAAGCATGAGGATGGGGAAGACTTTTGGGGTCCTCTGGCTGGGCTGAAAGGAAGCTTTGTCTAGAAGTGGGAGGCAGATTCTGAATATCACAGATTTATTCCTGGTCTCCAGAGAGGCCAGGTTCTTGCCTTCAGGGTACTGTATTCTTACAGAACTCATTTACAGACATACTGAGAAGCAGGAGAGTCTTTGCTGGTCAGTAACTAAAACAGTAGCATAATGACAACAATTTGTCATTATGTTTTCAAGCAGTATAGCAAAGGTTTAATGGGTCTGAATTCTCATTCTCATCACAACCTAGAAGGGGGCATTATTATTCTTTTGTAACCATTATGATGGAATCAGAAAGGTTAACTGACTTGCCCAAGATCGCCTGGCCAGTGGGTGGAATATTTTGATTCCAAAGGACTCTTTATGCAATGCCAAGGGGTGAGGCAAAAGACCTCCCCCTATCAAGATCAAAGCACAATGCACAACCAAGTGTAGACCTTTCAAAACACCTGGTACCCACGCCCATAGCCAAATCATCCTATTATGCAGCCCTGCTGGGTAAAGCAAGCCCAGATTCTCTGACCCTGAGTAAGGTCTCACTAGGAAGCCACTGTGGGCCACCACAATCTCTAACATGAGAGCTTTCTTTAGTCACAGGACATGCTACCTGCTTGGTTCTGCCACCCTGCCCTGCTTATCATGACCATCCTGGCAGGCACTTTCCCACTCTTCCTGCTGTGGAGGCTAAGGAAGCCCAAGTGAGTCATTTTTAGTAGCGTGTTGAGCATCTCATAAAGGAAGGTAGAACGTGCTGTGGAAAACCAAGAGAGGGACACCTAAATCAGACCAAGGGCAGATGGGGCATCCTTCCTTGAGAAGGCATCCAGAATGTAGTTTCGGAAATGGCAGGGGTGCGATAGGTGGAGAAGGGAGAGGATGCTTGGCTGGGACACTGACTTATTCATCAGTTGTATTTACCCCTGCCCCATTACCACCTTTTAAATTGACACAGAGGTCATGGAAAGATTATTTAACTTCTTTGAGCTTCAGTTTACTTATCTTAAAATGAGCAATTTATATTATTCAGGGATTTGGAAGGCATGGATAATATGTGCAAAGCCTACAGCTCCTTGACTGGCATGCATTTGTATTTGTATATGGCAACAGTGGCTCACAGTGGCCGTCAGGTAGTGGCTCTCACTGTGCCCAAAGGGAGGTGTTTGTCACTATGATCGAAGTTGGTGGTTGTTCTTGGCGTCGTTGAAGGGGGTGGTCGTTGCTCTTGCCATAACTGAAGGGAGTTGGCTTTTCATCCTGAAGCACATGGCTGTTCTGTCCATGATTGCTCTCGTCCTCACTGAAGGCTGGGCCATTGTCACAACTGTGATCAGAGCAAGGTGGTTGTATTAGGGTTTTTAATTGTTGCCAAGAGACAACATGACCACAGCAACTCTTATAAAGGAAAACATTTAATTGGGGCTGGCTTATAGTTCAGCGGTTTAGTCCATTATTGTCATGGCAGGAAGCAGACTTGGTGCTGGAGAGGTAGCTGAGAATTCTTCATCTGGATTGGCAGGCACCAGGAAGAGAGAGAGAGAGAGAGAGAGAGAGAGAGAGAGAGAGAGAGAGAGAAAGAAAGAGAAAGAGGGGGAGACTGGCTTGAGCATTTGAAACCTCAAAACCCACTTCCTCCAACAAGGCTACACCTACTCCTACAAGGCCACACCTCCTAATAGTGCCACTCCCTGTGAGCCTATAAGGCCATTTTCTTTCTTTCTTTAAAATATTTTTATTTTATAATTAATTTAATTTTACGTATCAGCCACGGATTTCCCTGTCCTCCCTCCTCCCACCCCCCAATCCTTTCCCCACAATCCACCCCCCATCCCCACCTCCTCCAAGGCAAGGTCTACCCTGGGGAGTCAGCCCAGCCTGGTAGATTCAGTTGAGGCAGGTCCAGTCCCCTCCTCCCTACACCAAGGCTGAGCAAAGTGTCCTAGCATAAGCCCCAGGTTCCAAAAAGCCAACTCTTGCACCAAGGACAGGTCCCCGTTCCACTTCCTGGGGGCCTCCTAAACAGTTCAAGCTAATCAACTGTCTCACTTATCCAGAGGGCCTGGTTCAGTTCCATGGGGGCTCCTCAGCTATTGGTTCACAGTTCATGTGTTTCCACTAGTTTGGCTATTTGTCCCTGTGCTTTTTCCGATCATGGTCTCAATATCTCTTGCTCATATAATCCCTCCTCTCTCTCGCCAATTGGATTCCTGGAGCTCCACCTGGGGCTTGGCTGTGGATTTCTGCATCTGCTTTCATCAGTCACTGGATGAGAGTTCTATCATGACAGTTAGGGTGTTCGGCCATCCGATCACCAGAGTAAGTCAGCTCAGGCACTCTCTTGACCATTGCCAGTAGTCTACAGTGGAAGTATCTTTGTGGATTTTTGGGGACCTCTCTAGCACTTTGCTTCTTCCTATTCCCATGGGGTCTTCATTTATCATGATATCTCTTTCCTTGTTCTCCCACTCTGTTCCTGATCCAGCTGGGACCTCCCGCTCCCCTAAGCTCTCTTTCCCCTGACCCTTGCCCTCCATTACCCCACCCCACCCCCAGTTTGCTCATGTAGATCTCATCCATTTCTCTGTTGCTGGGCGATCCCTGTGTTTTTCTTAGGGTCCTCTTTACTAGGTAGCCTCCCTGGAGTTGTGAGTTGCAGTCTGGTTATCCTTTGCTTTACATCTAGTATCCACTTATGAGTGAGTACATACTATGTTTGTCTTTCTGAGTCTGGGTTACCTCACTCAGGATGATATTTTCTAGTTCCAGCCATTTGCCTGCAAACCTAATGATGTCATTGTTTTCTCTGCTAAGTAGTATTCCATTGTGTATATGTACCACATTTTATTTATCCATTCTTCAATTGAAGGGCATCTAGGTTGTTTCCAGGTTCTAGCTATTACAAATAATGCTGCTATGAGCATAATTGAGCATGTGTCCTTGTGGTATGATTGAGCATTCCTTGGGTATATGCCCAAGAGTGATATAGCTGGGTCTTGAGGGAGGTTGATTCCCAAGTTTTCTAAGAAAGCGCCATATTGATTTCCAAAGTGGCTGTACAAGTTTGCATTCCCACCAACAGTGTAGGAGTGTTCCCCTTGCTCCACATCCTCTCCAACATAAGCTGTCTTCAGTGTTTTTGATCTTAGCCATTCTGACGTGTATAAAATGATATCTCAGAGTCATTTTGATTTGCATTTCTCTGATGATTAAGGATGTTGGGCAATTCCTTAAATGTCTTTCAGCCATTTGAGCTTCTTCTGTTGAGAATTCTATGTTTAGCTCTATAGTTCATTTTTTAATTGAACTGTTGGGTATTTTAATGTCTAATTTCTTGAGTTCTTTATATATTCTGGATATCAGCCCTCTGTCAGATGTGGGGTTGGTGAAGATCTTTTCCCATTCTGTAGGCTGTCATTTTGTCTTGTTGACCATGTCCTTTACCCTACAAAAGCTTCTCAGTTTCAAGAGGTCACCTTTATTAATTGTTTTTCTCAGTGTCTATGTTACTGGTGTTATTTAGGAAGTGCCAATGCGTTCAAGACTACTTCTTACTTTCTCTTCTATCAGGTTCAGAGTAACCGGATTTATGTTGAGGTCTTTGATCCACTTGGACTTAAGTTTTGTGCAAGGTGACAGATATGCAGTCTTCTACATGTTGACATCCAGTTATGCCAGCACCATTTGTTGAAGATGCTTTTTTTTTCCATTGTACAGTTTTGGCTTCTTTGTCGAAAATCATATGTTCATAGGTGTGCAGATTAATGTCAGGGTCTTCAGTTCAGTTCCATTGGTCCACATGTCGGTTTTTATGCCAGTACCAAGCTGTTTTTATTTTTTGTTTATTTGTTTGGTTGTTTATTTATTTATTTTTTCAAGACAGGGTTTCTCTGTGTAGCTTTGCGCCTTTCCTGGATCTCACTCTGTAGCCCAGGTTGGCCTTGAACTCACAGAGATCCTCCCGCCGCCGCCGCCACCACCACCCGGCTCTAAGCTGTTTTTATTAATGTAGCTCTACAGTAGCGATTGAAGTCAGGTTTCGTGATAATCCACTTCTACCGTTGCGATAAGAACCACCTAGCCTTCCGACCTTCCGTCACAAAAATGATCACTGTGATGGTTTGAACGAAAATGGCCCCATAGGCTTCATCCCAGGGATGCAAGGGTGGTTCAACATACGAAAGTCCGTCAATGTAATACACCATATAAACAAACTGAAGGGGAAAAAACACATGATCATCATCAACCAGAGGTTGTTTTATTGTACAGGATTCTTTTGGCTATCCTGGTTTTTTGTTTTTCCATATGAAGTTGAGTATTGTTCTTTCCAGGTCTGTGAAAAATTGTGTTGGGATTTTGATGGGGATTGCATTGAATCTGTAGATTGCTTTTGGTAAGATTGCCATTTTTACTATGTTAGTCCTGCCTATCCATGAGCATGGGAGATCTTTCCATTTCCTGACATCTTCTTCAGTTTCTTTCTTCAGGGACTTAAAGTTCTTGTCCTATAGGTCCTTCGCTTGTTTAGTTAGAGTTACCCCAAGGTATTTTATATCATTTGTGGCTATTTTAAAGGGTGATATATCTCTGATTTCTTTCTCAGCCTGTTTATCATTTGTATATAGGAGGGCTACTGATTTTTTTTTTAGTTAATCTTGTATCCTGCTACATTGCTGAAGGTGATTGTAAGCTGTATGAGTTCCTTGGTTGAATTTTTGGGGTCACTCATGTATACTATCATGTCATCTGCAAATAGTGAAAGCTTGACTTCTTCCTTTCCAATTTGTATCCCCTTGATCTCCTTATGTTGTCTTATTGCCCTGGCTAGAACTTCAAGTACTATATTGAATAAGTATGGGGAGAGCGGACAGCCTTGCCTCGGTTCCTGATTTTAGTGGAATTGCTTTGAGTTTCTCTCCATTTACTTTTATGTTGGCTGTTGCTTGCTGTAAATTGCCTTTATTATGTTTAGGTATGTTCCCTGTATTCCTGATCTCTCCAGGACCTTTATCATGAAGGGGTGTTGGATTTTGTCAAAGCCTTTTCAGTATCTGGTTATCAATGATCATGTGTTTTTTTCCCCTTCAGTTTGTTTATATGGTGTATTACATTGACAGACTTTCGTATGTTGAACCACCCTTGCATCCCTGGGATGAAGCCTATGGGGCCATTTTCATTCAAACCATCACAGTGATCATTTTTGTGACGGAAGGCTGGAAGGCTAGGTGGTTCTTATTGCAACGGTAGAAGTGGATTATCACGATTGAAGGTGTGGCTGGGGTAGAGGCCCCCAAAACAAGCAAGACTCAGAAGGGGATCCCTGCATAACCTGAAGGAAGAAGAGTGATGAGGCCGTAAGCCTGGCAACAGCTGTGGGGAAGGAGAGAAGGGGCAGATCTCAGAGAGTCTGAAAGTTCTAGATGGAGTATAATCTGGTGGTAGCTTAGGGAGCTCATGAATTGGAGGAGAGAACAGCCTTCCCGGGTTTCTGGCTTGTGTGTGTTGTTGAAGGATAAGGAAGGATGAAGTCCAGGCTTGCACATTCCTTCCTAAAGGTCTGCAAATTGACTTAGGCTCCTCTGGACTCAGGAGACTCAATTTTGGTCCCTCGAAGTTGCCATAGTAACATGAGAAGGGGCTAAGCTGATCATAGCCATAAGGGGGCAATGATACTTTGTATCTTTAACCCCAACCCTCAAGTCCCAGTTAGTATTTGTGACGTGATGAACAGTTAGCCTGTTGAGAAAGCAGCCCCCCAAATGTTTGAGATGTAATGTTTTCCTCAGTTGTTATGATTTATTTTACATTTATGTGTATGTATGTGTGTATGATGTATGTGTGTGTATAGGTATGTGGGCAGGTGCCCTTGGAGGCCAGAAGAGGGTGTCAGATGCCCTGACGCTGGAGCCTCCAGCAGCTGTGAGCTACCCAACAACGCAGATACTAGGAATCCCACTCAAGTTCTCCACAGTGCAGCAAGAGCTCTGAACTGCTGAACCCACCTCTCTAGCTGCATCCCTTAGTTTTTCAACATTTGTTTATTCTCTGGAAGACTTTGGATTAAATATAGAAGCAAACTCAGGGAATCAACAGTGTTTTTGTTTGTGCATTTTTGGTGCTTTTGAGTATTTGTGATACTTAAGACAATTGAGCCTAGTAGAATAGACAAGCATATCCCAAGATATATTTATCATTAAATATTAATTTAAGCTTGAGACTATAAGTCCACATGTAAAATATCTTGCTAGGTTTAAAAATAGGATTAGAAGTTTAAAAAGAACAAATATGTTTATATACTTAATGTCAAGATTAAAAATTATTTATTTTTTTTTTTTTTGATTTTTCGAGACAGGGTTTCTCTGTGTAGTTTGCACCTTTCCTGGAACTCACTTTGTAGACCAGGCTGGCCTCGAACTCACAGAGATCCACCTGCCTCTGCCTCCCGAGTGCTGGGATTAAAGGCGTGCGCTGCCGCCGCTGCCGCCGCCGCCGCCGCTGCCACCACCACCCGGCTTAAAAATTATTTTTTATGTGTATGCATGTTTATGTGCTGCATATATATTTGTGTGCAACATGCATGCCTCAGAAGCAATCATCAGATCTCCTGGAACTAGAGTTACAGACAATTATTAACTTCCATGTGGTTGCTGGGAATTGGACCCAGGTCCCCTGGAAGAGCATCCAGTGCCCTTAACCGCTGAACCATCTCTCCAGCCCTGCTTAATATCTGTGTACAAAAACAACTTTGATGTAATGGTATTTGCTCTGCCCATGACCTTGGGCTATAGGGCCGGAAGGAGGCAGTACTTCCTGCTGTTGTGACCTCTTATAAGAAGAGGGAGAAGGATCAGGACACACTTCTCCCTGCTGCCTGCTTCCTGGTGTGACTGCTCTGCCAGGTGGATTCGCTTCCAGTCCGATCAGAGGATAACTTCAGCTGTCTACTCGGTTCTGTGTTCCTGAGTGTATTTCCTCAATTTATATCTTAATAAATCCCTATTACCCATTAAGTAGACTCATGTGGATTGATCTTAATACTTTGATTTTTAGGAGGTTTTTTCTTTTTCTTTTCTTCTTTTTTCTAATCAATAGTTAAACCAAAGGGCTTTGCACATGCTGGGCAAGTGTCCTATCACTGAGCTACTGTCCTCTTTTCCCCTCTCTGAGACAATCTTATATGTAGCCCAGGCTGGCCTCAACATCACCATTTTCCTGCCTCAGCCTCCTGAATGCTGGGTGAGAGTGTGCTCTAACACCCAGCTGAAAATTAACTTTTAAATGAACAGATAAAATTTGCATATATTTAATTATGTGATAGTAAGGTTTTCTGTGCTCTTTAGATAAGTTCAACACTCAAAAAGGAAATAAACCATATAGACAGTTCAAAATGTAAGGTTATATACTAATTTGATCAAGACTTCCTTTCAAGTGATGTTAAATTTGTTCATTTTGAGAATAGGGTAAGATTTGTAAATTTCTAAAATCTCAAGAAAGCGCTAGAGTTTTCTTTTTTTAACTTTGATACATCACTTACTTTTAAAAATTTCTGAATAATTTCTGTTCACAAAACCATCCAAAGACGTTTAAAGAAAAATCCACATTGATGGGATGTATGCCAAAATTAAAGAGAATATGATTCAATATTTCCAGAATAATGCCTATGCTATATTTTAATAGTGTGTACTCAAATATACACGTTATACGTCATGATGGCGATCTAGTCTCAGTATTTATGTGTCTACTTATGTGGGTGTATTCCTCCTTCCTTGCATCAGAGCAGTAGCTGCAGGCAAGCCCCACACACCGAGGCTTGGGCAGGCTTGTCTGAAAGCTGTTTTCCATAGCTTAGATGCTCAGTAATCCAAGGAGAGAACAAAGGATTTTGCTCTGTGAAGCCTAATTGTCTGTTGAATAAATAAACAAACAGACGAAGCACTGTAAGCATTAAATGAAGGTAAATATTGACCCTGACACCATATGCTTGCTTGGTGCCAGGGGAAGTGAGCTGGCAGGTTTCACCAGGAGCCATCGGCCCAGCATGCAGCGGTTCCATCACACAAGAGCAGTCTGGGAAGAAATGGCGGTAAGGTCTCTGCTTGTGCCTTAATCTTCCCAGACTCCTAAAGTCTCCCATCAAAGGCAGCCCGTAAAAATCAAAGTCCCAGGAAAGGAGGAATAGGCTGCGTACTGAGTGGACAGTGAGCGATGGTCTCATGGGAGCCTTTCTGAAGTCAGGCTGCCGACAGCAAGCATGTCTTCATTCTGTACCTCACTGGTCCCTGAGGAGGAAGAAATGACTCTGTTGAGTGTGGAGGTCACTTTGGTATGTCCTGGTGAAAGAACCTACTATCCATTCACCTGCCTCTTGATGGGGAAGTCCTGTCACCTCTTTGAGCCTCAGTTTACCAGTCCTCACTGAAGGGTCAATATTAACATCACAATGCTGATACAAGACTGGCCTTTGTCACAGATTTTACAAGTTCAAGCACAGTTAAGCACAGTGGCTTCTGGGTACCACTGAGTCACTCTTTTCTTATTGTCCTGCTCATGTTTTGCACGTCCATTGTAGTAATCAAAGACAGAACAGACAGGGGAGCTAGCCACATGTGAAATCTGTGGGGGGGTTTGTCCTTCCACCTCCTGGTTCAAGTGCCCAGTGCTGCAGCCAGACACTCTTAACCCTCTCATTCTGACTTAAAAGATGAACTGTATCAGTTACTTTTCTGTTGCTATGATAAAACACCTTGACCCAGGCATCTCATAGAAGGAAGAACTTACTGTGGCTCATGGTTCCAGAGGGATAAGAGCCTATCATGGAGAGAAGGTAAGGTGGCATGGGGCAGGTATGGAGGCAGGAGCAGCATGCTAAGAGATCAGTTCTTCAGTGGAGGCACAAAGCAGAGAGAGTGAACGGGAAGTAGCGTGAGACCCTGAACTCTCGAAGACCACCTCACTGGAGTCACCTCCAGTGACCTACTTCTAGCAAGGTCACACCTCCTAAACTTCCCCAGATAGTGGCACCGATTGGAAATGAGTGTGCAAATGCCCGAGTCTATGGATCACATTTCTCATTCAAGCACCACACAAATCTAAGGAAACGGAGGAAGACCGGTGCAATCCTTGTAGCAGTTCATGATACTGAAGATTTATTTGATTGTATTATTAGCATTGCATTATCACTTTTCCATTGCTTTATTTGATACTTAGAGTGGTTTCACATTTCCTTAATAATTGTTCATTTCTGCATTTGTTTTTATGAACATGCCTAAAAATATTGAATATATTTAAAAAACCAAGTTTTAGTTAGTAATTCCAAATACATATGCATAAAATATCATGAGAAGATTAAAAAAACAGGCACAAGATTTCAAAGACATTGCTTATTGTCTCAGTCACTTTTCTGTTACTGTGAAGAGACACTATAACCAAGGCAACTTATAAAATAAAGAGTTTATTAGGGACTTGCTTACAGTTTCATATGATTAGAATCCATGACTATCATGGCAGGGAGCATGGCAGCAGGCAGGTATGGCGCTGGTGCAGTGGCTGAGAGCTAACATGTTGAGACAACAACCACAAGGCGGAGAGACAATGGTGCAAGCTTTTGAAACCTCAAAGCCCATCCCCAGTGACACACCTTCTCCAACAAGGCCATACCTCCTAATCCTTCCCAGATAGTTCCACCAACTGGAGATCAAGCATTCAAACATGAGCCTAGGGGGCCCATCTTCATTCAAACCACCACACTGTGGTGTCTTCATATGAATTGCTTTAAAAGATAATTTATTGATGTGTAATTCATGTAACATAAGGTTAGCCATTGTACATGGAATGACTGAATGGTGTGTAGTTCACTATATAGCAGTCGCCCCGTCTATCTAACATCTAAACAGTTCAATACTCCAATACTGAAACACTTTATTTTTGTTTTGTTTTTTTTTTTTTTTTTGGTTTTTCGAGACAGGGTTTCTTTGTGTAGTTTTGCGCCTTTCCTGGAACTCACTTGGTAGCCCAGGCTGGCCTTGAACTCACAGAGATCCGCCTGGCTCTGCCTCCCGAGTGCTGGGATTAAAGGCGTGCACCACCACCGCCCGGCTTTATTTTTGTTTTTTTGGTTCCTGTCTCACCAACTTCTGCCAGTCATTTCTGTGCATCTTGTCTCCTTGGATTGATCTACTTGGGATAGTTCACATAAACAGGATCATACAATATGTGAAACCAAAACCCTAAACCCAAAACAATCCTCTGAAATAAATGTATGTAAAGCATATTAAAATGAGTGTATTTATACTTACCAATGAGCAATAATTTCAATACATGAAATCAAAGTTAAATTTAATTTGATAAAATTACACTATTAAATTTATTGTGATTTTAAAATTGGAATATATTAGTATATTAAACATTAAACAAAGTAGGAAATCTTGCTTCAACTTAAGTCTGTGTTTAGTACAGCTTACTATGTTATCCAGGTTGGCCTTGGACTCATAACTCAGTCTCCCTAGTAGCTGGACCACAAGAAAGTACCACCATGCCCAGTTCTCTTATTTTTTTTTAAAAGCAGTAATTATAGTTTTGGACCTGTCTTAAGCACTGTGGCGTGTTTAGCAGAGTTCCTTTTCTCTAACCATTTGATAGTAGTGGCACATCTCTAGCTGTGACTATTCAAATTTCCTTCAGACATATGTACTCTGGGGTGAGGGTGAGATAGAGGTGGGATTTACTGCTTTAATTAAAACAGCAGAAATGCCAGGCAGTTATACTGACTCAGCTATTATCTTTCAGTTACTTCTTAGTCTTTTATTTAGCCGAAAGGCCCCATTTCAGATAAAAATGTGCCACGGTTTCTTTCCAGTGGTGTCCTAGCTTTGTGGAGGTTAGAGAGACAGCATAATAAAAATATCAATGCACAGGACTACACTTCAGTGTCGGTAAAGGCAGATGGGCCCCTTCTTCACTCTACCTGCCCCTCCCTCTGCATTCAATCAAGGACTAGATCTTCCTGGCTGCACCATCTATCAACTACAATCACGGATGCTGGCACTCTAGCCACTGCCAATCACACCTTAGTGAAGAAATGTAGTGGAGAGGCTTGGGACGCTGTGCCTTCTCCATGCTGCTGCTTAATGGCTGAACCCAGGAAGCATGAGTAGTAGGTCATCACTAGCCCTTTGCCCATACGCTTTGTTCATCTCTGTAGACCATCTTTTTCTGCATTGAAGAATAGCGTTAGCCTAGAGCACTTGCCCAAATCCCCAGTTTATCTGGATATACCACCAAAACATCTTATGCACAGGAAACAGAGAGTCATGGCCAATTTACAACCCACCATCTGGAGTCAATTTCTCTTAGGAGTAAGGCTAGTCAAATTGATTTGAGAAGACAATACAGAAATTTGGGGTAGTAAAAGCAAAGAGGGAGATGGCTCAGTTGGTTAAACCGTGCAAATGTGAGGACCTGAGTTCAATCCCCAGAACCCACATGAAAAGCCAAAGTAGGGTGTGTGCTTGTAATCTGGATGCTGGGTCAGGGGTGACGGAGGGATCCGTGGGGCTTTCTGGCTGGTCAGCCTTGTCTAATTAGCAAGCCTCCACATCCCTGCGAGAGATTCTATCTAAAAAAATCAAGGTGAATGGCTCCTGAGGAATGAACCTGAGGTTTACCTCTGGCCTCTGTACCTTTACACACACCCATATGTGCCCCCATACATACATGTTCATGCTAAACACACACACACACACACACACACACACACACACACACACACACACACAAAGTATAATGTGGAGGTCTTCTACAGCTGATGTTGGTTGCCATTCCTTGCTCATGGCGAGTGTAGGTATGCACTCATGGGAAAGAATGTCCTTGAACTTTCCAAACAGGTTGCAAGGGTTGTTTCGCATAGGAGACATGCCCCAAAACCTTCGGTGGCTTGCTGTCACCACATGTTTGTATTGGAAGTGTTGAGATCATTGTTTAGGTCCCAGTACAACTCAGTTTCAGGTTAGGCTGTAGACTTGGATTTACTAGAGACTTTCTGGCTTTCACCACATAGGCTGGGTGGATGTGTCAAGGTTGGTCCCTGAAATACACTTTCTTCTGGGTATCCAGTGGTCAAAGACAGAAGAGAGTGGCCCTCAGAAGCTTGGCGTGTGTGTCTTTCTAGGTTCATTTCTCGCAGCAGTGAATTTCCAGGGAGAGAAAAGGATATGGTCATGAAAAGACTCCCTGATGGTGCCTTTGTAGTGGCTTGGCTCCTAAAATGTTTCCAGGGTTGCCAAGGAGAGTATGGGTTGAAAGAGGGTTTAGCTAAGGTCTGTGGGAGGTTTTGTTTGGCAAAACACATTGTGAATTTATTCACAATGTTTAGGGACTGGGAAAGGGGAAGGAAGTTGACTATTTTCATTGAGTAGGCAAAACTTGTTTCCAAGGAGAAGCATATAGTTGCATACAACCAAGAAGTCCTTAAAAAAATGAGTTTGTTAATTCTGTTTCTTGATCTCTTACATTATTGACCACATGGTATAAGTGTCAATTAGGATGATGTTTAGCCATCTGTAACAAAACAAAACAATTTTACTAAACCCCAAACAAATAATAGGGTTTAAATAAAGGTGGGAATTTCATTCTTCCTCATGTATGAGGAAGCTCAAGACAGGCTGTGAAGAAGGGTACCTCATACTTGCAGGGTCCAACTTTCTTGCTTGTTCTCTGTGGGAGCCTACAAAGGCTTCCTAGTGAGAACTTACTCAGGGTCAGAGAATCTGAACTTGCTTTACCTAGCAGGGCTGCATAAGGAGATGATTTGGCCACGGGTGTGTGTGTGTGTGTACCACATGTCTGGAAGGGTCTACACTTTGCTATACAGTGTGCTTTGATCTTGCAAGGGGGAGGTCTTTTGCCTCTCCCCTTGGCATATTATAAAAAGCCCTTTTGAATAAAGGATGAGGCTGGTGGGTATTGACCCAGGGCCCTCCCATAGCTATCCTGTGTTTCTGTCTTTCTTCTCATCATCTAGGCCTCTTTCTATCTGATATTTCCTCATTCCTCTCTCCTCCATCTAAGAACCCTTTGATAGGTGGGAGCAGGTCGGAGATGGTCTCCTACAGACTCTCACAGTTGGTACCCTGAACGTGGGGCTTAGGTACAGAGGATAGAAGAGAGGGGGCACCACGGGTTGAGGGGGCATGCCTGGTAAGTTGAGGTGGTCATATTCTATTCTTTGGGAGTAAAATTGTAAATGTAACGTAGAATAGTTCAAGTTAGGCTGCAACAAGTATCTCTCTCTGTCTCTGTCTCTGTCTCTGTCTCTCTCTTAAAGTCATAAAAGTTTTGTGAAGTTTTGTTTGAGAAATGTAGGCTTAGGTATATTAGGGTAGAATAGGCTTTAGGTATAGCGATATTGTATAGGCTTAGGTATATTAGATACTTAGGGTAGAGTAGATGTTCCCTAGTGCTGGACCTGGGATGCAGAAAGCAGTGTCCAGGACTGAGCAGCCACTGCCAACTTAGCAATCTGAGAACAAGAAGCCACATTCGAGACTGCCAGCTTCAGGAAGCAGAAGCAGCAGAGCATAAGTGGCTGCCACAGCCAGGTGTTGGCAGCTGAGACCCCTGGGGGCATCATCACAGAGGTGGCAGACACCAAGGCCAGCACAAGCAGTGAGGGGTTCTGCGTGCTTTCTGCCATGGCGGGGCCACAGCAAGGAGGGCAGCAGTGGCAGCCTGGAGTGCAGCAGAGACTTCAGACTCCAGCAGCCAGAGTCCCTGGTGGCCAGGGCCCAGCAGAGATGTTGTGGGAGAGGCAGCACCGGTAAGTAGTGGAAACCCCGAAGTGACAAGGCTGCTGCCCTAGGTGGAGAAGCAACATCGGTGACTGGAGCAGGGCACAGGAGGACACCTGGCAAAGCAGGTAACGGAGCCAAGGTGCAGAGGTCGCAACTGGCCAAGGCTGTGTTTCCTCTGGGACCCATGGTGCTGATTGAAAGCCGCAGCTCATAGCAATGGGGTGGCATCCAGCTGTGAAGTGTAAGACACAAGAGAACCCTCAGGGCCTCAGGACTCCAGGGTCCTGGGGGGACATGTTGGTTACAGGAGGCACAGACAGACCAGGACTGTGGAAATTGAGCAGAGCCAGCAGCAAAAGCTGTGCAGTTTGTTTGCTGGTGGTTCATGCTGACTGTAGGATGAGGTCTTCTCCAGCCAACTAGCTGTTTTTGTCATAGAGCAAATGGCCTAGGGGAAGACTAACTGAAAGTGCCTCTGTAGCTGAGAGTGAGGCTTCAGAGACACTGGTTTGAACTGGGTTGCAGGCAAGGGGAACTGCAAAATATTTTGGTAATGGGACTGCTCATATTTGGAGCTGTTTGCTTATGACTTGGAAGCTATACAAAGACTTCAGGGCAGCTGACGAGCCAAGCCCTGATCTTACACTGTCAGTGGAACTTAAGACTGGTATCAGAAAGCTTTCAGTGGAACTTTAAGACTGGTAACAGAAAATTTTCAGTGGAATATTAAGACCAGTATTAGAACTGACTTTTTGAAATTTTCAGACTTAAAAAAATGGGATGGACAGGAGTGGTTCAGTTGCAATGGGACAATTTTGATTTCATATATATACATTATTAACTGTGATGACTTATGAACTGTTTTGTGTATGCATATATGTTTTATTAACTGTGGTAACTCACAAACTGTGTGTATAAAAATTGAACTGTTTTGTATAGAAACGGAACTGTTTATGGAGAAATGGAGAAATTTGTTTTTTTCTACTGAGGCTCAAGATGCAACTTAAAAATTATAAAGAAAAAGGGGAGTTAATATTCCTCAGTCCCTTTAATTTAAAAAAAATTCTTGTTCTTTTAATGGATTAATGTTAACTTGTGTTAATATACCCTATGTTTTGTTAGCAAGAAATGCAAAAAGTTCTATTAAGAGATTGCTTTTGGATGTTTGTAAAGTGTAAGTTGTTCTATTGAGTTTACTTTTGGATGTAAGTTTGTAAGAATTGTAATTTTGTATAATAAAATTCATACTAGAATTATGTTAACCTGTTAATGATGAACCATGGTATGGTGATGCTAAGGAATTCTTAAATTTGATGTGGTTGCATTAGGAGTTACTGATTTATTTGATGTGGTTGCATCAAGAGTTTATTGATTTAAAAAAGGGCTTAGTACAGCTGAGACTATTGTAGTCATCTTAGACTCATTCACAAAGGCCATTCTATCTTTATCATCCTCTACCCCTTTACTAGGAGGCCTAGCAGCCACAAGGAGCAGGAGTATTGCTATAATTATTCCACCTAGTTGGAATAATCTCTTAGTGGAAAAGTGGCTTTAGAGCTGTATAGAGTTAAGCTCTGCACCTCTCCCCCACTAGAGGCTGGTATTCAGAGATGGGTAAGTCCTTTTTGCTAGCTGTCAACCTAAGACAGAGTACACTTGACAGAAAGTGTATCTCAAAGATGGGTAAGGCTATCTAGTGAAGAAGGTGACAAGACAGGCACAGTCCATCTGAGGGGTCTGAGAGGCCCTTTATGTTATTAAGAAGGGGGACTTGTGGGAGCCCACAGAGGCTTCCTAGTGAGACCTTACTCAGGGTCAGAGAATCTGAGCGTGCTTTACCCAGCAGGGCTGCATAATAGGATGGTTTGGCCATGGGCGTGTTTACCAGGTATTTGGAAGGGTCTACACTTGACTGTACAGTGTGCTTTGATCTTGCAAGGGGGAAGACTTCTGCCTCTCCCCTTGGCATATTATCAAAAACCCTTTTGAATAAAAGATGAAGCTGTTGAGTATTGACCCAGGTCCTCTTGAAGCCATGCTGTGTTTCTTTCTTCTCATCATCTAGGTCTCTCTTTCTATCTGATATTTCCTTATCCCTCTCTCCTCCACCTAAGAACCCTTTGATAGGTGGGAGAAGATCAGAGCTGGTCTCCCACAGACTCCCACAGTTCCCTTCACTGTCTGAAGGCTCTTTGTACTCCAATAAAAAGCTAAATGTTAGGACCAAGTTACCTCTATGCCCTCCAAATATTATAGGCTATTGTCATGCTCTTAGTTACCCTCCAAAAGTTGATAGTAAGACCCTATTGCTGAAGACATCACATGCTTGAGTCATAGAATATGGAAAAAACAAGGTGGTACTGACCTGGAAACATCAACCATACGGGGTAGCTTTTGTAGTGCCAGAAGGTGCTGTGCATGATCTCAGAAAAGTAATCATTAATCTTATCCAGCTGGGAACCTTGTGGGCTACAATAACAAACTACCTGGCCAGATATGTCCACTGGTATCATAGTGGCACAAATGCCACTTTCTAGTTGGCTTTAAAGACTGCTCTATAAGTGGGAACCCATCCTGGCACAGTTACTGGTACCAAGAACCTATGGCTAGACAAATCTTAGGTCCTAGGAAAGAACCTACTGCTATAACTGTTTTGATGAGGCATTTCATTAAACTGACTCCTAATGATGTCTCCTTGTAGCCATACATCAGTGCATCTCTCACACTGCATCAGAGAAGTGGCTTTTTGCAGCAGACAGTGAGTAATAGAGACCCACAACTGGTCATAGTGAAGAGAATAGATGACTACAGAGTGCCAGTCCCTAAATGGGACATTATATCACTCTTCTTGCCTTCCAAGGCTCAAGGATTGTGGCAGAAGAGGAGCTGGGGAGAATGTAAGAGCCAGAGGCAGTGGATGACGACAAAGGATCATTTACCATGTACAATAGGGCAGCAGCGTATCCGAACGCACAGCAGTTGTGATAACATGCACAAGACTCAAGTTCAAGACTCAAACCCAAGTTCAAGCCAGACAAAATCCCAGTGGAGGGTCGGGAGGTGGGCACGAAGTCCCTCATATACCTGAGGGTCTATTGGTAATTGCCAGCTGCTGGGAGAGGGAGAGTTAGTCAAGGGTCTGGTTCCTGGTAGGAATAACATGCTCCAGTGAATGACTACATGCCTAAGTGCGTATAGGCAGCACTGATGGGACTCAATGGACTTAAAAAATGAAGACACAAAGTTGGTTGCCTATAGAATGGGGGATGGATCTGGAAGTAGACAGGGGATAAAGATGTGTGAAAATCCTCAAAGAATTAATAAAAAAAATTTTATAAGTTGTGGGCATCTATTCTATGCAATATACTATCTTAGGAGCTACAGACAAGCTGAGTGAGGTAGAACTGCCTCAGGAAGCTCACAGGAAGGGAGAAGACACACGTAGACTATACTCAGTAACTCACAATCCTACCGTTAGGAAATAGTGTACTTAAAAAAAATTGTCATGTGGTATTTTTCTAGGGCCCTGGTCACACTTTATGACTGTTCCAGTTAAAGTAAAATTAACACTTGCTATGAACTGTCACTCTACGGGACTGTGAGGACCATGAGGGCAGAAAATAGTCTCTGATTGCTGTGCCTTGCACACAGAGAATGGCCAATGAGACCTGACTGAGTAGTTAGATAAAAGGAAACTTGAGCAAAAGGAAAGTCTAAGTAGCAGTTATAAGATGTATAATTCTTATAATGTGGAGCCTTGATATACGGATGCACGTATTTGAGAAAGATATAAGGCGTAGGGTGGTTATTTTCCACGAACATGTGGTATTTATTTTGGACTATGATTTATCAAATGACCTTGTATATTTAAATTACGATTTGGGCACTTGATATTTGTTGTTTGTCTGTACCTGCTTTTCATGCTTTAGCTCACAAGTTATTCCTTTTGGTTCATATTTGAGGGCCTGTGTGGACCCAGATATTCTAATTTCCTAATGCTCAGGAGGCATGGTTTAATCTAGGGTAAACTGGTTAGCACAACCTGCCTCAGGAATTACTTCAGGGTTGGGCATCACCACCACCACCACCATCATCATCATCATCATCGCCATTGTTATCATTATTGTTGTCATCATCATCATCATCATCATCATTGTTATGGTCATCGTCGTCATCATCGTCAACATGTTCATCAGCACTTTCATAGCATTTGCTAATTTACTAGGTTCTGAACATCACATGAGTCCTTCTAGTCCTGTGATAATACCACGAGTTAGACACCATCATGGTCCCTTCTGGGCTGCTCTGTGTGTGAACTGGCATGGTCTCTGAACTCAGGCAGCTTGGCTCTAGAATCAACACTCCTGATGACTTCACTGAGGTGCTTGTGACTAAAACATGCCAATAAGAATAAACCTTGGGCCGGGCAGTGGTGGCACACGCCTTTAATCCCAGCACTCGGGAGGCAGAGTCAGGCGGATCTCTGTGAGTTCGAGGCCAGCCTGGTCTCCAAAGTGAGTTCCAGGAAAGGTGCAAAGCTACACAGAGAAACCCTGTCTGGAAAAAACCAAAAAAAAAAAAAAAAAAAAAAAAAGAATAAACCTTGGACCTCGAGTAAGAAGGGACGGCTCGCTTCGATGTGTGTGGTGTGGTGAGCAGATGTGAGTCCTGGATTGGCTCCAGCATCTGTTTGCTCCAGGGAGGCTGGGCAGAACTCAAGGGCAATATGTGGAGGTGGTAGGGGGAAAAGGACTCAGAGACCTGGAGTCCGTGCCTTGATGGTACCGTGAACTTTACTGTCAGTGAGGCAATAAACTATTCCAAACTGCGGAAAGACCTCTTGACACCATTGACTTATTTTTTTAAATTATAGATAAGTACCTTTCTTATATATATCTGCTATGTGAAAAGTTTTATTTCAGTATCCTTTGCTTATTTTCATTACATGAATGTTGAGATGTTAACAAAACATTAACTAAGTTACCCAATTAAGTAAAAAACAGTGTAAACATGATCCTGTATAATACCATGTTTTTTCATTTATCCAGATAACAACACATTTTCCCAACATTTTAACATTTTCAAATTTAGGGTACATCCCATAATTGACGTCTTTAATTAACTGGAAGTGTTTTTCTCTTTCTGAGTGGTAAATGAAAGAACAGTAAGTAAACGATTGATGGGACCTAGGTGTTTCTTTGCTAGCTGATATACTGGGCTGTTTCTTCCTGGGGCCATTGCCTTTAAAGAATAGTAATGTAGATAATCATGGAGTTCAGCATGTTGAACATACTCTAGAGTAACCGTAACACATATCCCAAAGCCCTTACCTGATCGATGGACAGGCTGAGGTACCAAGAGATGATGGGACATCTTCAAGGTTATATAACCTCACTCAAAATAAAAACAGTGACGAGATAACCAAATAGGTTTCATTTTTCTATTGTTTCCTCCAAGGTTTTACAGAAGGACTAACACTCACATGACTCAGCTGTCATTATACTGATGTACGCTATTCAGGGAGAAACCCAGAACATAGTCAATACATTACAACCTAGGTTAGGACTTAGAAAAAGGGTCCCATTCTAATGACGTCCAGTTTCATTAAGGAATAGTTTGACAGAGTTCATGTTTTAATATAAGAATCCATTTTTTTTGGTTTAAAATTTTCAATGGGCATTGAAAAAAACCTTAAATTTCCTTTGAAAAACAAGAGAGGGTAGTGCCTGGGTCTGCAGATCCCAGGATCAAAATCTGATATTTTCTTTTCTCTTTTTCATTTACTATTGCAACCAATAAAGCATGTTTGTATCAAAAAAACAGAAACGAGCCGGGCGGTGGTGGCGCACGCCTTTAATCCCAGCACTCGGGAGGCAGAGCCAGGCGGATCTCTGTGAGTTCGAGGCCAGCCTGGTCTACAAAGCGAGTTCCAGGAAAGGCGCAAAGCTACACAGAGAAACCCTGTCTCAAAAAACCAAAAAAAAAAAAAAAAAAAAAAAAAAAACCAGAAACGAAATGGCTCAGTGGGCAAAGGTACTTGCAGTTAAGCCCGAGGAACGGAGTTTGAGTCCTGGGATCCACACTGTGCAAGGAGAGAACCAACTCCCAAAAGTTGTCCTCTGACTTCTGTATGTGCCCTGTTTGCAGAACACAATAAATAAAAAAAAATTAAAATGTAAAAAAAGAAAACTCAAACCAAAACCAGACCCTTCCAATTTTGCATAATTATGCGAGGTCCTCTTTTTTTTTAAACCTTTGATAATTTTCCATGTCAGTATATTATACAGGTATTTAATTTTTTGTATACTATCATATGTATACACCATGATCAACTTAACACTTTCCTATTATTGGACATTTTGACTGTTCAAAAAATTTAATATTATGAATGATATAGTAAATATCTTTTCACATCTATCTGTGGTTATGCTTTGATTTAAATTCCTAGATGCTGAATGTTTGGATCAAAGTGCATGCATATTTAAAATAATATATTTATGACAAGTTGCATTCCAAAAACCTCAAGTCACTTTCTAGTTCTTCCAACAATCTACCCAAATACTATTTTACTATACTTGTGTGTATGTGGGCAGTGTGTGTGTGTGTGTGTGTGTGTGTGTATGCACGTGTGTGGAGGCCAGAGGTTGATGTGGGCCATCTTCAATTGCTTCCCACCTTGTCTTTTGAGATAGTTTCTCACTGAACCTGGCATTCAGGCTAGATTGGCGGGCCAGGGAGCTCCAGGGATCTCCCAGTTTCTTCCCCCTTTGTGATATGGTTGCATGCGATTATGGTCGATAGGTTTTTATTTTTTATGTGGGTGCTAAGGATCTGAACTCAGGTCATATACTTGTGCAGCGGGCACTTCGCTGACTGAGCCCTCATCCCCTTTCTCTCTTTTATCCCACGTTGACAATCTCTGGAATCTCTCTCAATTAAACAGGCAAAAGATAAGAATCTGCTGTTTAGAAAACTGAAAACAAACAACCAACAACCAAAAATCCCAAGATCCTAACAGGATAAGACTTCTCAAGTAGCCTGCGTTTGAGCGGTGAAGGGAGGGTAGGGTGTTTCAAACTTCTAAACCATTTATACTAAGTACAAGTCATCTCAATGCATTAAACAACAAAGACTTTGCTTTAAAATTGCCTAAGAACTCTCAGTAAACCCGAAGAGCCTTGATTTGGAGAGCACAAGGAGTAAGAAACAGCTTTCATGGCAGGGCAATCTTGGGAAGTGAGTTTCCTTGCAAGGTAGGCAACGGCCTTGAGGCATTTCAATAAATGCCATCTTGGACTTCAGTACTCAGAAGGGAGGAAAACTGGTTAATGGCATAGCCATGAATTGAGTCAGAAGGCAAGACAGCCTTAAAAGGTGAATGTGCCTGGGCACATTCTATACTAGAAAGAAAAATGAGTATGTTGTCCAAGTATCCTAGGCAATAGTATTACAAAACCCAAGCAAGGATATTTCCTTTCCTTAAAAGCTATTCTTTCTGCTGGGACCAACTTGACAAGGTCTTCAATAATTTTCTTTGACAGGCATTGACTTGATGCATGAGGTAGATTAACAGAGAGGCTACCAGTGAAGAATGAATCATCCTCCAAATTATTTGTAGGTAATCAGCAACAACTTCTACTATTTTGGGGGAAGATAACCTCTAGTGGTTTGCAAAATGTCCTTGTATCACTGGTAGAATTTGCTGGAAATGGAAATTCTCAAGGCTCCAGAACTACTTAAGAACTCTGGGGTTTAGGCCTGGAATCTGTGGGTTACCAAGTCTTCATGGTGATTTTGCCATCTTACCCACTCACATTTAAGTAATGAAATTATTTATGAGTTTATCATCAATATTTTCAAGTTTTCTTTTTTCAAGTTATCATTACATTTCAGAAGTTTGGAAAATGTAAAGTTATAAAAAGGTGAGAGATGATTTGGGTCATTTAAATACATCTCTCTAATGAGAATACAGTGCTTTAAAAAGAATTCTGCAGTCTGGAGAGATGGCTCAGCCATTAAGAGTCCTTTCTGCTTTTGTAGAGGACCAGAGTTAGTTCCCAACACTCACACTGGACTGCTCATAGTTGATGGTAACTCTAGCTCCAGGGGATTCAATACTCTCTTCTGGTGCCCCCCCCCCCCACACCAGACCACCTAATAAGTAATTCTGTGCCTGACATTTTGAAGTGCACATTTCAGCCAGGGTAGAGGGTGTCTTTGTAAAGTGAAATATTTTCTTTCTGGATGAGGATTCTTGAACTGTTCATAAACGGCCCATGTATTTCTACAGAATCCCATTTATTCTGAATTTGTGTGTCATCTGACTTATCTGCATCAGGTTTGTTGAGACAAAATAGGATCTTAACCAAAGAAAAATATTATACTTAAAAATTTTCTGAAAAGAGATGAAAGGTTTGTTAGAGAGCGTTAAAAAGGACGTGCTGCTATACTCTGCACACACTGAAAAAGATTTTTCTGATAAAAATTTTCCATTGTATCTTGTTAATTTTTGTCAAGTTTTAAGAACCTGCCAAACTGTCATCCAATGTAACAGCATCTTCTTTTGTGCACAATGGCAGCGAGACTACAAAGTACTCCACAGTCACTAAGACTCCACAGGGCAGCTCTGCAGGTGAGCTTCCCCTTAGGTGTGAGCAGTGTCCTCTGGGGACTTGAAGTTGCAGTCTCCACCAGTGACTAATGGAGTTGAACTTCTTTCCATGGGCTTATCTGCTACTTACTTATCTTGTTTTTTTTTTTTTTTGGTTTTTCGAGACAGGGTTTCTCTGTGTAGCTTTGCGCCTTTCCTGGGTCTTGCTCTGTAGACCAGGCTGGCTTCGAACTCACAGAGATCTGCCTGGCTCTGCCTCCCGAGTGCTGGGATTAAAGGCGTGCGCCACCACCGCCCGGCTTTGCTTATCTTCTTATTCATCCAGTCATTCTATTCTATATTTAAAAAGAAATGCACACAATGGCCCATATACAGATACGTACTTTTACCCTGGGCTAAACTGTGTTTCTTAAGTGTTTTGTGTGAAGCACTGACCCAATGACTGCATTTAGAGATGCGGTAGCCAAGGAAACAATTAAAGTTAAATGAGATCGTAAGCGATGGCCTGACACTGAAGGATTTGTGGCCTTAGAATAAAGCCCAAGGTGCTTGCTTCCATGAACACATACACACAAAGAGAGCGCACGGCAAGATGGAGGCTGCCTTAAGTCACGAAGGGGCCTTATTAGAAACGACCTTGCTGGCATAACAAACGTGGGCTTCCAGGAAAAACGTCTACTGTGTAAGCGACTTAATCTATGATGCTGTGTTATGGCAGTCAGAGCTGACAAGACAAAGACAATCAGCTTAGTTACTTTATTTGTAATGTTTAAAGTCTGAAACACCCAAATGAATGGTAAAATACGTACATACATGCACACACATAGACATGTGTGAGTGTTTGTGTGTGTTGTGATTGTGTGTATAATGGAAGGCAACCAAGCAATAAAATTGAATGGACTATTTACACAACATGGATAAACCTCAGGACAATTGTACCGAGCGAAGCAAACCAGACCATAAAAATAAAAAGATTTGACGCTGTGTGAATCCGTTATATAAACTTGAGGAAGTGTTAGATAATCTATAGTGACAGAAAGCAGGTCTGTGGGTGCCTGGGAGGAGAGGTGCGGTGAGGTATTTGAGGGAGGGAAGCCAAGCACGCTGAAGTAAACTAGAGATGATGGATATATCTATCAGCTTGATCATGGTGATGGTTGCATGGGTGTGTAGATGTCAAAATGTAAGTTAAATACTTTAAATATAGGTAGCTATGGTGTGTCAGTTATACTCAGTAATGCTGCTAAAAATTTGCGGAATTTTCTTATCTCCAGGAAGCTTCAGTTTTGTATTAAAAACAGGTTTTTTTAAAATTTTCTTATCTCCAATCTCCGATAAAGAGATAGAAAATAAAATGTCTCACTTAATAAAGGCTGCTGTATGTATGTAATGTCATGAATTACTGCCTCAATCCCCCAACCCAGACCAAAGAACCGTAGAACAGATAGGTGGCTTCGAACTCACAAAAGGTTACACTCAGGACTTTTATTTTTTGACTTTTGCAGGCTTAGGTGGTTCTGCTGCATCGTGGTAAAGAAAGAAAACCATAAGAGATCTTACAATCACATTCGACGATTAACGACAGGAAAGTTGTATTGCCGAAAAGCAGTGCAATGAGTTGCTAAAACCCGGAGGTTTAAGTTGGATAAAACTTTTACAGTAGAACCCCAAGTTGCATACAGAATTTGACCAGAATCGCAAAGCCTGCTTCAGTTTCCAGAAACGTTGGAAGATAAAGGAGGGTTTTACTGGAAGTCGGGCAGGGAAAAGTGAGGTTTCACACGGAAGTCCTTCAAAGGAAATCACTGCTGACAACTGTTGCAAAACTCTTTTTAAAAGTGTTGCTGCGGAAACAAAGTTTTTACTTGGGTAGCATTTTTGTTTTGTTTTGTTTTTGAGTTTTGACTATTCAAGCTAACAAGTGGTAGAAGAGGGAATTTCTACCTGATGCTAAGGTCTTTCTACTAGTCAATACAGAAACAGTTCTGCGCGGCCACCTCCCGCTGCGTGTCCCCCACCCCCTTAGCCTCCTTTGACTGCCATTCGCATTAATTCGCGGCTGCTTCCCAGCTAGAGAGCTCAGATTGCACCTGCTCCCAGGGCCAGCGGGGGTCCTGTGTCTTCCACACTCAGCTTGTGCTGCCTGTGCACGGACACCGGGACCCACCAGGGGTCACTGCAGCCTCAGAGCTATTGTGCCCACCAGTGCCTGGCCCCGGCCCGCCGCGAGGAGGGCGTGGGACCCAGACCGCAGAACGCAGGGGTGGGTCGGAGCAGAACTGCGCCCTGCCGGCCTGGAGCCAACCTCCAGGTCTCCCAGGGAAACGAACGCAGTGACTTGGCCACGGCCGCGCGCAGCTCGGGCGCAGCGCACGCGTTCTCGCTGGGACCTGCAGGCACCGGGCCAGACCGACCACCTCCGCCCCGCCCTCCGCCCCTAGCCGAGACCCCGCCCAGAGGGGGCGCTCGGGTCGCGATCCCGGGGATCCTGCTGCGGCTCGGTGGCTTTCTGCGGACGCCCGGGGGGGCCGGGGCCCTCTGCACCTGGGTCGCTGCCGCCCAGGGCTCCGCCCCGCGCGCCGCCAAGAACTTTCCCTGGAGCCTCGGCGGCCTTGGCGCCCCGGTGCTGTCGCTCCCGGTCGCCCGCAGGTCCTCCGACGCCCGGCTTTTCAAGACGTTCGGCAGGAGCGGCGTTCGGTCCCCGTGGCAGGGCGTTCGGGAGAGGAGAGCTTGAACTTGGCCATCTCCGCGGGATGAGTTCGGGGACCGTCAGACGGAAGCCGCGGCCCGCGACCAGCTGACCTCCCCCTCTCTCCCTCGGCTGGTTTCGGTGAGGAACCCTGGCCGGCCCTCCACGTCCCCGGGCTGGCTGTGAGAGTGGCGGAGGGAGGGAGTGGCGACCTTCGCTGCTGGCCCTGCGTCCCAGGCTGGGGGGGTCGTGGCCACCCCCCCGGACACAAAAGAGAAGCTGAGCGCTCTCCGTTCTGCCTACCTTGTCAGGGGGGTGTGGGGCGGGGTCGGCGCTAGCTGTGCGCGCCTGGTGGGGACTCGGGAGCTGCGGCAGGGGAATCGCTCCAGTGGGGCTGGCGCTGCGGAGTACCGAGGGGCGTCCGAACCCAGGGAGGGTCTGGAGCGCCCGTCTCGCCCTCTTCGTGTCTCTGGCCGGCCGTCCCTAGCCAGGCGACTCTTGTCGTCCCCAGGTCGCCGCCCCAGTCTTCAGAAGAGGAGCCGCAGCCGCAGGATGCGCGGGGACCCGCTGCTCCCGGTGCCTAGTTCCGCGGGCGCTTCCCGGGTGGCTCCCGGCCCCTGACGCTCCGGGGCGCGCTCGCCCTCCCGCCTCCGCTCTCCGAGCTTCTCGGGGTGCCCTCGGCTCGACCGCAGGACCCCAGAGCTCGCCCCCACCCTGGGCCCCACCCAGACCCGCGCCTCTCGCCCTCTACACGGCGCGCACAATAAATTAATGCTTCGCGCTTGAGGGGAGGAGGCGGCGGCGGGCACCGCGGTCGCTGCTCTCGCCTTGGCTGGAGACGCTTTCAGCCGACATGGGCTGTTTCTGCGCCGTTCCGGAAGAATTTTACTGCGAAGTTTTGCTCCTGGACGAGTCCAAGCTCACCCTCACCACCCAGCAGCAGGGCATCAAGGTAGGCACGGCCAGGGCGCGGGGCGGGGGCCGCGACGTGGGGGTCCGCGGCTTTGTCTCAAGACTGTCACCGGTTCAGCCCGGTCGCCGGTGGAAAGGCGGGGCAGCAGTCCCCGGCCTCAGTCAGAGAAGGGGGTCTGTGGGGTTGCGCCAACTTGGAGTTGCTTAGAAAAGTAACTGTTGTCTCGAGGGGTCTTCGGCGCCCCAGCTTCCAGCAGCAATTCGAGGTCGGCGACGGAGACAGACTCTGCCCACTCCCGGGATCCCCCTAAAGCTCTTAGGCCCCTTGCAGCTCCCAGACAGGCGCAGGATTGAAAGGACAGGCTGCATCCCATCCTGGTGCTGGAGGGGTGCTTCTGGGCTTTGTGGAAGCCGCCCTCACCCACCCCCCTTTTCCCTGATAGTATTCTTGGGGGTAGTAAACTAATGCACTCACTCGCTGAAAGATTAATCAGGTCGTTGTGATTGCGTTCCCCGGATTTGCAGCTGGGGAATGCTACGTTTGCCCCGAAAACAATTTTCTTTCCACTAGCGAGCTGGTTTTATCTCCACATTTAAGTAAACATCTCACAAAGCAAATCCGTGATCGGTTTGCTCCTGTTTGTAGTCATCAAAAATATATTGCTGCTTCTAATCTAGAAAGCCCACAGAAAGCAAGCTTGCACCCGACCCACTTCCTTAATTTTATGAGTACATTTTTTTTTTTTGTACCTGACAACCTGAGGATGCGCCTGCGCGTTTGTTTCGCTTTTTCCAGCAATTTAACTACCAAGGAGATAGGAATCCGGTGTGTGTATTTTGCTTACCCTTCTCTTTCAGTATTAAACCACCGAGGCATTTTAGTTAAGGCAGCTGTGGACTGCATGTTGTGTGTGTCCGTCCAGTTCCCCTCCCCCCTTCCCCCCCTTTCCCCACCTCCGGCGCATCCCGGAGCTGTGGTCTGGGGATAGAGTTCCCAATGCCCTATTCCCTCTCCTAGTCTGGTAATTTCAGAAGTTACCAGCATGAGGTAGGTCCTGGGTATTTCTCTCTCTCTCTCTCTCTCTCTCTCTCTCTCTCTCTCTCTCTCTCTCTCTCTGTCTCTCTCTCGTGTGTGTGTGTGTGTGTGTGTGTGTGTGTGTGTGTGTGTTCTGATTACCTTTATGCCCACCAGAAAATCTGTTCCTGGCTAGAAGCCTCTTCATGGATGTTGCCAGTTTGGGCATACAGAATTAGAATTTCCTGGGTGTAATCCTCTTGCAGAAGAAAGGCCAAAGTGACCAATTAAAGCTAAAACACTTAACCCCTTGTTTTGGGAGATCGTGTTCCTCAGCAATTATAATAAGCAAAATTCAATCAAATTCTCATCTTTTGTTTTTTTCCCAAGAGTGATAAAACAGTATTTGGAGGGACAGTGTTTGCTTTATATTTTTAACTTTTTCTATGTACTTAGACACACAAACCCCACATGCTAAGAAAGCAGGGGGAAACAAAACCTCACTGCACGGTACGACAGAACATTTTGTGAACAAAATAGGCCAAAATAAAGACAAAACAAAACAGGACACTTCTTGGTGATGCGTACAGAGTCCCTGGTGTGGGAGTGGGAATAATCAGAGATCGGTAAAGTTATGATCTGATACTAAGCCAGCGAAGGGATCTTTCTGAAGTGCAAAGGATAAATACATCTGGAGTCTAGAGTCATCTGCAGCAAGAGCCCCCCATTTAATCATGAAAGTCATGCCCCTTCAGCTGTGGCTTGTGTAGATTATTCTGTCAGGAGGGCAGCCAAGACTCGGGATCAAATAGAATAAGTTGCTTAAAGAAACGGGAGTCAAAAATCCTGATCCGTACTTATTTTTAGTCAATCCATAGTATTTACCTCGTTTTACAAATGGGTTGAAAGTTGGTGAGTGATTCAAAGGCAACAACAACTCCCACACAGTGTAATTTTGGCTGGGTGCCATGCAACTGAACAGTATTTAAAGCAGACTTGGGTTGGAAGTAATCATTTTCGCCACAAGCTTGGCCTCTTTGGGTGTCACACAAGCATGCCACGCTGATTTTGATGTCTCTGTGTGTAACACAGATGTTGTCTGCTGCAGTTAACTGCACTATCTGCAACTGCTGTACCTCCTTAAAAATGTGTGCCTTCAGTTGGGTGGCGGTGGCGCACCTCTTTAATCCCAGCACTGGGGAGGCGGATCTCTGTGAGTTCGAGGCCAGCCTGGTCTACAGAGAGAGAGATCCAGGACAGGCACCAAAACTACACAGAGGAACCCTGTCTCGAAAAACAAAAAACAAAAAACAAACAAACAAACAAAAAAAGTGTGCCTTAGAACCTATCTACCTGTGGCATGTACTTAATTAAGCATTTGTATGTTTGCCAATGGTATGAGGTTTGCAAAAGCATCTTCTGTGTAAATAGTAAATATTGATTGAACATATATGCTATGCTATATAAAATTGGGTTTTTAAAACACTCTTACCAGTCCCATGTTTTGACCTACAGGTGTCAATTACTCTATATGTATATTTGAATTTTATTTATTTATCTTATGTGTGTTGGCATTTTGCCTGTATGCATGTCTAAAAGGCTGTCTGATCCTCTGGAACTGAAATTACAGATGGTTGTGAGCTGCCATGTGGGTGCCGGGAATCGAACCCTGGTCCTCTGGAAGAGCAGCCAGAGCTCTTAACTGCTGAGCTACCTCTCCAGTCCCGGTTACTGTTTATGAATTAGATAAAATTAGCTCCTACTTTAGTTCACAAGTGAACAATTACCTCACAGTCAGTAATTGATAGCTACTCTTACAGCGTTCTCCTCTGGGGTAGTTTACTTGGTGACTTTGGCTATGACTAAAGTAAAAGTTACTGCAAGTTCAAGTGTTCTAAGGGAGAAGAGGCCTGCCCACCTCTGTTGGAAAGCAGAGATAAAATGCCCAATCTTCAGATCTTGGAAATACAGAAATCAGATGAAAAGGACTCAAGAGTTTTGTGGGTAGCCAGGAAGAGAAGCAGCTTACACCAGAGCTCTTCCAGCAGCGTGCCTGATCTGTAAAGGAAAATTCACAAAAACTTAACTCTAGTTGAAGCCATTTATACCAGGCAATACATCTCGTCTAAGTATTGGAAGGAAAATAAGAAAAAGCATGAAAAGTAGTAGAGAAACAAAAAACCATGGTCACTGATGGTGGGCAAAATGGCTTTCAACTTTATTTCATTCATACCTCTGATGTTACTGAAAACACATTTTTATAAATACTTGAGCCCATACTCAGGACTTCCAGGACTTTAGGGCTGTATATTGTTTGCAAATTTTGAGTTTTAACTTTATGTACTTGATGTAATTATTTTTTTTTGTATCTTTATGCTAACAAAATTATTCTCAGACATTAAATGAAAATAAGCACAAAGTTAAGCAGCATCAATTAGCTCATTTTTTCTCTGAAAATTAAAACAAAAAATATCGATTACATTTTTTAAGTACTTTTTTTGTTGTTGTTGTTGTTTTGAGACGGGGTTTCTCTGTGTGGCCCAGGCTGTCCAGGAACTCACTCTGTAGACCAGGCTGGCCTGGAACTCACAGCGATTCACCAGCTTCTTCCTCCTGAGTGCTGGGATTAAAGTTGTGAGTCAATACCGCCTGGCCTTAAAGTGCCTTTTAAGGGCTGATGAGTTGGCTCAGTGTGAAGATGTCTGTTCAGCATCCTTGGGGATCTGAGCTGGATCCCTGGAATTCACATAAAGGTTGAAGGAGAGAACAGATTATACAGAGTTGTCCTCTGGCCTCCAGTTGTGTGCTGTAACACAGTCACTCCATTGTGCACAGACACATACCCATGCGATGATAATAATAGATAAAAGTCTTTCAAAAAGTACTTTTTGAGATTCTGTAATACCCCTTTTTTTCATATTCTCAAGTGAAATGAGGACCACCATGGGATCAGATGCCCCCTAGTGATGTCTGAGAGCACCAGGCATTCACATGGTACACATACATACATGCAGGCACACACACACACACACACACACACACACACACACACACACGAAAAAAATAAAACTATTAAAAATTAAGGACCATTGATTTTGCATTAAAATTATTCACAGACACATATATTTTTTTGACAGGGTATCACATTGTAGCCCAGACTGGCCTGGAGCTTATGACAGTCTTCCTGTCTCTGTCTTCTAGGTGGTGAGATAATAGAACAGGCAGGAGCCACCACAGCCAGGCTATGTTTTATTTTAATAGAAGGCATTTTACTGATCCCTATGTGGTTTACTTAAGAATTCTCTTATAAAAATCTGAAAAATAAAAAAGAAATATCCTTGGGACTGGAGAGATGGCTAGGTAGGTAAGAGCACTTTGCTGCTCTTGAAGAAGACCACAGAACCCACCTGACAGCTCACAACCATCTGCAGCTCCTGTTCTAGGGGACGCCTTCTGACCGCCACAGGCGCCTGTACACACTTGGTGTGCAGACATACACTCAGCTGCACAACTGGTGTGCAGACATACACTCAGCCGCATCCACATCCACACAAAATAAAATAAATAGTAAAAGAGAAATGTCTTTGCACTTCTGTTATAATAATGCATCATGTTGGACGACCAACTGTAGCTATCAAATGTAGACATGTGAGAGAAGCTTGGCAAATCATTATTTTGTGCGTACCAACAGAAAAGTACTCCTTGGATTTATTTAAGTACCAAATGATGAATTGAAAAGTTAGTCATGAAGTAATTTTTCATAATGTTGATAAAGGTTATTTCAGTGAAAAAAATTTTGTTCTGGTAGAAAGCATTTCAGTGCAAGGATGATAGTTGCATATCTTATATGTTAAAAAAACTATCATTTAACTAGAAAGTGATTTTCTGTTTAAAAATTAATTAGAAAAATAAAAGACAATATGTTTTTTTTTTTTTTTTTGGTACCCATTCTAGTATTAGGTATTTGCATTCTCCCTTTAGAGGTAACCTCACTTGACAGGCAGGAAGTCTTTTTTGTTCAGTCTCTTGCTTGAACCTGATCTGAGGTGGAAAGGCCCCAGTGTGTATAAGCTAGGAGCTGTGGGTTGTGTGTTCAGCCAGAACAATAGCATTTAGCTGTTAGTTCTCTGCTGCTGTCTCTTTAGCTCATTCAGGTACACGTTTCTCCTATGGCTGGCCCAGTGTTTGAGTAATGTTTGTTCTGGGAAACTTTTGTTAGGCCCTTTGTGGGTCTCTGTGCAGGGAGAGGTAGAGTGCTTTCTTTTTGTTCTTTTCGCAAGCAAAACTTGAATGCAGTTCAGATTATTTTTCTGGATTGTTCTCTAAGGAGCAAAAGATTTGAAAAAAGTCACAAGGTTTGATTGTAAATTTGGTCCTTAGAATTGCTCTGCAAATATGAAAAGGATTGGTATTTTCATTTTAGCAAGGTTTGATCCTCTGAATAATAAGGGACTTAGATGTCATAGTTAAATTAATGAAACTAACTTAGTAAGATAGGAATTCCATTAACCTAAAAAAAAAGAGTTATTTATTTTATATGTCTAAGTATTTTGTCTGATGCCTCCTGGTGCTCACAGCGACCAGAAGGATGTTGGATTCCCTGGAACTGGAGTTACAGATGGTTGTGAGCTGCCATGTGGATACTGGGAATTGAACCTGGTCCTTTGGAAGAGCAGCCAGAGCTCTTAACCAGTGGGCCATATCTCCAGCTCCTCCATTAACCATAAAAGATGGAGCTGCATCAAATAATCTATCCAGTTAAAATGGACAGTTCATCCATTCACTGTTAAGTACTGTTACCTCCTAACTGTCCTGAGGTTCCTGAGTGAGTACTGTGAATCAGTTTTGATCCTCAATTCAGAAACTTCCCAGGGACCCAGAAAGTAGTCGTAGATGAGGTTTTAAAGCATCTCGTGAAGAATGCTAAGTTTCCTTTTACTTGGACTGGTAAGGAAAACTTCTCAGAAGGTTGGGTGGGGCAGGGGGACAGGAAGTGAAAAGAAATAGTTTTCATAGGTTGTATTAAGCATATGTATGTTAGTACCGATATATTTTGATATCTACCGTCTAACTTACAAAACCAGGGACCTTTTAAACAGAGGTAGGTTGAAGGAAGTGATGCTGTAAGTGACATTTCTGTTAATGTGAGCTGGATGTGGAGCTTTACAAAGATACTGATCACTTCAGAGCCTCAGTTTCACCCTCTGTAAAATAGGCACCTTACACATTCTTGGCGCCTCGAATGTGGTGAGCAGCAGAAACTGCTGGCCTCACTATGCCCCTTTCCTAACCTTTTGTAGTGACTCATTCCTGTCTGGAGAGAAGTCCACACTGCGCCTTCTCTCTCCGTAGTTGACTGCTGCAGCCCTGCCTGCCCAGTGGCTTGCTTGTGCCCAGACAGAATTGCTCTCAGTTCCCCAGACATTCCAGACCCTCCCGTTGCATTGTGCATGGGATTCCTGCTGATTGCTACATACCTTTTTGCCTTTCCCTAAACACTCCTTCATCTGAACCAGGCTTCAAGACGTGAATCAAGTCGGGTCTCATCAGCTGAGCGCGACTAGGCAGAATCAAGCAGCGCCCATCTGTGTTTCACACATCTCTGTCTCAGCACCCAGCACACTCCAAGCATTTCTGGACTCCTCTGTCTCTTCCTGTAGCTTGCGAGCCCATGCCTGTGATTCCGGCAGCGAGGGCTGTACGCTTCATGTAATAGATGCTTATTAACTATAATTTGAATAGAGGGAAGAAAGGAATGCTGCAGTTGGAACGGGCTATATTGAAAATCTTTACTGGAGATAATGACATTCCTTTGCCATTTTATTTTTACTAGAAAAGACTGCAGAATAAAGTGAGTTTCACTGTGAAAAATCTGTTGCCAAGATACTCCGGTTTTCACATTGGTGGTGGGCAGAGAATGAGAAGGTTCAGTGGACTGAGTGCATGTGGCACACTGAAGAGCTGATTGGCAGCGTGGCAGAAAACATGAGTCACACCATTTTTTTTTTTCTTGTAGAATGGGTGGGGAGAGGGGGGTTGAGAGACAGGGACTCAGGTAGTCCTGGCTGGCCTCATAGTGACTGTGCCTGAGGATTTCCTCAAATTTCTGATCGTCCTGCCTCGACTTCTCAGGTCTTAGGTCTTTTCTTTCTCTTAATCAGAGCATTCTCCTTCCAACTTGAGTCTTTTAGGAGAAGCACAGATTTCATGAATGGCTGGAGAGCCTCGTTCTCCTTTGCTGTCTCAGTTGAGAACGTTGCTGGTTAGCACCGCAGTGGGAATCCATATACTTAGGGAGTTCTGCTGTCATTTTTTAATACTGTTCTTCTGCTCATTTTATCCTTGAAGCTGCATAAGTCTGATTTGCTACTGTTCTCAGCCTTAATAAACATTGAGTTTTTGTGAAAAAAGTTTTTTTTTCCCCAGTCTGATGTGGGGGGCATTTGTCTGCAGGCCTGGGTAGATGTGACCTGTCTGAGTTCTGGCTGTGTCCCTCTGAGACTGCTTAGCAGAGTATTAGCTCTGGCATGTAGACCCCTTTAAGCTTGATATGTGTTGTTCCTGGTCATCCTGTGCTGGGTGGCAGCCACTGCCATTCACTTCTGCGCTGTGCATTTTGCTTGGAAGGCTCGCATATTAAGGCTCAGTAGACACCTGTTATCACATGTCCTAGGCAGAGACGAGGTGTGTTAAGTTCAGGAACCAGTCAGTTTACTTTGTGACTCAAGAAGCTTGTAACTACAATTTGGAGAGTCTGTACCAGTCTCCAAAAAAAAAAAAAAAAAAAGAGAGAGAGAGAGAGAGAGAGAGAGAAAGAAAAGAGAAGAATGAATTGCATTCCTATGCCCCTGAGCTCTGTATGCACTTCCTGTTTGTTCTTTTCTTTTTTAAGTGAAACAGCCCTTCTTACTTAATGCTGTCGATTGTTAAAACCTTTCCTCTGTAACTAAACACTCTTGAAGTGATCCCCAAGGGCTGAATGGCTCCTCCAGAGGCAGCAGGCTTGAAAGGGCTGGCTGCCTTTCCTAAGTGTGAGAAGTCTGTTTCCTAGTAGAGGAGGTTGACATTCCAAGAGGAAGTCAGAACCAGGAAGGTAGGGGGTGGGGGTGGGGGGAAGGCAGGGGTTACGAGGGAGTGCTGGGTGGGAGTGTCTCTGCTGGCCCATCCTAGGCCCCTGGGACCACAGCACAATAGCGGAGAGGTCAGATGGCAGGGGAGGGGTCAGCCAGCTGAGACCCAACAGAGAGTGAAGCCAAATTCGGCAGCGGATTTAGAAGGGACACATCTGAGCCCACATAGAGCAAGCTGTCCGTGCCACTGAGTTCCAAGATTTGTGCAGAGTGAGCGTCTTGTTCAGAGTCCAGCGCATGCCTGTAATCCCAGCAGCCAGGAGGCAGAGGGCGGGAACATTGCTGAAGGAACAGAGCAGCCTCATCTACAGAAGCGAGTTCCAGGACAGCAAGGGGCCACACAGTGAGACTGTGTCACAAACCACACCAAATAATAGTCCAGATTTCCACACAGACGGTGACCCGCCTGAAGGCCAGGCTCAGGAGCTAACTATAGCGATTGTTTGTGTGTCAGGATTCTCTCCCCGCTTTGCCCTGCTGCATTCAGAAGCAAGTTTGAGAAACAGTCTTGGCCCTTTGCTACATCAAATATCACTTCTCTGGCTTTTCTCCCCATCCCTACGCTTCCAGCTTAGCGTGGGCTCACACTTTGCGCCCAGGCGAGCTTCTTCTCTGGGACTGTGTGGATGTCTCCAGTCCTTTCTGCTCCCTGTGTTTGTGTCCTGTCTGCTGCATAGGGACAGCTCTTCTTGAGTCAGCCTAGTTCCCTCCTCTGTGTGTTGAGGGACATGGTAACTGCCTTATAGGATGATTGTGAAAATCTGAGAAAAGGATTTTAGGCATGTAAGAGCAGAGATACTCAATAAGTGGTATATATATATATATATATATATATATATATATATATATATATATATAAAATTTGAAAATATATTTTCTTCTCACTTACAATTTGGAAATGCTAATCCCTCCCACTTTTGCCCATTGTGACATTTTCTTTCTTTCTTTCTTTCTTTTTTTTTTGAGACAGAGTTTCTCTGTGTAGTTTTGGTGCCTGTTTGGGATCTCGTTCTGTAGTCCTGGCTGGCCTTGAACTCACAGAGATCTGCCTGGCTCTGTCTCCTGAGTGCTGGGATTAAAGGTGTGAGCCACCACCGCCCAGCATGACATAATTTCTTTAAGTGTCTCTGAAAGGTGTGGCTTAGAGCAGTCAAGGACTGAGAAGAGCATGACCTAAGGAAACAGTAACAGAGAGGAGGGCAGAAATAAAATCTGGAAGATATTTAGGAGGTGGGAACTCCAAGACCTGGAAGAATGTGGAAATGGAAGGATCATGGCCCAAGAGGTAGAGCACACTATTGGTAGCCATCAGCACCCACAATTCACCTCTTTCATCCCTGACCCAGCTGCTCCTCGGTGTAGCCATTGGCTCTGGGAGGAAGTTGTTCCCAGCCCTGCCCAGTCCAGAGAGGGTAACTGCTCTAAAGCTGTGCCTGTGGCCACTGGAGCTGAAGCCCAGCACAGACTCATGCTGATTAACAGGCACACAGGCAAGCTTGCTGGTGAAAGTGCTTGTGGGAAGGTAGACTCAGTTTCCCATCTAGCACATTACCATACACACACATCCCCTCCTTAGGACCAGAACCTTTCGGCCATTGATTACAGCCTATAGACCACAGTGACTCCTACGATGACAAAGAAATGACAGTGATGTCTCTGATCTGCCCTGAGCCTTCTCTTTCTATCCCTGGATTCCCTTCTGGGGGAGCTCATACGTGTCTTCACTGAGGCGGCTTGCAGCCCGAGCTCTGTTACTGGGGACCAGTATGTCTTGAGAGAGTGGAGCGTGGGGTTGTTCACCGAGCTGGGGCACAGGAAGAGAAGCAGGTCTGGATAGTGGTGGCATAAGCATGTGCTGCTGTCCAGTGCGGTAGGCAGTCAGCAATGCAGTGCAGGTAACGAGGGAGTTAGGATGGAGGGATGGTGATTCGCGGTCCACATCGAAGGGTGAAGATGTGCTGAGCATTGTAGCTAGAGTTTTCCTGCCTGGCCCACAGTCAGGACAAATCTCTGTCACCCGCCAGTTCCACAGCAGCTCAGACCCAACCAAGTAAACACAGAGACTTATATTGGTTACAAACTGTATGGCCGTGGCAGGCTTCTTGCTAACTGTTCTTATAGCTTAAATTAATCCATTTCCATTAATCTATACCTTGCCACATGGCTCATGGCTTACCAGCATCTTTACATGCTGTTTCTCATCATGGCGGCTGGCAGTGTCTCTCTCCCCCAGCTTCCTGTTCTCTCAATTCTCCTCTCTGTTAGTCCCGCCTATACTTCCTGCCTGGCCACTGACCAATCAGTGATTTATTCATTGACCAATCAGCAACACATTTGACATACAGACCATCCCACAGCACTTCCCCTTTTCTTTTCTTAAAAAGGAAGGTTTTAACCTTTACACATCTCCAAAGTCAGCTTGGTATATTTGGGAATTTGGGCGTAGCTTCTCTTACTACTTCCTGCTGGAGGGGGGCGCTGTATCTTATGGGGACACAGAATATTTTAGGGTTATGGAGTAGTCCATGAGGGTGTATCATCTGAGCCAGTTGCCTTGAAACGGTTCTGGATGTTGGATCATCTGGGCCATGGTGTCATCGGAGACCTTTCAGGTGGTCTTGGCTGGTCAAACCTGATGTGTCTTAATCTGGAACAAATCCATAGCCTCTGGCTTTCTGTGGAAACAAAAGCAGAGTCTCCTTTCCAAAGTAACATATCCTTATATCCAAATTTTGAAGTCAAGGTACCTTTAAAATATACATTTTGGCATAACTCAACAGCTTTTGTAATCAAATGTTTTTCTTTATTTACGAATATCAAAGAGAACATAATCCAGATTCTTTGTGTGGTAGCCATCTTTACGTGGCTTATTTTTTATATTAGCTTGAGCCTATTGCTTTAAACTGCAGCCTTCTAAGCCTGAAATGGCGCTGGCGCTGCTGGCTCTGCCCACTTCAGCTTCCCAACATGGCAGTGATACGTTTTCTGCCAGCTCTGGGAGCCATCAACTCTCAGAAATAGTGGGTCTATGCTTCTATCAAAGCAGCGTGTAGCCCAGAAATCTCTTTTTTTGTTTTGTACTAGCAAAGGCTAAATCCACCACGCAGCTTAATGTGCCACTTGCAGAGGCCTCATTCCTGCCATACTGCAGGTCAAGCACACACGCCAGGAACCCGCCAGTAGCTCAAACAGGCAGCTGCCACTCATTTGAGACAGACAATTAGGAAGCTGTTTTTAGCTCCGTTTTAGAATCTTTTCTCAGTTTTTAGGTGGAAACTCTTGCCACCACGTTGGGTGCCATTTGTAGCTAGAGATTTGTCCTGACTGTGGGCCAGGCAGGAAAACTCTAGCTACAGAGCATCCCCGGGCTAGCTGAGACAGTATGAGTGATGTCAGCTGCAACAAGAGACTATTTCCTCTCAGGCATGCGCGTCTGACAAATCATCAGTGTCTGTGACTGCCCAGTTTCCGCTGCTCTCCGCAGTATCCCTGCCCTCCCTCCCCCATTCTTTCCGTTCTTTACCGGCTGCTTCCTCATTCTGGTCCTGCTGTCTGGCTAAACTAAACTACTTCCAAGTTTTTGAATGCTCCACACTCGTGCTACTCAGGTCTCTGCCTGGAAAGCTCCAGCTCGCCTCATCTGCTGGAGTAACCCTCCTGAAGACTTCTCAGTGGAGAGCCCGGAAGCCTCTTCCGACCCTCATCAAGCTGACATCTCATTGAAGGTGTTTCTGTACTTTCCTGCCCGCCTTGCTGGGAGGGATATAATGGGATGAGGCGGCGTATTTAGACGTAGGTGATCTGGCTTCCAGTCTCCTTCCCATTTGTCAGCACCGTCAATGCAGGCCAGCCACTTTCTCTGAGTGTGCATCCTTGTCTGTAAATTGGGGCCATGCTCTCCACCTTGTCTTGAGATGTTGCATTGGACCTCATGGGTGGTAACTACTGTGCACACTGGGCCTCATGGGTGGTAACTACTGTGCACACTGGGCCTCATGGGTGGTAACAACTGCTGTGCACACCAGACCTTGTGGGTGGTAGCTACTGTTACTAGGCCTTTTTTATGGGGTTCCTAGTCGAGCCACTGTAGAATGATAGGCATCAGTGGACTACTGATGATTGGATGAGTTAATCTCAACAGGAAAATGTACCTCTTCATAGACATAAGCTGATGGATTTGAAAAGGAGATCTCCCTCGTTTGCTCTTTTAGGTTTTCTGGGCATAAGTAATATGCCTGCTTGACTTTCCAGTTATTATGTTAGAAAGATTATCGTTTATATATGTATGCAGTATTCATCTATTGCTTTGAAACATATTGAGAAATTGCTAGCGATTTGTTCTGAGCATGGTAAAAGTGTGTTGTTCCCTCCACCACACACAAATGACATAGCTCCCTAGAAGACTCTTTGTGAACACACATGCTTTCCAGCATCACTTTCAACCTCGAACTTTAGCGATTTCTACCAGGGTTTCAGGTTAAAACCCAGGGAGCAGCCATGGCTTTGCAGAATTGGACTGAGATCCCCGGTGACTGAGGGAAATCATAGTAAATCCTCATGGTCTTGAAACTGGTGTAGTAAGAGCTTTATGGACTTGTCCAGATTATGCATATTTTTTAAAAGTCCACAGTTATTCAGTCATTTGAAAAATCCCCGTAGATGTGTAGGCTAGAGCATCTTCCTTTGTAAAGAGAGTGTCGAGGGCCTGGAATCTGGATAGCGCTGCAGCACCGTGAAATCTTTGATAGAAACTCATTCCTGCTGGTCATTGCTCTTTCCTGTCAGCTGCTCATCCTGTTGACCAACAACACTTCAACTGTTTGACCCTCTGCATGGGCTCGCTTACCCTCACGTGACTGGCTCTGGAGAGCCTCCCTGAAAGGGCAGTAGAGAGTGGAGAAGGTGGTGTAAGCTCTAACAGATGTCACTGTGCTAGCCTATATTCTGCAGGTGAGGGGCAGGGCCCAGAACGAGACTGATAGGCCAGAGCCCAGGTTGTGGACCTTTGTGTCTGTTCTCTCTTCTTCATCCTTACCTTGTCCTCACCCACCCCTTCATCCTTACCTTGTCCTCACTCACCCCTTCATCCTTATCTTGGTGCTCACCCATCCCTTCATCCTTACCTTGTCCTCACTCACCCCTTCATCCTTACCTTGGTTCTCACTCACCCCTTCATCCTTACCTTGTCCTCACTTACCCCTTCATCCTTACCTTGGTGCTCACTCACCCCTTCATCCTTACCTTGTCCTCACTTACCCCTTCATCCTTACCTTGGTGCTCACTCACCCCTTCATCCTTACCTTGTCCTCACTTACCCCTTCATCCTTACCTTGGTGCTCACCCACCCCTTCATCCTTACCTTGGTGCTCACTCACCCCTTCATCCTTACCTTGCTGCTCACCCACCCCTTCTTGCTTGCAGCATGGGAGAAAGAAGGACTGAGAGGAAATGTGTCACTGTGGAGGCGGATTTTGAGGTCTCCTTTATGCTCAAACCACGCCCCATGTGACATTGACTTCCTGTTACCTGTGGATCAAGATGAACTCTCGGCTCCTTCTCAGCACCATGTCTGCCTGCACACTTTCATGTTCCACCATGATGATAATGGACTAAACCTCTGAACTATAAGTCAGCCCTAATTAAATGTTTTCCTTGATAAGAGTTGCCATGGTCATGGTGTCTCTTCACAGCAATGGAAACCCTGAGACAGAGTGTAAGGATATTTTGGGGTCTGGAACAATGCTATATGTCTGTAATCGTATGCACAACTTTGTGAACTCCTTGTATAAGAATTTATTCAGAGCTTATTGTATGCTGAGTAGCTTCAGGGGTTCTGTTGGTGATGATGAAATGAAAGGGAGACTTCTGTGCAGAAGAAGTTAAGTACTAGGTTTAGTTATGAAACAGCAGTGGATGCACCACGGGACAGCTCATGTGGGAGATTCCAGTGTGCGCAGACATTATAATAGGAAATTGTTTCTTGCATGTCAGAGTGAGGTTAATCAAGAATGGAGCTTTAGAAGAAAGCGTTTATTAGGTCTGAGAGTTTTCTAATAGGCGTTTTAGGTAAATAACCATATCATCTGCAAATAGGGAAAGTTTGACTTTCTCTTTCTTATTGGTATAACTTCTATGTCTTTCTCTCTTTCTCTTGTCTAATTGTTATAGCCAAGACTTCTAGCTCTCTACTGACCAGGAGAGGGAGAGTGGACAGTCTGGTGTTGCTTCTGATTTTAGAGGAAATGCTCTCAGGCTGTCTCCATTTAATGTAATGTTGGCTATGGTTTGTTAGATAGAGCCTTTGTTATTTTTGAGATATGTTCCATTGATTCCTAAATGCCCCAGAACTTTTATCATGAAGGCATGTTGAACTTTGCCAAATGCTTTTCAGTGTTTACTGAAATGATTAAGTGTGGTTTCAGTCCTTGAATTTGTTTATATAGTTATTATATTTATTGATTTATGTATGATGAACTCATCTTGCCTTTTGGGGGATGAAGCCCCCTTGGTCATAGTGTATAGTCTTCCTAATGTGTTACTGAATTTGGTTTGCAGGTGTTAGTGTTAAGAATTTTCCTTCTATGGTCATGAAAGTATTCAATTGCAATTATGGTTTCAGAGGGACAGGAGTCTGTTACTGTCGTGGTGGGGATGTGACAACAGGTAGGCATGGTGCTGGAGCAGCTGCTAAGACTCCCAGTGCTAATACACAAGCAGGAAGCAGAAAGCGCATTTGGAAACCTAAAAACCTTCCCCTACTGATCCATCTTCTCCAACAGGGTCACACCTCCTAATCCTTCCCAAACAGTTGCACCAACTGAGGCCCAGGTGTTCAAACACATGAGCCTATGGGAGCTGTTCTCATTCAAACCACCGCAGGGACACTAGCCAACCTTGATGTGAGAGGGTTTGGAAGAGCGGAGGCAGGAATCACTGGGTCCCATCTTACAGATGGACTATTAGGTGGCTAGTCCTCAAGTGCGTCTCGGCATTAAAGACAAAACCTTCAACTTTCATGTAGTTTTGAACTATATATGTGTGTGTGTGTGTGTGTGTGTGTGTGTGTGTGTGTGTGTGTGTGTATATATATATATATATATATATATATATATATATGGGAGAAGCTGTTGATTTTGGCTGCCTGAAAGTGATGACTTGTGCGGATGGTCTGTGTCTCTGAAGGCTGCCTAGGATAGAGCCGCATGGACATAAACAGAGCAATGAATTGGGTTGAGGAAGACAGGAACGTCTGGGGTTTATCAGACTAGCCCTGCACTGGGTGCCAGGGATGGTTCACTTTAACAACCTGGATCTTCAATCGAGAACTATTTATTAAATAACTAGTATTTCCTCAATGTATGAACAAAATACCTTTATTGAGTGGGAAGGGCAGCTTCCTTGGGAGAAGGAAGGGAAAAAAAATCTGGGTTTCTTTTTTTCTACCTTCATTTTGCATTTTGGGAAGGTCATTCACAGTGATGGTGTCTTGCTTTCTCCATTTACAAAATAAAGTGGCTGCTGTGATTATTCCATTAATGTCACACATATCCGGAGGCTCAAGGATGGAAATGGTGACGGACTTGTGCGATTTTCAAGTGCTGTAGAGTGTGAATGGCTATGTTGCACCTCCATCATTTACTCACTAGTGACCTCTGGCAAGCTGTGTAACTCCATGCCTGAGTTTTATCGTCAGTGGGGTGAAATTGGTAACAGTATCTACTTTTTTATTCCTGTGAAAGCTGAATACAGTAACACACTGTTTCGTTCTGTTGCCAGCACAGGAACATGACAAGTACCAGGTGAAAGTTAGGTGTCCTTTGTTATGGAACCATGTAGTGCTGTCTTAAAAAATAAGAAGTCCTGATTTGTAATATCTTTAGGCAGTTCTAAACTCTAAAGGTTTTGCAAAAAGGCTTTCTTGTTATTTGCATTTGCTGGTTAGTAAGCTGATTTGCTGAGTTGGAGACAACTTACTTAGAAAATGACAGATCCCTCCTTTCATGTTGTCTGTGTGGGTGAGTGTGTATGAGCATGTGTTAGGTATATGTGCTGTGAACATGTGTGTGCCAGTGTTCATGAATGTGAAGGCTACTCTCTTGTTAATTTCAATTAGGACATCATTAAAGTTTAGCCTTGTAATAGTTTGAATCAGGATCACGAGAACTTGGACAGATCATTTCGTTTAGGATATTTGTCCAGCAAACCCTGAAGAGCTTTCCCGTAGACTGCTTGGAAACTGTTGTATACACTCCGAGGAGCAGGCTGTGAGAGTGTCAGGAGAAATACAGAACTGACACCAGCATATTGACCACATCCCGAGGACGGTTAGAGGAAAGCAGACCCAGCTGCTGGGGGCCTGCTGACCGCGGGTCAGTTCTCTTAGGTCGCCAGGTTCCTCTGCGAATGACCCTGGAGAAACCCAAGGCCCCTTGTGTATTAGCAGGTTATAAAACCTTGAGTTTTCCTTCAGTTTGAAAATGCTGTCCTTTTCCCCTTCTTTTAGGAGCCAGAGGGGAAAGGAAAGTGATCTAACATTGATCTAAGTGATCTAAATATATTAAGTATTTGGGTGAGCATGTTTAAGGCTAAACAACTAACTGCTCTCCAGAAAACCCTTTATTTTCTTTTTAAATTATTGTTTTCAAAAGATGAGCAGCATGTATGTCCTGGAACAGTGTTTCTTTCAAGGATGAACCTCGGAGCCTCCGAGAACAGATGCGCCCATTCCACAAAGTGCACCTCATCCCCACGAGAACTTTCGTTCGAAGCTGACTTGACTTTTCAAATGCTTCCCATTTGGTGTCATGGGAGAAATAGAAGAGGCTGCCGGGTTTTTTCCTGGTGAGGGGTGGTGATTTCATGTGATAAATGCTTACACTTTGCCTGTCTCTGTGTGGGCTGTTCCTCTAGTAACTGCTGAGTGGGTCACGGCTATGATCCTGACAAAGGTTCTGTGGTTTCTTGGCACACAGCAGAGATAGGCACATACTTGTCTCTTTGGCTTCACCAGTATACTTTCTACCTTTAAGCAGTTAAATAATTTTGTACCTTGTGCCTGAGATTAGACAGCAAAGTGATGAATAGAATGTACCTAGCCTTCCATATTTAATAAAATCTCCTGCCCGGGGTAGAATTTATAGCTTATTAGACATGCTCAGTTGCCAAGCTTTCTAAATGTGCTTGACTAAAAAATGTTCAAAATTAGGGGGCGTGTGAGCTTAGCTCAGGGTTAGAGTGCTTGTCTAGAGTGTGAGGCTTTGTGTGTCAGCCCGGCAACACACACAACACACACAACACACTGCTGCTTTAGACCAGGGCATCTTAAACCTTTCCCACTCAAAATCTATTTTTCCCAAGAAAATTATTTAAAAATAATGCATTCATTAATTTTTGAGAATTTTATGCAATATATTTTGATCATATTCCTCCCCCTCCCTCAACCCTGTCCCAGATCCTCGCTAACTGCCCACCTCCCCCTGTCTGGTTCATATTGGTCAACTACTCTGAGGTATGGGGACCGCCCTGGGAGCGTGGTTGATAGACCAGGTATCACACCATTAAAGAAAATGGCCTCTCCTCCCAGCAGCAGTCACATGCCAGTAGTTCCTCAGCTAGAGGCGGGACTTCCTGTTTATGTCCTCTCCTCCATGCTTGGAGTTTTGCCAGCCTTGAGCTTGCACAGGTCTTGTGCATGCTATCACAATCAGTGTGAGTTCATAGGTGCGTCTACCTTGTTGTGTCTGGAAAACACTGTCTCCGTGGAGTCATCCACCACCTCTGGCTCTTGCATTCTTTCTGCCCCTCTCCTGAGGAGACATACCATTGTGAAATAGACATACCATTCAGGGCTGAGCCCTCTGAAGTCGCATGCTCTCTGCCGTTTGCACAGTGGTGAGTCTCTGTGTGACATGCTGTCTACTGTATGTAAGAAGCAGCTTCAGGGCTGAGGGCTGAGCGACGACCTATAGCACTAAGTCATTAGGATTCATTTTATGCCCACGCAGCAAAATAATAGTAGTGTATAGTAGGCTAGGAAGCCACAGGTTCTTGGCCTTGCTGACTGTCAGGTATAGCCTCCACCGAGTGGATCAGGCCTGAAATTAAAAAAAAAAAAAATGGTGGCCTTGAACTCACCATGTAGCCGAGGATTGCTGTGAGCTCCTGAACCTCCTGCCTCTTCTTCCAAGTGCACGCACCACAATACCTGGCTTTAGATTCCTTTTGTGTGCAGTAAAAGGAATAATTGCACAATTGTTTAGGCGGTTGTTTTTATAATGCTAAGAGATTTTGCACTTCTCCACCAGTTAAAGCCTTTGGGAAAGAGTAGGGCCCACACAGTCGGCATACATGTGTATTGCTATCACACGGTTCTGGTATTTATGGTTATGTCAGTACATGCCGGGATAATGTATAAAAATTCTTACTCCTTCTGGGGCTGGGGTGATGGCTGAGCAGGTAAGAGGATGCTGTTCTTGCAGGAGATCTTAGGTTGTGTTTCCAGAACTCATGTGAACCATCTGTAACTCCTGTTCCAGAAGATCCAGTGCCCTCTTCTGGTACTGCACACACGTGGGGCACATACATACGTGCAGGCAAAACACTCATACACATGAAATAAAAATAAATAAATCTTTAAAATTTTTCTAAAAATTCAAAAGTAGCTTGCTCCCATACAGGAAGTTCCAGTTACTGAGTAAAGAGTTGTTAAAGTCTGGGTAGTAATGTCGCTACATGCACGTCCTGTCCAAGTATTTAAACATTGGGAGCAATAGCTCTAGCTGCCAAGGAAGGTGGAGGGTGACTAAGGGACACAGAGCCTGGTTTCTGAGCCTAGAGATGGTGCAGTGTTTGCATAATCCGGAGCCGCAACACGGCTTCACTCCTCAGGTTCCACAGACAACTGTGGCTTCTTCAATTCCACTTGTAGACTAGACAGATAGGATCCAGGAAGGAAAGAATCAGTCCGGCTTCCTGTTTCCAACAACTTGGGTGAGTGATTTGGGAAGGGAACGAGAGTGAAGCTGAGCATTTGATTTCTAAATGACTCTTTTCAGAAATGATTTTCCTCATCAAGACTACTTTGTAGAACACGGTCGTACGCAGTTAGAAGCTGCCCTCAAAGAAGCGTGAGGCACTCAATTCAGTGGAAGTTTTAACAGCACTTGCTAGACACTTAGCCAGTGTCTAAAATTGGGCCTCCTTCAGTGTCTGGCACCCAGTGTTGATCTGTAAGCACTGGTACCTTCTTGACACTTAGGCAGGCTGTTGTGATGTGCAAAGTGAGCATGCGTGGAATCATAGGAAAGCAGCTAAACGCAGAACAGAGTACACTCTTGACAGGGGAAGAGACCCAAGGGACTCTTGACTGTTAAGGATTTGGGGCCTGAGGTATATAAAAGGTGAGCGATTACCCCAGAGAACTTCTGGGGAGGGGTGGATAGGAGAGGAGGGCCCACTGAATCTATAGGTATCCACAGGTAAAGGAGAAAATTAGCTTCCTACCTCTTGGGTGGTGTTGGGGAGGGAAGGTCTTGAAATTCAGACATGGGGTGTAATATCTTGCATGCAGAGGAGATCCTTGGTATTTTAGGAAGTTAATCGGGCAGCTGATGACTGCAGACAGGCCTGGAGTCTAGGCATGTGTTAGTGTGAGCTGTGAGCTAGGTTCCACCTGTGGGAGAGAGAGAAAAGATAGTCAGGAGCCTGTCAGCTGCTGGGCCTGGGTCAGGGCCTGGACATAGCCTGGATACAGCCATGAAGTAGAACAGCAAAGTCCTTCCCAGCGTGGAGCATACAACCCAGTAGGTGATGGGGGAATGACCTGGGTTAGGGAGGATCCGATGGTGGGGACATGAGTGTCTATGGCATCAGTCTAATGGATGGAATGAAGTGGTCCTTAGGGAGTGGTGTTTGGGCTGAATGGTGAAGACAGAGTTCAGGCAGAGAAAATAGGCCGTGCAAAGACCTTGAGACCCTGAAGTAGAAGGAACCCAGTGTGGCTGGAGTGTAGTCATGCAGAGAAAGGAAGGTGTAGACGAATTTCTAAATGGTCTTATTAAATAAAAAAACACGGAGCCAAATATAGGGATGAAAGCCTCAGAGAGATCAGGGAAATAGGAAAAGTCATCAGCTAACCTTACCTCACCAACTCTGCAGCTTCCAAATGCCAGCTACTTCTGTCTACCCACGCCTTTATATGCCTTGCTTTTCTGCCCTCTCATTGGCTCTTAGCCCAGCTACCTCACTTCCTTGTCACTGCTGTCTGTACAGACCTCCAGCTCTCTATGGTTGATACTGGGATTAAAGGCCTGTGTCACCACGCTTGGCTGTGTTCCTAGTATGGCCTTGAACACACAGAGACCCTGCCTGCTAAGTGATCGGATTGAGGGCATGTGCTGCCTGACTTTGATTACTTAAAATGGCAGGCCTTTTCCCCTTTATCTCCAGGCAAACTTTATTTATCAAAGCACAAATAAAATATCAGCATAGGAAGGAGCTGCTGCTGTGGTCGCAGTGTGTGTATGAGCGTGGGGGCACAATGGGGGTGTAGCAGGAGATGAAGGAAACAGTGTATGGCGTAGATGAGGGCCATAGATCCAGGGTTCGGTTGTTTCTCTCCTCACACCACTGTACCTGTTTGCCCTAGAGTCCCACCTGCATACTCGGGTTTATTCCTACCAATTTGCCTAATTATAACTACCTGCAGCTGGTGACTGATACTACCTCGGACAGAATCACAACAGTTTTATTTAGGAGTGTACATTTTTAGAGAAATAGACCTTTAAGACACAGAATTTTATTCATTCAACGCTTTGGGTTTATGACTTTATTTTGTTTTAAAACTTTATTACATTTGTTTGTGTGTGTGTGTGTGTGTGTGTGTGTGTGTGTGTGTGTGTGCACATGCATGTACGAGTGCAAGTGTGTCACAGTGCATGTTATGGGAGTTAGCTCTTTCCTACTCTCTTACCATGTGAATGAGTTCTAGAATTGGATCTCAGTTCATCCAGCTTGATGCCTTTGTTTACCAAGCCATCTCTTGCGAGCCCTGTTTTGTTTGTGTGTGTGTTTGTTGAGATGGGGTCATGCTATGTAGCTCTGGCTGGCCAGGAACTCGTGTGGATTAGGCTGACTCTGAACTTCTTCCCACCTGCCTCTGGAGGGCTGCAAGTATGGCTGTGTGCCACAGTGCCCAGCAGGCTTCTGTTGCTTGTAAAGACTGTTCATAAGAGACAGTAACATTTTTTTTCTTGTAGAAACCCTGGCTTTTCTAAAGCTCTAGTCACAGAGCTGTCAGGAATGAAGTTTGTATTGCAAACATTCCCCCTGTAAGCAGTGCTCCTATGTGGCCTCTGCTTCAGTTCCTGCTTCCAGATTCCTGCCTTGAGTTCTTGCCCTGACTTCCCTCACTGATGGAGTGTGACCTGAGCGCTGTAAGCTGAAATACACTCTTTTTTCCTCCAAGGCACTTTTGGCTATGGTGTTTTATCACAGCCGTGGAAACCTAACTAAGGCTTCAGCCTCAGGCCTTAGTAGCTGCCATTCATTCTGCCTAGAACATTCTTCTCCCAGAATTCTGCATGGCTTGTCCTTACTTCACAACTTTCTGCTCAGCTGTTTCCTCTGGTAGGCTCTCCCTTTCGCTGGCACATGGGACGTACACACAGGATTATTGAAAGAATGCTTTGTAATGTGGGGTTAAACTCATTTCTAGCTGACTCTGATCAAGGTGCTACTGTCAGACTTTTATTTTAAAGGATAAGCTTGTATTGACTTCTTCCCAGAAGGGGCATGACAGTGATGAGCAATCCCTGAGGCACATGGATGAGCCACATTGAACCCCATGGCTGGATGCCCATAGACGTTTCTTTCAGATCTAGGAACTTAAATTGACCATCTTATTTTGTTAATACACAGATTAGTTGAACTGATACTTTAATCTGTAGTAACTATAGGCACTTTGGGAGGATCTTAAGCAAAGGAAAGAGAATTCAAGTTCTCAAGAAACGCCTAGGAGGCAACTATTCTTTTTGAGGCCAGTAGCCCTTCCCTCCCATAAACTGCTAAAGACAGAGAGGCCTAGGGAAGAGAAGGGGAGTAGCGAGGACTCTCCACGGTTCCTCTTTTTTTGAATAATAATTTATTATTTATGAAATATTTCAGTAATTATTTCTAGACCACCTTTGATTCTCAAAGATCCTGTGTGACCCGCCATTTTAAGTTCTGGGTAATTTGGTACATGGCAGACAGATGTGGTTTTGTTTGCTTGCTTTTTAAAGAGTGCTCAGTTACTGAATATGTGGCGTCAGGCAGGTCTTTGTCCTGACCTCATCCTTCCTTAATGTGTGAGGACAGTCTGGTTGCTTAGCTGTTGATCTGCTTTCAGGCTCTTTCATGACGAGGTGGTGGTAACAGATCTACTTATTCCAGCATAGCTGTGGGGCTCAGTGGTACATTAAATGCTTGTCAGTACAGTGAAAGAAATATAAACCATCATACTTTAATGTATTAAAATGTCTTTACAAATCTTTCCTAACATACAGAAATAGAAAATTTTAAACTACATAAGTCTCTCATGTTTGAAAATGTCAGAAACTTGCTTTATTATTATTATTATTATTGAGACAGGGTCTTATGTTGTATTGTAGCCCAAGAACTCACTATATAGCCCAGGCTAGTCCAACCTTGTTAACATCATTTTGTCTCAGCCTCTTCATTGTTGGCGCGCACATCAGTCCCTCTCCTGGGATAAGAAATTACTTTAGTAGGAGTTTACAGCTCATTAAATTAAGAACCAACTGGTTCAGAGGCCCACAAACTAATAATTTACTCTTAAATGTGTATTTATATCTGGGAACTCATCACGGGGGCCTGGGGGAAAGTAATGGGTCTGCAAACCCCTGGTCCATGCTGAGCCTGTCCCCTGCTCAGCTGGTCACAAGACCAGCTACCTAACCAAGTTGCCGTTTTAAAATTAGAGACAGCTGTTGTACACCGCCTAATGACAGTGAGGAGAGAGCAAAGGCCCTCCAGCTGCCCTGCATGTAGTATTGGGAGGATGGGGCGGGGGCAGCCTTGGTTGATCTGTGAGGCTGCCGGGTGCTGGTCAGGTGATGCACACACACTTCAGTGTCTGTGTCAGGGCAGCCTGACTTCTTCCGAACCCCGACTTCTCCGTTCTTCGTTCTTCCCCTTCTCAGCCTGGTGTATTGATCCTTGACTGCACATTACAGTCTCCCCAGGAGCTTTCAGTGTGGCCTAGCAACTGTTGAGAGATTCTGATTCAACTTGTCTGGGTGGTGTTTGCGTTAGGTTAAAATACAACTCTCCCCCCAGGTGACACAGAGGCCTGGAGAGGCCTGAGAGCCTAGGACCTGGGTCAGGTGCCTGGGCCTGCTTATGGATGTTTCCAGACATCCCCTCCACCTCCCTCTTCCCTTCGGCCTGTGAAGGCCAAGCGGTTGGCCTTGGTTATACACTGTTCATTCAAACTGCATGCCCTTTTAAATGGTGGGAAGGAACGTTTATCTTTGTTAGAAATCACAGGCTGTGTCCAGCTATTGTGAGAGCGAATTGTTAGCTGTCCTTCCAGTATTGAATTAATTTAGCAGTCGGTGGATTTCTGAGGAGTGCCAGTTTTCAAGTCTGCCCATGTGCCACATCCCTGGATGTTTGGTGTGTTTGGTGTCTAGTCATTCCTTCTGCCCTGTCCCCACACTGTGTAAAACGTCAATGTTTCACTCTCTTGGTGTTATTAAAACTCAAGTGAAAACTTTTACATTCTTTAGAAGTACAGAAGGGGGAGGACTAAGAATGGACATTGTCAGTACCAGGCAATGTCTTCCTTCGCCGGTCAGTTAGCTGGTTGGAAGATGGCTAGCATGCTGAAAACTGAGTTTAGGTGGTTTGTATGGGAGACAGCTGGTCCGGACTGTGGTCACCTTCTCACAGGTTGAACTCTGTGACCAAGTGATGCACATCTGATCTTAATTATGTAGTCCTTAACTGCTTTTCAGTTTGACAGATCTCAAGATCAAAGGCCTTTATTTCTCTGAGCTCTTCTTGTCACTTATTAATGTGCCCACGTGCCCAATGGCCAGGCTAGAGGGGCAGGCTGCTCAAGGCTCTCTTTCTATGTTCTGCAAAATAACCCTCCCCCCCCCAAAAAAAAACCACAAGGCAAGGTCACTCAAGGTTAACTGAGGGAGCTGGGCACCAATTCTGGTCTCAGTATTCGGCTTCATCATGTTCTGATTAAATCTTCTAGGGCAAATCTATTTTCTTCTCTTTAATTGTGTAGTGCCTCAGCATGTTAATAAAATCGATGATGTCTGAAAATATGGAAACTCAGTCTATACTTTGGAGATCTCATGATGTAGAATAAATTTTCTTTTGAAACTAAAAGAAAAACTTGTAAATTAATTAACACAGTTATTTTGCAATACCTTTCCCATTGTAGAATGCTTTCCTCTGGGCTTGACATGGCCACTGCCCTCTGCAGCCGTCGGCTCTGTGATTGCCCTCGGGAGTCCTTACACAAGAATGAGGCCATTAGCTTTCCATCACGGAGCAGGGTAAGGGACCAGGAGCATCCACCCTTCCCCAAGGATTTATGGACAGTTAATAATTGCTGCTGGGTGGTAGCGTTTACTGGCCTCGTTGCTAGGATGAAGTAACAAAAGCCATTGAAGGGAGGGAGGAAGGAATGAATGAATAAAGGAGTGAATGAAGGAAGGAAGGGAGGAAGGAAGAAAGGAAGAAAGGAAGGAAGAAAGATAGGTTTATTTCGGTTTATGGTTCCAGGGAATGCAGTCCATTACAGCAGGGAGCGGCAGGAGCTGGGGAGGCGGCAGGAGTTGGGGTAGCTGCTCAGATTGCATCTATAGTCAGGAAGTAGAGATGAATGCCAAGATGCAGCTGCCTTTCTCTTTTTTAAGTCGTCTGAGGCTCCCAACCAAGGAATGGTGCCACCCACATTTAGGGTGGGTCTTCCCATCTCAATTAACTTTTTCTTTCTTTCTTTTTTTTTTTTTGAAAATCCCTCACTGGTGTGCCCAGAGAGTTGTCTTCAGGTTGATTCTGGAGCCAGTGAAGTTGACAGTATAAACTGTCCAGGGGGTGGAAGTCATGAAGCCATGTCCGTCCCCAAGGATCTGTAGACTGTTACCCATTGCTGGAGGAGAGTGATTTTTTTCTTCAGGGGTGTAGCTGCCCATAAATTGGCCATGCTCCTGTAAGTAGTCCCAATTCAACTCACCGATTCACCAAACTGCACTTGGGTGGAAGTGTTTGTCTCTTTTGCTGATTTCCTCTTTGGGGTACTGATCTGTTCAAGTCTCCACAGAACAAGTTCACACATCACTACCTGGCCAGAGAAGTTATCACTGGTCAGTTCTAGGCAGTTATGCTTTAAATTAATGATTTTTTTAAACCATTTTATTATTTTTTAACTTTAAATTTTTAATGTGTATGGTGTTTTGCCTGCATGTATGTTTGTGTTATGTATGTACCATGTGCAGTGTCCCAGAAGGTCAGAAAAGGGCATCAGATCCCCTGGGACTGGAGTTACAGATGGTTGTGAGCTGCCATGGGAGTGCTGGAAACTGAACCCAGATCCTTAACATTTTTTGTTAGTTTGATTTTTGAGACAAGGTTTCTCTCTGTTATCCTAGCTGTCCTGAACTCTCATGCAGAGCATGCTGGCCTCAAACTCACAGAGATCCTCCTGCCTCTGCCTCCTGAGTGTTGGGGTCAAAGGTGTGTACCACCATGCCTGGTACAACCAGTGTTTTTAACCACTGAGTCTAGACAGTTCTTTAATATCTTTTTCCAAATACTGTTTGTCTTTCAGATAGTCCTGTGTCTCAGTATCTTGAGATGGCAATATTGTTTATAGTATAAAAATGACACAGTCTTTTACTGATGGAATGCTTCCAAAAATCTTATTTCAATGTCTGTGGGATGGCTCAGTGGGAAAAGCTGCTTGTCCCACAGGGTTCAGAACCCACATAAAGGTAGAGAGAGAGAATCAGTTCCACAGTGTTGTACTCTGGTCTCCACATACATGCCATGGCAGAAGCTCCTACAGAAACACACACACACACACACACACACACACACACACACACACACACACACACACTCACACACACACACACACGCTCATACACGCTCACACATACACACTGATAATACAATATTGTAAAAATATATAAATATTGTTTACATTGGATTTTTCTGGCTGTCTTCAGGCAATTCTCTTCAGAGAACAGCACTTCAGTATGAAGTGTTTAAATGAATCACTGATTCTGACACAAGGGCCATATGGAACATCATATAATCTTTAAGTATCTTTGATATTACACACAACCTTTTCAGATTTGCCGTCAGTTCTGGCATGTTTTAGTGTTTTACATTTCCATCATACACATGAAAATGGTCTCTTAGAATCTCGCATGAGCTAATCAGTATATATTCTCCATATTTTCTCCTATTAATCATTTTAATTATCACCTGAGTAAAAATGGTTACCTGAGTTGACTTTGGTGAATCCGTTCACTGAATTGCATTGGATGGTTCTGATTTACCCTCTCTGATTCAGCTACATATTTACTTAGTGATACGAATTTTTCAGCCACAGCATCTAGAATGGGGGACGTGTAGTGACTGTCATTTGTAGTTTGCTATTGATGTAAACCTTATGTAATATGTGATTTTACTTTTTAAGTAATAGTTGCTTGTGTTTAAAATGCTGTGATTTCTCCATTTTGGTTTTAGATTTTCAGAAATTCTCTTAAGATGGTCTTGGTTATATCCCAGGTTGGATCTAAGCATTTAACTCAGGCTAGAGTCAAACTCCAGCAGGGTTATCATCATTAGCTCCCTGAGCGTAGGGTGTACTGATGTGGTCCACCATGCCCCACTCAGATAATCTTTAATAAGGTGCAATCAAGACTTTACTTTTGAGGTGTATATGAAGTGGAGGGCTCTGGGGCCCAGAAGGAAGTGGGGCGTTGTTATGGGTGGCTTGGCCGTGGTCTGACATGAAGTGGAGGGCTCTGGGGCCCGGAAGGAAGTGGGGTGTTGTTATAGGTGGCTTGGCCATGGTCTCACATGAAGGGGAGGGCGACTTGGCCATGGTCTGACATGAGTTCATGCACTTGCTTTAATTTTTGCATGAAGCCAGATCTGGCCAAGTTGAGGCGAGGCTGGCACCAGAAGCTGTCAGTTAGGGACTTTTTTGGCACAGTTGTCAGGCACAATGCCAGTGGGTGGGCCAGGGAGGGTGCAGGCTCCCTTACTCCTCCTAGAGCTTTGTCTCGATGCTGGACTCACACAGCTGAGCCTCCCGGTGCCTGCATGGCTGTGTTCAAATTAGGCCCCATGGGAAGGCACACCCTCCCCTTGGGGCTTTTGCTCTTCTTATCAGCTGTGAGGCTCTTTATTTCCCTTGGGGCAGAGTTGGGCTCTCCCCATGTCCCCACACACTCAAGGCATGGGGTGACTTTGTTGTCTTTCTAGCTAAAGCTAGGGACACAACTAGGAACCCTGCTGATGGTGACTTCACGTGACCTAATAGAGGAAAGGCGCGTGAATGGCATCATCTGGCTGCTTCCCTGGTTGCCTTTCCTTCTCCGCAGGCGAACAGAGGTTGTGTGCAGCGGCTCCCTAGACTCCGCTGTCCAATCAGAGAAGCTCAGCCGATAACCTCAGTTTTGAGACCTGTCCCGTGTTTATCATCTGAAATGGGGAATTAAAAGGAAAGGTGATATTCTTGTAGTTTGTCAGCTGGACACGAGCTAGAGTCATCTGACAGGAGGGAACCTCAACTGAGAAGATTGGCCTGTGGACAGGCCTGTGGTGCATTTTCTTTGTTAATGATTGATGTGGGCAGGGCCAGCACATTGTGGGTGGTGTCACCCCTGGGTAAGTGGTTCTGGGGTGGATAAGAAAACAGAGCGAGCAAGTAAGCAGTGGTCCCCCATGACCTCTGCTTCAGTTCCTGCTTCCAGGTTCCTGCCTTGAGTTCTTGCCCTGACTTCCCTCAGTGATGGAGTGCGGCCTGAGAATTTTAAGCTCAAATGAACCTTTTCTTCCCCCAGGTCAGTTTTGGTTATGGTGCTTTGTCTTTTCCACAGCAGTGGAAACCTAACCAAGACAGATGGTGCCAAGGCTTCATTTGCAAACTTCCTCCAGTATGTTCCGCTGCTAATGCTCGCCCCAGTCTGACATCTCTGGACTACCAGAGCCTGACAGTGGAACCCCATCATTTCTTACATTAGATTGAAATAAGCACAACATCCCTTTAAATCAATATTGGGGCCATATAGATGAAATTAGAAATTTCTGCCTGCCTTAAATGACTGTAATGCGTAAGCTTTTTCAGATCTGTCAGGATTTAACATTGTTAATTCTTAGGCTAATAAAATTTATTGCTGAAGGTTTGATGTCCCATTGGAAATAATTTAGGACCAGACAGAAGTAATTTGCTGTAAGGATATTTTATGTCAGGTTTGAGTAATTTTATGGGCCGGGTTTATGAGGCGAATGTGTCGGAGGCTGATCCTTTACTACATTTCCAGGGCTTACCATGAGATGACCCTCCGTGGTGATAGGCCTTCTCAGTGTCCTGGTGCGGCAGCTGTGCTTATTAACGCGGTGACTAACAGACTGAAGGAGGCCTCGCTTCATTTCCTTATGCCTCTTAAAGATATAAAGCACCAGGGTTGAGTCCTTTATGAAAGGAGCTAGAAGTGAGTGTAATTGGAAGCACTTATTAAGCCACATAAAAAGCTAATTATTTGGCTAGATATGTGTGCACAACTTTGCTTCTGAAACCGTAAAGCTAGAGGGAGAAAAGAGCGATGCTGTGGCTTGAAAGATTTAAACACACGTCGATGTTGTTATTTCCAGAAACTTCTCCCACTTTGAACATCTGTCAGGAATTGAGACTGAAACTCAGTCTCTAGTTGAAGGTTTGAGAGATACAAAATGTTTGCTTGAAAAATATACGATTGATGTTGGACGTGATTGATTTCTGTCTCCTCCTTTTGAGTTTTCTGCCTCACCATGATCATTGGTGTAGTCAAGTGTTTTTATACAGATCTGGCAGCTGTCTAAGGATTTTCAAGTGGTATCGTTAGGAACTCGACAAAGTGTCTAGAACCAGTTCTTGTCTGTCTTGGTAGTTAAAGTCCATTATTTTACAGGAGATCAAAACAAGGAGGTTATATCATGTTTTTATAAAAGCAGTGTAATAAGATTAGTGGTTTTTTTCTGGATAAGAAGGGAGAGAGGAAGCTCAGCATTTAACTCTAGACACAGAGATGCCTTTCTCCGTGGGCTTTTGTTGTTTTCAGTGGTCACATAGCTAATCTCCGATCTTAGAATTTGTAACATTTGTGTTTCCTGATTTGGTTTGACATTCTCATAGCCAGCTCTGTGTGGGCCCTTTACCCACACATTTGTTCCCTAGGACCAGGGCTGAGTGTGCCATGAAGCGGGCAATTTTCTCTTACCTAGCACTCTTTCAGGTGCTCATGATGAATCTGCTTGAAAATCAGATTCGATTTTGACTCTTAAAAGTTGTACTCCTAGCTAAGATCATAAAATAGAGAAACTGCATGGTTTAGTTGGTAGTGTTTGCCTAGCATGCATGAGGCCTTGGATTCTATCTCAGTAATGCATGCATGGGATGTGGTGGCTCATTACTGAAATCCTAGCACTTGAGAGGTCAAACATACTCGTACTGAGTTTGAGTAGGTCAGTGCTCTGAGCAGAAAGCAGCTGAGATTGAGATTGCTCTTTTCTTTTCTTTCCTTTCCTTTCCTTTTCTTTTCTTTTCTTTTCTTTTGAGACAGGGTTTCTCTGTGTAACAGCCCTGGCTGTCCTGGAACTCACTCTGTAGTCCAGGCTGGCCTCGAACTCACAGATTAAAGAAGTGTGCCACCACTGCCTGGCTCCAAAAGTATTTTTCTATTAGAGTCTAGCTTTTTTTTTTTGGTTTTTCGAGACAGGGTTTCTCTGTGTAGCTTTGTGCCTTTCCTGGAACTCACTTGGTAGCCCAGGCTGGCCTCGAACTCACAGAGATCCGCCTGCCTCTGCCTCCCGAGTGCTGGGATTAAAGGCGTGCGCCACTATCGCCCGGCTGAGTCTAGCTTTATTTGTAGGTTACAATAAATAAATTTTAAGTACATGGTATGTATGGGGAAATTTGGGGGGGAGGATGACTGTGTTACACATAAAAATCACATAAAAAGAGGTTAATTACATAGAAGAAAACACTTATCAGACATCTGATTATTAATTTTAAGATAATTACCCAGGTGTTTGAGGGTAGATACGGAAGCTCTTTTTGTCTCCACTGACGCTCACTGAAAACTGGAGGTTGGCCTGGCTTTGCCTGGCTGCCTGTCACCTGGGGTACAGGGAGGAGGAAACAGCACTGACTTGGTGCCAACTCACTGTGCTCTACCACCTTTATACAGGTGTGTGTGTGCATTCACACCTCACGTGGAGGTGTTCACACCTCCACGCCCCTGTGCACATCTGTATGCCACCTTTATACAGGTGTATGCATGTATTCACAGTTCCATGCCCCTGCACACATCTGCATGTATTCACACTTCCATGCCCCTGCACACATCTGCATGTGTACTCCTTCATTCCTTCCCAGGCCCGCAAGTTCCTGATTTATGGGAGAAAAGGTAGAAATGAATGAGGAACACATCGGCATGACACGACCCCCAGCCTTGCCCGATGTGAAAATAGCACTAGCCGTTTAAAGTTGGAGTGAACTATTTAGCCAGGCTTCACCGTGGAGGCTGGTCTGCTCTCCATGCTGTAGACCAACCTCTCTGTCCAGCTGGGCATCTGATGAAGAAGGGAGAATGTCTTTGGAGTACGCCTTGTTTGAAAATGTCCTTGGACCACTGGGAGCAGGCTCTGTGAGCAATCTCGAAGTACCAGAGAGGCATGCCGGGACCTGACCGGGAGCGGGAGAGGCTCCTTGTCCTCTCTGCCTGCCCCTCCTCGAATGGCTCAGTATGCCTGGGTTAAACCTCCTCCGATTCCCGGCAGTACACATCATTCCATGGACTCATCCGGGAAACCATCTTTGAGAAACCCCATGTAGATTTCTTGTTGCTGTTAATTCACGTTATTAATTTGTCATTTATATCTTGTTAGCCTTGGATTTAACCCCCCTTTTGTGGATTGTATCAGTTATAAAAGATTAATAAATAAAAGAATAGATCACAGTCTCGGAGGAACTGCTTTCTGATCCAAGTAACTCGGCCACCGTAGGTGTGACTAGGACCTAGCGAGCTGTACAAAGCAATCTGTGTAACCACGAGAGGCAGAGGATATGATTGTACCAAGGTAGGATGCAGAAGAAGGCTTGACACCCGAGGGTGTGGGAGCCAGAACTAGCATAGGCGCTAGACTGGAGACTTTATGGGCGAAAAGTTGAAAATCAGTGAAGAGCACACCGCTGTGAAATGGCCCCCAACTCTGCCCAGTGTGGAAATAGCACTGGTTGGCTTCTCTCCACAGAGCCTTTCAGTTGAGAGCAATTTCAACTGCCTGTGTTGCAACAGTTTCTTCCCGCACACGGCTGAGCAAACCAAGAAGGGTTTTAATGACTATACTCATAGGTGCACACTGAAGGTGGCGAGATTTTTGTCTGTCTGTTTCGGGTCCTGATTATGGATTCAGGATCTATGGGATATGAATGGGTGGGTTCTCCCTGTCCGTCTGTAAACACGCCGCAGAGCTCCCCTGAGAAGCAATTAGGTTTGCTGCGGTTGGAGAAGCTCCAAGCACTTACTGTGGTGATGTGAGTCTTTCGAGAGACGGCTCTGGGAAGGTAGTGATGCTCAGCAGAGGGGCCTTTGAGCATGTTAGCATTGTCCCCCCGGAGCTGCAGCCGAGGAACAAGTGTAGGCTCTGGGGTACTGTAGGTTTGAGAGCTAAGAAAATGTTGAGCATCATTGTGGAAGTAATTGGTTGTGGCAAGGCCACGGGGTATCCCTTCCTTATCGAATAAAATTGGACGGCTGGGATTCCTGGGTCATGGATGAGAGGATGACCATTAAAATCTGCAGCACATGTAAAGGTCACTTTTAGGTACCTGCTGTTTGCAGTAAGTAGTGTTTGGTGGGTAAGTAACCTTTTAAAAAATTGACCTCTTGTGAACATCCATGCATAGATTTTTGTTTCTTTTTCCTTTAAGATAGGATCTCATGCAGTCTAGGCTGGCCTTGAGCCCTCTGTGAAGCAGAGGATGGCTTACAATTTTTTTTTTGATTTTTTTGAGACAGGGTTTCTCTGTGTAACAGTCCTGGCTGTCCTGGAACTTACTTTGTAGACCAGGCTAGCCTCAAACTCAGAGATTTACCTGCCTCTGCCTCCCAAGTGCTGGGATTAAAGGTGTGTGCTGCCACCGCCCAGCAAATTTATTTTTATTTTATTTGATCTGCTTTGGTGTTTTGCCAATGGGTGTTGGGTCCCTGGGAACTGGAGTTACAGACAGTTGTGGGCTGCCATGTGGGTGCTGGGAATTGAACCCCGGGTCCTCTGGAAGAGCAGTCAGTCTTCTTACCTGCTAAACCATCTCTCCAGCCCCGGCTTGGAACTCTTGATAAATGCTTAGTTTTACAGGCATGCATCACTGTGATACCTGGCTCTGTAGATTTTCTATATAAAAGTGAGATTTTGTTTTCTGGTATAAATGCCCAAGAGTGCAATTGCTGCAGTCTGACAGTTATATGTTTAATATTTCCAGTAACTGTCAGCTGCCAGTCTCTTTTCCAAAGTGGCTGCGCCATTTTACAGCCCTACAAGCTGTGTCTGAGTGACCCAGCCTCCAGCTGGGTCAGCAGTGAACCTACATCAAGGGACCAAGGAGCGTGGTGGCATTTCTTCATTTAGCATGCTCACAGTTGTTCACTGAATTTATTTTATGCCAGGCAGTGGTGGTGCACGCCTTTAGTCCCAGCACTCAGGAGGCAGAGGCAGGCAGATTTCTGTGAGTTCGAGGCCAGCCTGGTCTACACAGTGAGTTCCAGGATAGGCTACAAAGCTACAGAGAAACCCTGTCTCGAAACCCCCAAATATATATATATATAAATATATATAATATATATATAAATATATATATACACATATATATGTATATTTTATTAATTTTTATTGTTGCTGTATCGTCCATCACCTGGCTATTGGAGTGACAGCTTAGTGGTGATTTCTCCCTCAGTTTGAGTTGTCACTGGAACATGCACATTTTTATGTTATGCTTGAGATGTTGGACCTCATTATGACCTTCTGTTTTAGATGGCTTAAAAAAAATACACTGCTCCTGCGTGGCAAAGGGAGTTTGCATGCGTCATTATCATTTTTTTTTCTTTTGAGACAGAGTCTCCTAAGGTAGCCCAGGCTGGCTTTGAACTTGTCATACCCCAGCCTTTGCCTCCTGAGTGCTGGGATTACAGTCATGTGTCACTGTGTGCAGTGTGAGTCGGCTTATTACTGTCTGTGTCTGTAAGGGATGTGGGTTCAGGGTGAAGGGGGAAAAAAACAAACGTGTGGCTGTTCCCATACTCAGGGGCTTCATGTGTTTGTGGGATTCTCAGCCCTTTGAAGTCACCAATGGGACTAAAAGCGACAACAAAACCCAGTGACCTCTTCCTCCTCCACTGCGGTTCTGATTCAGTTGGTCAGTGGGGGTGAGGCATGGGTACTTTGGAAGTTTCCCAGATGATTGTAACCTATAGGGAGAGTTGGGAGCACAGCCTTGCAGACGAACAGCTTGGAAATGCAACATCACGCTGTGGTTTCCTGCACTCAGACTCATCTCTAGCCATTCTTGGTGGGATGGGGAGGGGTGAAAGGCCACAGATAAATTTGGTCCACTTTCCTGGAGAAGAAGTTTTTTCTTCATAGAAAAATTATATTTTCAATTAACCTCCAACCTGAGGCAAAAGTCAACTCCCGTTTTATAAAGTAAAGCATAAAGTCTGCATCTCTCTGCTTCCTACCCTCCCCATTCTTCCCCTCTCCTCCCTTTCCTCTTCCTCCTTCTTACCATTCCTCACACCCCGCTCCCCACTCCCAACCGCTATGTAGCCCGGGCTGGTCTTGATCTCCTGCCTTTGCCTATCGGTGCTGAGATTACACATATGGACATGCCCTGCTTATGTCCATTTTTTTTTGAGACAGTCTCACTATGCATTCTGTCTGGCCTTGAACTCACAGCCCTCCTGCAGCACCTTCCAAGTGCTAAGTGCATGTGCACTTCGAGAAGCAAAAGCCTGGTAAGGATTCCTGGGAGTCCGTGGAGGTGAGCTCCTGTGCCGGCATGGCGTCTTTACACGACTCTGCCACTGGAGCGATTTGCAGAGGCCTGAAGACCTGGGGGGCAAACCACTGTTAAGCAGTGTTTATAACCATTGTTAAGTCACCTAGGTGACTGGACTAATGTCTTGTTTTATGGCATGAATCATTTTTATTTAGAAGACTTTGCCTTTTCATCATCTTTAACACCATCAAAGCATTTCTTGTGAATAAAGAGATTTTTTTTTCTTTTTACACAGTGCTTCTTGCCCTCCCCGTCCCCCGCTTCTCCTTCCCTTCTTTTTATCTTTCTTTAACTTGGGGTGACAAGAGTCCCATGGCTCTCGATTCTGAACCTAGGAAACACTCGGTTCCTTCTTGGAAGGTTAAACTGCTAGGTAATGAGAATGTCCTCGGCTACATCGATCGCACTCCCTCGCCAGCCCGCACGGATGAGCGCTGTCTTCAGCTCGGCACTTGATACCGTCAACTTAATAGTCTGGTTAGGGACCCGGGTTATTCTGTGGGGCTGCTTCTGACATGTGAAGAATGCCGTGTGCTTCTGAATCGAGCACTCATTCCACACTAAGAATTCTCCTGCCGAGAAGTTCTCCCGGAGATGGGTGTTTCTTACCCTCCAGGCTTGCACTCTGGCAGAACTAACAAGTGTGCACATGAGTTGCTCTCTCAACATATGTTGAGGGAAAAATTAGCATTTCCCTTTCCTTCACATATTAGTCTGATTCTCTGGAAGGGATAAAAAAAAACTTGATGAAACGAACTTAGGTAATTTCAGCATCCTAGAAGCCGTGTGCACATTGGCTTGAACGTTCCCCATTAGAATATAAGTCGGTGTTGTGTGTAAATTTGGCCTTCCAAAGAGCGATGGCAGTTGTTTCATTCTGTTTTTGAAGAGACTGGCTTTGAAGGCAGAGTTTCTAGTGGTACGGCTCATGTGAAGGAGAGCATGGGGGCAGCAGCTACACTGCCTGCCTGGGTTCTAATCCTGCCTTTGGCACGTGCTGCCTGGGCAAGTTATTTCTGCTCTAGTTCCCCTTATTTAAAACAGGAGTCGGATTTTGATTGAGAGAACAAATTAATGCATTGAGAACTCTGAAGTAATGCATTCCATGTGACAGATGCTCACTAGAGTAGCTAGTGTTTTAATGGAAAGAAAATGCAGGTGCCTTTCGATTTCTGCACACGTGACATAGAGGTGGAAATTCCAGGGAAGGCTAGTGAGGAAGGGGAAGTCTCAACAGAATGGCTGGTGGTGGCCCGGGGAAGTGGGGGGAGGGAGGAGAGGTGTAGGGAGCTGACCTAAGGCGACCCTGAGGATAGGCATCGCAGGAATCGCGGGTCCTGTCAGAACATCACCTCAGAGCCTGCAACCTGCATAATGCGCAGGCTGAGGGACCACAGCTGGAGGGTCGGAAGTCGGGGTGGCTCTGCTCCTTCTCTTCGGTTGAGAGGCCGGGTGGGTCAGCAGTTCCTGCTCGGTCTGCATTCCCAGCCCTGTGACCAGGTCTAAGTACATTTTCCAGAATAGATATTGCCGTTCTTGGTTATGAGATTATTTAATGATTGTTCCATAAATAGTGCTAGGGAGGGCTGGCAAGCTGGCTCAGGGGGTAAAGGTGCTTGCCGCCAAGCCTAGCGACCTAAGTTCGACACCCAGAACTTACTTGGTAGAAAGTGAGAACCCATTCCCCCAAGTTGTCCTCTGACTTTCATGTGTACATTGGGGCACCTCCTCCCCCATAAATAAATGTTTAAAAGAAGTTTTTTTTTTTTTTTTTTTTTTTTTTTTTTTTTTTTTTTTCTGTTTAAATTCAGTTTAATGAAAAATTCTGGATGATGTGAACATAATTCTAAAACATCCTCACAATCCTACAGTGTTAGCATTCTTTTTTTTTTTTTTTTTTTTTTTTTTTTAGCATACACATATGAGGTATTTTATTTTTTTTTATTTTTTTTTTTTTCTGTGTATCAATTCCTTGTTTTTATTGATACCTGTTATCATATATAAATATCACCATCAAAAGACATTTTGCATATCACATAATATGATAGGTTATTACGCACTATATGAAAATATTTTTCTCCCCAAGAAGCTCAAAATTTTACAAACTTTTCCAAATATTTGGTTATTACCTTCTTTTCTCTAGTACAGTAGGAAAAGTATTTGAAATTCAGTTTGCAGGTTGTATGTCTATCTAAAATTAAGACCTATTCTAGGTAGGGAAGCTTAATTAATTCTACAGACAGAACCAAACCTGTTCTATCCAGTTAAGAGTGGCGAGTTGCTGGGCCTAACTTCCACCCTCCCTCTGCATGCTTTTCTTCTTCAATAAACTGCTGATTACTGATACTTGAAGCCATTGTTCTAAGACACTGCTTTCTTTTCCATTCTTTTTTTTTTTCCCCCTTTTCTATTTTAATAAAAAGGAAAAAAAAGAAAAAGGTTATAACTAACAAAAGAAAAACTATATACAAAAGTACAATGACTATATACAATATATACAAGTAATAAATGTCTAAACAATGTCTAGTCCATTTGTATTTGACAAATTCAGAGAAAATAATTTCATTATCTATCCTATTTTGTTAAGTCCAAAATGTATCTAATTCACTTTCTATCCTAATTAATCTTCAACTATAACTAACTAACCTTCAACTATAACTAACTAATAATCAACTGCTGACAAAATGGACAGACAGGACATGAAACAAAGGACTACTGATTCTTGCCAAAACGAGTGTGGTTATGGCTTTATCAAAAGGCATCTTCTGAGGCCAGGACAATATGGCACCATCCCTGAAGTGGCCTTCGCAATTTGGAAAAGGTACAGTGCCCTTTTCTTCGAAGGCAGCTGAATAGGCAGTGGGCCGATAGCTTCTGATGTGCAATGGAACAGCAGCTGAAACAGTTATTCTTGAAGAGTAACTAAGCTCACGCCTCGCAATAGTAAACTGGCATTTGACAGAGGGATGTGGAGAAGAACGGGATGTTAAGATGAAGCCATATATACACAGCCAAGAATGGACAGCTGAATTAAAAAATCAACAACAATTTCCAGAATTTAAAATCCTGAATCATGACATGACACTAGTGGAATTCAGGTGTTTCTGGTACATGGACTGCTCTCACCCAATGTGAGGTTGAACTGTCGACCTTGTGTACATCCTACTTCACAAATGAGTCTGTCAGATATGCTAAGCCTATAGGCTGAAGATGATGCCCCAACACTGTGGAGAAACCTCAGGTGACTGTCCAGGCAGCTGGCTGTTTCTGTCAACTCACAAATTTTTTGGAAGTTGCTTGCATGCACTTTCTGTTTTTATTTTTGTTAGCTAATATTATTTCCTTCTTGGGTCTCTGAGGGAGTTGAAGATTAGTTAGTTATAGTTAAAAGAAGTTTTAAAAATAGTATAGGAATGTTTGTGTTACATGTCAGGTATTTAGGGAATGTCTGTCCCCATTCCTGCCTTGGCTGTTAGTGTATAGTCGGGCGTCAGCGTCCATCCGTCCATTCAGTTGCTGTAACATTCTCTGTTTCCCCTACTTCCTCCACCATCAGAGTTCATTTCTCTACATAGTAACCATAGCGAACCCGCTTTTTAAAACTCATGGGTGGCTTGGTGTACTTGGAACAAAGTCTAAGGTCCTTAATGTGATCTACTAAGACCTACAGTCTGTAAGGTGTCCGACGACTCGTGACCCACTGAGGCCTGTCGGGTCTGTAAGGTGTCGGACCCCGCCTGCCCTTCCTTCTTACCTTGGCCCACTCTGGGCACAGCACCGTCAGTCAGTAGACTGTTCACCTTCTAGTTGTGTCCAGGGGTAGCGTGGCAGGCTGACTGTATCCAGCACTGTTGAGTTCCGGTTTGGTGTCGGTAGCTCTCAGGCTCTAGAACTAGGAGGGGTGTTGTCTATTCCTTCCCTCCACAGTTTTCTGCTCTTGGCTGGTAAATTATGAGGGAAGCAATTCCTGGTCTTAATCCTGTAAGTTCACAGTGACATGCTTGTAGGTGGGAGGCATGATAATAAAGCACCTGCATGAATTGAACTCAGTCCTCGAGTCCTTTGGCTAGCACCTGCGTGATGGACTTTCTCCAGGCACCAGGACAGTGTCCTGGCAGTGAGATCAACTGGCCATGGATCTGGTCAGCTCCTCTGAGGGGAGCTGCACCTGGGGCGCCAGGGACTTAATGTGCTTCAGGGTTAGGATTGTGACTTTGCTGAATTGTATGGTATTTGGTTTCAGGAATCTTTTAAATAACCATGTGTACTGGAAACTATTCACTTCACAAACACAATTAATTATAACAGAGTCTTAATTAGCAGGGCTCTCACTGAATTTTCAAGTGTTAGTTAAAGTGCCAAGCAGCATGGTAAATCTTGAGGCCAGTACTTGAAAAATGCCAATTAGCAGCTGCTAGGGACTTGATAATGTACACAAATGTGAGAATACACATGTATTTATGCACATTTATGCCAAAGTTTCCTTAGATTAAATTTCAGAGATTATACTAGAAGGCAATCTTTGTTATATTTGCCATGTATCTCTGTCACTTAAAACAATGCTTATGCCTGATAGATGTTTCATCACCACCACTACCCCCCAAAAAAGATAATAATAATAATTTCCCTGCTATTAACTATTGGCGTACAAACTTTTGGGAGAAAATTTATTTTTTAAGTTTGAAATTTTAACTTGAAAGTCAACTGTATTCATTAAGGTTCTCTAGAGGAACAAAACCAATAGAAAAAATATATTTAATTTTTATATATACACTACTAATACACACTGTTGTTTTTGGTATTTTACTCTTTTGGGGGGGCCTGTCACCCAGCTCCCAAATAAATCACATACAGAGGCTTATTCTTTTTTTCTTTCCCCTTTGGTTTTTCGAGACAGGGTTTCTCTGTGTAGCTTTGCACCTTTCCTGGATCTCGCTCTGTAGACCAGGCTGGCCTCAAACTCACAAAGATCTGCCTGCCTCTGCCTCCCAAGTGCGCCACCATTAAAGGTGTGCACCACCACCGCCTGGCGAGGCTTATTCTTACTTATGAATGCCCGGCCTTGGCTTGGCTTAGTTTCTAGCAAGTGTTTCTTAAGTTTAAATTATCCTGACTATCTTTTGCCTCTGGGCTTTTCTTATTCTCTTAAATCTGTAAATCCTACTCTTACTCTGTGGCTTGCTGTGTAGCTGGATGGCTGGCCCCTGGAGTTCTCCTGCTTCTCTGGCTGCTAGCTCTCCTCCTCCCAGATTTCTCCCTCTATATACTCTCTCAGCCTGCCAGCCCTGCCTTTCCTTTCTCCTGCCTTGCTATTGGCCAGTTCTTTATTAGACCATCAGGTGTTTTAGACAGGCACAGTAACACAGCTTCACAGAGTTAAATAAATGCAACATAAACAAAAGTAACACACCTTAAAATAACATTCTACTACAACACACACACACACACACACACACACACACACACACACACACACACACACAAAAGTATAATTTGGGGCTGGTTTAGTCCACTGATGGTTGTCTGTATACATGGAGAATTTAGGTACATGGAGAAACAGAGAACCCAGTAGCTGTTCAGTCCAAGGAGTGCAAAGCCTTGGTAGTGCCCTTCCCACACCGAGTATCTGGACGCTCTCTGAAAAACTGCTAGCATTGAGTTCATGTTGAAAGATGGCGGAAGCTGGAGCCTGACGGCTACAGACAGAGGGATGGAGACTGATGTAGCCACTCAAGGAGAATGGAACTTGCACATCCCCCACCTCGGCCTGCAGTGTATTGGATGGTGGTGCTGCCTACATTCAGGGCTAACATTACCCTCAGTTCTTGGTCCACATTGTCAGTCCTCTTGGGGATTGACCCAGGACACATCCAGAAGTTCACTTCACCGTCTTCAGTTTGACGGTTCAGATTCATCGTCACGGCAAACTTCCCCCCATTTTATTAAAAATAGATTTTTTTCTCATACAACATATCCTGATTGCAGCGTCCCCTCCCTCTACTCCTCCAGTTCTTCCCCAGCTCCCCTCCCACCCAGACCCACTCTCTTTCTGTCTCCTTGGAAAAGAACAGGCTGCTAAGCCTTAACAACAAAACGTAGCAAAGGGAAATATAAGATAAAACGAAAACCATCACAAGGCAAACGAACGAACAGAAGGAAAAGAGCCCCAAGAGAAGTCACAAGAATGGGAGACGTACCTGTGGACACTTTCAGGAGTCCCCTAAAAATATTAAACGGAAAGCTATAATATAAATGCCGAGGCCCCGGTGCAGACCGGTACAGGCCCTGTGCTTGTTACTTCAGTCTCCGTGAGTTCCCATGAGCTCGCTCAGTTGACTTGGAGGGCCTTGTTCTGCTGTCCTCCATCTCCTCTGGCTCTTACACTCTCCTCTCCCATGGGGTTCCCCGAGCTTTGAGGGGAGGGATTGGATGGAGACGTCCCATTTAGAGCAGTGACACCAAACTTTATAACGGATCCACTAAGGCAGTGAGATGGCTCATTAGATACTTGCTGCCAGGATCGATGACCCGAGTTCCCTTCCACTGAACCCGCACAGCAGAAGGAGAGAACTGACTCCTGAATGTCGCCCTTCAGCTTGCATACGTGTCCCGTGTCATGTATGTCCTCTCACACTCATAATGCACACATAAATAAATAAATATATAAAATATAATCAAATTTGTAAATATTTTAACCTGAGCTAGATGAAATTGGTGAGTGGATTTTTAACCAGTCACACACATCTAATTTGTTTAGGAGGGCATTTTATAAAATGATTGAGTGAGTGCATTGCTACTGTTCAGATCTTTTGAAGTGTTTCCAAAGGAAAATTCCTTTAAAATCCAAGGAAGTGATAGAAAGCTTTCAGTAAGTTACAATGCTCAAGTAACTCCTGGAAGGTGGAAGATGACTCCTTTTGTGAATAAGCACAGCGGTGTGGGAGTGCTGCAGAGGTGGGCACATTTCTGTGTCCCCACCCTTTGGCTTGGAGGCACCACATCCAGGTGAGGGCTGTGGGCATTCAATACAAGTCACTGCGGAGCTAGGTCAGTGGGCTTTTGTTCTAACCTGCAGTGGAACCTGTGACTTTGTCCAGGTGCTGTCCTGTCCCACTCGGGAAGTGTAGGGGATTACTTACCCTCTTCCCTCCTGGCTAGATGTTCCTGGTCATTTCTGGACATATTTATTTGTAGGATGGACATACAAATAGTCATCTTAAGAGTCTTGTAAATAAGTGAATTAAAAAACCAAGCATAGCACCACGTGGATCCCATTATTATAAATAAATACGCAGTAACCAAATCCCAACTTAATAGAGACCATGTCTGAAACTGAGATTCACTTACCACTTAACTCTGACTCAGGCCGTGCCAGAATTTGTGACTTTGATATAAAAAAGAATTTCAGAAGTAGCTAGATGAGACAGAGTTTGAGTCTAATAAAGATGTTTTAGCATAGGCTCAGCATGAGGGTGAGGAGAAAGGGACACCCGGAAGGAAAGACGTACCCCCAGAGCCTGGGGCTTCTCAGGCTAGAGTCATGCTTCATTGTCTTACATGTCCTTCTAGTGGGGTGTGAAGATAGTGTCTTCCGAAGGTCACTAAAGAACCTACATGGATGGAGGGTGTTCTGGATGGGCACCTGCCAGGATTACACCTCAGGGGAGGTAAAAGTCCAGGTTACAGGGATGCTGGGAGGTTAGATATCATCACTACAGACAGAGTTAGAACCCTCGCTTGAGGTTGCCAGAAAATGCCTTAGAAAGGTAATGAAATACTAGTCGGGGTCATACTGAGTCCCGAGGCATGGGTCATGGCTATTCTAAACATAAAAATTGTCTGTACAGAAAATGAAAGGACAATGGGCAGGAAGGGTCAGCCTCCAGAGCTGACCAGGAAAGCATCACAGCCATGGTGGTGAGAGTCCAGTGTGGCAAAAGTGGCAGAGACACACATAGCACACAGGCTGACACGTGTCCAGTGGATGCAGCATGTGGAAGTCCGTGGCCTTCGAGAGCAGGTGCAGTGGATAGTGTAGGGAAGGAGGGCAGGGAGTTAGAGATGGAGGGGCTGGGACACCTGCATAAGAAGCAGAGGAGCAGTGGAGTGGTAGCTGGGGGACTTGCGGGGAGGCCGTGGAAGCCTTTATTAAGGATTTGATTGACTGAGGTTTAACAGTTGCCTGTTATGAAGGAACAAGTAACTGGGGACAGCAAGTGTCAAGGAGACACACGAACAGGTGACCTGGTACCAGTGGAGGCAGCCAGGAGTGCTGTCAGCCACCCAACGAGAGGAGTGGCCTCAACAAGAATATCTGTATAAGACTCAGTGTGAAGTGCGAGAGCTTCATTAAAAGATGTTCTGTTGCCAGGCAGGGTAGGGTAGGTAGCATAAGGCCTGTAATTCCAGCACTGGGGAGGCAGAGACAGGAGGGTAAGGAGTTCAGTGCCCAGCCTCAGCTACAAAGAGAGGGAGGGAGTTCAAGGCCAGCCTGGGCTACCTGAGACTATGTCTTAAAAAAGGGGGAGTGGTGAGATCTGCAAGATACTCTCTTCATATCTTTAAGAGTAATTTTAGGGGGCTGGAGAAATGGCTCAGCAGTTAAGAGTACTGGTTGCTTTTCCAGAGGACCTGGGTTCAATTCCCAGCAACCACAGGGCAGCTCACAACTGCCTGCAACTCTGCTTTCAGGGAATCTGACACTTTGATGTAGACATGCATGCAGACACAACACGAATGCGCATGAAATAAAGATAAATAAATTATATATAAAAAGAATCATGTTAGGGGCTTCATGAAAGAATTGAGTGGTTAAGGGTGCTTGCTGCAAAAGCTTCAGGACCTGAGTTTGATCCTGAGCCCATGGTGGAAAGAGAGAGCAGGTTCCTGCAAGTTGTCCTCTAACCTCCACACATACCTATCTATCTATCTATCTATCTATCTATCTATCTATCTATCTATCTATCTATCTATCTATCTATCTACTCTCTCCCCCCATCTCTCTCTCCCCATTTCTCTCTCCCCATCTCTCTCTCCCCATTTCTCTCTCCCCCATCTCTCTCTCTCTCTCTCTCTCTCTCTCTCTCTCTCTCTCTCTCTCTCTCTCTCTCTCACACACACACACACACACACACACACACACACAGACACAGACACAGACACACACACACACACACACAAATACACCCATGCATGCATACACACACACAGTATTTTTTTCATAAAGACAATGCTAAATTGAGAAATAGAATTAATGGAAAACTTAGAATGTATGAAAATTTTACTCTTTTGATACTTTCAAATGCTTTTGGTACCATAAGCTTTATAATGATTTTTTTCCCCTCCTCAAACCAGTCTGTACAAACTCAGTTCAATGAGTTAAGTACAACTGTTGAAAATGATGTTTTCTAAACACCAGTATTACATCATCTGCTTTGTGTCACCGGGAAGCCTTAGCTCACTGCCAGTCTTCTGGGCAGACTGGGTTTTAGGTACTTGGTGTCCTTTGTCTCCGCACTCAGTTCCCCATTTGCTAAGCTATATCCTTGGGACATTACTGACAGCACAGACATAATGGAATTTAAATGTCATTCCTGCGACCCTTCGACCTTTCCTATTTTCATTGTATTTCTGAAAAGAGAAGTGGAAGTTTTTAATTAAATGCAGAGGCATCTGCACATAACACATTCAATCCACGAATCTGTGCAGCATTTCCTGGGCTCAGGGTGGTGTTTCCTCTAGAGTACTGCCCTGTCCTGGCAGCAGTTGGTCACAGAGCCCTGGCAGGCCAGGAGAGAAAGATGGCAAGAATTGCTGACAGAGAGAAGTGGGGAGTTGTCAGGGAGGCTGTGAGAGGGAGCATGAGAGAGGAAGAGAGTGTCGGAGAGGCTGGAAGAGGGATGCTGAGGGTCCCCCCCCCCCCCCAGGAGGTTATAGGTGATCAGGGAAAGTTATTAAGTATTGGATGGGATAATCCAGTGGTTCATGCTTGTTCAACATGGGCTCCTTGTAACGAGTCTTTCTCTGTCCTTCCAGCCAGCTCCCAAATAATGACATGGACACTTCTTATTAATTATGAAAACTCGGCCTTAGCTTAGGCTTTTTCCTAACTAGTTTTCATAACTTAAATTAACTCATTTGTATTCATCTACATCCTGCCATGTCCCTCGAGGCTGTTAACTCCTCCTGCATGTCCTGCTTCCTCTGTGTCTGGCTGGCAACTCTGACTTTCTTCTTTCCAGAATTCTCTCTCTGCCCGGAAGTCCTGCCTCCTGCCATTCAGCCTTTTGTTACACCAGTCACAGCAATACATCTTAAGACAGTGTACAAATAACCCACAACATTTCCCGTTTTTCGTCTAAGTGAAAAGGAAAGGTTTTAACTCTGATACAATAAAACTATATACAATAAGAACAATTATCAGGTGAGGATTACATTTACAATATCCAGTCCATTTGTATTTGGCAAATTTGGAGAAACTACTATCTATCCTATCTTGGTAACTCCAAAGTTTTATACCTAAACCATATTCCATCATAACTTATATTACCATCCTAAAAGTATCTTTTTAGACCTAAGAACATCTTCTTAAACAACTTAAGCTTTTATGTTTCTCAACTTTTCTGTGAAGCAGGAATTTTGAAGGACTGCCCTACCTTTCTTTTGTGTCCTGCATGTCCGATTTGGACAGCATACAGTCAGCAGTTGAGGCAAGGGCAGTTTCTTGCCCAGTGGCTTACTTTGCCACAATAAAAGCAAACTCCATCTTTGGTCTTTGATGCCCATCATCTTTTTTTGAAGTAAATTGGTGTTACCAGGAGCAGACATGTCTCATTGTCATGAAAAGCATTAGTTATTAAAACATCTTAAATGCCATATTCTGTAGGTCCCTGAAGTGTTTAAAGACTATCTATCTAAAATATATTTCTGTTTAACCTTGAAAACGTACCTAACCTGACTACAATTGATTATTATAGATGACTAACTATGAACCTGTATTTCTTAATTATATATTACATTTTTAAATGACCTGCATAGGCGCAATACCTTAAACAAGAATAGAAACATAGATACAGTGTAACAAAAATAACCTTACATTTGTATCAATATACAAAAATCCATACCAATGTAAAATATTTAAGACTAATAGTTGTTTTTTAGTTTAAAAGTAAATTTAATAATCTACCCCTTTGTCCTATCATTTCTGTATCTCCCTTTTTTTTTCTTTTCAGAAAGAGATCCCTGTCTGTAACATACTTTGTTTCTTTGTTCAGTTTTTTTTCCTGACCATGACCAGTAACAACTTACAACCAATCCCCCTAAAAAATGACAAACATCCACTGAATGACTAAGAAACCACCCACACCACCTGTTGGAGATGTGGGTGTCATGTTCTCTAGACTGCTTTCTGTTGTCTGGGGGTGACGATATCTTTAGGGGACCCTGAGGAAATTGGGACAATGATCAAGTCCTGGGAGAGCTAGCTGTATTATTTTTGTTTAGTCTCTGTGTAATGGGGAAGTGTAGAGCTTATCTAAGTCCTGGCAAGAGTAGTCTGTGAGGCAGGACCCTCTCAGCTAGCAGCTTTGAAGTTGTTCTGGATGCAGAATTTTGAGGAAACTGCAACAGAGGCATTTTAAGAGGCTGGATCATCTGGGCTACTTGTCTTTATTGGTGTCTGGTCCTTTTTTTCTGAAAACACATGAACTTTTAAAGGTAGCATACATATCCGCATTAATAGAAATATAGAATGTGTGTTGTGCACAAATCAGCTAAAGATGATGTTTTTATTCTATGTTTGAGCAGGTAAAAGGCATCTGTTAACTTTATAAGTCCATCTGGACTATATAACCAAACTGTAACATAAATCTCTATTTATGCCATATAAAAGGATGGCATGTAATAATAAGTCATGAGGACTCTGTAGCCGACAAGATTTATCTTGTTTCATCCAGTCTTAGAGCTGTTCCCATGTCGAGGGATCAACATATCCATCATCTGTCATGTAGTCTTTCTTGGCTTTTTCCCTCATGTCTGCAGCCAAGATCCTCAGGAGGTCTCCTCAGTCAAATCTGATCTTTATTAATTTCAAAGAGATCCATAGGTTTTGTTTCCTATGGAAACAAAGGCATAACCTCTCCCCCAGTGCAACATATTTTCTGACTTCCATTCTGAAGTTAAGACATCTTTAAAATGTACAGGCTGGTTTAATTCAGCAGTTTTTCCCCATATTTTCCATAATCCAGTATCTCTCAGCAGCTGTCATTTTTTGTTCACTAGCATTTAAAAGAAAGTCAAAGTCAACAAAGCACCATGTAAGATCCAGACACCCTGTATATTTCCCATCTTCATGTGACTTAGTTTTTTTTATATTACTTTACTCTTTCTTTAAAGATTTTATTATTTTTAAACTATTTTTTTATGACTGTCTATGTCCATTATTTTTTTTTTTACTGTATGTTTAACAATTTTCTTGGTCTGGACTGCTTTACTGTATGCCTGCAGCCTTCTCTGACTGCGTGAGCCAAGCCTTAAACCCGCTATGTGCCTCTGCACATGGCGTTGTGTAGATGAATTTCTAAACGGTCTTATTAAATAAGAAACACAGAGCCAAATACAGGGGTGAAAGCCATAGAGATCAGAGAAATAGGAATAGCCACCAGCTAACCTTAGCTCACCATGCTGTAGCTTCCCAAGCGAACCAGCTACTTCCTGTCTAACCTGTGCCTTTATTGCCTTGCTGTGCTGCCTTCTCATTGGTTCTTAGCCCAGCCACCTCACTTCCTCGTCACTGCCTGTCTGTACAGACCTCCAGGTCTCTATGGTTGCTACTGGGATTAAAGGCATGTGCCACTACTCTTGGCTGTGTCCTTGAACACATAGAGACTCTGCCTACCATGTGATCAGATTAAGGGTGTGTGCTACCATTGCCTGACTTCTGTTTATGGCTGCCTATGTATGTCCTCTGACCTCCAGGCAAACTTTATTTATTAACAGACAAATAAAATATTACCACAGCGTTGGCTGACTCAAGCAAGCAGACAGAGGCCAGGAGCTGCGTCTTTGTATGCTGAAGCCTGCCTGAGAGACTGCAGGACTAGGAAGCCACCCACGTCTGGCTCCGTGTTTGTATGTTTAGAACTTTTTAAAAAGCCTTTTCAGGTCCTCTGTGGAAATATGCATCCCTATGTTGGACACCATATGTAATAAGTCTTTCTTGTTGGACTGTCTTTGAATCACCAGCCCCCAAGTAACGACATGGAGGCTTCTTATTAATTATGAAAGCTTGGCCTTTAGCTTAGGCTTGTCCCACTAGCTCTTATAACACGAATTAACCTGTTTCTATTAATCTATGTTCTGTTACATGGCTTTTTACCTCTCCTTAATTCTGTATGTCTGACTTGGTCTGCATCTGGCTGGTGTCCCTGCGTGCCTAGATTCATCCTCCTCTTTCTCTCTTTCCCTGGAAGTCCCGCCTCTAACTCCTGCCCAGCTATTGGCTGTTCAGCTCTTAATTACACCAATTGCAGCAATACATCTTCACACAGTGTACACATATCCCACAACATCTCCTGCCTATGACGATTCTGCCCTGCATTGGCCTAGGAGTGTTGGGCACAGCTGAGTGGTTGGTCTCACTACAGAAAGAGCTCTTGAAACCTCTTTCTAGTTCTAGGGCAATCATTGATCGACCCTTTCTCTAGCCTGTCTGGCTTCTCCCACTTTTGGGTGCTCGGTCAGAGTCAGGGTCAAAGGTGTGCTCTGCTGTTGCCCGTCAGTGGAACCACACCCATGGAATTCATCTCTTCCAGATTTACCGTGTGTGTTCAGGAGGAAGTTTTCAATAAACCACTATCCCTACTTTGGAGGATATAATGTAGCATGGCCAGCATCACGAATATTAAGAAGCAGACAGCAGCTGGATGAGGTGGTACACACTTGTAATCCATCACTTGCTGGCTGAAGCAGAGGAACCCCAAGTTTTAGGCAGCCTGGGCCATGTATTGAGATTCTGTTAAAAAAAATGAATTGTTTGTATCTGAAATACTTTACTACTAAACATTCATGTACAGCTTTTTCCCCCACTAGCCCAACCTGTAAGGAAGATGGTAATATTTTGACTCAAAGTAAAATAAAAAGTCATGATATTTTATTTATGATTCAGCTCTATTGAAATCCCCAGTTTCTCCTCATTTTCCCTTAAATTTTCATTTATAATTCAACAAACATTTATTTTGTACTTGTTTGTTGCTAGGAACTGAAGTACACTTAGGAAATGAGGAACAAAATAAGATAGACAAATATCGCATCTAAGAAATAGTTATCTTTTGTTAATTTTTCTGGATATTAAATTTCATTATTTTTCAGTACTGTACAGTCACATTAAGTTCTAAAATGTCTATGAATATAAAGATATGTGCAGTTTATTATACTTTGGCCTAGGTACATTTATTTTATGGTTTATTTCCATTTGAGAAGTAAGCCTAGATGTAGGGGTTATCCTTGATCTTAAACAGAGACTAGACTGGCACTGTTTATTGGGGGTTTAATTCATTGGTGATTAGTGGCTTGTTCAGAAGTCTGAAAGAAGTCTTGGCTATTTCAGAGTCAGGATGTAGAGAGAAAGCCTTAATTGTTTTACGTTTTTTACTTTTTTAGAGATGTATTTTAATTTTAATTTTGTGTGTGTGTGTGTGTGTGTGTGTGTGTGTGTGTGTGTGTGTGAGAGAGAGAGAGAGAGAGAGAGAGAGAGAGAGAGAGAGAGAAGATGTGAGTGCTGATGTTCTGGGAGGCCAGTCAAGGGTGTCAGGTTCTGTCTTTGTCACTGTTCTATTGCTTGGAGGAGACACCATTACTGAGACAACTTATAAAGGAAGGCATTTAATTGGGGGTTGGCTTACAGTTTCAGAGGGTTAGGCCATTGTCATCATGATGGGAAGCAGACAGGCATGGTGCCAGAGCAGTAGCTGAGAGCTTTACATCCTGATGCATAGGCGGCAGGTAGAAAGGGAGAGGGAGACAGAGATGGAGACCGACACATACAAACACACACACACACACACACACACACACACACACACACACACACACACATATACACACAAACACACAGAGCCTGGTGTAGGCTTTGGAAATCTCAAAGCCCACTCCTTGTAACATACCTCCTTTGACAAGGCCACACCTATTCCAAGAAGGCCATACCTCCTAATCATTCCTAAATCCACTAACTATGGACCAAACGTTGAAACAGAAACCTGTGGGAACTATTCTCCTTCAAACCACCACAGGTTCCCTGGAGCTGGAATTACAGGCGGTTTTTGAGATCCTGATATCCATGCTCAAATTTGGACACTGGTCCTCTGCAAGAATTGCAATCACTCTTATCTACTGATACATCTCTCTAGCCCCTGTATTTTTTTGGGGGAGGGAGGATGGGGGCTCATGTAGGCTGTCCTCAAACTCCTGATTCTCCTGCCTCCACCTCCTGTGGGTGGTGGGATTACATGTATGAGGCACTGTGCTCAGGAAGAGCATTATGTTGACCCTGTTATATGCGACCCTTGAAAAGCAAAGCAGCCTTTCAAACATTCATAGTCTCACTCATTCTCCCACCTCCATCCCAGGGACTGAACTGCTCCAGTTTTTATATTACTCTGCAAGTGATACTCCAACATCTTCCAGACCGTGTTAGGAGGTTGTAGCCTGCTTTTAAATTTCTACTTGCCCCCCACTCTGACACCTAAGGAGTTTGTAATACCATGTTTTAGGTTCTAGGCATGATGTATTCAGTGCAGGACAGTGGACCTCCACAGACTTATTGCAGAGAGGAAAGTTGTTACAGTATTGGGCAGAAATGCAAGAGTCTATTCTAGAGCCCTGGGGCAGGGGGGAGTGTAGTGGGTGGCCATTCCAGCCCCAATCACAGATACATTATACATCTCCAATCCTACAGGGGAGCACATGGCTTCTTGTGTTCTTTGCATATTAGTAAACAGTTTTCTACCTTAGTATCTTTATATCAGGTCCAGGGGCTAAATATGCTCAAGAAAAGGTACTTCATTTAGTAAATTAGCCACATTAGTCACCGCCTGAAAGGGTCTCCAATAGCCCATAGTCATTCTCCAATCTGTTTGCTTTTTGCATAGATCAAAAGCATAAATAGGTACATGACAAGAATTACTAATAGGTTTTCTGTAGCCAGATGATAGGTTTCTCTGCTGATTCAGTAAGCCAGATCAAGCCAAATTGAAAAAGTAGAGGAATGGGTTTATTTGAGCAGAGCAACTCCGGGGTGAGTTCCCTAGTCCCAGAGATCGAGGCCAGAGAAGTCAAATGCCCAAACTAAAGCAGGGAGCTTATATAGCCTGTAGGTGAGGGGTGATGACGTGTCTGCCACAAGCTGGGTTTGTGCACAAATATGGTCAAAAGCTGAGCACTTTAGGTAGAGACTTGAGCTGCTGGCAACTTCAAAACTGGGCATTTTGGTGCCTTTTCTTAGATGGAGATTCTCTAAGAGGGCAGGGTTTGGAGAGAGGTGGGGCTTCTCAGACCTTGCAGGAGTGAGCTGGAGGTTCCAACAAAACAATTACCACCCTCGAACACTTCAGGATTTGATAGTTCTCCCAGGGATGTGACTGCTTGTTTTTAGTTTACCGTCCTAAGAGAGGAAGTTGAGAGAAGTTGAGAGTCTTCTCTCTTGGTCGCTACTATCACGTACCCACATTCCATGGCCAGGAGTCCATATGGGAATTCTACCAATGGATGAGTCTGTATAATCCAATAGCACAGTCACCATACAACCTGAAAACTAACCACAGGTGGGACTGTGAACTCTTCAGACTTACGGTGAAGCAAAAGAGGCCAACTTCATTAGTCGTCAGCCACAGTCACCTCTATTTTGGTGAACAGTGGCATTTTATGGCCCTAGATGTAGAGGATCTGTGCCTTTTCAATAGTAGAGAGGTGAGTGTTGTTCTCTGGGGGAATCAAGACAAATGGAATGTGTGTTTGTTACGCATTCATTTCCAGCCCAGGATCTCTTAGAATAGGGCTAAGAAGAGCAGCCATGAGGTCGAACAGGTGGAGGCCGGCATTCTCCATGGCTGGTGTCCTTTCATGAGGTGCAGGTCCACAGAGGCTATCATTGTGTCAGCAGAGATTGGAAGAGTATTTTTTGTTTCACACATTCCCTGATACTTTTGAACCTGTCTCTTTAATGAGGAACGAGGAATGAACTGCACTGCGTTGGAAGTTGTCTGGGCTGTGAAATTCAGCCTCTGCTGATCCATAAACACAGTTAGCACTCCAGGAGCTTGTGAAACATCATCCTGAAGTGTGAAGCATACTTGTGGAAAGGAGGGTGTAGGGATTCTTTTCCTCCTTGGAGACTGACTCTCAAGAAATTTCAGACTTTATTATTTAGGTAAAACTTTGAACGTACTATGAACACGTAAGTTCCACTTGGGTACTATAGTAATGCAAACCATGATACCAGCACAGAACAGAGCATATAGACCAGGGGACTAGAAGGGATGACCTGGAAATAGACTCACACAGCTATAGCCACCTCAGTTTTCTTCAGAGTATTTAAAATTATATTTATTTCTTTGTTTAGGGTGTATGTGTGCACCCATGTGATGTGGTCAGAGGACAGCTTGGCAATCAGTTCTCCCCTTCACCAGGTTTGTCAGGCTTTGGTGGTGTCAGGCCTTTAACTGAGGAGCCACTTCCCTGGCCCCAGCCACCCGATGGTCAAGAGAGGCGTCAAAAGCATACGCTGGAAAAAAGACAGCCTCTTTAACAAATGGTCCTGGGAAAACTGGATTTCCACCTGTGAACAATGAAACTAGACCCCTGCTTTGGACCTTGAACAACTCAAAATGGACACAGGATCCTACAGAGGATCTGAACCTTAGAACCTGCACAGCCGAACAGAGTCAAGACTTTTTGTACCCTTTGAAAGGGACTCCAAGTAACACAAGAAATAATTCCTGGAGTTGATACATGGAATTCTGTGAAGTTAAAAAGATTATGCGTTGTAAAGAAAACAGTCACCATACTGAAGAGATAGCTTACAGAATGGGAAAAAAAAACTTTGCTAATTCTACACCTGACTGGTAGATTAATATCTCAAGTATATAAAGAATTGTAAACATTAAAATATTATTCAACTAATAGGCCAGTCAGCTAAATATATAGCTCTCATAAGAAATATAAATGATTAGTAAATATTTGAAGAAGTATTCAACACCCTTAGCTGCCAAGAAAATTAAAACTGCTTTGAGAGTCCATTTCATGCTAGTCAGATGGCTGTCATCAGAAAACAAACAACAACTTCTAGCAAGGATATGAAGGTAAAGCAACTTCTCTTGTACTGTTCGTGGGAGTGCCATCTAATACAGCCAAAACCTGAAACTAGAACTACTATATGACCCAGCTATACTACTCCTGGGTATATGCTGGAGGGGTTCTTAACACACCACAGAGAGACCTGTATGTCCATGTTTGCAGTACTATTCACAGTAGGTAAGACACGGAACTGGCCTAGAGTGCTGTCAACAAAAGGATGGATCAATTAAATGTGGTACGTACACACAAGGGAATTTTTTAGCTATAAGGAAAAAATTGTGACCTTTGTAGGAAGATAGATGGAACGAAATGAAGATTATGATGTTAAGCAAAATAAGCCAGACTGTCTTAGTTAGGGTTTCTATTGCTGTGAAGAGGCACCATGACCATGGCAACTCTTATAAACGAAAACAATTGGGTGGCTTACAGTTTCAGAGGTTTAGTCCATTATCATCATGGTGGGACATGGTGGAGTGTAGTCAGACGTGGTGCTGGAGAAGGAGCCGAGAGTGGACGAGGAGCTACATCTCGATCCTGTTGGCAACAGGAAAGTGGTCTGTCTCACTGGGTGTAGCTTGAGCAAAGGCGCCCTCAAAGCCCACCCCCACAGTGACACACTTCCTCCTACAAGGCCACACCTACTCCAACAAATCCACACCTCCTAATCCCTTTGGGGGCCATTTTCTTTCAAATCACCACACAGATTCGGAAGGGTACATACTGTGTGTTTTCTCTCATTGGCAGAAGTTTACTGTGTGTGTGTATTTGGGGGTCAAGGAAGTAGAAAGGAGTCAATGAGAGGGAGAAAGATATTTTAAGTGGGGTAGGGAGAGGGTGATGGAACACACAACGTGAGAACAGAGGGAGTGAGGACTTCTGGGGAGGATGGAGAGGGGGCAGTTCAGGGACAGGCAAATAAAACCAAATTATGATTAATGTCTGGAAACAGAGGAAAACTCATCTCTTTGTATGCTAAGAAAAATTTCAGACTTTCTTATTTAGGAAAAACAACATAATGAGATCATCTGAAACACTTGATCTATGCACATCTCATTGATTTCAAGCATCTTGGTTATGTAGGAACTATCTTTGAAATAATTTTCAGTTTCTTATATCCTCGTATCTTACTAATTGTGAATAAGTGAAATTACTTTATTACCTGTTTTTACTTGTAAGTTGGTAAAGGAGCTTTGCTGTCAGTGGCAAATGAGATTTTATAGAAGTTTGTGTGTTTATGTGAAATTTCTGGAAAAATGAAACAAGCTTGTGATGACAGGCAATCTCTGGTGGCCCAGTCTCCAGTCTTTCTACCCTTTGAGAATCCCTCACCTTTTCCTTGTCACTGTTTTGTAACTGTTCTTAAATAAAAATTTAAAAAGTGGTTTCCAGATCCACAGCTAACAATATTTTTTCTCACTTGAAGCTAATTTTCTGTTGTTAATGCATTAATGTTTTTGAGACTCAAAAAAAGTAGCTACAAATAGAAACAAAAGTTTGCTAGTAGTGTCTGAGCATATGGTTTGCAAAGATCCCAACATTAACTAAGTATGAAAATCACAATTCATCAGTCATAAAGTATATATTAGTCACACATTAGAGTGGATCCCCGTAACCCCAGAGTCTGGGAGGCTGAGGCTGGAGGATTGCATGAGTTTGAGGCCAGCCTATCCATCTAGTAAGTTAAGTTCAACTTGGGCTATTGTTTCATTAGGGTTGCTGGTGCTGCCACGGAACACCATGACCAAAAGCAAAGTTGGAGAGGAAGGGGTTTATTTGGCTTACAGGTGCATATCAATTCATCACTGGAGGAAGTTAGGACAGGAACTCAAACAGGGCAGGGTCCTGGAGGCAGGAGCTGATGCAGAGGTCATGGATGAGTGCTGCTTACTGGCTTGCTGTCCATGCCTTGCTCAGCCTGCTTTCTTATAACTGGGACCTCCAGCCCAGGGTCGGCATCACCCACTGACATGGCTGTACTTCAGGCCTCTTCATCCTCTGGAGCCTGTCAGTCCTAGAAAGTCTTTTGACTTATCAATCTTTCACTGGAATCTGCCATCCTGTCCTCTGTAAGCTTCCAAATGTTGTTCATCTCTCTACCTGCCCGTTTCCCCATCATTTCTTCCAGGCTTTCTCTTTTGCAGTTAATGGGACACAAACATCACTGTGTTCTGGACATCTCCAGGGCTTTCCATTTTCCTTTTTCTTGGTGACATTCACAGTGGCATCCTTCATGCTGCGTAGGAAGCCAGCTGTATTCCCTGCTGCTTGTCCCATTTCTGTTAGAGAAAACGGTCTTCTCACAAACGTCAGCAGAGCTTTTCAAGTCCATGCAGCGTTGTTCTGTTACTTCTTATGCCGCTCTTTCTACACCCCCACCCCCTGTCCAAACAGCTGTAACAGGCCTTTTACTTCCTGATTGGTCAACCCTGCTCAGCCTCGGAAAGTGACCTAGAAGAAATGGTGCATACACTCCTCTGTCCCCTACAACCGTATCCCATCACTCCTTTCCACGGTTACTTCTCCAGCTGGATTTCTGAACCCAGCCTCCTCTTCCTGCACTAGGACTCGGCTCTAGCCTCTCCTATCCTAAAGATACGCAGATGTGTTTTCTTGATTCTGCACCCCCTTACAATGGTGTTCTTACCCCACTCTTCTCTCTCAGTGTGTTTGTGTGTGAGTGTGTGTGTGTGTGTGTTTGTGTGTGAGTGTGTGTGTGTGTGTGTGTGTGTGTGTGTGTGTGTGTGTGTGTGTGTGTGTGTGTTGCTGGATTGGAACTCAAGAGCATCACATATTAAAGGGAAATGCTATACACCCAGCTGTGTCTCCAGCGTTCTTTTCACTTTGTTTTGAGACGGGCTCACTAAGTTGCCCAGACTGGACTTGAACTCACTGTGTATAGCCAGCTTGCCCCTGAAATTGTGGTCCTCCTGCCTCAGACTTTTCAGTAGCTGGGACTACTACGTTTTGCCTCACTGGGAACGGCTCCTTTGGCAAATTTTTACAGTTTTGAATTCTCTTCTGTCTGTCACACCTACTGTGACATTACTGACCTCACGCTCGATGTCTCTGTGGTGACAAAGTTGTTGTCATCGCTCTCTCCTGAAACGGTCTTTGCTGTTGGGTCCACTGAATTGTGTCTCAGTGTCAAAGAGCATGTTTGACTGCAGTTACTGCCCAGAACCTGTACTCTGAGTCTCACGTGGTTGTCACACCGCACTGTGTGATTTGTGAGGAGTGGACACCCGCCTTGGTCAGGCATCTCAGCATCATGTTGTCGTGTGGTTGTGAACAGTGCTGAGTGGGATGAGGCTCTCTCGAGGTTCTGTGTGGGGATAATGGCTTGTTGGGAAATACTCTGAAACACACAACCCTGATTTGCCCATCTGTTGTTCTGAACAGACAGATGGAATCCTGGATTCCCAAATGGGATTCTTGGAATTTTTTCTCTCCCCACAAAACTTTGAGACGCTTCCCCAGTACCAATGTCACGTCTCCACCACATTTTCTTCCTAGATGTGCTCTGAGCTGCACCCTGCAGCTTTGACTCTGGCTGGTACCCTGCTGTCCTTGCTGAGTGACACTTAGGGCTTCTCAGTGGCTCCAGCTTTTGTGGTCAGCTGAGAACCATTCAGAACCATATCTACAGACACACCTAGTTTCCAATAGGATGGCTTTCAGCTTAGGTTATATTCTTATTGATCAGTTCTCAAAATGATTACTTGACTTGGAAATTTACGAGGACACTGTTCTTGGAGGTGCAGAGAGAATTAGAACAGGAAATCCATGGCCCTTGCGTTTGCAAGCTGCTGGGAAAAGTCCTGTTGTGCTTGTTTTAATTCTAGCACAAGCACCATGTGGTACCTGCACATGGAGGGAGATTTCACGGAAGGTTTTGTGAAGGAGATGCCTGGAGAGGGAGCTTGGGGAAGCTTGAGGGATGTGCAGGGATTTCACTTGGTGGAGCCGACGGTGGGGATGGGCAGGTCAGGTGGAGGCAGTGACGTGGATAAAGGAGGAAAAAGTGTGTCTTATATACTGGCTTTAGCTGAACGTTGGCAGTTGATTGGTGGAAGGGCACATTGGAAGATAGAAGTGAACAGACGTGCAGCAGAGAACATCAGATGCTAGTCTCAGGAGTGCAGAGGGTAGTGCGTGGAGGGGGTGCAGGGATTGGGAACTAGCAAGACACATTGAGCAGCGAATGGAAAGTTGAAGATGGTGGAGGGGGTGAGATGGGAACACGTGTGACTCGTGGCTAGAGCAGGGAGGTGGTAGTGATGCAGGCTTCTCTTCAGAGTACCTGGGTTCCCCTCACTGTGCTCTGCTCTGATTTGGGGCCTTTGGCCCCTGAGCTTTTTAGACTTAAGACGAAACTCTGCAGGACAGACTGGGGCTGTCCTGATGTCCGTGGGCAGAACTTTCCCCAGGAATCCCCCGTCTGCTGGTTAGATCTTGCAATGGATTGAATTAGACTCATCCTGATAATCTAGAATGATTTTCCTAAAACTGCTCACAGACTTAAAGCACATCTGTAAAAACCTCACAGACACAGCCAGGTTGGTTCTTGATAAGTGACTGGGGATATACTCTAGCCAGGTTGATTCAAAACTGACTTTTGGACAGAATAGTCTCATGGAACCAGCTTCCCTTCAAACTGTTCCCATCCTGTAGGAGGCTTTCTTTTAGGCCACCAACCAGCTCCCAAATCATGACACGGAGACTTATTGTTAGTTATGAATGCTCGGCCTTATCTTAGCTCTTATTTTATCTCTTTATCTGTGTTTTGCCTCAGGGTTTTTTTACTTTTCTTTTTTCTTTAATCTTACTTTCTTGCTGTCTCCGTGGCTGGCAAGCTGATGGGTCCCTCTCTTTCTCCCTGTTCTCTTCTTCTCTCTCTAGATTCTTCCTCTTTATTCTCTCTGCCAGCCCCCCCCCATCCCTCTCCTGCCTAGTAGCTATTAGCTGTTCAGCTTTTTATGAGACCAATCAGGTGCCTTAGACAGGCAAGGTGAAAAGCAACACATCTTTATATAATTAAACGAATTCAGCACAAACAGATGTAACACATCCTTGCTTCATTAACAAAGGCAGCAGAAACAAATGTAACACATCTTCACATAGTTAAAGTAATATTCCGCAGCATAAATAAATGTAACACATCTTTGCCCAGTTAAAATAATATTCCACAACATTATCCTCCTACCCTTCCTATTTGGTTTTGAAGCAGATTCTGGTCATTATCTTTTCATCTATAAACATTAATAAGCACTTAAGCATAATCTGGAATTTTCTTTGAGGGCAGGGGTCTCTGTAGGCACTTGGTGCATGTACCTATTGCGTGCAGAGAATGTGGCTAGTGAGACTGAGGAACTCACTTTATTTTTTTAAAAATAGGGTTTCATTTAGACCTCTCTGGCCTCCAACTATGTATCTGAGGATGACCTTGAGCTTCTGATACTTCTGTTTCTACATCCCGAGCACTAAGACTACAGCTGTGCACCACCATGCCTGATACATGCTGTGCTGATGATTGAACCTAGGTCCTTGTACGTTCTAGGCAAGCACTCTACCACCTGAGCCACACCCTGGCCTGGAGCTGCATTTTATCTGTCTGTCTATCTATGTCTGGAAGGCATATATGAGATATATATGTATATATATATATATGTATATGCATCTATTCGTGTGTGTGTGTGTACATTACACATATATATGCGCCTATTCGTGTGTGTATATATCTATATATATTACACATATATATGCATCTATTCGTGTGTGTATATATATCTATATATATTACACATATATATGCATCTATTCGTGTGTGTGTGTGTGTGTGTGTGTGTGTGTGTGTATGTGATGGTGCTGATAGCAGACAGCAGCTTTGATGGTGGCTGTGAGGGTGGTTGTGATGATGGTGAAGGGTAATGACAGTGACAGCATAGCTAACTCCGAGTATCTGCTGTGGACCCGGAACTTTCTAAAGCACTTTGTATGTATCAACCCATTTCTTTCTCATAAGAGCCCTATAATGTAGATGTGTTATGATTCCCACCTTCTAGATTATTCAAGTAACTTCTCAAATATCACACAGCTGGTATCTTAGTTACTGTTCTGTTGCTGTGAAGAGACACCATGGCCAAGGAAACTTTTAAAAGGGAAAGCATTTAATTTGGGGCTCACCGTTTCATAGGGTTAGTCCAGGGCCATTATGGCAGGCAGCATGGCAGCAGTCAGGTATGGTACTGCAACAGGAGCTAAGATTTACATCTGATCCACAGCTGGGGGTGGGAGTGGTAGAGACAGAGACAGAGGCAGAGACAGATAAAGGAGAAGAGGAGAGAAGAGAGACTTGGTCTGAAATCTCAAAGCCCACCACCACCCTAGTGACTCACCCACTCCAACAAGGCCACACCCCCTAAACGTTCCCAGAACAGTTCCACCAACTAGAGACCAAGCATTCAACTATATGAGCCGATGGGATCGCTCTCATTGAAACCGCCACAGCTGGTATCAGAGTTGAGATTTAAACATGACAGTCTAGACTCAGAGTGTGATGCTTCTTGTTTTCAGTTTTATATCAGTTTGACACAAACTCAAGTCTGAGAGCGGGGAGCCGCAATTGGGAGGCGCCTCCATACATCTAGCTCTAGGTAAGCCTGTAAGGCATTTTCTTAATTAGCAATTGATGGGGGAGCCCATTGTGGGTGGAGTCATCCCTGGGCTGGTGGTCCTGGGTTCTATAAGAAAGCAGGCTGAGCAAGCCATGGTGATCAAGGCAGTAAGTAGTTCCCCTCCATGGCCTCTGCATCAGCTCCTGCCTTCAGGTTCTGCCCTGTTTGAGTTCCTGCCCTGACTTCCTTCAGTGATTGGCTATGATGTGCCCCAACTTGCTTTTGGTCATGGTGTTTCATCATGGCAATAGTAATCCAAACTAAGACAAAGCGATTTCTCTTTCTTTATTTCTCTGTCCTTTTTTTTTTTTTTTTAATGACACAGGTCCATAACAGATTCCCATAATTACAGACTACATCAGCATCAACCAAAGGACTTGGTTCTAGGAGCTGATCTCGGTGGTGGGTACTGTTGCTCAGTCTGAGTTCTTACCCCAGTGCTCCTTATCTCCACAGTTTCCTCTCAACACACTGAATGAGAAGTTCATGTTTGGCTGACTCCTAGGGACCTGGACATGTTTGAAATTATGAAGCCAAATTTGAACAAGTGTTTTTTCCAGGGCCGTTGGGAGGACAGAATCAATTAATTCTTCAAAGCACTTGAGAACCCTTAATGTAAAAGATGTGATGGAAAGTGTACTTGTCTGCAGTCAGCTCCTATTCCCAGCTTCTTAGTCATGCTTTGTTTATATGGCAGTCGCTTTCAAGTGGAATGTGTTCCTGCAGGCCACGCTCTGAGTACCACGCTTTTTGTTTAAAGTCACGTATGGATCAGAGACATCTTCTCAAAAGCCTGCTTAGAGCACACTCATCCTCTACAAAGTGTCTTGTGTCTTTCTAGACTGTTCTTTCCCTCTGGCCTGTGAGAGGTTTCTTTGTGCTGCCTGGACAGACGGACTGCTGAAACATGCTCTTTCAGGTGCATGTCCCAGGAGTGTGGCCATGCTGCAAGACCCAGGTATCTGGCCTTGGACTTGCCCTGCTTTGTATGCTCATCTGCTGAGTGGGGGCATAGAAGCTCTCCTGCTGGATCCTGGTGGCTACCGGCCCTTCACATAGATCTCTTCGAATCTGACTTTCATGCTTCCTCAGCCCAGGTGGCCACTTCCTCTTGCTGCTGTTTCAGCTTGCCAGGCACAGGAAAGGTAGACAGCGACATCAGTGGTGTGTTCGCCTGCAGTGGGTTAAACTGTTACTGATGGCACAGGGAACGTTGGTGTGACCGAGAAAAAGGGCCGAGAAAGTGTCTGGCACTGTGGGAGCTAAGGTGCCATGGGCCCCGCCTCTCCTCAGCCTGTCATTTCAGCCTCCAGAGGACCGTGCTGAACACAGTTTGTATGAACACCTAGCGGCAGCAGCTTTAGATATGATGTAAGATAAGGTGTGTTTTCTGAGTCCACAGCTCAGTGGGAAACAGAAGAGGAGGCCGAAGAGTTGCAGGGAGAAGGGACTGGGTGCATGCTCCACATCCACAATTGTCTCCTTGTTACTCGGTATCTAATCTTTCATGAGGATAGTAACTTATTAACCTCTATCTAAGGTGACGTTTTAAGTAGTCTTTAGGTTAGATATTTCGTAACCAGGTACTTCCATTACAGAATTTAGTTTTATCTAGTTTGTTTGTTTCTTTTTTGTTTTTGTTTTTCATGACAGGGTTTCTCTGTGTAGCCCTGGGTGTCCTGAAACTAGGCTCTGTAAACCAAGCTGGCCTCGAACTCACAGAGATCCGCCTGCCTTTGCCTCCTAAATGCTAGGATTAAAGGTGTGTGCCATCACTGCCTGGCCAAAATTTAGTTTCTAATTGCCACCCGTTTTGTGAATTGTCTTGATCTAGTTCTGTTGAATGAAGTAGTTTTACATACAGACATTGGAACAAATTATCTCACTTTTATTTATGCAATTTTGGATTACTGTGCAAAAATTTCTCAAGTTTTCTTTTTATATAGCATTCTATATAGGGTATCTAATTTTTCAGAGTATATAGTTAAGGATAAACATATAAAATCATTTCCTTTCAGGATTATTGGATGTTATCCATAAACAGAAATGCTTTTAATGCTTTGCCTGCTCTGCTCATTTGTGAGGCTGAGTCAGTATTAGGGAAGTCCTATTATGTGTTATTTCAGTTAATAAAGTATCAAATGATTTAGAAAGTCCACTTGATGGCCTCTGTTAGTAATACTGAGTTTTAGACTGACAGTGCCAGAGATACATGTGCAAGCATGGGTACATGTGTGTGCACTCATACTCCCGTACACAGCGGGATTTGAAATTTATTGCCTGGGGAATTAATAGGAAGCAGGTAAGCTACATTTGTGTCAATTTCAAATAGTAAGATCAGTATATTATAACTGAATACGGTGGATTATAGGTAGGATATGGAGATTTGATAGAGATTAATTCACTAAGTTAATTATGAATGTGAAGGCTATGTATGTCTTCCTTTCATCTGTCTCAAACTGGTGGCCACTGTGAGGCCACAGACCACGGGAAATGTGTGGCCTTTATACCTGCAGTGTCCACATCACCAGGGAGCCTGCCAAACATCCGTGCTGGCACCGCATCCCAGACCACCTGAATCAGAAACTGCAGGCGAATGCCCTGGCTTTACTAAACAAGGCCATCAGAGAGTTATCTCAGGTAAAAGCCAGAAATCCCCACAGGGGTTCCTGCGGGGCGAGTCTTCCTCCATTGCTCCCTCGTTCTTTATGTGTGTGCGTGTTTCTGTGGGTGCACACCTGTGGCCACTTGTATGTGAAGGCCGGGGGACAACCTTGAGTATTGATTGCTTCTTGGGTGCCGTTCTACTTTTTTTGTTTGTTGTTTTGTGACTGAGCCTCTCCTGGTCCTGGACCTCACTAAGTAGGTGAGGCTGGCGGGGCCGTGAGCCCCAGGGATCCACCTGTCTTTTCCTTACCCATGCTGGGTGGCAGCCGTCGTTGGCAAACCTTACTGGGAGAGTCAGGCAGTGAGTATTTTAGGCTCTGTGGGCTATGAGGTCTGGACTGCAGCCACATCTCTCTGCCTCTGACAATGTACGAAACAACAGAGGACTCCCTGCCCTAAGAGCTTAGGTGGGAAGCCAGCTATGGCCACTGCATTGTGCTTTCTTTCCCAGGCCACACACAAGCAGTCAGTCAGCATGTGCCTCAAATCCCCGGTGAATGCAATGACAAAATAAGGCAGAGCCAGGGGGTGAGTAAGGCTGGGGTTGGGGGGGGGAGGGGTGCTTTCTTTTGTTCACTGCGGATAGAAGATGACTCTCTGATCTGAAGAAGGTGGAGGAAACCAGAAGCACCTTCCCAGGGTGGGAACACAGGTGCTGTGGCCAGCGTGACCGCCTTGGGCTTGTTCAGGCATAGAGAGAGCCAGGGCAGAGATAGCAGTGGGGACAGGCAGTGAGAGATAAGAATTCACAAGCAGGCAGGGAGGGAGGGAGAACTTTGCAGTAAAGGAGCCGCCTGGGGGAAGTTGGGAGGGCCAGGAGGCTGGGCTGAGCAGGGAAGCCATGCCTGTGGTTCCTTCGGATGGCAGGGGAAGGGATGAGAAGGGATCTTCAGGAGTGTGAAGAGCTGGGGTCAACAAAGTTTGCTTTGAATCTTCTACCATGGGCAGACTTTTAGGCCCATGAAGAACACGATCTGCCTGTGCTTTGGAAAAGGTGACAGATGGTATATGAAGGACCAGAGATGGGGCATGAGGAGGGTGGAGGGCTTGCCCTGGGGCTGGTTGATAGAGACAGATGGTAGGTTCATGTATTTGGGAGAGATCCTGCAGTCCCATTAGGCTACCTGAGTTCTCCTTCATCTCACCATGTCTGTGGCAATGAATACTTGCTCTCTATCTTCTCTCGGGGAAACCTTCTGCTGTCCTCCTGGGAGAAACCTGCCCTGGTCACTCCAGTTGGAAGAACCCACTTCCTTCTCATTTTCATGGCTGCTGCTTCCAACGTGGGTCAGTTGGGGCCCTTTTCACATCTTAGATATTTTAACACTTGAGGTCAAGGGATTCTTCACTGGTACTGGGATCATAGTCTGTAGTGTGGCAGGAAGTACTCACTCAAGAATTGGCTTTGTGACCTTAGGTCAATGACTGCCTCTCCAAGCCTGCATTTCCTTATCTGTGGGAGGAGATGAATGTCACCAGTCTCCTGGGGTCTCTAGTCACAGCCTGCTCTGTTCAGGAAGCACTTCAGATAATGCCTGCAAATTTTAAGTGCTCACTCCATGTTTTAGTTGCAACAGGGCTTAACACCTGGTAAATAATAGCTGCTCAACAAACATTGACTGACAGGGGGAATGTGGTACAGATAGATTTTTGTGGCAGATGGACGCATACTGGCCAGACTCTGGTAAAGCTGACTGGAATCAGTGGCTTTGAACTTTGTGAGGATGAAATTGTGAGATTTCAGAGAAATTTACACACACACACACACACACACACACACACACACACACACACACACATGCACGCACGCACGCACGCACGCGCGCGCACGCACGCATCTTAGAAAGCTGTAAAATTCCAGGAGAAAAGATGATACAATGTCGTTTACATAGGCAAAAATGTCTGTATGCATGCATTAGCAGTATCAATGACGAGGTGCTTTTACCTCTTCCAGGATTTTGGTCTGACAGGTTCCACAGACGAACACTGAAGGGAAATAATTAATGTCAACAACGCACCTTGCTTCCAGATGGAAAGCTAGCTGTTGTGTTTGAATTCTCAAAACCCTTTGCTACACACACACACACACACACACACACACACACACACACACACACTGCTATTACTGTCTTGCGAGCAAGATTTGTGAACAGACTACAAAAGAAACTGCTAATGAAAATCTTGCTCTAACGAGGCCACAAGCTGATTTTGGAAAGATACAGACTTGATTTCATGTACTTCTAGAATGCTGTCTACTTACCATTCCTGCATCTCAACTTAAAAAAAAAAAATTCTGACCATTATTCATGGGGAATCGTGTCCTGGCTCCTCAGTGGCCCAGGCATGAGGCCTTAGGACATTGTGTTCATCAGCTTTCAATCTCTCACCCTGACTAGCTTTCTAATCATGCCTTGGATCAACTTAGTGGCAAACCCGGTCACAGGTCCCCATTTAGCCACAGATTTCCAGAAGTGCTGTCCTTCCATTGGGGATATCCTGGGGACAGTTTAATACCCACTATAGTGATAATGTGGAGTAAAGAGCATCCCACCACAGTGGAGCATTGTGAGAGGGGCAGCCGGAGCAGGAAGGATGGACAAATCAGCCTTTATTCTTGGAAAATTGTGAAGGAGATCGCTGCCGGTCCTGCTAAGCAGCATACAGGGAAACTGGGGACGACACCCCTCCTGACCCAAAACGCCCACCTGGTAGCCTTTTGGTGAGTAATGTCTAAGCCAGCATAGTCCCCGTTCCCTAGGTAACAGACAGCCATGCCCTTTGTTTGGTCCTTAACTTCTTGGTACAGAGCTCTTATTGAGGGAATTCTACCTGGAACTCTTCTTTACTAGGCTGACGAGGAAGTCCTGCTGCCCTACATCCATGCAGTTTGACTGCAGGTTAATTTGTTAATTCCACCACGAGTTAAACTTCGACTGTTCACTGCTTTGTCTCTTGCTCATCTCTCCCTCCTTCTTGGAGGACCTTCTCATTTCTTCCCACTTATCCAAGCCTTCCTCGTTCGCGAAGACTCGCCTTCTAGGGAGCTTTCCTGAAGCACAGGCCATCACAGAACACACCCCGATGGCTTAAAACAGTGGGGCAGGTGCCGTTCCCAGACAGGATGGCAGGTGTGAAAGATCTGTGCACAGCTGCCCGGTGGCTGGGCGCTGGCTGTGAGGAGAGAAATACCAGGTGTGATGGATGGGTCAGGACCAGGTTGCAAAGGGAGCTTGGAGATCAAGGTGTAGGACTTTGGATTTTGCCTTTATTATATCAAAACTCTACTAAAGAAGTTTAAACGAGACAACGTTAAAGTCAAACTTGGTTACTGAAATACTCTGGCCTCTGTGTGGAGGTGTGGAGGGAGGAGCAAAAACAGACGGGGCAAAATTAAGAGGCAGTTGTACCAAGGATCAGTGTGTTCCATAGAATAAGCCCGACTTGGAGAGATGAACGCAGCCTGCTTTACCTCGAATGCAGACTCTAGAATTGTGTGTGTGTGCATTTGTGTCTGTATTCGTGTGAGCCTATGTGTGCATGTGAGTGTGCTTGTGCATGTGTACATTTGTGTGCATGTGTGTGCACGTGTGTGTGTGTGCATGCACACATGTGTGTACGATGGAAATAGAGAGGCATGAGAAAGGAAGAAGAGATCCTAAAGGAAGGAAAAAAAGAGGGAGAAAAAAAGAGAGAGTAATAGAATACATGTGACATGAAAGCAGGAGAAGGGACTTTGGGGACCAGCGAGAGGGGGCAGGAGGGGTGGAGTATGTTGGTTGAGGAGGGGAATGAGTAAGAACAAAGTGAAATGACGTTAAGTATGAATAGGACATGACAACACCCGCTCCTTTGTATGCGGACTTCCCAATAAACTGAAAACAAAGTCAGTTTCAGTCACGGGGGGTCGGGGGTAGGGAGTGGGGGGGACACAGGGCGGTGGCGGGGACGGGGAGTCATAGACAGATTTATGTCCAGAATCTTGTCAAAATGATCCACCTGGCTGGCTGGCATACCTGGGCCAGATGAAATGTGTGGAGAATGTATTTGCCAGCCTGGATTGACGGGGTGGAAGCCTAGAAGCCCTGCACTAGAGGCCCTTCCTCATGTCCCCCTTCCCTTGACTGTCCAGACTTGGTGAGGGTTTTTTCTTTTCTTTTTTTTTTTTTAAAGGAAGCAGTAAGTGATATTTTCTGCATACAGCTTTGCATTGGTTTTACTTTTCCTGTTAAAATGTAGTAGAAGAATTCTTCTCTTAGGAGATGTTTGAGGAGGTCCCTGAGCACCGAGTCTCTCGGCGGCTTTGGAGTGGGTGGGTGTGGACTCTGGTGCAGATGCGCTGGGTTGGTTCCTTGTGCTCTGTGTCTCTCCCCTTGCTCTCCTGTGCTCACTGTCCAGCCCTGTTTAGCGGCTAAGGAGCTGTTCTGGGGCCAGGAACTCCTGTGTGTCCAGTCACTGTGCAGCCTCGGCTCCTTCAGCTGCCATAGTGGTTTGTTTTGTTTTTTTGGTTTGTTTTGTTTTACGGCACAGTATCTTTGTGGGAATGAAGACAGTTTGGAGGTGAGATTTTACACTAGTCTAGACCAGTGTTTGGTGAAGCAGTTCCCAAAGCTGCTTTCTCTCCTGGGTGTAACCTTTGGCCGTGCCCAGTAGGACATCTGTGAAACACCCAGACCCGTGGTCCTGTTTTCTTAAACTCGCTGCTGCTGTGGGTGCTCTGCAGACCCATAGCTGACCTGAGGTGGGTGCTGAGCAGGCAGTTTTACTTCCTCCCTGGGGAAAATCGAAGTTAACGCCGCCGCCGGAGTGGTTCGACATGTTCTCCCTCCTGGCTAATCAGAAGCCTTGCAGATGGCTGGGTTGCCAGGGAGGCACTTATGCAGAAAGAGCTGGTGACCTCTGTATTAGAAAAGTGGGATACGATTTTGCTGTCAGCGTGTGTGTGTGTGTGTGTGTGTGTGTGTGTGTGTGTGTGTGTGTGTGTGTGTGATTCAGTGTGTCTGTGGAAGAGAATAGGGCAGGAGAAGGAAGGACAGGCAGTTTCAGAAAGCACATTCTCCCTCCCAGCAGAGCCTTTCTGAGCCGAGGGGCTGCAAACACAGCATCCTGTGGTTCCGCTTGTCTGTCACTGTGCGTATTTGTTTCATATCCATCTGCACCTCATCTCCTGGGGCTTGGTGTCACAACCATTATCTGTCCATTGTGAGCTGCCTGCAGCGTTCCGTGAAGACCAGCGATGTGTCTCCTTAATTGGCTGGTGGGGTCACTGCTCATCGACATGCATGTTTCTGCCATCTCCCTGCCTCCCCTTCTCTCTCCTTGACATTCCTCTCCCCACCCCCTGCCCCCATGTAGTTTCTAGAAGGAGAGCAGGAGGTATCAGGGGTCTTGCTGAGGAAGGAAACCTGCTCAGGTGCAGCTTCTCAGCTGGTGGCTCCTTTCCAGGGAGCGATGTTAGCCTTTTGAGAGGGTTTCTATTTAACTCAGAGGAAGGAGATAGTCCTGTGGTTAGGGAGCTGTGGGCTCCCTAATGATTGCTGTGATCCTTGCTTCTGTAGGCAGTAGGAACTTGATGGAGTCTTGAGAACCATGAGGTATGCTTAAAAACCAATACCCACCATTTCTGTTCCCCTCCGCTGCGTGTTGTGTGTGATATGAGTCTCCCACTGTGCAGTCTGGAACCTGCAATCCTCCAGCCTCAGCATCCTGAGTGCTGGCCTTACAGGCATGGCCCAGTATTGCCTTGTCTTGACGGTGATCCCTTGATGGTAGGTTGTGATACCTTCAAGATAGGAGAGGAAGAAAGCCACCTGCCATTTGCAAATAGCCACAGAGTCCAGTGTTATAAACGCAAGAATGTGTTTCTCAGAAAATAGCGTTGATATTATAAAAGAAAACACAGCTCCACCAATCTGCCCTATTTTGACTTGCAAAAATTTTTTGGTTTTTTTTCCCCACGTGCAAATTCTAACTGTAGTTTTTATAATATAACGTTTGTTACTGAACACTATCAGTAGGGCAGAAATATAACATATCGGCCAGCTTTTCCAAACTACAAGGGGAAAGAGGGAAAGAGGGGTGGGAAAGGAAGTTGTGTTCTGGTTCGGAAGTGGAGGAAAGCTTTTGGGAGAGTCTGTGGATGATGTAGGAGCATTAGCGTCAAACATACCCAGAATTTTATCAAACAAGTCCCAGAGCCTTATCATGGTCTTGTAAAAACCAGAACTGACAGGTTATTACCGCGTGGTAGATATTTTTGCACTCTGAAATAGCGTGAACAGTGGCAGACACAAAAAGGAGTCAGAGTCCTGAGTGGTCCCCAGGCTAGACAATTAGTTCAAATGATGGACCTGGCTTGAGCATCCTAGATACGGGCTGGTGTGCGCTAGGTATTGCGGACACTTACAGCTTCTTTGTAGCAAGAATGGCTTAAAGGAGGAGAAACAGCAGAGTAAATGTTCTGGTTTGCTCTCTGTGGCTAAGTACCACGGATCCCATAACCCACAGATCTCTTCACTAGCTTTGGATGGACATGTAAATGTTTTTGAGCGATGGTGGGACACCCATTTGAGATTGGGTTCTTGGCTTGTAACCATCTTAAATCCTATAAGAGAGGCAGACACAGAGGGTTAAGGACCTTTTCCAGTTCACTTGATGTTTAGTGGGAATTGGAGCTTGAACGACACAGTCATTGTCTCTACTGTGTTGGTTTAAGGATTTGTGAGACGAGTTCCTTAGTGTACTGAAAAGGTGGCTTTCTCTCCTAAACATGGCCACTGACTTAAACGAGATCACAAGAGCAGAGGATCAAAATAATGTAGAAGTTTACAGAACAGAGAGTGTTCTCTCGGAGCCCTTCATGTTCTCATGGAGTCTTGGTAACGTTAGGAACTTGCACAGGGCCTGCTGTTGGACACAAGCTCCAGGAACACCGGACACATTGCTGTGTTTCCCCGCCCCTGCCTTTTAGCATGTGGAAGCTTCGTCAGCCCCTTTATCCCCTTAAAAATGACTTTAGTGAATGAATAGAATGTGCTCTCACTGCCGTCTCTCCGTTCTGCAGAGCCTGTTTAACATGAAATAGAGGCGTGATGGTGTGCCTCCGGCATTTTTAATGGTAGGGATGAGACCAGAACTGTCTGTGTGGTGCTTTATATTTTTAAAGAGAGCTTCCAGGTATGTTTTATTTGATCTTCCAAGACAGCCTGTGATGTGGGCTGGGCAGGGGCTATTAATTCCTTTTTCGAACAAGGACAGAGTTTGAAAGTGATTCAGCCGACTTGCTGAAGGTCACATAGCCTTGCACAGACCTGTGAGGGTGGCAGGTACCCTACCTCTCATTCAGTAAGGCAGGCAACCCCCTGGACCACTCTTCACCTTTTGTGTTCAGCTGAGGGGAGGATTAGAGTGCTCTAAGTGTTTCCCTCATGGAGAGATAGGTTTGCTCGAAACTGTCCACATTCCTTTTCCTGTTAAGAGTGACATAGATTTCATTTTCAGGACAGTTCCTGGGATGAGAGTTCTGTTCCAGGCCACTGAGCAGATAGAATCAGGAAGAGCGAGGATGTTTCCGTTGTAAAGGACATGGGCAGTGAACCAGATGTGGGAACTGTGGATCTCAGCATCTTCATTGTTCAAAATGGTGACTGGGTCTTAGGTGCTGTCTGGCATTAAAGATGAGGATGTAGAGTTAGAGAAAATAGTGGCATTTCCAGTTCCCCCAGTGAGTTAACTGCTGAGCCAGGGATGAGTAGGCGAGGCCTGTAATAATGTAATTAGTAATCAGAACTGGCATCATCCTTTTTCTAACTCAGGAAAATCTGACTTTCCAAAACCTGTGATTTAGGAGTTGGTGATTCACGTTATAAAATGATTCATTATGTCTACTTTAAAATCTTTTAGTGCCTTTGCACTCTCTTCTAACAGATTAGCATTTAACTGAAAATTGTAGGGAGCTAAGCTGTTTTATTAGGTATTTGGCTATTGAGGATTAATGAGAGCTTCAGAAATTTTAGACATAAAAGAAGTAAGTGAATTATAAGATTGCAATTTTACAAATTTTCTTTCCTCACAACCTCTCAGTTGAGCATTGGATGCTTACAGGTTTAAGCTGAATGACATTTTTTTTGCACGTCAATCATTTTATTACCCTACATCAATCATATAAAATGATGTGTTTCACTCAGACGTACACGAACATACAGAAAACGCACTTTGATCCTATCTAAATGCCCATCGTACTCTGTTATTCCCATGTACCATTCCCATGATCCTCTTTCTTCTCTAGTAGAACATTTTCTTTTCTAAAAATTATTTCTTTTTTGAGATGATAATGTAATTACGTCATTTCTCCCTTCCCCTTCCTTCCTCCAGACCTATCCCATAATCCCTCCTTGCTCTCTTTCAAATCCATGACCTCTCTTTTCATTGATTGTTGTTACAGACACATATGTACATGTATATACATATATATCCCTAAATACGTGAATGTGTGATGTTACTCATATGTGTGTTTTCAGGGCTGACCATTTGGTGTGCTCTTCCCTGAAGACTGTTTCTCCCCTCTCGGGGTTCCTTAGTTGCCTGTAGTTCCTTGTGTAGGGTTGAGGCCTGGTGTGCTTGCCCCCTCCATGCTAGGATATCTACTGTTGGTCCTTCTCCTGCTCATGTATAGGCAGCCATGTTGGTGAGATTGCGTGGGAGTAGCTTCTGACATCACTAGGAGACACAGTCTCACAGCGAATCCCGTTCCTCTGGCTCTGAGCAGTCTTTCTGCCCCTCTTCCTCGGTTCCCAAGCCTTATGTGCAGCAGTTGTGTGCACATGTATCCATTGGGACTGGGCTCCACGGCTCTGCATTGGGTTGGCTGTGGTTTTCTGTAATGGCCGCTGTCTGTTGCAGAGTTTCCTTGATGAGGGGTGAGGACTACACTTACTGTGGCTCTAAGGACAAATATTTAGAAGTAGTTAAGGATCGTGCTGGTTTTGTAAAGTAGCGGTTGTGGGTTCTCCTCCAAGACCCATAACTTCACTGGCTATGGGTACTTGGCTGGGTCTCTAGTACCAAGCAGGCATGGTTTCTCTCTTGTTCGGTGGGTCCTGGATGGCATTTTAAAGCAAGTGGCTCTGCCACTGAACAGTGGGGAGAAATGGCTTCTGGTCTGCCCTCTGGTTATGAATTGACTCTAGGGTATATTTAAGTTAGATCCATTTTGGTGCTTGTATGACAGTATCCACAATTGCTTTATTTGCTGAGAAATAGTTTCTGGTATAACCAAATGGAAAACAGTTACATGGTATCCAACCCTTTATTGTTCAGAAACATAGCCCTTTATTCCTAATACTATGTTTCTGAAAATGTCAGAGTCTGCCAAGATCTTCTGATCATCTTCTCCCATACTTTTTAGCATCTTTTTAAAGGACTGCAACTTGTCTGAATTTTATAGACAAAAAAAAAAAAGAGATAAACTAGAGGCAAAGTCAATTCACAGTGGAGACATCACGTGATGCAAACCTTTTTCGATTGCCTGGGCAGCCCGTTGCCAGCTGGGGTCCTGCTTGGCCTTCCTGCCTCTTCTTTATTATTCAGGGTAATTTACTGAATGTTTACTGTACACCAGGTTATTTATATTTAGAGCTAAAATTTGTGGGTTGCAGTTCTTATCACAAGAGAAACAAATGTCTTGCTGCACAAGTGTTGATAAGTTTGAAATTATTATACTGTAAGAAGTAGTAAGATATTGTATAGAGTTAATGGATTTGAACATGAGGTGCTTCTTGTTTTTTAAAGGCTTTGACTACAGCGTTTTCAGTTTGTTTTCTTCAACAATGCCGTTTCTAATTATTCTGCTGAGAAACATGGTTCTCCCGTGTCTTGGAGTATTTGGGAAGGAGTGGGGTTAGGAGTCTAGAGCTTGCTTTTACACAGACTCACTTCTGGTTCCGGGGCATTCCAAGTCCTGCAGCCCGCTTTTCTCAGCCTTGCTTTCCCTGTTTGGGAACAGGGCCTATGGCTGCCTTGTCATATCCAGTTGTGAGACTTAACTGATGTGAAAGCCCGTGTAGTGTGCAGTCGCCACGTGCGCTGGGTCATGGCGTGAAAATACTGGTCTGTGATGCAGTGAGGGCTCTTTGTCTCTGCAGAGTTTTGGTGGGATGTTGAACTTACGTGGCATAGATACGTAAGCACAGGAGTAAAGGAAGTGGGAGCGGAAGGAAAGGAGACTAGTGAGTTCGGGAGAGCCCAGCGGTCCTTTGTACCGTGAGCTGTCATGCATTGCTGTCACGCATTGCAGCCCTTCTAGAAGTTCTGAAGTAAGAAGCAATGAACGAAAGGGCCATGCTGGACCAAGAGCCTGTCTGCGGAGGATGGCGGAGTAAGAAAGTTGCAGATTTTGAAACCGTTCTACTCATGTTCTTTCCTTTCTCTGCCTTTTCAGAAATTTGAGATGCAAAGAAGCACTTCGATTTACTTTGTTTTACAGCTTGGCCCACAGTCCTCTCCAGGACTTATTACTTTTCCATGAAGCTGGGAGGCTCTGTTGGAGGGGGCTTCATCAACAGTTGTGCGTTGATTGCACATGCCTCGAGGAAGTCCCCTGATAGCCCTGTGATGAAGTTATTTTGGGTATAAGGTTGGGTATACCTTCCAGTTGGCTTGCGGGGTAGAGACTGACCAAATGACCAGGAGATGATGGTGTTAACCGAGGGAGAAACTGATTTCTAAGCTCTTCCTTCGTTCTACAGCGTTCTCCGGGCCACAGCTGAGAAGAAACTTGATGTAGTTCAGTCATCTCATTCCACATATGTGCGCTGGAACTTCTGTAGCAGTTCAGTATCTTTTGTGATGTTATTTTTCTTTTGTATTTTTGCTTTCTTATGAATCTGAAGATCAAACCCAGGGCCTTGAACGTGCTTGAACACTCTATCACTGATGTTCTTCTTTTGTGTTTTCAAAGCCCTCTTTCCCTGGGTGAAAAATACACTCTAAGTCTTCCTTTGGTTGTGGTGTAGTAGAGCCAGGGTGGAAAGGTTCCCCCCATCAGTGACTTGACAGATGTTAGATGTTATAAACATTATTTAAATAGCCACAGGGCCAGCAAGATGGTGTGTGTTGGGTGAGGGGGTTTCTGCGCATGCCTGGTGTATTAGTTACCTTTCATTGTGACAACATTACCCTGACCGAAAGAGACTTATGGAAGAATGTTTTGCCTGTGGTTCCCGTGGGAGAGTCCATAGTGATGGAGGAGGCATGGCAGCCTGAGGCTGGAGCAGGAAGCTGGCTGACCACATTTCATCACACAGGGAACTGAGAGGGAAGACTGGGACAGGCTCTACATTCTCAAAGTCTACCCCTGTGACCTGTTTCCTCTAGGAAGGCTCTGCTCCTAAAGGTTCTGTACTCTCGCCTAACAGCGGCATAAGCTGGGGTCCGGGTGTTCAAATACATGAGTCCATGGGGGATATTCCTCATTTAAACCACCATTCCTGGTAACCCGAGTTGATCTTAGGACCCACCTAAAGGTAGAAGGAGAGAAGCAATTCCACAAAGTTGGTTTAGACATCCACATTCTCTGACCTCCACATGCCCGCTGTGACACACGCTTCCCCCACAACACTCACGCACATGGTGATAAAAAGTAGATTAAAAAGTGGCTGAACACTGGACAAGGTGAGCTGTGTGTAATTTAGGAGAGCGCATTTTGCCAATAATATAGATAGTAGCACAGCACTATTTATAGTAAAGCAGTAAAGCAGTTGCAGGATTTTGTGCTCAGAGAGCATGCATCTGCTTTTCTTCTACTCATCTGCAGAAATGAGCTGTGGAGGATGAAATGCCCTGGAGAATGCATTCTTGTACAAATTACTCAGTCACCGTGTTCCTACAGGAAAGGTGGGAAGAAGTGGAGGCTGGGAACAAGGCTTTTGGGAATCCTTTCCTTGTGGGCTTTTCTCTTCCAATTCATTTCTGAACACCCAGTGCCCTTTGGCCTTCCTACCGGGAGCTGCGAGTGTCCCAGTCTTGTTGGTTACCGTTCTTCTGGTCAGTCTGTCTGTCCTGTGACCCCAGACCTTTTGAACTGTCTGTTACCCTAATAATGTAAGAGTAGATTGGTGGCTGTGAGTCTCCTAGGTAACTGTCATGCTTCTAAGCAAGACTGCAGAGACCCTGGAGGTTCTGCGACCTGAGGTCCTTGAGACCTTTTCCCTTCAGCTCCTCAGTGTCCCTGTGGGTGCCACCTCAGATGTCTTCACTGGGTGAGTGAAGTACTGGGGTGCCTCAGATTGCTGAAAGAGGCAGAATGGGGATCTCTGCAATCCTCCCACCACTTTGTGGGCCACTGAATGACATGATACTTCTGTTTATGGTGTGTGTGTGTGTGTGTGTGTGTGTGTTGGGGGTAGATACTCTATAGATGGAATTCAGGACCTTGTGTGTGCTAGATAGATGGCCTGTCTTAAATACATTCATGAAAATAAAGGCTACCAAAGCAGCGTGCATTGCCTGTGCGCAGGGACCCCAGGCACAACCCTCTCTTCCAGCCTCGTTGCCTCTGGGGCCCTTCCTTCTTTTCTGGGTTCACCTACCCGCCCAGGCTGTAGAAGAAGATGCCCCAGGAGGGAAGCAGGCTCTTAAGAAGCATGCCAGGCCCTTTCTTCCCCGCTGCTGCGGTTTTAAAGCATTGACCTTTTGTAGGAAAGCTAGTTATTGAAATGACTTTCGTGAAATGTTTTCTTCAGTCACTCCGGGGTGATAAATGTTAAGAGGGAAGTTATAATGTGCCACATATCCAGAGTTTCAGTGGAATCTTGTATTATGTTGTAGGGTAGAATATAGATGATCCGTGTTGGGGATTCACAGCTGCCTTTTCCCACACAGCCTTCCTCCTCACTGATCCCTTAAGAAAGGACAAAGGGACTAGGGATTGGACAGAGGCTGGAAGAAGGCACTTCTGAGAGCAAGTTGCAGGCTGGCCAGAGTGAGGGAGGTCCGGGACTTTTGAGGAGCCAATTAAGAAATGATGAAGACTTTATTTAACGTTATTGAAATAATTTGAGTCTTACAGAAGAGCTGAAGGAATAGATGCAAAGAACTCTGTATACCCTTCACAATGGGTATGATTGTTAACGTTTCACCATAGAAGCTTTATCATGATTTTCTCTCGCACTAAAACATTGGTGGGTTGAAAACACCGCCTCTGGGTGTTTTATTGTATGCTGTCCAGAAGCAAGGGTCCCTACTCCACAGTCATGACACAGCTATCCATCGGGAAACTTGATACAACAGCCTCCAGCCCACAGACTCCAGTTGTTAGTCTTGTCCTTTGGACCAGAATAGGACAGCCTCGGGGTGTCTGTTGCATATCCACCCATATGTTTCTGAGGCCTCTTCAATTCAGCGGCTTGGTCCCTTCCTGACTGTACTCTTTGAAAGAGGCGAGGTGGTGTTATGTTGTAGAGTTCTTGGGCTTGGGTGTATCTGATGCTTCCTGCTTGTTACGTTTTTATATGCTTTCTTCTCTAATATGGTTTTTCACTTGTTAAGCATTAAAAGGAAGGTCCAAGAGTTGCTAGTGTTTCATGTGAGGTCTGGCTGTCCTTCGTGGAATATCTATTAGGCAGAGAACACTAAGGCTTGTGCAGTAGTTGAAAGATCTATGGTTGTATAGTTGTATAACAAACCCCCAAACATGGGTGAACAGTAGTCATTCATTCTCTTACCTTTCACGATTGGTAAGTTGGGACAGTGAGCAAGACCTAACACTGACTGCCATCCCTGATGGTGCTCTTCAGTCTGCAGCCTCGGATGTCTTCATCCGTATGTCGGGTGCCTGTGAAAGAGCCCCACTTCCATATTTTTCTAACTGAGTAGTAAGGTAGGACTGCTTCTGCCGTAGCTTCGGGCTCTGCAGCAGCAGTGAGGGGCAGCCATCTGCAACAGATGCAGCATCATTTGTGGAGAACTCGTGTGGGAATAGTCACAGGCTAGCCCAGAGAGAAGGGGAGGACAGATTCCATCTCATGATGGCAAGAATCGAGAAGTTTGCAGTAGTCTTCATTACACTATAGCTTGAAAGAATTATGACTAGAAGATGAGTGGATCTTCAAACCTTTTTCTTAAACCTTCTATATAAATATGGAATATGATTCTTGTGCCTTCTCTTGGGCTCTTTTCCTTCTGTTGATTTGTTCTGTCCAACTTAGATGTGATAGTTTTGGTTTTATCTTATTATATTTTACTTTATTAATATCTCTTATAAATCTGTTCTTTTCTAATGAGAGACAGAAAGGGAGTAGATCCAGATGGGAGGGGAGATGCAGAGGAACTGGAAGGAGTGGGGTGTGGAGGACACACAATAATCAGGATATATTATGTGAGAAGATAATCTATTTTAAATAAAAGGGAAAAAGATAAAAATAAGACAGTAGAATGTTTTGTTAGTATTAATGATAGTGCATTGAACGATTATAAAATGTCTTTAAAATTCAAATGAGTTCATTCACATAACCATATATAATTTACTGGTTTGTTTTTTATAGATTTCATGCTATGGCCTAGGCTAGTGCAGAATTTATCATGTAGCCCAACATAGCCTCAAACTCATGGCAATCCACTGGCATCAGGTTTCTAGGTGTTGGGATTACAAGAGTGAGCCGCCATACCTGGCCTCAAATATCTATTTTAAGAGAATGTATTTTTATAGACTGGTGGCTTATTGCATGTTTTCCTGCTTTGTAAGGCTTGTGGGAAATAATCATCTTGATGTTTTAGAAAATTAAAGCAAGGTTATCAATGAATTTTCGAAGATTTCATTGTAAATAGAACCCATTTAAAAAATACAAGTAAGTAAAGACTGAGTGTGTTGTGTAGCCCATACCTGTGACCTCAGCACCCAGGGAGGCAGGAGGATCCCATGTCACAGAAAGATCCTGTCCCGGATAAACAAAGAACAACTTGAAAGGTCATGTTATGACATTGTCTTTTTATTGTTGTTTCCAGCCTGTAAAGAGTATAATAGGCAACATAAAGGTTCTGAAGCATTTTGTATCTCTTAGCATTCAGAAACTTTCGTCATTAAAAAACTTCCTAACCCTTTTTGGGATGCCATAAAATCAGGTTTGTAGAAGAGTTAACAAAATTAAGTCACTGAATGCTGTTCACTCACCCACCCTCAATGTTGCTCTTCTGGAGTTAAACTATATTTGTCATAACAAGGGCATTAACAATTTTAGTAACTAAACTACAGATTACTTCCGGATTTTAGCACCACCCCCCCTTCCAATATCAGTTCTTATTCTGAAATCCAACCTAGGACACTACAACAGATTTACAAAGATTAATTTTTGAGATCCCGGACTTCTTGAATTCGACACATTTTTGTGAATGAAAATTCACCTGTGTTGCAGGCACTAATATTTATTTAGTGCAAAACTCAATGGACTGGACTGGGCTTTAAACTGGTCATGGAAAACAGCTTCCTGTGGTCGTTCCGATTTCCACTGGCACAGTGTGGCGCTGTCTGTCGGTGGCGAGCCTCTGAGCAGCCTCGGGAACGGTTTCTCTCTGTCTCACCTCACTAGTGACATTTTACAGGCTCCCGCTGTCACGTGACCAGCAGACATGCAGGAAGAAAATGGCTGTTGTAGTGGCAATCACACTGCCTTGCTTCTGTTCTTAGACTGTCAGCGAGCTGCCCTGTGTGTGGCCTGTGTGCAGCTGACCCTTGGGTCCCGTTTCCTCATGTATAAAACGAGGAAGGGCTGGGACAGAAGGCTTTCCAGAAATAAAAGGATAAAGAACATTTCCTATTAAAAAAATACATATATATTATATATGTGTTATATATAGATATATATCACCAAGAATATAGTTTTGTCTTCAGTATAATGGAGAGATTCCTAAGCTGCTTAGTTTGGAGTTTCTACACTATTTAAAATTATTGAGGACTTTTGCTTATATAGATTATCACCCATGTATATTTACTACTGTTATAAATTAAAACTGAGAAATTAAACTAGTTCAAGAGGGAGTAATGGAATATATATATGTGTGTGTATGTATGTATGTGTGTGTGCATGTGTATATATGTGTGTGTGTGTGTGTGTGTGTGTGTGTGTGTGTGTGTGTGTGTGTGTGTGTGTGTGATGAAGACATATGGGAAGAATAGAGGACTATTTTGAGGAGGAAGAGGTCTACTAAGGGGGAAGAAGAAGGAGAGGGCATTGGAGCATATACAAACAAAACACAATGATTTGTATGTATGAAAAAGTCACAATAAAAGCCACTTCAGCCGGGCGGTGGTGGCGCACGCCTTTAATCCCAGCACTCGGGAGGCAGAGCCAGGCGGATCTCTGTGAGTTCGAGGCCAGCCTGGGCTACCAAGTGAGTCCCAGGAAAGGCGCAAAACTACACAGAGAAACCCTGTCTCGAAAAACTAAAAAAAAAAAAAAAAAAAAAAAAAAAAAAGCCACTTCACATATGTTAGCCAAAAACTTCATTAATAAAAAAAAAAACTATCTCATTAAGTAGCACATGCAGCAGGACATGGTGACATATGCCTGTCATCTCAGTACTTGGAGGTAGAAGCAGAAACTCAGGAGTTCGGGGTCATCCTCTGCTATGTGGCAAGGTCATGGGCAGCCTACGCTGCATGGGACTACGTTTCAAAACAACAGTAACAACAACAACACACACACAATTACAAAACTTTCATGTCAACAAAATTGTTTTCATAAACAATTTCATGGTTCTTTTTGCAAAGCAAAACAATGTTCGCTTTGTAATTTTACAGATTCTTTACTATCTGACTTAATCGTAGATGGCTGGATTCTCTTCCATTTAATGTTATCTGTGGTGACATCAGGAAGCATATCAATGCTTCTAAAAGAAGGAGTGTGGAATGATGACTAACTAATAACAGCTGTTCTGTTTATCTGTTTGAGATAGGGCCTTCCTCTGTAACCCAACTGACCCTGAACTTCTCCTGCCTCTGCCTCCCGAGTGCTGGGGTTGCAGGGGCAACCCACACTGGAGTACTGTTGATTTCACAGACCATGGAAGGTCCCTCATGCCCTCCATGCCTTGAGAGTAGATGGTGTCACAGAATGAGTTGGGGCTTTAAGTCAGACACATTTGGGTAGAAATCCTCTCTGATTCCTTTCTTTGTGGCAGTAACCATGCTGCTGGTACCCCTTCCCAATTCTTGTAAAATAGGAATAAAACGCCCATTTCACATAGCTTTTGTGAAGATGAAAGTGTATGAAAGCATTTAGTATGCTTTCTTAAATATAGAGGGCTAGAATAATGTACTCTGGTTTGTTCTTTGCTTTATTGTAATGTGAAATGTGCAGGAAAGAATGAGTTAGGTGGGGAAAACATTGTAAAGCACAGAATCACCTTGGGAAGTAAACAAATCAAGTTCATTGTCTACAAAGATGGCAACCTCTGCTTTCTCCAGCCACTCAGTTTAGGTTCATACCAATGCTCCTGTTGAGAGGAGAAATCTATTTTGGCTCTTTTCCCTTCTGGGCTGACCTTGTGACTTGTTTGAATCAACAGAGCACAGCAAGACTGACGCTGTCCAGCTTCGGTCTGTGTTCTCTGAGCCCTGACTTACCTTAGAGTGAGGCCTCTTGCTGGAGAGACTTATAAGGCAAAGGGAGAGGATGAGCCACCCCACCCACTTCAGGTGACTTGTCAATGTGTGAGTGAGGTCACACTGGGTTCTTCAACACAGCTGAACAAACACTAGCTGTCTTGGGCTCTGGCCAAGTTTGGACCATGAGCAAACGATTGCTGTTGTATGCTGCTAAGTTCTGAGGTTGGTGTATACCAATAAAGAGTTAAAATCTTAAAGACTGAGAAAAGTTCATTCTAACTTTTTTTTTAAAAATCAGGATACACAAATTGTATATGAAAGAAATAGCAGCTTGAAAAACACCTATATTTTTTCCATGATGAAGGGTTCTCTTGGTAAATGAAAGTGAGGCTTGCACTTACTTAGAAGCCATCAAGAGCTGCTTATCTTGTTTGCCTGACAAGAGATTCCCATTGATGCCTGAGAAGTGCTTTCTCCAAGTCCCTACTTACTGTACCTACTGGACGTATGCTACAATACTTAGTATGATTTATGTTTTCATGGAAATCCTTTTGTTCAAAATAGTAAACAAAGAGTAGGTTTTCACAAGCACAGCAGTGAAGTCCTTTGCAAGGCTCATTTTCCCTTTGCGAAGGAGCAAGCTGTCTCATTGAATGCAATAGTTATCATTCTGTGTGGCTGGCCAAAACCTGCCTTTCTGGTTTGTAAAGTCACGTTAATCTGCAAAGGTGTTATTACTCATTTGAAGGATCCTTTGTTCTGGTTAAAAGGCCCACTGGTGGTATTTCCAAATCAGCTTGTCCTCATTGGGAGTTGTTCTCAAAGACTATATCTGGGTCTCTAGAAACTGTTGTTTCCAGAAAGTCACTGGAATGGAAACAGTCTGTGTCTATTTGCCGAGTCCTATGACATATAATTCACAATCCAGAAATGCCACAGGCAGCTTCTTCACTCTCATTGTGAAGTCAAATGAGTGTTCTGTAACATTTAAGATTTTTCTGAGTTATTAGAGGGACGATGCTTTCCTTATTTGCTTAACTGTCTTATGCCCAGTCTTTTCCGTTTTCTTAGTGATGGAAAACAGAATTCTTCTTGTCAGGGGTATTTTATTGCATGGAAAAAATTATACAGCTTTACATATTATATGTAACTTAATTTCAAGACCCTCTAATTTTTTATGAATTTCAAGCATAAGATACAGAGTTCTTTTTGTATATTTAGACTATATCGAGTCCCTTGGAATTATATGTCACTGAAACAGAGGGGACGTTTTTAATTAAAAGTGAACTGAATTGATTTTGCTCATCTGATGTAGCAGGATGGCGAATCCACTCGTTACCTGTTTACTGTCCTAAATCTGATTGGCCAGGAAAAATGGAAGCTTCATAAGATAGGGGAGAAAGAGTCCAATGTTTTCATGATATTTTTGTTTTTCAGTTGTTCATTGGCTCCTAGTATTCATTCAGTGAGCTTTTAAGGTATCTTGACAGGATTATAAATTATTAGACTATTCACAAAGGAAGTGGAATATAATAGCCAGCACCTGCTTCCAAGCCATCTGAAATTTATTGTTTCTTGGCTTTTTGGATAAAGGTCAAATGTGGAATTAGTAGAAAAGAGATGTAACAGATGAACTTAGTAAAGGTCAAGAAGATTAAGAGACAAGCAAAATCAAGAGACTTCGCAGGTTTGGTCATAACTAAGCTGAGACCTCAGAAGCATCCTCCAGAGAAGGGAACATGACCATCAGGCCAGGTACAAGGGGGGACCCCTTAAAGTGGGAAGAACCCCTTTTCTGATAGTTGAATTCCTATTCAACACTGTTGTGAGAATCTCACGAGTGGAGGCCAATTATTACAGACAAAATTTTGTTTATCTATTTAGAAAACTCCTTAGGCATGTTGCTAAGTGCTGTGGTTGTAATTATATCTTCTGCGGCTTCTGGATTTCTCTTAGAAATATACAGGAAAACTGCAGCAATGCTAACTGCAATCACATCCAGGCCTTTCCTTTGCTAAGAAAGAAGCAAAGAATCAAACTTTTCTTAAATTTCAAATGAAAGTAGCCGTCTGGTTTAGGACTGAAGGGCTTGCTCGTCTTGAGGGCTGGGGGAACTCGGCTTCCACAGTGGAGTCTCATGCCTGTGATTGGTTTGCCTGATGCTGTAAGGACTCAAGAAGAAATCAGATGCAGACATCCTGAAGTGACTGTAAATGGGAATAAAGCGACAGCTTACACTTTACCGCCATGTTCCTGTCTTGTCCCCACACATTTCTTTACAACATCCACTGCAGCAGATGCCAGATGCCTAACAGGGTAGCCTCATGGACCCAAACAATGTAAAGCCTCTCCTCTACTGCTGTATCTGTGGTTTTTAAAGATATGTTACACAGGTAATACATGAAACTGGGTCTCTCTTTGTCTTCCTTCAGAGGTCACTTTAAGATGATTTTTTTGGTCACCCCTTATTTTTAATGTCTCTAGGGTTTTGATGGGCTTCCCTCATGACATCTCTTTGTACTCCATGTCTTCCTTTCCTCTGGTGCCTATTAGTTTACTTTTCTCCATCTTTCAGAGAGTAATAATTTGAAACTGGGGTGTAAGCTCAGTTGGTAGAGTGCTTGTTTCTTAGATTTGAGCCACAGAACACATAAAACATCTGGGGTGTGCTAGCACAGGCCTATACCCCTAGCAGTGGGTGGGATGGAGGGAGTTGTGGGGATCAGTATTTAAAGTCATTTTCAGCTAACAGGTCAAGTTCAAGGCTAGCCTGGGCTATGTGAGACTGAGGGAGACAGACGTGGGGGAGCAGGGAGGAGGAGGATCCTAGGCAGGCTTGCTGTCCCAGTCCCCTATGTTCTAATATTTCCTTAGTGGAAGATGGTTTCTTAGGACCATGTAAAAAAGGAGAATGGAACCCAAGACTGTGCTGCTGACTTAGCAGTGTTCTCAGGGCGTGTTAGACACACCCTCTTTGCCTAGAGTTCTGCAGACTGAGTCAAGGGTCATCATGTCCTTTCTTAGGTCAGAATGGCATCCATTGCCTAACACTAGATGCTGTCTCTCCTTGTGGTTCCTCTGTAGAGGATTTTCCTTCGCTGAAGGAAGGAAAATAGACCTAAATATTTTCAGAACCAGATTCTCTGTGAATGCAAAGCTGTCCTCGGAGGCTTGGTAGACTGTATTCTGGTACTTTGGGAACGATAGTTTTTAAAAGCTGATGGCTTTCTCATATGCAAGAAATTCTCATAATTTCCATGTTGAGGTGGCTCCCCAACCCTCTTTTCTTGGGCCAGGGTCTCAGTTTGAACCCCAGGCTGCCCTCAAACTCGCGGCAATCTGCCTGTGTAAGCCTCCCGAGGGCTGCGATTGCAGGCGCGAGCCACCACATCAAGCTCTGAGGCGGTTTTCTCGGTTTGCTTTTGCAGACGCTCTTCATGACTAAGCATGTTAGGCCATTTTATGCTCTATAAGTAGATTATATGTATGAAAGAGTGCCTAACATTTCTAGTGGATGTGGGGATATGAAAGTAGTGTTCACAGAGAAAGCTTGACTTACATATATTTTTTTTAAAGTTTCCAGTATTTCCTGCATAATTCTTTCCATTTTTGTTCATGAATTGCTTCTTGTTGACTTGTTTGGGGATAGAATATTAGGAGCGGTGTGGCTGTCCCTCTCTGTTTATTTATCCTGTTCTCTATGCCTGTATATAAGAAAAGGAGAGATAAGGATAGGAGATTAGCCTTACACTCCAGCTTGCTATAAACATTTTGAAATGATAGGAAAGTTGTTTAGACATATTCCGTAGCCCTTGCGATGGTAAGAGAATGTGATTTTTCACTTGGTCAGAGATTATTTATTTGTAATTCTTGAGAAGCACCAGGAAACAATAGAAGGTGAAGATCATTGCCTGAGTCATAGGCAGGAGGCGGTGGTGGATCAAATAGTCCAGGCTTCGTTGTTGTGGCTGTAAGGGACCAAGTAAAGCCTGGGTTCCCATCAGGGTGATGTCTATGGAGCCTACGAGATATTTGGTAATTTTCCAGTAAATTGTTTTCATAGTGACGTAGACCAGGATCGGCTCTAAAGATCCTATGGGAATGCTTAACATTTCGAGATTAAGTTGTATTTATGACGACACTTTTTATACTCTCACTTGGGTTTTACTATCATGGCTCTTGGGCCAAGGGTCACTGCTTCCATAGGGCATGGGAAGGCAAGTGCTGTGTCATTTGGCCATTCCTGACTACCTCAGGAATAACGGAAAGCCTGGCTTAGGAGTCAGTCACCATCCCTTCTTGTTACAGCTGGGTCCACAGCTAGATGCCTCTACTGTGGGACACCTCTGACGGAATAACTCTAAGTCCTTGCTGTGTCTGCTTCACTGATCTGGAGGTCAAAGTCCTTGGCTGAAAACTAGGCCATGCACCTATGACTTGGCTTCAGTCACTGGGGGTTCTGATTCTAACCTCCACTAACACACACACACACACACACACACACACACACACACACACACACACACACACACACACACACACCTCTCCAGATAGGGAGGATGTTCATATTATGTATCCAGGACAGAAAACTAAAATGGGAATGTCTTCATTAAGAACGTGCAACTCCTAGATGAAAAGACAAAAGTCATTAATAACCATCTCTGCTTTCTAAGGAGAACTTGATGGAGTTATCACTTCTTGATTAAAAATTGAAAAGCAAAACAAAAGACAGAAAAAGCAGATTGAGACACCTTCTGCTTGAAAGAGGGTGTATTTCAAGGCTGTGTAGCATCCATCATATTTAGTAGTGAGATTTTAGAAGCAGTGCCAATGGACCAGGAAGAGAAGGATGCAGAGCATCCTTCTGTGTTCTCACAGCAGCCAGTAACTGAGGTCCTTGTCAGCCCAGTTAGAAAAGAGAAGTGAATAGTCAGAGGTGTTTTGTGAAGGAAGAACAAGAATTCTTTTATTTTAAATTTGAGACAGGATTTCACTATGAAGCCGTGGCTGGCCTGAAACTCTCTATGTAGAGCAGACTGTTCTTGAATTCAGAGACTGGCTCTGTCTCTGCCTGGGATGAAAGGTGTGCATTGCCACTCCTAAGAACAGAATTCATATTACTTACTTGTAGAAAATGTGGTGATCTCAAAAGACAACATAGACATATTTGTTTAATAAGAGTTTAACAAGATGTCTGGAAGTAAAACTAGTGTCAGCATATAAATTGCTCTTCAGGACATAAACCAAACTATAACCAATCAGAAAGTCTAACAGCAATAGAACTATAAGTGACCTAAGAATAAGCCTGTGCGAGTTTTCTATTTCAGCACAACAGACTGCTACATGTGTGGTGGCTTGAGTTCATAGTCACTCACTACCTCCCAGTGCTGTAGGTCAGAGTCCAGCATCACCAACCATGGTACCCGTGTACTGATCAGAGTCCAGCATCACCAACCACAGGACCTGTGTACTGGTCAGAGTCCAGCATCACCAACCACGGTACCCATGTACTGGTCAGAGTCCAGCATCACCAACCACAGTACCCGTGTACTGGTCAGAGTCCAGCATCACCAACCACGGTATCCATGTACTGGTCAGAGTCCAGCATCACCAACCACAGTACCCGTGTACTGGTCAGAGTCCAGCATCACCAACCACAGTACCCGTGTACTGGTCAGAGTCCAGCATCACCAACCACAGTACCCGTGTACTAATCTCTTATCTGAAGACTCTGCTCCTGGTTTGTTTTTGGCTGTTGGTAGAACCCCAGTTTTGTGATTATGGGGTGGTTCTTTCCTTATTGGCTGTCAGCTAGCAGCTGCTTCAGCTCCCTGAGGGTGCTTACGTAGAATATTACCTTTCTAGTGATTGTGACAAAAAATGCCCAGAAAGGCAACTGAAAATGGGAAGGTCTCGCTTTGGCTCATGGTCTCAGAAGAGATACAGCCCCTCTCATCAGGAAAGGCATGCATGAGACAGCTGGTCACATCACATCCTTAGTCAGTGCGCTGGTCAAGATTGGTCACCTTGACACAAGCTGTAGCCCGCTGGGAAGAGGGAGCCTCAGTTGAGGAGATGCCTCCATCAGACTGGCCTGTGCGCAAGTCTGCGGGGGCACTTTCTTGGTTGATGGTGGGTGTGGAAGGCCCAGCCGACTGTGGTGGTGCTGTCCCTGGGCAGGGGGTCGTGGGGTGACTAGGAAAGCACGGAGCAAGCCAGGAAGCAGCATTTCTCTGTGAGCTCAGCTTTAGTTCCTGCCTTGACTTCCCTCAGTGATGGAGTGTGATCAGAACGTGCAAGCCTGTTAGAGCCTTACCTCTCCTTTCGGTCAGTGTTTAATCACAGAAATAGAAAATAAGTGAAGACAGTTTGGAAGGAGAGAGAGAGAGAGAGAGAGACAGACAGACAGACAGACAGACAGACTGCTCATGCTCAGCCCACCCTCTCCCCTTCACTCAGTTTGAGACCCAGATCTTGAACGTGTGAGTCTTTGCTCCTCAATTTAACCCTTCTGACCACACGCTCCCAGACATGCCCAGGTGGTCCTACGGTCATTTGAAATCCAGTCAGCACACAGCTTCGCAGACAGTCTTCTCCATCTTTCAGGTCGTGTCACAGCTCTGACAGGAAAGGTTTTTCCTCAGTGCAGGTGCTACAGCTCTGAGGGGAAAGGTGTCCTGGCAGTTGGGAGCCAAGGACTGCCACAAAGTCACACCGTACAACAAACCTCACACAAGAGGTGTGTGAGGGAAAGACACAAGAGGGTGGCTGCCTCTGCTCAGACAAGAAGCAACCAGGAACTAAGCAGGAGACGGGCTTCTATGGGGTTTCTTGGAGGTGGAGTTTTCCAAGGGTGGAAATTTCCAGGCTGAGGATTAGTGGGATTTCAAGTCCTGTGCTTGGGGGACTGCTGGGATTTTTGAGCTCAGGGGTTGGTGGGTTTTTAAAACTTGGAAGTGACCTTGAACTTTTTACCCTACACAAGTAACAAGGACACTTGAGTCCTCAAGCTTGGATCTTTCTCATCTGCTAGAGTAACTGCTTTGCATCCTTGTACACCGACTCATCAGTAGGTAATTTCTTTGTCTCATGGTCTCTGTACCACCTAACACACAGTGGCTGGGGTGGCATGATGTAGAGAGGTTCCAGAGGTGATGACAGGACATCTTTTCTTGGGAAGAGAATTTCTATAGTTTTGCCTGCCACAAAACATAGGTAAAATTTTATAAGATTATGTGTACAAGCATGTCCTAGTTCATATCACTATTGTTATGATAAACACTATGACCAAAAATGAGTTGGGAAGGAATGAGTTTATTTGCCTTATGTTTCCACATGGTAGTCCATTGTTAAGGAAGTCAGGATAGGAGCTCAAATGGGGCAGGAACCTGGAAGCAGGAGTGTTGCTGTGTTGCTTACTGGCTTGCTCCACAAGGTCTTCTCAGCCTGCTTTTTTTTTTTTTTTTAACAGAACCCAGCTCAGGGATGGCCCTACCAACAATGGGCTGGCCCCTTCCTCATCAATCACTACTTAAGAAAATGTGTTATAGGCATGCCTAAAGCCAGATCTTATGGAAGCGTTTTCTCAATTGAGGTTCCCTCTTCTCAGATGACTGTAGCTTGTATGAAGTTGACATAAAACTAGCCAGCACAAAGCATGTAAAAGAAAACCACATCGGTTTTACCTAGTAAATACTCTGTCACCTCCACTGTCTAGTCCTCTAGTCTGTCAGTTTAATCCCAAATTCCTAACATGATTAATTTATTTGGGATTTGAGGCATAGTCTCTTATGTAGCCCTGGCTGGCCTGGAACTTGCTTTGTCGACTAGGCTGGCCTTGAACTCACAGAGATCCACCTGTCTCTATCTACTAAGTGATGGGAATAAAGATGTATTCCATCATGTCCAGCCCGCTAAAATTTTTAAAGTTAAGTTTACAAGGTGCTTCTAAATTTCTCATAGAGAAAAATATCTAAGAACTGTCAAAGACAATTTTGAAAAAAATATTTTGGGTAGAAAGAAAAGTATATTAAATTCATTAAAATTAGAAGTATTGTTCCTTGACTATTTCTGGGAGAGAATTGTGACCTTAGGTGAAGGTACTTCAAATCCTAAAAGAAATCATGGATTTTGAGTAAACCATGGTACAGTTTTTATCCATTTGGAAACAAAATTAGGCCTTATTCCAAGCACAAAAAATAATTTCCAGATGGAGTGAGGAGTTAATTCACTAGATAAAGTTGTGTATGTATTTAGAGCCTCAGAGGGTCAGCTCATAACCGAGTTAAGGGCTAGCTAGCCCCTGTGCTGGCGAATGTAGCTGCCTGGTGAGGACAAGGAGGAGGACTAGCTTTTAATATAGTCGAGGAACTGTAAATAAAAACAGTTCCTCTTTGCCGAGTACCTCGCATCTCCACCCAAGTTTTGGCAAGGATGAGGGAGCATGCGTTTTCACCAAATGATGATTGTATAATTAATTACATATTAATATAATTATAATGGTCTTCTTGGCAGTACCCACTCTAGTTTTAAGTATGATATTCTTCCATTGAGTGATTTCATTTCCAGATGTTGATTGCAGAGAAATACGTAGAGACACGAGCACCAAGAGCCTTTTCTGGATGGGCCATTGTTATTAGGCAGAAGCGGCCCAGCAATGTAAAGTCCATCATGGAAGGGCTTTTGGCTTTAAGTAGACAGTTTAGTGGACCTTGAAGCCTGGGGGTAGGGGGGCAATAATTTAGTTAAACTAGTGTAATTTAGAGATTTGAGGATTTGTCAGAAGGACTATCTTTTCCAAGTGTGTAATTTCATTACTCTTATCATAATCTATTTTCTAAAAGCCCCGTGGTATATATAGTTTACCTGATATAATTACGCAGCTGGTGGTAATTGTCCAGGAGAAGCTGCAGATGAACAAAAGCCCTAGGAAACAGTGAGTGAACTGGGGATTTCTTTCACTGCCCAATTATTCCTGCCCATGACGAGGCCGAAGAAGGAAGATCTGACTTCCGTGTGCCTGTGCTGTCTTGACAGATCATTGTCAAGGCCAGTGTGGCATGCTGCTTGCTGCCTACATGCTTCTTGTATTTGCAGATCATTATGTAAGGGCCTGACTTATACTGTGCATGTGTTTTGGGAGAAGACAGAGTAGAGTATTTCTATAGGTGTCAGCACTTAAAATGCAACCCAGATGAATGTTTTCTGGCTGTGCTCATGTGTAAGAGATCATGTAAAATGTCCTCATGAGGGTTTGCAACATGTAGTTAGCAGCTTTAATCTATGGATTTAGCCTTTGAGGGTTGAAAAAAATAAAAGCTTTGGCTATTATTCTAAGTTTATGGATTTTCTATTCTAGATACTTTTAAAAGTACTGGTGTATCTCAGCCATGATGCAGGGGGGAGGGGCTTGGTCCTGCCCCAACTTGGTATGCCAGCCTGTGTTGACTACCCAAGGGAGGCCTTACTCCTATGAGGAGGGGATGGGAGTGGGATGGGGGAGGTGGGGGGAGCAGGAAAAGGAGAGGGAGGGGGAACAAGGGTTGGTATGTAAAATGAAAAACAATTTTTAAATAAAAGAAATTAAAACAAGAATACTGGTGTATATGGGAAATCTCTTCTCAAATGAAAGGATTATGGGAATATTAGCTATCATGATGCTTAATGAATTTATTAAATGTTATTTATATAGAGGGTTATCTTTATTTAAAGACACATTTTAGGGCTGGACAGATGGCACGGTGGTTAAGCGTATTGGCTGGTCCTCCAGAGGACCCAAGTTCAATTCCCAGAACTCATGTGGTGGCTCACAACTGTCTATAATTCCAGTTACAGGAGCTCTGATGCCCTCTCTTTGGCTTCTGTGGGTACTGGGCACACACATAATGCACAAACAAACATTCAGAAAAAAACACCTGCACACATAAAATTAAAAGTAAAAAAACATTTCATCCTTTGTAATCCCATAAGAGAAGGGTCTTATATTAACTTAATGCTCCTAAAGTTTAAGGGGATTTTTTTAAAGACCATTTCTTTAATGTACTGTAATTTATAGCACATCTGTCTTTGTAACTGAGGCAAAACCTAGAGCGAGTAGCGTGGTCTAATACAAATGTTCCCGTGAGGACAGCTCGTAAGAGAGGAGAATATGATTGTGTCCCCTGGAGAAAGACACGACACCTTGTTAAAAAGCAATCTGTGGATTATTTTGCAGAAGTCAACAAAAGGTTCCGTTGTCCTTGACCATGTTTTCCGTCACATAAACCTTGTGGAGATAGATTATTTTGGGCTGCGATACTGTGACAGAAGCCATCAGACAGTGAGTATAACAACTTTATGTTAACATTGTCTTGTTATAAATCTCTCTCTCTCTCTCTTTCTCCCTCTCTCTGTCTCTGTCTCTCTGTCTCTGTCTCTGTCTCTCTCTCTCTCTCTCTCTCTCTCTCTCTCTCTCTCTCTCTCTGTCTCTCTCTCTCTCTCTCTCTTGCTCGCTCGATTGCCTTTCTGGGTGTGATTCTAGGTGGTTCAGTTCTTTGGAACCGAAAACGACTTTGGAAGCTTCACTCTTGTTTTCCCAGGATAATTTCCATGTACTTCTTTCTTTTCACAAAGTCTGCAGGGTTGCTGGCTCACCCTCCTTTGCATGACAGCCTTTTCGCAGATGGCTGATGTGGCTTCACCTTTGCCGCTGTCTGGTAGGAGGGCTCTTGATGTGTGCTGTTCCCTGTCTCACTGTGTTGGGAGGAAAGAGTCTCTGGAAGGGACAGACATTATTGCCTTTTAAGAAAGGAAATGTGTGAAGAGAAGGCACATGTCTCCTATCAAGTTTTAAGAGTGGCTTGGACTGTGATAGAGGAAAATGAGGAGGTTTCCATTCTTCAGCCAGGTGGAGTGAGGGCAGGAGAGACAGTCTGCCGTTTCCTTCTGATGTCAGCTGTCCACAGGTTAGCCCCGGATGCTGTCCTGTCTGCTCGGAGGGTAGAGTCTCTGTGACACTTGCCACACTGGGAAGACTCTGGAAGTGACTTTGAAGCATGAGAGGATATTTGTTGATTTAGTCTGAGAAAGATTTTAACCTCAGCTAAAACCCTTATGCAAAATGCTCGGAGGCTTTTCTTGGAAACACCCCGACTGGCCATTTCTTTCTTAGCCTGTGCAGCTGTGTTGAAATGAAGGTTTTTTTTTCCTTTCCTTTCGGGTCTGCTGGCCCTCTGTGGTCATTTGGCGGTGAAGTTGTTACAGAAGATGGCCCTAGAAGGTGAGAAGAAGCAGGAAATGTAAGATGCTGTTGCTGGTGGAACATGATGACTTTTTTGTTTTGTTTGTTTGTTTGTTTTGGCTAGTTTCACAGTCTATTCTATTTCACAGGAGAATTTCACAAAATATAGGGGTAAACATTGGCATGTTGGGTAGATCTTCACAGAAAGAACTACATTCTACAAGGCAAGTGGGTATTAATGCACATTTTCAAAGGGTACAGGCATGTTCAGAGATTCACTGAATTCTGTCCCATATAGACCACAGGCCGCTAGAGTAGAACTGAGTAAACTGGAGGCTTTGGAAGGTCCTTCAAATTGCATTCATATTTTATTGGTAATATTTTTTTTTTTAACAAAGACAAATGCAGTTTCCTGATTGATGCCAGACCTTGCCTGGAAAGATTGGCTGCCTTGCTAAAATTCCATAGACCTTATCTTCTTTGATGGTGATTCAATTACAGGTGTCCTCATATGTGAGAGAGGAAGGCTGGCCAGTCAGGGAGGAGCGGTAACGATGGAAACAGAGGTTGGAGTGGTGCATTACGAGAAGAGGTCCTTGAGCCAGAGAATGCAGGTGGCCTCCAGAGGCTGAGGAGGATGTGAGGAAGTGGCTGCTCCCCTAGAGCGCCTCCAGGAGGCATTCAGCCTGCCTGCATTTTTTATTTTATCCTAGTCAAATTCATTTTGGACTTATAGCCTCCAGAATTAGAAGATAATACATTTCTATTGTTTTAAGCCCTCAAGTCTATAGCAATTTGTCACAGCAGCAGGAAACCAGTTCTCATGGATGTAGGGAGCAGAATTTCATTCTTGCTTGCTCAGTAGACATGTAAGACTTTCTAGTGTCCATTTTTCACCTCAGGCAGAAGCCTGCAGCACTGCTAAGCTCCCTGGGTAGTGCTATCTTATCCCTCTATGGCAGATGAGCAGGGCTCCTTTGTGATTATAGCTGCGTGTGTGTCCCTGGTGTGTGTGAGCAATGTTGCCGCTTCAGAAGCGCGTGGGGTTCTTGCTGTGGGAGAGGGAGAGTGAGATCTGTGGGTAATAGGCACAGTGTTAGAATTGTAGCACAGCCTTCTTCACTTTAAATATTCAGAATTTGAAAATAACCAGAGGATGGAAGGAACCAGGCCACCTCTTAGGGTTTCAGAGACTGTTATAAGTGGAGTATGATGTGGGAAAGTGGACAGCTGCTGTGGGAGTCACAGATATCTTTCAATCCTGTGTCTCTTCCTAATAAATGGTCAAGTCTCTTAATTCATTTAACTCTCTCAGAGATTCTCCTGCCTCTGCCTCCCTAAGTGCTGGGACTAAAGGTGTGTGCCACCATGCCCAGTTCATTTAACTCTTAATATCTGTATTAGTCTGTTTTGTTTTACCATAATGAAACACCAGAAGCTGGGTAATGAGTCAAGAAAAGTTTGCAAGTTCGAAGGCATGATGTTGGCATTTGTTCATCTGGTGAGGGCCTCATGGAGGATGACATAAAATAACAGGGCTGCATCTATGAGAGGAAGAGATCTCATGGCGGGAGAAGTGAGAGAGACAAGGAGAAACCATGATTGCTCATTTATAACGACTTTCTCTAAAGAGCTAACCAAGGTCCCAGGAGAACTACACCACGTCCCCCCAGGGGGCAACTCCTTCATTAATCTAACTATTCACCACTATTAAAGGTTCTATGTCACCTCCAAATACTGCCACACCGAGGATTTAGCTGGTAGTTAATTATGTCCAAACCATAGTGGGAGCCTGCTCGGGAATTGGAAAATTAAGTGCCTTTGCCCTGAACTCTCTAGAGTATCATGGGACCAAAGCAGATTTTCATGAGCAATCTCTGTAGATTAGGAGGCATTGAGCATATAATTGGCCTTTCCTGTGGAGATGAGGCTGAGAGAAAGCAGTGGTCATTGTCTTTTATAAAGTAAGAAGAAGGGCACCGTCTGAAGGAAAGAGGCAAAACAAAGTCTAGATTCTTACATATTCCTGGAAAATTTGAAGATGCCTATGATGACATTGAAGTGTTAGCCAGGATGAATGTGACACCCCACACCACTCCTGGCTCTCATGGTGGCAGTTTTAACCGTGTTGTGTCTCAGTGTTACAGCCTGAGGCTCCTTTCCTAATGACTCCTTTAGAGGCAGAGGTCGTAGATTCTTGGGACTTTTCTCACAGAATCGGAACTGGCTCTGAGAATCATGCTTCTAGACCTGCTGTCCTCTGACTTCCGGAAGTTAAGGAAGGGAAAGATGAGGCATGCGGCTCACCGTGAGTGACACACGGGTTTCCTCTTCTTTCAGTGAACTGATCCTTGGCTTCACTCAAACTATAAAGAAAAGTGGAAATAACTTCCTGGGTCACTCCATTCCCAAACTCCATCTTTTCCTCTCCTGCCACAGGGGAGAGTCTCGGTGCCTCTGTCCTGAATTCTCTCCCCTCTCCTGTGGTAGCTTTACCTCCCTTCTCTGCTCTCCCTTTCCTGGTAGTGCTGGGTTATGCCCAAGCGTCTCTAATTTAGAAGCAGCTTCTGAGATCTCATGTGTTCCCTAACTTCTCATAGTTAATTTGTTTTTTAAACATCTTTTGCTCTGAAGCTGCCAGAGATGTTCTTGGCCTTACAAAGAACCTCAGCTTTCTGCGGCATTGACAACAGTGACTCATTCTTTCTCGAAATCTTATTTTGTTGTAAGGACAGACAGCACAGATTCCTTGTTTTTCTCCTCTCAGACTTTCTGCTGATTATTCTTTATGATCACTCTTCCTGAGCCATGAAACATTGAGTTTGTCTTTCTTGTTTGTTTGTTTTTTTGGTACTGTGTTTTATATGTGGGTCGTATATGTGACAGGCAAGCACTCTACCACTGAACTATATCCTCAGCCCCAACTGTTGCCACTCATCAGGATTTTAGCCTTGATTTCCTGTGTCCTAATGCTGCAGAGGCTCATGCATGTAGTGCTGCCTCCAGATATTCCAGTGTTGAACATGATCTTGTCCACTGAGCATGAGTAGGCAGGCTCCTCTCTGCACTCTGCCATGGGTAATGGCGCTCCACTTTACATCCAGATGATGTATTTTGCAATGTATGTGAGGTTTCACCTGCTGTCTATTTTGGAAAATACCTATAATGACTGATAACATTGGAAAAGAAAAAAGATCGTCACACTTACTACACACGGACTTTCCTGTCTGGGGCATCTTTTGGTACTGGTAGGGGACCAGAGGGCAAAGATGAAGTAGGGAAATCTATTCAGGGACCCCTCTGACTTTGTGAGAAGCAGCATATAAACAGTGTAGTGGCCAGGGGAGAGTGACGACTGAAGATGAGGGGTGTCTGGGAAAGAAAGCCGCAGGAAGACTAAGTTTCTCTTTAAGAGGATGACAGGAACATCCTCACAGGGCTGTGTAATGCTAAAGTTCTCATTTTCCCGAGGATAAATACGTGTTCTCCCTAGGCAGTGTGATCTGCTCCATAGATACATTATTGTCTAAAGACAGATGATCCCTTTCCCTAATTAGTGTCTCCAGCCCAGGTATCTCGAGAGATGCTATCATGTGCAAAGACTATTGAAGGTCGAGGCTGTCTGGCTTTAAATTACACTCTGTTCTCCAGGAGAGCTGTGTGGTATTGGTGACTCTCCCTAACGTCTGCTTCACTGTCTCCATTTATATAGTGGTGTAGTGGCAGTACCAGCTTCATAGGGTGGTAATGACCACGGAGGGCATCTCTATGAATGCCACGGCTGGTGGCTAAATTGTGCGTTGAGCTCATGTGTTAGCCCTTCTTATTCATTGCCTGGATGGCCTTCAGGCACCCCATGGGACTTCAAAACTGAACATCCCTCATGCTCTCCCTGAGATCTTTGTTCTTTCACAATTCTGAGGGCAATGATTTTTCAACTACTTAAAAAAAAACACTTAGCTGTGTATAATTTTAAGTTGAAGATAAGATTTTATCATAACTTTGGTAGATGCAAATCTTGGTTTACCATAAATTGACTTTGTTAAATCTATCACATCACTCATAATGGGATCAGTGAATTTATATTTAATAATTGTATTGTACTTTTTCTTCTCCCTTTAAAAAGAATACAGACATGTTATTTACTATAAGCCAGAATTTTTCTCCATTACTAATATTTCTCTATTATTCTGCCTTTAAACTTGTATTCTCTCCCACTTTCTCCAAAAATTTTTCTTTTCTATGTGTATAGGTTTATTTATTGAGATAGGCCAGGCTAGCCCAATTTACTATAGCTGAGGTTGTCCTTGAATGCCTGATCCTCCTGTCTCTACCTCCTGAGTTCTGAGATTACTGTCATGTACTACCATGGTGGGCCCTCTTACATTTTATTAATAAAATATATTTATCCCTGAAAATACTATATATGTAAATTGAAAAATTAAAGCTAATTTCCTGAGAATTAAAAAACCCTAATTGTTGAACCCAAGTGTAATTTTTACCATATAATTAAAGTAGCACAATATTGATTATTAAAGATTTATTTTACATTTATTTGATTACATTTATTTTTAGTTATGTGTCTGTGCATATCTACGTGTGGGTAGATGCACGTGAGTGTGGGTACCTATGGATGCTATGGCTCTGAGCTGTCGACATGGGTGCTACAAACTGAACCCAGGTCCTCTACAAGAGCAGTATGTGCTCTTAACTGTTCAGTCATCTCTCCAGCCCTGAGAAGTTGTCATGTATGCATTTCTGAGAGTCTTGGGGATGCATTCCCCTCCCCTCACCACCTTTCCTTCATAGCTAACCTGTCACCGAGTCCTGATAGTTCTGTTCCTTTTTCTCCCCTGAGAAGTCTTACAGTACATCATAGGAGTTCAGGAGCTGATGTGTGAAAGAACCCTGGAGATGCTATGGTGGAGCTGCTGAGTGGCACCCTTGGAGCTGCCTGGTGGGCTTCATGTATCCCTCCCTGCAGCTCCTAGGACAAGCAGAGGTGGTCTGATTGATCTTGAGTTTCTTCGTCATCTGTGTTGGAGTTGACAGGACTTTGTAAATGTGTGTGAAAGGCTTTGTTTGGTCTAGAACCTGTTCTGTGACATGGCTTGGTCTAGAGTCTGTTCTGTGACATGGCTTGGTCTAGAGGCTGTTCTGTGACATGGCTTGGTCTAGAGTCTGTTCTGTGACATGCTTGGTCTAGAGGCTGTTCTGTGACATGGCTTGCATTCTTTTCCTGGTTCTTGGTTTATTTTGTTTGCTGTCCTTTCTCAGATGGTTGATCACAGTAGGTGCCAATGTGTCTTCTGCAGGGCATGTATGATTATCCTGTGCCTAGCCTGTGTTGTTTTCCAGGTTTAGAGATAAGGAGGGACTGAATTCTTGAAAGTTCTTTATTAATGATACTCAGTGCTTTCCATTTTTTAAAATCCACACTAGAGTAAACAGTTGAAAGTGATAAAGGTTCAAAGAAAAGCTGTCAGAACTAATTGAAACATTAGTAAGTACAGAAACATTCAAGTGTGTGTATGTGTGTATGTATATGATGTATATAAATAAACAAGGCATGAAAGTATGGTAAACATTCTTCTATCAATGAAACAGACACCTGAGAAATGTCTTTAATTTATACTTTATTAGTTATATAAAAGGGATATTATTACCAGTTTTTTTTTTTTTTTTTTTTTTTTTTGGTTTTTCGAGACAGGGTTTCTCTGTGTAGCCTTGCGCCTTTCCTGGTACTCGCTTTGGAGACCAGGCTGGCCTCGAACTCACAGAGATCCACCTGGCTCTGCCTCCCGAGTGCTGGGATTAAAGGCGTGCGCCACCACCGCCCGGCTATTACCAGTTTTGTTTCAATGAACATTTTATTAAGTTAGACTGCTTTCTCCCTAGTTAAATAAGTGTGAGCTATAAAGACAGAATTTTGGATGTTTGATTGACAGCTAATGTGGAAGTAGTCATTTAAGATTTAATCATTCTAGACCCTCCCTCCCTCCCTCCTTTCTTTCCTTTTTTAATGATATGGAGTCTTTCTGTTTAGCCCAGTCTGACCTCTAACTTGATATGTCTGCCTAAATATGTACACCACCACACTTGGCCTACACATTTGATTATCATGAGAGACTTTTTTTTCAAATGTACAATTATGACATAAATCTGACACATTAACTTTGACTTAACTTTGTTCTGAATCATAAGAGGATTCTGTTCTCCATGTCCTCCATGAATGTTATGACCTCGATAGATTGGGGTATGACAATCAAAGCCTACTATTGCGTGCTTTATGCGATATTTCCCACGTTATTTCAGCTTTAATTTACAGGCATTAAGTGCCGACTCATGTATTCACTATAGAATCTATTTCAGACAAAAGTTCTGAGGGAATTGTTTAAGGTTGGGCACCTGCTTGCTCGGATGGCTGAGAGTAACACACACCTGCCTGTTGTTATGGACTGCAAAGTTTAAGATTCGCCTCGTGAATTAGAGATGATGATTTACAGTTTAGTTTGTTGTTGTTGTTTTTCCTTGCAAGATACTGCTCAGGTTTCTTTTGGGGGTCAGGATATTCTCTCGGGGATATTTACTTAGGAAGTTTTTTACGTAAAATTCTAAAGTGTTGTAGACGTCCTTTCACAGTACCTCTGGCCCGGGCCTGTGCTTACTATTTCTCACCTCTGTTCAATCGGCAGCAAATATTTCCTGGGCAACTACTGTGTCTCAGAAGGGACACGGTTCCTGGTTCCAAGGGGTTTATTTCCAGGAGAGGTGGTCGATGTTCAAGTGGCAGGTGCTGAGTGCTCCCAAGTTGACACCTCACAGTGGCTGGGAGTCTTCTGCTGGCTGCTCAGATGAGTCATCTGCGATCCAAACTGAGTTGAATGATAAGCACGGGAGGGCTGTGGCGGACAGAGAACAGCCGTACATGGGCCCTAGGAAGGGACAAATGGGTGTCCCAGAACTGAAAGGCCACTGACGCTAAGTAGTGGTAAGAAGTGAAGGGGTGATGTTGAAGTGGTCATGTCATGTGCATGCGCATGCCCAGCAGCCTGTGTAGGCTGTGTATTGGGCAGGCTCTGGGCGTGTGAAACGAGGGAGGAGAGGATACAGTCTGATGGACAGGCCGGTTTGGGGGAGGAGGGAGTTAGCAGTTTTGTTTTTGGAATACTAAATTTCAAATGTCCTTTAGACTTCCAAGTCCAGCCACACTAGGTCATGAGGCTGGAATTACAGAGAGAGTCTAACTGTGAGAGAACAAAGTGAGGCTGACATGTGCCTGGGATAACCATGCAGTTCAGGGCTCTCATTAGACACAACGATGGAGTGTCATTCTGAGCAGGGGCCCCAAGGCCAGGATTACTCCTCAGCCCACCCCAGGCTTGATCTGGTTCCTTTGTGGTCAGTTACTTGGTTCACTGAACTGCATCAACTTTGAGGTGCTAGGACAGAGTTGAGACAAACCCCATCCTAATACCGATGCTTGTTAAATCTCTGCGGTTTGCAAGCCGGTTGCTTTCCCACAGTGTTACCTGGCTTTCTCATAACACAGCACCCAGGTTTCAGGGCCCAGCCTCCAGAACAGAGGGGAAAGAGTGATGACAATTGCATTGTTGTTTATGACTTGGGCCATATTCTGTTCATTTGAAGAGAAGGCCAGCCCCCGTTTTAAAAATTAGAGGAAACCAGACAGCGCTTGATGATAATGTTAATTCATTTTAAAGACTTTTTTTAAGATGTATTTTATGTGTCTGAGTGTTTGGCCTGCGTGTGTGTGTGTGTGTGTGTGTGTGTGTGTGTGTGTGTGTGTGTGTGTGTGTGCTTGGAGCCCTTGGAGAGCAGATGAGGGCATTGGATCCCCTGAAGCAGGAGTTAGAGGTGGCTGTGAGCCTCCATGTGAGTGCCAGGAACTGACCCCAGTCCTCTTCAAAACCAGTGTCTTAACCTCTGAGCCATCTCTCCAGCTCTTAAAGACATGTTTTTAAACATCAGATTTCATTCTTTATTCAAAAATTGTATTTTCCCCTAAATGTAAAAAAAATCTATGTATTGCTCCCATGGCTTCTCCAGATTCTCATATATTATGATATAAGACTCTGGCTTGAAGTTCAGAGTCTCATCAGGTCAGACTTTGGGCGTTTTTCTTCAGGTTTTCCTCCTGAGTATGTAAGGAAATATGATAGCGTTGAGTGGCATGTCCAGTGGCAGTGCGGGAGCTCCATCTGGACCGGTCTTTAGAGGATGAGGAAGAGAAGTGAATCCTTGCCTTAGGTCAACAGTGTGATGGCATGTGTATTGTTGTGGCACCAGCTTTCATCTTAATTCTAATTCCGTGGCTGTGATAAGACAGCCTGGCGGCTCATAGAAGACGGGGTCTATTCGGCTTGTGGGTCCACAGGGATAAGAGGCTACTGTGGCAGCAATCGCAGTCACAGCAGCTGGAGCAGCAGGCTGGCGAGTCACATCTGGAACCCCAAGCACAAAACAGGGAACAAATTAGAATGGCTTAAAACTCCCAAAGCCCACCCCTGGAACATACTGTGTTAGAGGAGTCCTCCTAACAGACCCCGCCCCCGGGGCTGCCCCATCAAGGCCACACTTCCCAAACCTACCCAAATAGTGCCACCAGCTGGGGACGGAGTAGTCAGATGTCCAAGACCACACATTTATTTATTATTCAAACCTTCACAATTACCATTTACTTATATTATTTAAAAAAAAATAATAATAAAATTTTTATTACTAAAGATAAAGTCTTACTCTGTAGCCTGGGGTGACTACAAACTCATGGTAATCCTGCCTCAGCCTCTCAAGTCCTGGGATTACAGATGTGATCCACCAAGCATGGCTTGAACACTTCTATTTTAAAAGGTGGGGGGTGGGGAGAATAAAGAAAACCACAAAAAAGTAAAAAAGAGAAACAGGAGGCAGTCAGTAGCGCATACAGTCTTTAATTTATAATCTTCTTTATATTTTATTTTTAAAATTCAGAGACAATATTTGTATACATTTACAGGGTTCTGTACAGCATGTTGGATTTTGAAGTCAAGCTGGGCACATGTAACTCTTTCTTGGTCTTATGGCCCTGGGAGTTGTTCCTGGGATTGGTTGGCCCAGCTGTCTTGGCTGTGGGTCTGTTCTCTGGATTTCCCTTCTGTCCCGAAACAAGTAGTATATGTTTGTAGTCTCCTGTTTGCCTGAGGGAGACCAGACGTGCAGACCCTCTCTTCCTTTGCTTCTCTGCTCATCCTTGGGGACAGGGGTCTAGTGAAGACCATCCCTGTGAAGTTTAGGTAGGCCTTGAACTTGGTTTCCTCCTTTCTCTGTCTCCCCAGGTGCTGGCTGGAATTACAGGCTTGTGCTACCACATTCAGTTGGCATAATTATAAAACAAACCGAGAAGCGTCTTTGCAGATTTCCTACAAATTGATTTTTAATCAACTTTCCTAGACAAAGGCACAGGAACAAATTGCTTTGATATCAGCACTAAGTTCCAATCATTGAATTCCCTGGAAGGCTGTTGAAGATCCTGAGGCCCTCAGGATTCTTCAAGGAAACTTTTGTCATTTTGTAAGGGTCCGCGAAGCCTCATGAAATCTTCTTGAGGACTTAATAAAGAATTTGACAATTACATCTTGTTTTCCTGACGGCTTCTGGATTCAGCCTTTGCCTGGAAGGCATTTCTTAGTTGTAGCACTGGCTGCCTTCTGATAAGACAGGGAATGAGAAAGTTTTTATTTCTCAACTGTGAGGCCTGCCTTTCCTTTATCCTTCAACTTTTTTTTTTTTCTTCTTATCTCTCTCTCCTTGAATTTCACTGTAGGCAGCAAAGTGAAGCCATTGGCACTTGCTCCTGTCGGCTTGGAAATCTCCCTATCTGGATCATACAGTTCATTAGATACTTAAAAATTTTTTTTGTGTGTGTTGCCAGAGGCAACAGTATTGCTAAACCTCTGACTATGTATAATTAGGTTCCTTTCTTCTTGCTTCCCAGGGCTTTCTCTTTGCTTTCTCCCCCTTGCTCTGGTAACAGCCTCCAAGACCTCAGGCTTCCAATGATACTCTTGTGTAAGGCGCTTCCTGCTGCTCCACCCCCAGAGTCAAAGGAGAAGGGGAGGCAGGAACGGGTCTGGACTTGGGCTTGAGTGCCCATCAGAGGGGAACCACTGGAGGGAGGGGGCCTGAAGAGTGGTGCTTCCCATCAGTTCCTCTCCCTAACTACAAAGGCCGGGGATTGGTGGTGGGGCAACAGGGGGCCATGGAAGGAGTTCTTTTAGGAATCCAGGTAATGGTGATGCTGCTCAGACCTGAGAATGCGGCTAAACCTTCAGATTTGGCTTCTGTTTAGAACATAGAAGCCAAAAGGATTTGCAGATGGGTAGAAGATAAAGGAATCATGAAAAGAGTGTCAAAAAGTCTTATACCATTAGTGGAGATGGGAAGATGGTGTGCACCTTTTTGTCCGTGTGCGTGCGTGCGTGCGTGCGTGCGTGCGTGCGTGCGTGCGTGTGTGTGTGTGTGTGTGTGTGTGTGTGTGTGTGTGTGTGAGTTTGCTCAAATAGAAACTTTTTTTTTTTGACTCTTAGGGTCTGAGACTCTAAGAAACATCTGAGTGGAGATGTAACATTGGCAGATAAATGCACAGGGGTTCTGGTCAGGAAGTGTTAGCCTCAGGCATTTTGGCGATTCTTGGCTGGGAAGCTAAGAAGCAACCAGCAAAAGGATCCTGTGGCCAATGAGGAAGGAGGGGAAGTAAGAGAGAGGACTGTTTGAATGTTTTGAGTAGATGGGGAAGGAATCTGTGTCTACAGTATTCTGGGGTGGTCTCTGCTGCCTAGCTAGAGTAAACAGGCAAACACCTTGCTTTCCTGCTGCACGCCATTGTTTTTACTGTCAAGGACGTGTGTATTAAGGATACGAAAGTGGTTGCCCATTGGTAGCTATAGATTCAGAGTGAGGACAAGACAGATTGTCCCTGTGAGTGGTTGAGACAGTGACCCCTTTGCTTCCTGATGCTTCAGTGTATGCCGTGTTATTTAAAACGTGTGCAATCACCTCCAGGCTGTGTGTCCAAACACACGAAAGAATTTTGTGTTTAGACCTAGGTCTCGTTCTGTGAGTCTCCCAGTGTTTTCCTTCCCACTCCCAGTCTGAGACGTGAAACATTCCTGGTCTGAAGTGTTTTGGTCAGGAAATGTTCAACCTAAAGTGGATTCAGGAGGGGTGAGAGAGACAGACTATAGGACAAGTGTCCCCCCCCCCATATTTGTTTAAAGCCTGGGAATGAAATGGGCACATCCAGGAGACAAGCCGTTTACTGGGGGAGGCATCCCGGAGGCTCCGTTCCCAGGGAAGGAGCTGTTGGCAGGGGATGTCTTGGGAGGGAGGCAGAGTCATTTTTCTTTGGGGATGTGTCTACTGGTGGATTGCGCATGCCCCAGTGGATGGCTCCACAACTATCCACGTCTGGGCAGCACTAATCGGACTTATCGAGATTGATGATGATGGTGATGATGATGATGGTGGTGATGATGGTGGTGATGGTGATGATGATGATGGTGATGGTGATGATGATGATGGTGGTGATGATGGTGGTGGTGGTGATGGTGATGATGGTGATGATGGTGATGATGGTGATGGTGATGATGGTGGTGATGGTGATGATGATGATGGTGGTGATGATGGTGGTGGTGGTGATGGTGGTGATGGTGATGATGGTGATGATGGTGATGATGGTGATGGTGATGATGGTGGTGATGGTGATGATGATGATGGTGGTGGTGATGATGATGGTGATGATGGTGGTTATGATAGGGCAGGAAGTTGGAAAGGGGAAGAGAGACAGGTTGGGGAGTCTAGAGGGCTTAGGGGAGTTAGAGGGAAGTAGTAGGGGTATGTAAGATCAAGATATGTTACAAACATGAAATTTTCAAGAATATGAATATATATATATATATATATATATACCTTTTATTTTGGCTAGGCATGGTGGTCATGCCTGTAATCTTGGGGCAGGGGCATTGAGGCAGGAGAATAAGAAGATCAGTGCTAACCTAAGCTCCAAAAACAAAGGACTGGGTGTGTAATTCAGTGATAGAATGCTTGCCCAGCATGTACAAGACCCTGAGTTTAACTCTCAACAAGTGTGCATGTGTGCATTAACACATACCACACACACACACACTCACATTGACCCCCCCCACACCACACACACACAGACCCCATGCATACACACACTCACTACATACACACATACCACACACTCACACACGCACTCACTGACTCCCCCACACCACACACACACACACACACACACACACTGACCCCTCCCACAGACACCACATACACACACAGACACCATACACACACACCACATACACATACACCACATACACACGTACCACACACACACACTGACCCCACACACTCACCCACACACAGAACCACATACACACATAACACACACACACATAACACACACTCACACTGACCCCCCCCACAAACACCACATACACACACACACTCACCCATACACAGAACCACATACACACATCACATACACACACACACACACACTCACCCACACACAGAACCACGTACACACATCACACACACACACACACACACACACACACACACACACACACACACACCCCTTCCAGTGTGACGATGGTAGAAAAGGCATGGCCAGGAGTGGTTTTTGGAGCAAGAGAAACTTGCTGTCACAAACAAAGTCACCGTAGGCTTAGGTGGATTGTGGATGTGTCTCTCAGGGAACAGGAGAGGTTCCTGAGAGAGCACAGCACAGATGCAGGCAGGTGGGTAGGTGGAGCAAGACCGTTCTGATTGCTTTAGTTTCTCAGTGAGATAACCATGGTCTTTCTTCACCTGAGAGGGCAGAAGATAGAAGAGATGTTGGGTTTTGAGGATGGCATAAAAAAATGCCAAGGGGTTGTCTAGATAGAGAGACTAAGATATAGCAGGATTCTGTTTGACACTATAGGCAGTAATGAATTTAAAGTGATACACTGATTGGTTTAGATATGAAGTGTTTCCCCAAAGGCCCAAGTGTTTGAAGACTTGCTCTCCATCTAATGACATTGCTAAGAGGTGAGTAGATCATGAAGGCATTAACTTCAGTGAAGGGTTAGTCCACTGAGACGTTCATATTGAATGGACTTTTTGGGCCTAGGGCTTCAGTGGAGGAGGTGGGTTGCTGGAGGGCAGGCCTTTTGAGTTACAGCTCATAGTGTTCAGACCTGAGCTCTCTCTGCTTCCTGATTACCTGAGACGTAACAAGCCATCACCTCATGTTCCTGCCACTGCAGAGCGATATGCCACCATGCATAGCTTAAACCCACGTGCCTCTTAACCCTCTCCTCCCCTAAATTGATTCTTTCAGGAATTTGGCCATGGTGACAAGAAAAGGAATTAATTCAGAAAGTCTGAACCTTCGGTTGTATGTAACCATTGGGTGTCTGCATAAGGGAGACATGGTCACAGTGGACTCTGCATCTGCACACGGTAGCCATTGCAGAGGGAAAGATGTGTAAGGGGCTTGAAGATGATTCCAAGTGCATGCTGTAATGGCTAATAAAGCACATGAGGGCACAGTGAGGGGCAGAGGAAGGGAAATGAAAAGCTACTGGGATCAGTGATGTCTTAACGCAGTCAGATTATTAGAGGGGTGAGCTGAGGAAGTAGGAGTTGATAGCCGAGAGTAGGATATGATATTAAGGTTACATGTTACTATTCAGACACCTCCAGAGAGTGGGAAATCACTTCTTAGACCCAACTGGTCTATACTGTTGGACAGGTTAACTGCTCAGCATTTGCTTCTTCATTTAAATGGTAACTGTGGTAGTTTATACAGTGTATAGTTTATACAGTTTATATACTAAGAGAGTAAATGAGTTGGTTCCTATAAAGTCTTCAGTCGTACCTGGCATATGACAGCAATTGAATAGATGTGATTAAATTCATCAAGTTCCTTGCCATTGTTATTTCTTTAATGCTCAGAATGGTGCCAGGGTCCATGGGTGATAGAGATGGGGGCAGTGGTACTTTATGAGGAGCCAACAGTGATTTGTGGAAATCGACCTCTGCTGAAAAACAGAGCTCCCTCCTCCTGTGCAGAAGTCTCCAATGACAGGGTGTCGTCTGGGTCCATACTAAGGGATTGCTCCAGTATGGTCCTCAGGCTTTAGTCATTCGTACCAAGGAGCAAATTCAAGTCATAACCTGCTAATGTTGCTTAGAGGCCCTGGGATCTGTACCCAGAGGCAACGAGAAAAGAACACATTGCTGTTGACACAGCCCTGGATGTCTTAGAGTGCAAGTGTGAATTGTGTTGAGTCCTTCCTAAGCTCCCTAGGATGACCTATTCTGTCATTTTTTTTTTTGAGATCTTTGTGGCTCTTGTGACTTAGACTCTCTTTTGACTTCTTAAATCAAGAAATTGTTTTGTTATTTTAAACAACAACAACAACAACAAAAATGTGTGTGTGGCAATTCTTTGGTTTGCAGAAAGTAGGTTTAAGGCATCCTGGTGGCACAGGCCTGTAATCCCAACTACTTGGAAGGCTGAGGCAGAAGAATCATAGGCTCAAGGCTAGCCTGGACTATACACAGAGTGGGTTCAAGGCTGGGCCAGGCAACTTGAGAAGTGAGAAAGGGCTGAGATGTCGCTCAGCAGTAGAGTTTGTGAAGCTTGGAGTTTGTGGAGCATACCCGAGACCCTAAATTTAATTCCCAGAACCAAGGAAAGGAGAAGGAAAACAGGAAACATAAATGTCTCATTCTTAAGTTCTTTGGTTGTCTGTTTTTGAGACAGATCTCACTGTGCAGACCCGGCTGACCTCTTCCTCCTGAGTGCTGGGATTAAAGTCGCCCAGCCATTCATCCCTAAATTCTTAAAGGAGCCGTCATTACATCATTACTGTAAACTAGATACAGTAAAACTATGTATACCGTAGATTCTGGCCATTTTTATCCCCGGTGTCCTTTCTCACTCCCTTTTGCTCTGCCTTTGAAAACATTCGTCCCAACAAGCCTTCCCCCTGCTTTGATCTTTTGTGTGTGTGACCCACTGAGTTCAATTGTGGCTGCTTGCATGAGCATGAGTGGGGGGCTTTTTACTGGAACCTGGGCAACTTATCCACGTCTACACCACTGAAGAAAACGATTCATCCATCTCTAGGAGCCATTAGCGGCTCATATTCCTTTAGGGAGGGGTGCGGCCTCAGGGGTCCCTCTCCCAGGCATGATGCAGGGACGGCATGCGCAGGTCGCTGCAGTGAGTTCGTGAGTTCGGCAAGCCATGCCATGCTCACTTCCCCTTCTTTGGCTCTTGCATTCTTTTTACCACATTTGTGACGTTCCCCGAGCCTCACATGGGTGATACAGATGTCCTTTTCAGGACAGAGCCCACTGGCCAGCGGCAAGTCTGCGTTCTCCACCGGCCAAGATACGGCGAAGCTTTTTTTTTTTTTTAATCACTGAATGCTGTCCGTTCTTTATTTAAATTGTCAAGGAGTCCTTATACTGTGAGAACTCTTAAGGAGACTCCCAGTGAACAGTTAGCAATGGTTGTGTCCTGAATTGAATATCTGTTTTGAAGGTTGGGATATTGATTTAGTGGACGGTATTAGAATTTAAAATTTGAATTCTGAGACTGTTACCTAGAAAGCTGATGAAATTGTGACATTTACCAGCCAAGGTGAAAGAAAGAGGCCCAGGGCGTTTAGCCAAGACTGTCATAGACGACGAAGACTCTGTCACTTTCCTCCTTGTTACACCAGTACTGTTATTGAGATTGACAGGCTGGGGAAGGAAAGGTACCTACTGCTTGCCTCTTGTGTCCTGGGGAAAGACTGGGAGCGGAGAGGACAGTGGTCATGCTTCCTGAGTAGCTGGGTGTTTGGGGCTTATGTTCATAAGTAGGCTGCATGAAATGAGGTGAGGCAGAAAGGTGTGTTTTGATTTATTGCTATTTTTGTACAGAATAGGCGCTAGTCCAGTTTGTGAGTTCATACACACACTAAAGAGAGGGGTTTAAGGTAGAGAGGAATGAGGAGCTTTTCTAGAGAATACAGGCTGTTTCTCCTTGGGACCACCTGGATAGGCGAGATGGCACACCCAAGCCCAGTTCCGAAATGCCACACCCTGGTTGTCATCATTGGATAGCGTGATCCTGAAATCTGTGTTTATCTTTTCCCTTTCACTCTGTGCAGCTGAAAGGACTAGAATAAGTAGAATAAGCCCCTTTTTTCTTTCTTTCTAAAAATTATCTACCAGCCTGGTTTTTGTTGCTGTGATGGAGTACTTGAGACTGGTACATTAAACAAATTGGTTTAGTTTGGTTTATGGTCCAAGGGGTTAGATGTCCAGGATGAGGCAGGAGCATCTGGCCAGGTCTTGTGCTGGGGTAGGAAGAGGAAAGAAACAAAGCAGGAGGGGCCTTGCTTTGTAACAGCCCTGCTCCCTTAAGTAGTTCATCCCCAGGAAAGCAGCCTTAATCCATTCCTGAGGGTGACATCTCATGAACTAATATCTCTCAAAGGTCATACTCAGCACTGTTACACTGGGGACCAAATTTCATCATGAGTGTTGGGGGAGGACAAATGGTACCCAAACCACAGGGTGCTTCATGAGTACTGATGTCTTAGTTATTGGGCAACACCAATGTCACTATAGTGCTCTCTTGCAAAGGACTGTGCTGTCACTTACAAGCAGGTTCACTTGCTTGAGCAGCAGTGGAGGAGGGTTAGGAAGGTAGTTCCCTTGGTAAAGGGCCTGACATGCAAGCAGGAGGGCCTGAGTTGGGATCCCCAGCACTTACATTAGTGCTGGGAGGGGTGAGGCTTGCCTGTAACTGTAACAGGCTGTGGGGTGGAGATAAGCAGATCCCTGGAGTTCATTTGGCCAACTTGCCTAACCAAGTTCATGACTGCCAGGCTCAATGAGAGACGCTGTCTCAAAACATAAGGTGGATCACAAAGTTGGGGGGAGGTGGGAGGTGGATTTAGGAAGTTAGGAAGGAATATGAACAACATACATAGTATACATGTATAAAATTCTCAATGAAAATATTATATATGAAATATATAAAATTCAGTAGAAACAATTGAGGAAGACATCTGATACGAACTTCTATACTTCACATGCATCCACGTAAACACATACACATACATACAGGCAACTGAGACAATTGACATGTATTTTATAACATTATAAGGTTCTTTTTTCCATACATAAATCTTGAGGACTTTTTTCATGAACATATTGTTCAGTGCTTTTTTTTCTTAGTATAGTCTTTTTTCATTTCCCTTGTGTGTAATTTTAATATCATGTATGTACTCATGTTATGCACATTTTCTCATGCTCTGTACTATAATTTTGTGTCTGTATGTCACTGGCTAGGCTTCAAATACCTTGAGGTTAGAGGCCCATCTCACTTCCCAGGACAGTGCCTGGTGTGACATATAAAGGGTGTCAATAGAGACACCCTTTATATGCATGTTAAGTAGCTTAAAGCCTACCTCCAGAACCTTAAGAATGGGATATTGCATCCAGTAGCAAATTTCTGTATCCTTTTTCCTCTTGGGTATGAGCAGTCTGGTGGGTTCAGTGTGAACAGAGATGTGCTGTTTGATTGCTTGTTGATAATGCGTGGTAACAGTACCCTCGTAACTGTGGCTGATTTGGTTCCAAGGTCGTATCTCTCCCTTGGTTGAACATAAGTGGATTTTGCATTTCAGGATGTTGGCCTGTGGAACCTGGTAGATTGTGTTTATTGTTTACGTTCTGCAGCATTTATCATTGTCTGACCTCCATCACCTCTGCCTTCCATTTTGATAAAATGAGATTTGTGCCTGGCAGCTCTGGATGGATGCGTAGTTAGCATATCTGATGTGCAGGGAGTTGATTGAATGGTCTCTGGCTGGATCTTGCTTTTCTTTGCTTTGCACAAAACTGTAATTTCTGTCTAATCTCAGGACCTTTACTGTGCTTTTTTTTTTTACATGAAAATTTAAATCATTCTCATGGAAAGAGGTTAAATTGTACAGATTATCATTCATGTGCTTTGTTTGGTACACCAACCATACTTTCATATCCCTTAAAGATAAAAGCTTCCTTCCTGTTTTCTTTTCATGGCCTTCCCAGTGTTTGAAAAACAGAAAATGGCACAGTATATACACAGACTGAGCTCCATGGTGCACCATTAACATACAACTTTTATGTTCTTGTGTACCAGCCAAAAATAAACATCAGAAAGCATTTTATTACCCAAAATGCCCTGAACGGAAGCGTCTATAAAATTTGACACTTTGTAATCATTTTAGGAGAGAAAGTTTAGAAGCTTTGCTCTCATTGACTCCTTGTGGTTTCAATCTCCCTTCCCATCCCACCCATTCCTCCTTTGGCACTTCTTGTATCCTTCTGTGTGTGATGTAAGTCCTAAAATTAAAGCCTAGTATTTGGACCAGCTTTGACCCTTGGGGATGATGGGAAGAACCTCGAAGGGCCCACCTGCCTCCCGTACTCTCTCTTATGGGCTCTGTGGATGGGTCACCAGCCATTGAGGATGTCTTGAGCCCAGCCTGGTGATACCCAGAGAGAAGAGAGCCACTGACCTTCAGAACTCTGAGATAATAAATGGGCATCGTTTGAAGCCTTACCTTTTTTTTTTTTTTTGACAACGTGTTATTTAGCAGTAGAAACCTAATCAGCTGTCAAGTGGGTGGTTGTGTTTCTTAGCTTTCCCTCTGAAATACATAGGCATACTCAAATCTTTTAAAAAAATACATTTTATTTATTACCCCCCCCTTTTGTGTGTGCACTTGCAGGCATGAGTATGGTCATGTGCCATGTTACACATGTCACACTCAGGTTGCCAGGCTTGAATGGCAATTGCTGTTATCCCTTGCGTCACCTCCCCAGCTTCAAACCCTTTCACTTACACCAAAGGAAAGACATAGTTCCTCTACTTCATGTTTCCATTTCATGGGAGGAATCCTTAGCTTCATACACAGAGAAGAATGAGTCTGCGTTGTGTCCAAAATACAGAGCTACAAGTGGGCTGATTTCGCTCTGCACAGGGAGCCAGCATTTCCCTGTGAACCAGTGTGTCAGCACCCAAGCAGCATCTTTGGTCATTGTGGGCTCCACAGAACTTCCCTGGTTACAGCCCCTGATTCAAATACCTCTTCTGTTTTAAGTCGGTGGACTTGTGTATGTTGGCTTAGACCTGCCTTGAGAGAGAGTGGCAAATGGGTGCCGATGAATTGAGGCTAGTACTGCAGTAATATGCTTTACTGGGGCGCTCAGTGTGAACACTTATCATGTATCATAGATCATTTGAAATAGAAGGTAAGGGGATCGCATAACATATAGAACCTCTGTTTATAATCACGGTTCACCTAAGGGAAGGAAAGGGAACACTGGTAGGTAGGTTCTCCTGGACCTCCCTTGTAACACCTGATTCTCTCCTGAGTGTTGGGGGTCAGGGGCTGAGGGAGGGGCACGGCGGGTCTGGCAGGACTGAGTGATCTCATCAGGGTTAATGCGGAAGTGCTGGGAATTCGGTGGCCGTAGTTGCAGGATGCCAGCTCCTCTCTCCCTGCTGTGGGAATGGAGCCTTATTTAGGCAAATGGAGATGGCTCCTGGGTGTTCCTGTGGGTCCTCCATATTTGTCTAGGGTAAATGATGGAGAGGCTCCATCTGTTTGTTCCCATGGGCCCGTCAGTGCCTCCCACGAGAGCCTGAGCCTCCTCTGTGTGGCTGCGACTTCTCCCTGCTCCTCTTGCAGATGGAGAGTCGAGGCTGCGGGGCTGGCTTCTTTCAGTGATTTTTGTTTCACAGGGGAAAAGGAAAGCCTGTCTACAGGGCCAAGAATTCCCCATCCTGCCTGCAGTTCTAGTCCTTAAAGGTTGATGTGAATTAATAAGCAAATACCTTACATGGGCTAAAGCCAGTTACCAAGAGCGAGCCTCACACCTTAATAATGATCGAGCGTTGCATAGCTGTGGGTGAGCCAGCTAAAGACTGTGTGAATTATAACGTCTATTCTGCATAGGCACCCTGTGGAGCACACGCAGAGCTTTTCAGTTCTTCATCCCTTGTTGCATGGTGATGGCAGGGAGATCCAGGTAGAAATCCCCACGGCTGTGCTCCAGATCCAGGACCTGAGCGGAGCTGAACTCCCCTCTTGGACCCCAAGTGACGATTTGATCTAATTTGATTGCTTTCTTCCTAATACCTAGTAGCATTTGTTACAGGGTATGGGACAGCTAGTGAAGAGGTTGGGGACATTTTATGGGGAGACATGACTCAGGGGACCATGAAGGAAGGCTATGGAAAGACACTTAGAGGGTCTTCTTAGTGGCTGCTGTCTTCCAGGTAATACCACTCATTTGAAAGTGTCAGGCTGCCATCCACCCTTCAGTGAGTACAGTCCAGCTAAAGCACATTGTTGCCCTGGCTCTCTCTGGACACCAGTGGCAAGCATCTTCTCTTTCTTTAGTAGTCTAGCCACAGAACGTTTCTTAGTGAGTCTGTGGATATGACATGATGCATGATGGTTTACTTGTCCAATATTTAAATAGCACTTGAGTAATACCTCAGAAATACTCTTGATGCAGAGGTGGACGAAATGCATCTAACTTTACAATTGCCCCTTTCTGTCTTACAGTACTGGCTGGATCCAGCAAAAACTCTTGCGGAGCACAAGGAGCTGATCAACAGTAGGTATTTCATTTTAATTTTGTGAGAAGTGACTTGGGCATGGTGAAAGGTTTGTGATTAATTTAGTGCCGGTGAGGGAACAGTAGGGCAGAGAATCGTTCCTGGGTTGTGTGCTGCGACAGACTCTCTAGACTGGGGTGGGGTTAATTTAATCAGATGCTCAGGATCCTATGATTGTATCGAGTGTGTCCTAGGGATATACCCTCTCTTGTTTTTTTTTTTTTTAATCTGTGACTTTTCTACATGCTTGTCTTTAAAACTCGACCTTAAAAAGAAGAAAGAAGGAGAGAGGAAAGAGTTGGTTCCTGGGTTATGGAGTGTTTTGTTATCATGCCACAGGGCCTGTGACATGAAAAGTTTCTGACTTCCAGGAGAGAGGTCACTTCTTGTCAGGGTTTAGCTTTTGGAATGATCAAAGTTGGTGTAGTTGAATACATATTCTTTAATCTTAATATCCATTCCCAAGGTTTTATTTATTAACACACTCACAAACTTAAGTATGCAAAAGAATAATCCTTTACAGTTTTTTGTGGTGAAATTACATAAATTAAAAATTTGAAACATTTTGTGTGTAATTCACTGACATTAAATAATTCACATTGCTATAGTGATCATTGTCTGCATAATTTTTCATTATCCCAGTGTCCTAACCACTGGGCCATCTCTCCAGCCCCTGTGTTTGTCTGCTTGTTTTTGAAATAAGGACTTACTCTGTAGCCCAAGCTGGCCAATGAGTCATTTTGTTCAAATTTGTGACTGACTGTCAATCAGAACCTAGTGGGCCCTTCTGCCTGTGGGCCCCATCGCTCTCTCCCATGCCTGTCTGCCCGTTCTCTGTGGTCCTATTGGTTGTGCGAACTTTTGTGGATCCCAGCATAGGAATGCAGCCACACCTCAGAAAGGACTAGGAACCTGGAACTGCAGGACCCTCAGGAGCAAGTCCAGAGTCTCTGAACATCAGCACCATTGTTATTATCTGCTTTCTCCCTTGGTGGAAATCACCAAAGTTTATAAATTACAACCCTGGCCCATTTGAACCAATTAAAAAAAATGGCTTATCAGAAACGCAGGAAAATTTCAGGGATAATTATTTTAAAATATCCTTGCAGGTTTTTTCTGAGATAATAAAAAAATGTAAACATTTTAGTGGAACACGGTGGTTCATGCCTGTAATGTTAGTAAAATAGTAGTAGACAGGGGGATTGCCACACATGGAGGCCAGCCTGGGCTACAGAGTAAGTCCTTATTTCAAAAACAAGCAGACAAACACAGGGGCTGGAGAGATGGCCCAGTGGTTAGGACACGTGCTGCTCTTCCAGAGGACCCAGGTTTGATTCCCAGCACCTACACAATGGCTCATAACCTGGGTAACCCCAATTCCAGAGGATCCAATGTTGTCTTCTGGCCTTCCTGGACACCAGACATACATGTAATGTTTAGACATACATGCAGACAAAACACCCATACACATAAAAGTGTGTAAGTCTTTCAAAATATTTAAGGTGAAATTTTTTAGAAATAACTTATTTTTATTTTACTTGCATGTCTGTCTGTCTGAGAGTATCAGATCTTGGAGTTACAGACAGTTGTGAGCTGTCATGTGGGTGCTGGGAATTGAACCCAGGTCCTCTGGAAGACCAGGCAGGGCTCTTAACCACTGAGTCATCTCTCCAGCCCATTAAGGTGAAATTTTAAAGCGTGCCTACTCAGTGCATAAAGATATTCTATTTAAATAGCGTCGTAAGAAGCAGTACTTTTTTCCCCCAAATGCAGTAATGTTGAATACATGATGTATCATGTGTAAAAGACACAGTCTCAACTGAAGAACTGTGTCATGGAAGACTTTTTGTCTTCTCTTGTAAACTGTTTTGATAAGGGAGGAAAATAGCATGGTCGGTGTGAGTAGCCATACAAATGGGAGGCCATTTCTAATCACCAAAATTCTCATAGGTATATCTGGATTTATTTGCCCTAAACTAAGTGGAAATTCATTATTATCATTAAGACACTATGAATGGTAGATCGGAGAATTCCCAGTGTCTGGTTCTACATTTTTTTTCTTTGATAAAACAAAATGGTATTAGCTTCACTTTAAAAGTTTCTTAATGTCGATCTCGTTAAAGGGATGGATTCCAGATTCTACTGAGTTAGTGATTTGCTCCATCAGCATCCATTTTTGTAGTTAGTCTTAGATAAGAAGCCCGAAAATGTCTGGCTAGAAATATTCTTGCATATAAATGACCGTTTCTAGGGCCGTAGATTTCTCTACCAGGTGCTCCAGATGGGAGTTTGCACCCAAGGTCTGTTTCCCCAGGCTGTGGAAGACAGCGCCAAATACTAGGCATGGGTAAGCTTCCTTCTCATCCCTGTGGTTTCAGGCAAGCTGCTTAACTCCTCAGCACTTCACCTGCTCTGTGGTGGCTTCAGGCTGTGGCCAAGAATGAAATATTCATGAATTTGCTGTTGTTACTGTTGTTTGAGACAGGGTCTCACTGTATATCCGTAGCTGACTTGGAACTTACTATGTACCAGACTGGTCTTGAACTCACAGAGATGCACCTGTCTCTGCCTCCTGAGTGCTGGGATTAAAGGCGTGTGCCACCACACTGGGCAGTATGAACTAACACAAGGCCCTCTGTATGACGGTGGAAAAGGCTGAAGCCCTTAAAGAAAATTAACTCGAGCTGAGTGGTTTTCATTGTGCATTTTTCAAGTTTCTGCTTAGCTACCCATGACTGGACAGAGATGAAATGTCTGGGCCGGGTGACTAGGGGTCATCTGTCATGTTCCACAGAATGAACGTAGCCCTGGAGTCTATAGAAGGCCTCTTCTCTTTGTGCACATCTTAGCGGCATGCGCGCCTGCCTCCCTGCCCCCCTGCCCCCCTAGGTGAAAGCCCAGCCGCCTGCGGGCACAGGCAGACCCATCTGCTCAGGAACAGAGCTTGATTGACACAGACCATCAGCCGTCGGCCTGGACTTCCTGCCTCTTCTAAATATTTAATAGTCTTGCCTCCCTGGTGTCTGTGTTGAGGGCTGTGTTTGTCAGAAATACAAACAGTGATTGACTACGCATAAAAACCAAATATATGGAGTACTGATAGGAAACTAGAGCAAAGGTTTTAAAATGTCGATTTAAAAAAAAAAATCACGAAATGTAAGAAGTAACTCATGAAGGAAGGCAGAGATGAAGGCAGAGGCAGGGGCCTGCTCTTGATGTCCTACATATGTGGTTAATAGGGCTTTGGGAGAGTACAGAACATGTGTGAGTATGTGATAATAGCCAATGACATGGTTTGTATGTTATAAATGAACTTTATTTTTATTACTGGATCTAATTTGTTTCTTTCACCCAGCATTTAAATTATGACTTCATTTATTTAACTTAAAATGAAAGCGCATTAGAGTTTCTTTATATCAATTACGTGGCATCCGCTGTTTTCACCAGGCAAATGCCATGCTTTCTGTTGGTGGGGCAGAGCCTTGGGTGAAGTAATCAGTTGCACCACTGACGGTCAGTTGGAGCACCAAGTAAAAAGCCCTTTTTAAAACAAAGGAAGCGGCAGCTGGGAGGTGGAGACGGGGGATCGGGACTTCAGATCAACCTCTGCTGCAGAGCAGGTTCGAGGCCAGCATGAGCCGCAGGAGACCTTGCCTCAAAACAAAAACAAAGCATATTAGCTCTATTAATAGTTACTGCCAGCCTGGAAGTTCAAAGTTTTGAAAACAGTGCAGTCTACATCCACTCACTCTGAAGTAAGAAACGTTTTTAGGAGCGGCTTACTACAATATAACAGCACCCACGGGACCATCGTACTCCTGTACGATGTGTTGACTGTATTTCCCAACGAATGTGCCATGCCAGGCTTTGTTTCTGAATTTTTTAATTTTGTTTTTTTGTTGTCCATAGATTTAGTTTTTTTGTGTGTGGTAAATGAATAAGAAGTATCTTTTTTACATATGTGAGGAAATATTTCTCTATTTAGAATAGTTAATGGGGCTGGAGAGACGTCTCAGTGGTTAAGAGCACTGGCTGCTCTTACAGAGGACCTGGCTTTAATTCCCGGCACCTGTATGGCGGCTCACAACTGTCTGGACTTACAGTTCCAGGGCTCTGACTCCTTCTTCCAACCTCGGAGGGTGACGGACATGCACGTGGTGTGTGCATACATATATGCAGGCAAACACGCATACACATAAAATAAATGAATTAAAAAAATTAGAATCGCTTAAATGCAACAGATATTGTGCTATCTCTGATCATTTTTCTTAAGAAATATACATGATTATGAAAATTCTAGCTAATCAGTTTGCAGAGGACTGCTTCTTCCTCTTGCCAGCATTTGCCACAGTTTACACTCGCGCGTGTATTTTCTCCTGGGACAGACATCACAGATTAACATTTTTTCCCTCTGAGGTGTCAGTACTGTGGACTGGTGAGCCTCTCCACACCAGCACAGACAGATCTCACTGTTTGAACACGCGGGGGCTGGTCCATTGTCCCGTGGCTGTGACTCACGGACACAGTCCCCTCTGCTGCTCAGCGGTCTTTACAGCCTTTTGCAGAGAAGTTTAGAAAACCTTCCTCTTGATAGTTGATGTGATAAGTGGATGGCTTTAAAAGGTCATTTATTTGTCAATATGCATTCTTGATGGCGAGAAGAGCCTCTCCTTCCTACCTCCTTCCCTCAATAATGAATAATGGGAAAATATGAATTAATAAAAATTGTGCATAGACTGTCTAACCAGAGATGAGAACCGGGAACATTGTGATATTTTGGGTCTTAAATGTTTTCTGTGTTTATGTGGGAACGAACATGCGCTTAGAATTCGTTTCCTGCTTTCAGTAGTCTTGAACCATGCCTTTTCCATTTTGCGTTCTTATGTCTTTAGAAATATTTTGTAAATGTTATTCTGTCCATGTGCACGTGTGTACACGTGTGTGTGCGCCTGCACGTATGTGTACTTATGGGTATGTGTACCTACATGCAAAGACTAGAAGAGGATGTCAGGCACCCTACTCTGTCATTCCCTGCCTTATTCCCTTGAGACAGGACCCCGCATGGAACCAGGAGCTAGTTTATTGGCAGTTAGAAAACTCCAGAAACTCCTCTGTCAGCCCTGCTGGGGCTACAGGAGCATGCGCAGCCACACCCAGCTTTTTGCAGTGAAATTGGGACTTGTTGCTTGTACAGCAAGTACTTTTACCCACTGAACCATCTCCCCAGCCCCTAATTCTGTTTTTCTCCCAAGTAAAGAACCTTCCATTTTAGCACAGTTTAAACTCAAACTCATTAATGATTTTTAAAAGTATATATAAGCTTGGCATGGTGGCACATAAGGGTATTTTAATCCCAACACTGAGGACACAGAGGAAGGTGGATCTCTGTGAGTTTAAGGCTATCCTGGTCTACATGGCAGGTCTCAGTCAGGCCAGCCAGAATTACATAGAGACCCTGACACATACACACACACACACACACACACACACACACACACACAATGTCAGTGGATACACAGTATACCTAAAGGCAAATTGTAGTACTAATATTATTTGATGTGAGAGTGTAAATCTTAAAATATAATTTGTATGTAAATGAACTGTCCACGGCTTGAAATAGATGTTTTTTATATTTAATGTACTTTCCATATGTGAATATAATTCCTAATTGTTACATATCACAGTGCAACTTTGATTATAATGTGAAATGTAATTAGTTTTTACTTTTTTTGTTTTAAAGCTGGACCTCCATATACTTTGTATTTTGGTATTAAATTCTATGCTGAAGATCCCTGTAAACTCAAAGAAGAAATAACCAGGTATAGTACTAACTTTATCTTTGAATAGTGTGTTGTATATGAAAGGCTGTATTGAAAGTGGATTAAAAGTTGGGGTTAGACACCCGAGTGTGTGTTGAGCCGTGTCTTGTGAAGCATCTGCTGTGAGGATTAAATTTTAGCCTTGCATGAGGCAGATCAGTGTCCGATGATAGATGTGTTGGAAAGCGGCAGGAACCTGGGTGACATGTTGATAGATTTTGCATCTGCTGTGATAGGATATTCCCTGTCATTGTTCAGCGTGCCTTTGGCCTTTGTGTTTGTGGAAGAGCAGTCATTTGAACTGCAAAGGGAGGGCATTTGGATGCCAGTTTTCTGCGTATGAATATATATTTGAAAAGCCGGTTATTTTCCTTTAATTAGTTGTAGCTGAAATATCAGCTGTTTAAATATTTCACTTATCTTTGCAGGAAATGAAAAGATAATTACTTTATTAATATTAAAAAGGGAGAGAAAAGATCAGTATTATACTGTATTGCTTCACCTTTATCTCCAAAAACTACATTTCAATAAAGACATTATGGGCTGAAGCAAAACTTTATACATTATGTGAAAAACTGGAAATCATATCAACAAAGGCAGCCTAGTTTTTTTTCCCCTTTCTATTCCTTCCTTTTGTATATGCATATGCATGTGGGTGTGTGTGTGCATGTGGAGGTCAGAGGTCAGGTGTCTTCCTCAATCACTCTCCTTCATCTTTGTGACAAGGTCTCTTATTGAACGTGAAGCTCATTCGTCGGCTAGACTGGTTGGCTCGCAAGTCCCAGGGAAGTGTCTGCCTCTGTGACCCAGACGTGGGGTTACAGGAATGCACTGCTGTGCCTGGCTTGTGACGTGGGTGCTGGGGACCCGAACTCATGTTCTCGTGCTTGCCCAGCGGGCACTGCGTTGACCTAGCCACTTCCCAGCCACTGTGTATTTGTGCATCTTTCAGCTCAGACGTTCTTTCCTCTTTATTTTGGACGCACTGGGGTTCCCATCCCACTCTGAGCTGCACGTGTAGGCCTCGTCTTTAGATCCGTGTGACGTCTGCCTCCACATCACCCACCTCCGTTTGCTCCTGAGCACTCTGGAAAGCCAGCGCACACACCTTTCTAGCACACAGCTTTCTGTGAGAAGGGAGTTGTTCTGAGAGGAGAGGCATTTGTATGAGATCTTCGTGGGGAGCAGGGGTGGGAATCAAGTCTAAAAGTGTAAAAATGCTTCAACGCCCATAACTTATTAGAGAAGGGCAAAGGCATGTTTTGTTTAAAAAATGGTGCAAGGCCATCATTTCCATGGACTCTGCCTCAATGTGTGTTTCAAATGACTTTTGTAAGTGTTAGATAGCATGATCTATGTGTTTAGAGTGGTAAGTGCTTAATCAATGTGAGTTCTTAGAAATCCACCCTTGTTTGTCATGACAGTGTCGTGCCTTCACACTTAAATAGCGTTAGCTTCTGAAAATGTTTGTGGTAAGATGAGGGGAAAGACCAAAGGTTTAATATATATATATATATATATATATATATATATATATATATATATATATATATATATATATATATATTAACCTATGTTTAACTTGTATTAATAGGGAACAGGAATTTTTCTTCAGAATCAACTAATGCCTGTGCTGCAGAGTTTGACAGTGTAGACATTTTTCCCTCGGGTATCTCACCAGATTATCTAAGAACCAGATGATGTAATTGGCTTATAGGTGATGACTATGACTTTTTTCTTTTTAGTCTAAATCATAGTTAATGTAGGTAAACTAAATGCACATTTAATATGTGACCAGTATGTGATATACTGAGGATGATGCCATTTTGACTTGCGTGAAGACATTATTCCCTCCGACAGGACTGTAGTGCAGTAGATATGAAAAAGTGGACTGATTACATGAAATAGCTTTGGTTATTTATTTGGTGTGTGTGTACGATTGTAAATGTGAGTGATGTGTGTGTGTGTGTGTGTGTGTGTGTGTGTGTGTGTGTGTGTGTGTGTGTGTTTGTGAGTTTGAGTGTGGTGCATATGTGTCGTGGCATGTGTGTGGAGGCCAGAGGGTCTTTCTCTTTCCGAGGCAGGCTATCTCTTATTTGGGCTGCTGTGCTGTGCACTCCGGGCTAGACTGGCCGGTGAGCTTCCAGCATGTTCTCCTGTCTCTGGCTTCCATCTTGTAGTAATGCTGGGCTTGTAGATACATGTTACTGCGTCATCTAGCCACTTATGTGGGCTCTAGAGCTGGAACCCAGTCACCGGGTTTTTGCTCAGCAAGCACACTGAGCCATCTCCCTGGCTAAAAGGTAAACCTGAAACTCAAAAGCCAAATTCCCTTATACGCTGGTAAAGGAAACTCTTTTTGTGGCCAGTATTTCCAAGCCAGATTTCAGTGTTTTCAAGTTTAAGTTCAGCTAGGTATTGTATCTCATGCTTGTAATCCTAGCACTTGGGGAACTGAGGCAGGAGGATTGCCATGAGTCCAGGGCCAAAAAGCAAGCAAGCAAGCAAAAACCCCAAATAGAGTGATTATCTTGACTCTGTTCTTCGGAGCATTGCTCCAGCCTACTCTGTATTGGTTTTTAAGTTTTCCATAATTTTTTATGAAATGTAAGATAAAGGAGACTTTTGTGTATATAATCTTGCATCTAGCTGGTTGTGTGATTTTGGGAAAATGGTATAGCCCTTTTTAAAAGTCTCATAGCATAATTCTGTCTACATAACAGGATTTCCATATAAATAGTTTTTTTTTTAAATCATACTATTTCGTATATCTTCCTTGGCCTTCTCTTACCATTCACCGAGTTCTCTTGTGGTAAATGGGGTTTTGGTATTTCTACGGGGAGATGACTGGAGGAATACAGTAAGTTAATGTGTGCACAGTACTGACTCCAGTGTAAACGATGTAGATGCTCAATTGGCAGGGTAACTGGAGCGGGGAAAAGGTGGTCATTTTATATGTTTTCATTTGTTGTTTCAAGAAATAGAAAAAGACCAATGTAGAGCCCTGAGATACAGGCCTTTCGGTTTATCAAACTGTTAGTCAGAACTTTCTGGGCATATGGGTTCCTTTTGCTGTAGCCTGCATTTCTGGAATCTGTATGTTAAGACTGTATGTATTAACTGTATGTTAACACCCACCTGCTCATTCTTCCTTCAGTAGTTCACGGAGTGTCGTGCTCCGTGTGACCACGTGACCAAGGAAAGGCCTGGCTTCCATCACTTGACGAGAACATTTTTATACTTCTAACTATGTAGTGATTTTTTTTTTGAGCTTAAAAGAAGGAGGGCAGTCCTCTTTACCTCTGAAAGGCACTCCTTACCCTTGAGCAGACCGGAAGGAGGAGAGATGTGGATGGTGGCAGGCCAGGTTTTAAACTTGCAAGGGTCCTGGGCAGGGGGTGGAGAGGAGTGTGTTGCTGCCACATTTTCATCTATGTTGTGATGATGTGGATGTCAGGAATGGCTTTCCAGCATTCTAGGTTTCTCTCACATGGGCACCTGAGACTAGTGTGCCAGTTCCTGAAGCAGCCAGTGGAGCATGTTTCACCTCCAGCCTGCAGCCTCGGTCTTCTGGGAATGGCCAGTGTGGCCTCCAACGTTTGAATTTCCTCCTTGGGCTGCAGCTGTGAGTAGGTGGAGAAGAGATTTATCACAGAAGATTTCTGGAATCCATTTATTTTTCTTGTCTTTGCCTCTCCCAGTGACATCAAGCATCACCTTACAAAGGAAGGGAAATTACAGGGCAGCCTGAAGATGCAGGTGTGTGTGTGTGCACGTGTGTGCGCATGCACGCACATTAGTGACAGCAGCTTGATGTGGTGTGGCTGGTTTGTGATGCAGCCTCATTAACCGCTGCCTCTGCTCATCCTGGGGAAGGAAGCTGAATGGTCTAATCAGAGTCACAAAACTGTGTGTGTGTGTGTGTGTGTGTGTGTGTGTGTGTGTGTGTGTGCATGTGTGTATGTGTGTGTGTGTGTGTATGTATGTGTGTGCATGTGTATATGCGTGTGTGTGTGTGTGTGTGTTTGTGTGCGTGCACGCGCGCACGTGCATGTGTAGACCAGAGATTAGCCCTGGGTATTACTCCTCAGACACTGTCCACCTTGAATTTAGAAACAGGCGCTCTCACTAGCCTGGAATTCATCATTTAGGCTAGGCGGGTTTACTGAGAACTCCAGGAATTTGCCCATCTCTGCGTCCTGAAAGCTGGGGTTATAAACACACCACCATGTCTGGGAACAAACTCTGGTTCTTCTCCTTGAACAGTGAGCACGTTACCAACAGAGCCATCCCCCAGCTCACGTAGAGTCTCTTGATTGGGAGGTTCTAGAATCCACTTGCTTGGGCTACAGTTCTGTTTCTGCTGACTAACTGGTGGTGAGATCTTGGGCAGTTACCTCATCTACAGAAGATGAACAGTGCTGACCTCGTTTTTCTAGGTTATTGTATGTAAAATACATACAGTTTTTACATTGTTGAAAACAGTTCTTGGTGCTGTGGTTATTAAAGGTGTCACGGAATGAACAAAGCTGAAATGATGAGCGGGGTTAATAAGTGGGAAGATACAGGGAAATACACTACGAGTTGATTTTGTCTGGGACACATGGTTTTGAGCCTTGTCGATGACACATGTAACATAGGTAGGATCCTTGTCATTTCTTCCTCTTGAGAATGGCATCTGTTGAAGTACCGACAGTGACATTACATTTCATCTTCTCAGTGACCCCATGAATTGTTACTATCCTTTCCAGATCCTGAGAGGTGACCGGCCTTTAGGGAAACCGAGTAGCCTTGAAAAGCAACAGATGTAGCGGGCAGCAGAGCCTTGTGCAAGCCAGCCGGTCTGCGCTGAGTTCAGTCACTCAGTGAGGCCATGTAAAGTGCAGTTGCTCGGTCTCCTCCCTCCCTGTTGGTTCAGTAGACTTTTAAAACTGAGGATGATTGGGTTTTCTCTTGCTCGTCAGGGCCTGAAGCTTCAAGTCTGAGCAGCATCAGAGATTGTTAATCTCCTTTTCCCATTTCTCTTTTAGATATCAGTTTTTCTTACAGGTGAAGCAAGATGCCCTTCAGGGCCGGCTGCCCTGTCCTGTCAACATTGCTGCTCAGCTGGGAGCATATGCCATCCAGGGTAGGCTCCACTTAAGTATATTTGCTTAAGGAATGCTTGGAGAAAATATCTGAATTTTTGTTTGTATGTGAGTTTATTTCCTGGGAAAATTTCAAATTCAATGTAGGGAATATGAGATAGCCTGGTCTTTGTTCTTGAGACACTAGTAAACTAGACATTATATAGAATAAATATCCCAGGCAGAATGTCAACTAGACTCATTGAGTTGACCTTAGAAGAATGATTATTACAGGAAGAAGCTGATCAGAACGTTCTGTTTTTTTTTTTTTTTTTTTTTTTCCTCCTGCTTCTTTGTGCTAATGGTGGCAGGACAGCCCAGTCCTGTAGTGTTCTGGGAGCATCCCATGTAGCATGGTTGTTTGAAGGCCATGCTTGCTCTTGGTTTCATTGTCTGAGAGGATATACTGGGATCATCTCTAGTGTTCCTAGAGTACATACCCTAAACTCTAGTAGCTATGACGCAAAATGTTCATATTCATTTTATTTCATATATACTGATAAAAGTAATTGAAATAAAAGGATGATAGACTCTGTGGGAAAGAAAAACATAGACTTTTATTTTCTAAATCCTAATTTGTTTATACCACACACATATCTTTGGCGAAGTTTTTTTTAGTAATGTTTTAGCAAAGTTATTGAGTAGTTAGCTACATCAATAAATCGACAAGGCATTTGAAGAAAAATGTTTAAGCGTGATAGAAAAATTCCATTCCTTTATTTTTTTAGAAGCATTTTCCTAAAATACCCTTACCTGTGATAGTTAAGAAAAAAAAAACTATATGAATAAAATTACATTTTGTCTTCCAGCCGAACTTGGAGATCATGACCCATATAAGCATACTGCAGGGTATGTGTCGGAGTACCGGTTCGTTCCTGACCAGAAGGAAGAGCTGGAAGAAGCCATTGAAAGGATTCATAAGACTCTAATGTAGGATCATGCTTTTTGTTGTATCAGCCATCATCATCGGCCAAGATGATCATAATGTGTTTTCAGTGATAAATTCCTGTGCTCTGGACGCTGGTTTTCTTTGCGTCTTTTATAACAATAAATGCTCATTGGAAATTCCAGCTCTCTAAATAAAATAAAGGCGGGGGTAAACCCAGTATCTAAAGACACCACACTTTTGGTTAATGACCTTTGACCTCTCCTCTCTATAATTTCCATAGAGAAAATTGATTTTGAACAGATTTATGTATTGTGATTTTATATAAGTAGAGTCATTCTCTAAGAGCTGGGTTTTGTAGTTTTTTTCCCCCATCACTACTCTTGTGAAATCCTACAATGTATAGATACTACTTTTACTTATATGAACATAAGTAAACATGCCTTTGTGTCTTTGAGATTTGCCCCATGGTAAGTATGTAAATCTTTAGAATAAGAAGCAAAAAAAATCCCGTCTGGGCCATGGCAGTGAGTCCGTGCTCATGAAGACACAGGCGTGGTATTTCTGCAGTCATTATGCTAACCCTGTGTGCACCTCGAGAGTTCACGTGCTCCTCTGGGAAGATTTGCAGTTAATAGCCCAGAGCATTGAAGTTATAATTTAATTATAGTATTTTGGTTAAATCCTCTATACTGATTAACTTCGCTTTTTTGCTTCTTGTGTAACATTTCCCTTTGAACATACTTGGTTTCAGATCTATTATGGTTAAGAAAAAAAATGTAGAATTAATCTGCTCAACAAAAATGTTTGCTGAATGGATCTGCCTCAGTGGGTAGAGGCAGAAATCAATTGCTGAATAGCAATCAGAGGGGCCGACTCTCCATCTTGGATTAGCATGCACTAGAGTGCTCTGTCGCCTGAAAACAGACTCCTTGGTTTTAAGGTTTTGCTGAAGTGGATGCTAACAAGAGAGAGCTTGTTACACACTATAAAGGGCAGTGTGTTTGGCACCGTCTGCGAATACTAATTCTATTAGGAGTTCCAAAGTACAATTATATTTTGAAATTATGGGGCTTTGGATAAAGGCGCTCATACATATTTTATGTGCTAGTGTGGCCAGTTACCTTTTTCTAGGAATAAAGCATGATCAAAATTTGGTAGTTTTCTTGTGACCAATTTATGAAGAACAGTCTTGCGGGCTTTCATCTAAGTGCAGGGCGGCTGAAGCAACAGAATACATCAGAAAACGATTTTCAATTTTGAGACATTCTTAGCAGCTTTTATCTTTGGTTAGCCATCAGCCCCCACAGGCTTCCCCTCCCCGCATTCATCCATGGAGATTCCTGGCAGATGCTCACCCTCATTATGAGCAAAGGGTGTTCACGGGATATTACCGCCAGTGAAGGCCTTTGGAAGACTTCCGTACTAATTATGAAAATGACAAGTACTTTACAGTTTCTGTATGTTAACTAATGTGCTTCCAAACCACACCTGTGCTCAGGAGCTGCTGACGTGACCCCTGCTGGGCGGCGGGGCCCTTCCACTCCTTGCCTGGTGTGGTGCTAGCTCCTGTTACTGCCCATGCACAGCTGCTGGTGTTGGTTGCGTGGCGACATTTTGCTCCTTGGGAAGTGGCTGCTTTTTAATTTGAATGCTTATATTCTCAATAATCTCTTTGGGAGCTTTTGAAACTGAGAGTTTTTAATACACGCTGAGAATTTGGGAATAGACCATAATGAGCAGAAATAGGTTTGGTAAATGAAATTAACTCAATATAAATATTAACTTCTTGTCACCCAGAAGGCCAAGTTCTTCCTCAAGTCCAAAGCCGTATCTTTCACGTTAGTGCAGAGCCTTTCTTGTTTAACTAGCGAACACATTGAAGCGTCCTTCTCTCTCAAGTGGCGTAGCTATGAGTGAAAAAGCCTTTGCTTTTACTCTTTACTCCGGGTATAGGGGTCAGGCTCCTTCTGAAGCCGAGCTGAATTACTTGAGGACCGCCAAATCCCTGGAGATGTATGGTGTTGACCTCCATCCTGTCTATGTGAGTAACATTTAATTAACACGACATATTTTGAGCTGGTGACATTTTTGTTAAAAAGTCAGAGAAACTCCCTAGGGAAGCTGCCGTCCTCTTGTTTACCAAGCGGATGATAACTTCTCCTACTTTTCAGACTCCGAGCAGTTCTTACGTGGATTAAACCCTAATGAGTTTTGCATAGACGTCTGTGATTATATTTCCACATGTAGAAAACAATTAACTGGGCTTGCAAACACAATCTGGATAAGAGTTCCAGAGGGCTTAGCTAAATGTCAAAACAGTTTAAAATCAGTCTATCATGATATTGATGATATTAGACAGAAAACAGGAGGGTTTTCTAAAAATAGATTTTTATGGCAGAAAAAAAAATGAAGTTCTGTGCCAGGTAAAGTAGGCGTTGGGCAACAGTCCTGGTGCGGTGGCTGGTGGATCTAGATTGAATGCACAGTGTTCTGTCACCAGGAGAGTAATTGATTGCATGGATAGAGATATTTCTGCCAGTTTTCTTCAGTGGCTATGGACACCTGCTGGCCGTGGTCAGTGAGCATCCGCCGGATGCACATCAGTGGTCTAGAACCAGGCCCTACCCTCGCAGACATTTCTCTTTGACTATCACTTTCATATTTTTCACTCCTGTATTCATTTTATAGCATGTCTTTAGCTCATTAGTGTCTTCTGAAACAAGAAACCATACTTCTTAGTCAGTCAGTCGGTCTTTCAGGGTCTTGCTGTGTAGACCCTGGCTCAGACTCCTCTTGTCTGACTGTGGAGTGCTGGGATTCCAGGCAGTCTGCCGTTGTTCCTGGTCCATATTACTCTTACAGTTAGAAGCATCCGTGAGCACACATTCAGTGTGATAATGGAAGGTACAGACTCAGAGGATCCAAAAGTTCCCTGATATTAGAAGCCAGTCTCATTAGAGAATGAAACACTGCCGACTTTAAGAACACCTCTAAGGTCTGGGTAGCACAGTCTTGTAATGGCAGCACCGTGATCCCAGGTGGGGGCCAGACAGTCTCACATTCGAGACCAGCCTGATCATGTAGTAAGAAACGAAAGAAGGAAGGTAGGTATTAAAACTCCATGAAGTCATTATCTTCTCTGCTGGCCTCTTGGTAGGTTTGGGGGTGTTTAAAAAAATGGTGGCACACACCTTTAATCCCAGCACTGGGGAGGCAGAGCCAGGCGGATCTCTGTGAGTTCGAGGCCAGCCTGGTCTACAGAGTGAGATCCAGGACAGCCACCAAAATTACAAAGAGAAACCCTGTCTCGAAAAAGCAAACAAAAACAAAACAACAAAACAAAACAAAAACAGCAACAACAACAACAACAACAACAAAACACAACAGCCCCTAGAAAATGTGTAGAGTCTTCTGCCAACTGCTTTGAATTCTGTAATGATTATCTTAATTCCTAATCAAGTTTCCTGGTTTGGGAGGGCGGTGGGAAGGATCTATGGGAAATGACCCAGATCTGTTAGGTCTTCCATCCCTTGAGGACGGTTTCTAGAGGCGAAGGTTGGCCATGATTGGGGTTTTCCGGAGCAGCTGTGTTCTGCTTGTGGGCTGTTTAGTGAACGGCTCTGTGCATGTTCTTGGTACCCACCCGGCCTCTGGCTCTTTTATTTCCGGGTCCTATTTTCTTATTTGAGATTTGTCTCTGCCTGGAAATGGACAGTCTCCAGGTTTTATGAGAAGGGATCGTGCTTCTCAATTTTTGAGCAGTCTTAAAGTTCCAAGTGTAGGTAGGAAGGACCATGGTAGACCTTAGGAAATTGAAGCCTCTGTCTGCAGGAAGCTGCCTAAAATTCCTCATGAGGCTTGTGGTACTGGTAAACTGAGCCCAGTTTTATCCACATCAGAGAGCAAAACCAAGACAAACCATCTGAAAGCACCTTTGGATAGAAGCCCGTGGGTCTCAGGTTGTGGCTCAGAATTGTTTGAAGCTGCTGTGTGTTTTGACACTCTGCCTCTGTCACTGCAGATTCTGAGGTCACTGATTTGGTGGCTCATCCTCGTCAGCATTTTAAGCTGTGTGGTGATTCCCTGGGCTTAAGCACCACTGTGTAGGCAGCATCAGACTGATTGTCCTTCCATTGTGGTGATATATTGTGTCCCTTAATATATTGTGCATCCTAATAAACTTAACTGGGGTCATATGACAGAACAGCCACTAGATACAGAGGCCAGAAAATGGTGGCACACATGCCTTTAATCCTAACACTTGGGAGGCAGAGATCCATCCAGATCTCTGAGTTTAAAGCCACACTGGAAACAGCCAGGCATGGTGACTCACGCCTTTAATCCCAGGAAGTGGTGGCAGGAAGCAGAAAGGTATATAAGGCGGGAAAACCAGGAACTAGAGCTGGTTAAGCTTTTAGGCTTTTGAGTGGCAGTTCAGCTGAGAGGCATCCAGTCTGAGGAAACAGGATCAGCTGAGGAATTGGCAAGGTGAGGAAGCTGTGGCTTGTTCTGCTTCTCTGATCTTTCAGTGTTCACCCCAATACCTGGCTCCAGGTTTGTTCTCATTAATAGGACCTTTTAAGATTCATGCTACATCCCATGCCTCTTGGTGAACTGAAATCACAGGTGTAGATAGATGTTAAGATCGGGAGGGGAAAGAGCATCCAGTTAGTTACTCTTACACTTTAGCTAGTTTTTTGTTTGTTTGTTTGATGTCTTTCAAAACCTAAATCCAATATTAACTATATTTTAATTATTTTATTATATAATTATTATTAATTATATAACCATGCTAGCAAATTATGTTTGTATGGCCAATTATAGTTTTACCAGGAACTTCTTTAGGAATAAGTTAATGGTCCTGGGAATATATGTGTTTGCTTATTTTTTTCTTTTTTTCAGGGAGAAAATAAGTCTGAGTATTTCTTAGGACTAACTCCAGTGGGTGTTGTTGTGTATAAGAATAAAAAGCAAGTGGGGAAGTATTTCTGGTAAGTATAACTTGGGGGCAGAGTTAGTGTTAAAGCTGTGTACTGTATACATTGGGCTTGGGGGCTTGTGTGCCAAGGGGTCTGGGGGAAAAAACATGTATCTTTAAAGCAGTGACTAGTAAGTGGATGAAAGTGGTTGTGAGTTTATGTAGCTTCTTTGTCCTGTTCAGTCGTGGTTGTTCTGGGCTCTCTTGTCCATGGAAACTGTAGAGTAGGCTATCCCACCCATGCCCCTGTGTGCTGGTGGCCCGTGGATCCAGGACTTATTGGAGTTTTAGCTCTAACTGGGGAAGGAATGGAGGGATTGGGGAACTGTGGCTCTGTGTACGTGTGGAAGGTGGTACCCTCAGGGCATGGGCATTCCAAGCTTGTTTGTATATTAGTGGAGCAGCCTAGGGAGGCTGTCCCGAGCAGAGGGCATACAGGGATGCTCTGGAGTGTCCTCGACAGGACCTAAAAGAGCCTGTGTTTCTCAGTCTTTTCCTGCGGGATACCCCTCTGCATTCTGAAAACTGAGGTTCGGAAAAGAGAAAGCATAGCCTTACGTGCCTTGTTTTTCAGGCCCCGGATTACAAAGGTGCACTTCAAGGAAACCCAGTTCGAACTCAGAGTCCTGGGAAAAGATGTAAGTTTTTGTGAGCATCTAGCTCTCCTGGGAGGGAGGGTCTCACCTGCTCATTAGTAACGTAAAAGGCATTGTGAGGTGAAGCTACCATGCTTTCTTCAGCTGCAGCCATGCAGAACCGGGTTAATTATGTCACACAGGCGTTTCTTGTGGGAGAGAAAGGGAAATGGGGATGGGGAAAACGCCATTTTAGTTTTGGCAAAAGAAAGCAAAACCTTCCTAGGTAGAGGAGAAACTTCGGTGGTCTGTATTACCTCTGTAATTGCTTTTCAGTCCTGCCTGTGAAGGTGGGGTTCATCTGCTCTGAAAGGTGTATGTAGGCTGTGTGACACTGCAGAAATGTATCTTCTAAAGTAAACAAAACAGCCTGTTGGGTACCACGCATCTGTTCTTGCTGAGCATGATACTCAAGCTGGATGGAAATTCTGGACGCTTTCAATGGAGACCGGAAGTCAAGGGTGGGCCCTGCTGACCTCGTGGCACCCTGGCAGGGTTTTGGCAGTAGGCACAGTGTCTGTGTCTGGCTGTGCTTTCGTGCCTTCACAGGTAGCTTTCAGAAGCTGGTCAAAGATGGCAAAGGCGTGAAAGATTCCTTTTGATCTGTCTGTGAAGATCCTGCTGCCTTTTTGTGCTGTTAGGGCAACCCATGCAGGATAAAGGTGGAAAGGCAACACAGGAGGAACCCATTCCTCTGTGTCTTCTTTTTTTTTTTTTTTTTTTGTTTTGTTTTGTTTTCGAGACAGGGTTTCTCTGTGTAGCTTTGGCACCTTTCCTGAAACTCATTCTGTCGCCTAGGCTGGTCTTGAACTCACAGAGATCCGCCTGGCTCTGCCTCCCGAGTGCTGGGATTAAAGGCGTGCGCCACCACCGCCCGGCCCTCTGTGTCTTCTTAACTTCATGCAGAGTCAAGCCAAGGAGGGAATTGAGCTGACTTCTTTGACTCTTTTCATAAATCTTGTTTTCTTATTAGCCTCTTATTTGCTCTGTAGCTCAGGGTAGACTTGAGCTCACAGCAGTCCTCCTGCCTCAGCCTCCTAAGTGCTGGGATTGTAGGTGTGTGCTGCCACAGCAAGCTTTGAATTGACCTTTTTGTTGTTGTTGTTGTTTGTTTGGTTTTTTTTTTTTTTTTTTTTTGGTGCTAAAAAGATTTTAGGAATAAACTGGTGATTTTATGACCACGTGCAGCTGTCAGCACAGTGTAGCAGCCCCAAGGGTTGGGGACACGGTATTTAGCAGAAGGTCTCGCTTGTAGAGACTCCTCTGTAATATCTGTCTGTGAAGTGGCTAATGAACTGATTTTCGAGGTATACTGCAAAGACTCAAACTCTGATACCATCCGTTTTTCCTCTAGGGAGAAAAAAAAGGGCTGTTATTATTGATGAAGTTAAAATCGGGTTTTGAGGTGAATCCGAACTCAGGAGGATGAGAGATGCTAGACTTTTCAGACAGTGGTAGTCCCAGAGTCACATGCAAGCTCTTAATTGTATAGTTTTTTGGGGGGTGGTGGTGGTGGAATTTTGTTTTTCAACTTCTAATTAGATACGTCAGTCTTTAAAAGATTCACTAATGTGTAAGTAGATTTGAGAAGGAGAGAAGCTAGTTAGTTGAATCTTGTAATTTTCTCCGTGTCTTGCCACGGGTTCACATGACTTCATGCAAAGAATCCCATCTACCAAATGCATTCAAAATAATGCTTGGCAGGGGGCGCTGCCTCGGGGCTAGGACTCCCATGGAACAATTCCTGTTATCCAGAACATCCTTCCCCTTAGGCCTAAATTACTTTTGTGAGTTCCCTTTTTTTTTTTTTTTTTTTTAAACTATGTGTATGTTATCACTGCAGTGCTTTAACATTTCTTGTGTTGTCTTGGAAGAAGAAATTGGTAAGGTCGCCAGTACCCTGAGCTTCTAGCTTCTTAGCTGTCTTCATTACCAGCCAGAACTAAGGTAGCAACGTTGATGTCCTTGTGCTACTCCTCAGTGGCGGTCTCTGTGATGCTGTCTCCAGATGCCGGCTGGTCCCCGCCTAGCTTTGAGATAGAGTGGATGTTGGGAGGAGCCTGAGTCATTACATTCCCACTGTCCTGGGTCCTTAAAGGCTACAGATATCAGTGACCTTTAAATAAAGTGCCAAAGCTGGTCAGTTACTGCAGCTCCTTTTATGTGTAGAGCCCAGGCTGGCTATAACCTTGAATTCCTGATTGCGTTCCTTCCCAAGTGATGGGATTGCGGACTTGTAACACCGTGCCTCGTCCTCAATTTGTTATTATATAGGCACATTAATTTAACCAAAATATTCTATTTCCTGGTTGTTCTTGCTTGCAGGCCCTTTTTTTTCTTTCTTTCTTTCCCCTCTCTCCATCAGGGCTCCTGTCTGTGAAGCAGTGATTTGCATAATGGTCGAATTAAGTTGATTAGTATGGAGGCCTAACTGTAATCACAGATTGAATTAAAAAGCCCCTGAAAACCCATCACCTGGAACAGTAATCTCATTCAGCTTGACAAACAGCTGGAGGGCTTAGTCTGCTGGTTTTCTGGTCGACTGGTCGAGTTAAACCAGCAGACTTGACTCCGTGCGCTTAGTGCTTCGAGGCCGAGTTCAGAGACACTCTCCTGCATTATATACACTTCAGAGTGCACTGTGGTTTAAATTGCACCTCACAGGAAAGAGGAACTCTGAATAAAAGTTTCACATAATAATGGTAGGAGATATGGAAAATACAATGCAAAGAAGAAAATTGGTGTTTCCTGTTACCCTAAAATTTAGAGGTAATGATTGTTAACATTTTGGTATGATTGCTTATAGATTCTTTTTGCCTCATTAGTGTGTAAATGGATTATGAGCTTATATAGAGATATTACCTATATCCTTTCTTTAGTTGCTTTTGAGATAGTCTTACTCTGTCGGCCATTTGGCCTTGGAATCATGAGTTTTCTTGCCTCTGCCTCCAAAGTGCTGGAATTATAGGCAAGGCACCATGCTCAGCGTGTGTATGCTTTTGTACTTAATATTGTATCATAAAGATTTCCCTTCTTGGTATATTTGCATATATGTGTCTGCTTGGAGTCTTGTAAGTTCTATTTTTATGTGTTTTGCTGTTTCTTTCTGATATTGCAAATGTACACTTTTTTTTTTTTCAAGACAGGGTTTTTCTGTGTAGCCCTAGCTGTCCTGGAACTTGCTCTGTAGATCAGACTGGCCTCGAACTCACAGAGTTCTGCTGCCTCTGCCTCCCCAGTGATGGGGTTAAAGGTTTGTACCACCAGGCCTGGCATGCTTTCTTTCTGTTTTCTGAATGGTTTTGTTTTGTGTTTTATTTTATTTTTAATTGCATGTATTTGTGTATGGTTGTGTGTGGGTATGTGCACACGTGAGTGCAGGTGTCGGTGAAGTACAGAAAAGGGTGTTGGATCTCAGTAGAGCTGGAGTTAACGCGAGGTGTGAGCTGCCTGACGTGGGTGCTGAGAAGTGGACTCAAGGCATCGCTAAACCACCTCTGGCTTTCCCCAGCTTGGAGGGGTTTTTGTTGTTGTTGTTGTTTTGTTTTAAGGAAAGTTCCCAATCTGTAGCCCAGGCTGGCCTCAAACTCCTAGCAATCCTTCTACCTCAGCTTCTAAGTACTGGGATTACAGGATGAGCCCCCTCCCCCACCCAACAGCCCGTGAGTTCTTAATAGAATTCTCATAAATTTTATAGCTGTCTAATGATATATATTTTTAATGAAGATAGCTCATCTGCTTCTGTTATTCCTGCTTTCCATTCAGCAGTGCTGGTCTGAACGTCTGTAAGTGTTAGCTGGTCTGGCAGAATGAGGCCTCCTTGAGTCTGAGAGCCCTTGTGCCTCTAATCCTCCATCATCAGTGAAGCAGAGGATAACAGTGCTTCTCTCTCAGCTGAATGACTGAGAGGTTCTAATTCCACACTTAACCACCAGGGTATTTTGGATGTGGGGAGAAAGAGTCCTAGGTACTTAACAGGGAGTTAACAAGTTTGGCTTGAGGAGCCGGAAAGATGGAGCCATCCTCAGACAGGCAAGGGAAGGCTCTTGGGGTAGCACCTGTGTGTGGGAGGAGGCCCAGGAACCCTCCCTCCGGTGAATGCACACAGTTTAAGACTTCTTCCAGGCACCTAAGTAGAGATATTGAGTAAGAAGTAAACTGTATGAGTTGAGAGTTCAGGACCAGAATCAGCATAATAGATGAATTTGAGAATCATTAGCCTAGCCTGGAATACTAATTTTGATAAAAATTGGGGGAGAATTTGGAATCAAATTTCTCAGCTCTGGCAACAGTAAGAGGGTGCAAACCCCAAAACCGAACCTGTAACCTGGCGTGTAAGAAGCATGTTTGGAAGTGATGCTGGGAGTACTTTTATGTACAGTGCATCCTGATACCAAACTCAGCCAAGCTTAGTGTCACAGGATGTGAGACAGAAAGGTTCCCGGACCGACTGGCAGAAGTTGGGAGGGCTTTGGGGAGCATACCCAGGAACTGATGGTGGCCAGGGGTGGCTGGTCCCTGTTGGTCAACCCAGGACGATGGTTAACACACATGGCGGTTCTTGCACGTAATGGATGTATATCACTACTGCAGAATTACTGTAAATGCTCTTATTTTGTGGCTTGACCTGATAATACCCTCCATGCTCCATGTCTCTCCTGTGTCATGGACTCTGGCTAGCCTCCTTCAATCTGGAATTTTTGTCATAGCGTTCCTTTATCTTTCATGACATGGACGTTCAAACCCAACCTTACCTTGCTGTAGTCAAGTAAAAGTCTCCCTTCCATGCTTTCCTGATGGTTTGTGGTTAGACTGTATCCTGCATTCCCAGCTCCATTGTCACATTGGTGAGGGTGTGTCTATTTCAGCATGCCACATCTGGAGGCACACAGTGACCGTCTGCTGGCCCTTGTCTGGTAAGGTTGAGCTGCTGGCTGTGACGTCACCTAATTTCTTCAGTGTATGATTCCTATTGTGGGTACCCACCCCACAAGCTAGAAAGTAAGTAGTCCTCAGGGAGACCCATGCAAGCACTTCTTTCCTTGTCAGAATTTTCCTGTGTATTTGGCATTCACTGGGCATCTTTACCTAATCCAGTCTTTTCCAGTAATGATGGAAAATGCTGGTTTTCTAGTCTCCCATGCCCCACTTCACATGTATGTTCAGACCCCAGCATTCCACTGTAGGCAAGGGCCTTGCCCTTTCTCCCTTCCATGTATTTGTCTGTTTTTGACATGGACTTATTAACCTTTTCCCCCTCAATGATTTATGATGCATTCCAGCGCCCAGAGGTTTTGATGGTCAAGAATTCCTAGGTTTGAATAGTAGGAGCCCCCAGCCTGACCTCTGTGCTCCTTGGACCTGTCCCCATCATCATTGTGGTACTTTTTTCCTTTTAGTGTGCTCTGATATTTAGATGCATCTTGTGTCTGTTTGGCCCCCAGCTCAGTATCCACCACATCTCTCAAGGTCATGGTTCCTCACCGTGGGTGATGGTCCAGATCTTGGCTAGGAGGTGACCGTTGTTCCTTAGTGAGTTTTCTGCCTGAGCTTTTCCGTGGCCAGAACTAGAAAATCTCTGCATGCATATACACAAGCACTGCCCACACATACATGACATATAAAGGTGTACATATGTACATGTGCCTTTAAGTGTACACACACCCATGTATAGTTTAGAAATTATGAGTTTGCTTTGTACAGGCCTCTCTCTTACCTTTTTCTCATTTCATGTTTTCTGTCCTTGCTTTGACCATGAGAACTTTCGCTTCCAGTAGCTACACGTTTAGTCATTTGCTTAATTCCAAAGTACATATCAGATAGTTGTAGAGTTGCTTTGGTCAAAACACTGAAATGGCCATTCTTCCTTCACCCCGATGTGAGGACCGAGGACCCCCGCTGTCTTGTGTTCACAACTGACTCGGCTCCCTGCCCCCCTTCATTCCTTTCTTCCTTCTTCACTGCTGTGGTTGTATATACCCTCAAAATCTAATTAGGTTTATTTATTTCCAGTTATGGTTCCCTCTGCCTTACATTCTTGCTTGTTTAAGTCTATGTTTTAAATATGCAGAAGATTAACATTCTTCTGAAGGTTGAGACTGTACAGAAAGATGCACCCAGAGGAGTACCACAAACTCCCACTCTCTCGGGCTTTTTCTTACCTTTCCTTGAATTGATTGAATTTTGCTGCTTTCTAGTTTATTTTCTGCATGGTTTTCTTTTGTAAAGAAAATGTGTGTGTGTGTGTGTGTGTGTGTGTGTGTGTGTGTGCGTGTGTAAACGTGTGAGTGTGCACATGTGCCTGCACATTACTCTTCCTTAGCTAGAAGGTTGCATAGTATAAAAGTATTTGTGCATTTCTCCTTACTTTTCTTCTAGAAATAACTCTGTGTCAGTTCATCAGGAGCTTTCTAGTTCTATTTTATCTTTTTTTTTTTGTGGTGCTGGGGTGGAGTCCAGGGCCTTGTAGATGCTGCACAGGTGCTCCACTACCAAGCCTCACCTCGCCCTCATTCTTAGAAGCTGCAGTGGGTGTAAGTCCCACAGTGTAGACTGTTTGTGCTTGAATGTTTAGGTAGCTTTAAAATAGTTTGTGTTCCTTCGCTCAGTAACCGTCCATCTGTGTGTTTGGAGTGGCATGTCTGTCGTCTGTTCATGGGGGAGGATTGATCAGCCACAGGGTAAGTGCACATGTGGGTTTTTTGTTTGGCACTTCTGTATGGTCCTCCCCAACTGAGAGTTACATGATTTTGCATTTCTATCCACAGTATGAAAGTACCTGAAATACAGATTATCACGTGTGGCCTTCAGTAAATTTGGACCCTGGTGCCATGTAACGTTCTTGTTGGAGTCTTTCTGACTCCATGAACTGCTGGAGTTGTGGTTAGGTCACGTGATTTCAGTTCAAGGCTGCCACTCACTAGCTAACTTTGGATGGTTCACTGTCATCGTATCGCCTGTGTCCCTCGCCTGCATTGGGGGTGTGGGGGTGGGGTGAGGGTAGGGGTGGGGATGGATGGGGGATATACGGAACATCTACCTGCAGAAGCCTTAGGGACTGGAAGGACCTAGTCCAGAGCTGGTAGGAGAGTAGCAGCCAGTCTGTGCATCTCAACTGGAGCTGTCGTGGCACTGGGCCCCTGATGTGGCCTCCTATGAGGTCACCTTGTACCTGCCACCCTTGCCTTGGGTAGCTTGTGCCGGGGCTGGAGGGAAGCCTGCATCTTTCAGCCCATGGATCTTCCTCTGTTTTATTTGTTACCTCTTCTGTTGACTTTCTCCACGATTAAAACAGGTTAAACCACTTTTTCAAAAGGAATAAAAACTTCAGAGTGAAGACTATCATTACCATTAAATGTCAATAAATGGAATTAATCCATTAGAACTCGGGATATTTTACCAGATATCTAGACCTTCACTTGGACAAGCGCAACAGTGTTATTAGGCTATTTCCTGATGACAATTTCCAGGTCCTAGTCCTTGAGTGGCAAGCATATCACCTCAGGTATATCCCCAGCCCTTGTATTAGGTCCTTGACTATGCAGAAATGTCAACCAGGGTGACATAGTGAGACCTCGTCTCAGAAAACAAATAACAAAAACCCAAACCAAACAAAGCTGTGCTAGACACATTTCAAAAGTGTTTATAATGGATGTGAACATATATGCATACTGTACATGATGCATGTATGTAGAGGAATGTTTGTAATCCTATCTTCTCAAACTGGGGGACTTAAAAAATATTTTCTTAAGATGCAGACAGTTCTTTGTCCAAATTAATTCTGTTGACACCCCAGTGCCTTGCCCAGTGGACACTGACAGTGCATACAACCACATTAGACCCACATTAGATGTGAGTGGTTACCCAGCATGCTCCATACTTACTTGACATCCCAAAGACTATTTACGCAAATACCTTAAGGCACTAGCATTGTGAGAATTACCCTTTGGGGGTGGGTGTTCTGTAAAGTTTAGCTTGGGAGAACAAGGTGAGGTAAACTCAGAACTTTAACAGTTCTTTCCGACTCCCCTTTTCAAGTAATAACAAGAGTGGCATTTTTAAAAATGGGGTTTGAACTTGAAGAAAGAGTAGTGAAAGATGATGAGAAGCTGTTGAGACCAACATCATGCCCAGTGTCTCATGTATGCCCGCATAATTCTGTGTTTAAAACAGCGGCCGTGCAATCTCACCGTTTGAAAGATGAAATTTCCTTATCTACTTCAAATTCTGTGTCTCTGGTGTGAGTTTCTAACCGAAGAACGTGTATGTTTCCCGATTTCACTGCTTGCCTTTGCTTTATGAGTAGTTGAGAAGGAAGTTATTTTAGTCATTTGCTATCACGTTTCTTATTCTTTCTGTTTCTCCCTCCATGCCTAAAATAAGTTTAAAAGTACAAAATACTGTTTAGATTGAATGGAAGAACATCTACAGTATTTCAAACATTGTGCTTCTCTTGAGCCTCTCCTGCTGCTCAGCGAGGCCTGGGTAGGAAGTGTCTCTGCCACAAGTCTCCAGGTATTTGCAGAATGACTATAGCTTACCATCTTAGGAACACCAATCTCTTTTGCTCCCCAGTGGGCCATGCAGTGTATCTTTTATTTATTTATCTATTTATTTGTTTGTTTGTTTGTTTATATTTTTATTTATTTTTTTTTTCGAGTCAGGATTTCTCTGTGTAGATTTGGCGCCTGTCCTGGATCTGCTCTGTAGACCGGGCTGGCCTCAAACTCACAGAGATCCACCTGGATCTGCCTCCCGAGTGCTGGGATTAAAGGTGTGCGCCACCGCCGCCCGGCGCAGTGCATCTTTAAAAATTACTTTTATTTCTGGATTTGTATGTGTGAGTGCTTGTATATATGTTGGGGGGACACGTGTGGAGGTCAGAGAACAACTTCCGTTCTCTCTGTCCATCATGTGGGTCCCAGGGGTTAAAGTCAGGCCATCTGCCTTTACCCACTGAAGGATCTTATCTCCCCCCCCCCACCTCCCACCCCCGCCCCATATATCTGGAGTTACTTCTGGTGGCCTTGGATGTAGGAAATATTTGCTAGGACTGTGAATGTGCTATAATTCCAAGGGACTGAGGAAAGGCAGGACGCCCCCCGTAACTGTGTCTCCATAGAAACACGGAGAAGCCGGTTGAACATAGGTCTCTGTGACACAGACTCTTGTGGCAGGAGCACAGGCTTGAGAGACACGGAGAATGGAGTGGGCTAAGAGGCCTGAGCAGCTGTGCCTTGGCCGCGTAAGCCACATCTGTGATCAGCAGTGACGGTGACCGCACAGGGACAGAGCAGAGCAGCCACCTCCCTCCTCCCCCTCCTTAAGCTCCTATGAGACGCAGCCGGCAGCCATGAGCAGAGAGACCTAGGGGATGAAAGGTGCTCGGTTGGGAGTTTGTGGATAGAACACAGGTTCTGAATTCTTACGAATAGTACCATCAAGGGCATGCCCCACTTGATTCTCCTTAGAGGCACAAGGGACAGTGATGTCCACATTCTGTCTTAGATACAGAGGTTAACTTATCGACCGAAAGAAGAGATGCAGACAGCAGCGTTGCTTGTAGCGTGAATGACGAAAGCTCTAAAGGTGTTGGAGTCACTTAGCAAGCCTTGAGTGCTGGATAGGGTATCTTAGCTGTTGCTCAGAATGCCTTGCTTTCTTCTGTTAAACTGCTGAGTGGGATGAATGGAGGTGTGTGAACGGCCACGTCTGTCTTGAAATGGTCCCGAAGTGCCTCGTCAGCTCACTGGTGCCAGCAGCGCATGACAAAAGTCACAGAGTTTACTCAGGATACCTGGCCCCTGTGTTAGTGACGTTAATCTTCCTTTGGTGTTTGAATCATTCTGTCAGTAATACAACAGAAAAGAGGCCGCTTACCTGAAGCCTTGTGTGCATGGGAATGAGTTCATACTTGCACTTGTTCGCGGCAGAGGTAATTAGCCCTGTGGGAGGCTCTTCTGTCCCTCTGTCTGTGCCCAAGAAAATTCGAGAAAAACCAAGTTCCAGTTGGATTTGAACTGACTTTTATCTTCCCATTAAGTGATGATAGATTAAAATGTATATGAAGAATTAGATAGCCCTTGACTGGCTTTCAATCAGAGAAACAAAATAATACAGACATGTGAAGGATAACGTGAAAAACAATCCAAGGAAAGTTTGAAATTAGGAGGAAATGTTTTGTGTTTAACAGACGGGACAGTTTTAAATTTCCCCTGTGCTTTTGGAAATGTGGGGGTCTATGTAATTCAGGTTTTTGGAAGTTTGACTTAGGCATGTACGTGTCTTCTTGACGGGTGCTTTTGCTGAAACGTGAGTGTGCTCGAGACCGGCTTCAGCTGCTGTCTGCCAGCCATGGTGGGGCCCAGTGTGCACTGCCACACCTGGTGTTTCCATTGTTGAGAATTGCAGGGAGATGGCCTGTCACCATGTGTGGCACAGGGAGAGGCAGCCTGCCCTGGCAGTCTCTTTTCCTTGTGACGTACCCCTGTAGGATGCACGCACAGGCCAACTTTGAAATGAGTGACCTGGGCAGTGTAGTGAGGACCATCCAGTGGTGGCCGTGTCGGGAGATGGGAAGTGGGGACAGTGGCAGGCTGTCACTGTGGCAGTGGGAACTGAATTGTTACTGTGAATCCACCTTGGGTACCGTGTGCTTTTGTGTGATATATATACGTGCTTGAGAAGGAAACCGGAAGGAGAGAGATTCTCTCCTGGCACTCCCATCTCTTCATGGGAGCCTGAGCTTTCTTACCTTGCCCCGGTCTCTGCTCCTCCCCAGCCTCAGTTTCTTTTGCTGTCAAGGAAAAGGTGTTCTGAAGCCACTGGATTTCTCCCTCATCTCTTTTTAGAGTCCTCCATCTTGCACAAAAGTCACCATGTCGTCTCACAATGGAAAGCAGTAACTGCCTTTGAACCCCACTTGGCCTTCCTGTGTCCCCTGAGACTTGAGCTGTCTCTTCCCAGCCTCTCTGTCACCCTCGCTCATCCTGACCCACCTCACAGGCATCGTCCTGCGCTCTCTTCTGGCCATCTTAAGTGTTCTCAGGGGACAGGGCTTGTGTCAGGAAGTATGGCCTCTCTTTTGCATGGGGCACCCGTGTGCTTCCTGGCCCACTTGGTCTTCTGTGGACGTTTCAACTTAGTATCTTGGCCTGACCTTACTGTCCGTTATCTCCAGTGTTCCCCGCTTGCTCTCTGCTAACCGTAACACGTCGACAGAGACCTGAGGGGTTCCCTACATTTCTTCCTTTACCTCATACGATTTTGGTATTGGGCTAGCTTTGCTGTGATGTGGATGTGTTGGCCACGTTTCTGCCATACCCTAGTCTTTACAAATAGACTCCTAAGTTAGGCAGCGTCATTCCAGTTGGGCTTGGGAGGAACTTCACAGATACAAAGGTTACATTCCTTGTTAGAGCGGTAGACAGATATTCCAGTTAGTCCTGTGCACTGCCAATATTGTGTTGATGAGTTCATAGGAAACCCATTCCACAAGAATTGCTGTGTTGGAGGCTAGCATTTGATTTTTAAATTTGAAGCTAAATTATCAATGTTTAACTTCATAGAGCTCCTGGTGCTTACTCTGTTTTGCTTGATTTTCTGTTTAGACATTGAAAATAGCATTTCACACACACACACACACACACACACACACACACACACACACACACACACACAAATGGTTACCTTTAATGTGTTCTTAGTTTCTTATATATGAAATAACCACTAGATTAAACTGGCAATTAAAATTTTTGTGTACCTATTGCATGGCACGCTGCATCTCTCATAGAATTGAATTTTATCTGCTTAATAGTTCAGTGTAGTGGAGGCTGTCCCCCTCGCTGCTTCTTCCTGAGACACTCCCGACAGAGTCTAGGTGTGATTTTTTTTTCCATCTCTGAAAGCGGTAGGGTTCAGGACTGCGTGGACACCCCCCTCTTTGTTAGGAGCTGAATTCCACAGTGTTTGGTGCACACAGTGGCCACTTAGGATGGACAGCCTTGCAGGATTCCCGTGCCATGGCCTGGGTTATCCATAGTCCCGAGACGACACAGAAGGAGTTAATAAAGGTGACTGCGCCGAGATTTAAATAGAAGTTTGTTTCGTAATTGTCGACAGTGGAAAGTCATCTTTCAGGCACCCTTCCAGACATAGCTGTCTTTCGGTGCTAATCCCTGTCCATCTGAGTTTCTGTTCCCTCGAGCAGGGCCGCCCTGCACAGAGCGTGGCAGCCAGTGACCTGCGTTCCCTTCCTGTCTCTTGCAGTGTAACGAAACCTCGTTCTTTTTTGAAGCTCGCAGCAAAACTGCTTGCCGGCATCTCTGGAAGTGCAGCGTAGAGCATCATACGTTTTTCAGGTATGTTAAGGGAGCGTTTTGTCCTCTGTTACAGTGAATGAAGGTAGTGTTTGATGTTCAGGAGAAGCATTCTGCTCTGTGAATGTAGAAACATTTCTTTAATTTATTCAGCCCCTCGTTCTCTTGGTTGCATTAATGCATATGTGTGGTACACCTACATATGTACATATGTTCAGATTGATGTGCACATATATACACATATGTGTGGTACATCTACATATGTACTTATGTTCAGATTGATATGCACATATGTACACGTGTGGTACATCTACATATGTACTTATGTTCAGATTGATATGCACATATATGCACATGTGTGGTACATCTACATATGTACTTATGTTCAGATTGATATGCACATATATACACGTATGTGTGGTACATCTACATATGTACTTATGTACAGACTGATATTCTTTGCTCACACTGTAAGAACAATTCAGGGATAATTTTTTTAAAACTGTATGTGAAAAGCTCAGAGTTCTGTAGCACCTGTGTGACATGGATGGAAATTTGGTGTTTTGCTATGAATATACTGCCGTTGAAGTGCCTGTGAGATGTCTCAGAGGAGCTGGGGCAGGCATGTGCCATCACACTCGGCTCTGTAGGTACACTTTCTATATCATGACACTTTTTTTTTTGTTTCACGTCCTTTTGTTGTGAAGTTCAAAACAAAACAGCAAAACCAACCTCAATTGATAACACATTGTTTATTGACTCAAGATTGGGTTCTTCCCCTAATCTCCATGCTGTTTGACTGGAGTATTACAGAGTGACTGTTAATCCTGCCAGGCGCACGCCCTTAATCCCAGCATGAGAGGCAGAGGCAGCTGGATCTCTGTGAGTTCAAGGCCAGCCTGGTCTATGGAGTGAGTTCTGGGCCAGCCAGGGCTACACAGAGAAACCCTGTCTCAAAAGAAAAGAAGAATCCTTCATACAGTTTATACTAGTCTGTGAGGGGAAGAGGTGACCCAGAAGCCTAAGCTTTCCCCACAGCCCGTGACCCTGGGCTCAGGATCTGTCCATGGTGGTGTCTGTGGACGGTGCTCCGAAATGGGAAATGCTGGAATACGTTTTGCAGAAAGAGTGAGCCAGCACACATCCGATGTGATTAGCTGCCATTCAGCCTTCACTGAGTAAATGAGAACAGTGACAGAATTTCCAAGATTATAGAAGAAAGAGGAAGGTGAACCACCATTAGCGTTTCCCAGAGAACTTCAGAAAGTATGAGTGAGTTGTGTTTGCAATTGAGGTTAAAGTAACTGGTTATGGTTATTGGACTGGACAGATGGTCCAGTTGTTCAGTGAGCTTGTGGTCCTAGCAGAGAACCAAGTTCAGTTCCCAGAACTCTTATCAGGCAGCTCACAACCACCTTTAACTCTGTATCCAGGGTATTTGACGCCCTCTTCTGGCCTCCACAGGCACCTGCACTCAGGTGGGCATACACACACACACACACACACACACACACACACACACACACACACACTCACACACACACACACAATAAATCTTCAAAATAATAGCTGACTATTATTTCCTTCTAGTATGTAGAATAAGTAAAATATTTTGGTTGTCTCTATTAAATAGTTTTCTGTATAGCTTTGTGCTCAGATGTTGTATACGTGCTTATATTTACAAGTCTTTGGTTTTCTTTTTTTAAATTAATTAGAATGCCAGAAACGGAGTCAAATTCATTGTCAAGAAAACTCAGCAAATTTGGGTCCATAAGTTATAAGCATCGGTACAGGTAAATGGCATCCCCCCACCCCCTCAGGGTTTGTGCATGTAAATAAATTTTTAATTCCGTTACCTACATACAGGCATAATGAAATATGTGGGTTCCTCCCCCCACCAGCGGTGCCAATGTACTGTATAAATAAATCTTCCTTGACGGAAATGACTTTCCAGTTTTAAATGTATTTAACATCTCCATTAGCTATGTAAAGTTATGGGCTTTTAGAGCATGGTAGAATTTATTACATTCAGGATTTCATTTTGCTGTAATTATCGGTTATTTCCAATTATGTTCTGTGATTATGAAACAAAGCAGATATTCTGGATCGTAATTGACTGGTTGTGATGTTAGAATATTCAGTTGATCCCATATTGAGCAATTTATATTCTGCATCAAAACACGCTTTTACATACATAACTTACTTACATATAAACCTGCTTATAGTCATGCTTACTTTATATCAACTTTGCTGGGCATATTGTCTTTATTGTGTAATACTTCCTATTGCTTCAGTTAACTGTCATGGTCTTCTGTGATATTATCTACACCGAAGAAACTGAGGCTTAGGGACTCCACGGGATTCCTCACAGTAACCTCGCTAAGAAGCAGTGAAGTGGGACCCAGGACTCCACAGCCTGTGCTTTGATTATTAGACAGACTCAGCCTGTGGAGAGAAAACCTGACCACCAGGCAGCTAGGTGCCTTTCTTATCTGCAGTAAAAGTGAGAGTGAGCTCTGTATTTTGAAAAAGCATTGGCTATGTTTCAGTTCTTTCTGTTCAGTGGAAAGCTGTGATGCTTAAGGAATGCTGTTAGGGCCTCGGGTATACAAAGACTCAGCTCTAAGCATTCTGCCATCAAAGAGATGCAGCGTTCCTTAGGCAGAGAGGCAGGCTGCCAGGCCTAGTGAAGCCACGCAGGGTGCGGAGATGCCACCTAGGAGATGGGAGACCACTCCATCGGGTGATTAGGGACATCACTGGTTGAGCTGCTTCCACAGAAGATGGCAGAAGTCATGTTTGCAGGACTGTAGTGTGCCAGATTTGAATTCCTCTTTAATGACTCCCTCTGAAGTCTTAGATCTGAGACAAGAGACAATCATTGAGAGTGATCAGCTGTAGATGCCCAGTGCTTCCTCGGAATATGGTGTCTAGTAGAGCATTCGCTCATTTGATGACGAAAAGGAAAGTATTATTTATTCTGGGTACTTCTGATTTTGTATGAAGGTTTTTGTTGATATGTAAATATTCAGCCTTCAGATTTTCAGAATTCTTCCTTAGATGAGAATATAATTATGAGATATTTAGGAAGGTAGTATACACTCTTACATTGAGAAGAACAGTCAATACCCAGTATTTATGCTGTTTTTCCACTCATGATATTGCCAAGGCTACAGAGAAAGTGCTTAAATCTGTCTCCTTGTCAACAGGCTGCAGCTAATGCAAAGGCATCTGTCTTATTAGTGCTTAGATGATTAAAATTATAATCATGCTCTTTAACATACGCTGGAGTTAGTTGGCATCTGCAAATATAGCCATACCTGATTTCTCAAGTTTACTGAAATGCAAATATTGTGGCTACTGGGAATTATTATTAGAAATTATTTTTATTGGATTTTGCATATTAAATATAATTTTTCCAAGAAAGCAATTAAATGTAACCTTTGCAGAATTGGACATTCTGCTAAATCTGCTCTGATTTCATGGCTAATGTTAACTGACTGGTAAATCTTAATGAAACCCAAATCTATTTATTTGTATATAAGAAGTACTAACTTCGTGCCACTTGTGGGAGAGAGGCGTTTCATCTGTCTGGTCAGAGGTCAGGCAGGACAGGTCTCTGATTGCTGGGTGGCTACTAATATAGACTGTTTAGTGGTAAGAGTTGACAAACTAGCATCCTTTTAACCAGTATCACATGCCTACCTCTTTGTTCTGGAGCACAATAGCCAGTCACCTCTTGCAGGCTGTGAGATATGGTAGCAAAGGAGCTGTGTCTCAGGGCTGCATTGTGTGAATATGGATGCCTCCATGTGCACATATGCATGAACGTGTGTGTGTGTGTGTGTGTGTGTGTGTGTGTGTGTGATTATGAATGTGTGAGTGTGTGTGCGTGCGTATTTGTGTGTGTGTGTGTGTGTGTGTGTGTGTGTGTGTGTGTGTGTGTGTGTGTGTGTGTGTTTGCAGGGGCTCTTATGATGTGTCTGTATGGAAAGGAAGACAGTTTTCTGGTCTTTCTCTTTTCTGTCTTAGGGCTTGCAGAATGCCAGGGTGATTCTTGCATCTTTTAGGAAAACTAGTTAAGATTTAAGAAGGAAGGAAAAAAAATCAAACATTTTAAGTGATGTGAGACAATCAGGTTTCAAAATTAAATTGGGAAGAGGACTGAGCTGAAGCCTGATGTTTTGATTCTCTTGTTTTTATTTTGAGGGACCAGTAATCTGAAATGAAGACTGATTAAATCTCTGATTAAGTATTTTGTTACATATTGATATCTCCTTATTGGAGTCTCTTGAGAATTAGCCTTTCCTCTTCAGTGTTGTTGGGTTCCTTGAAAGAATGGGTTGCTTGACTTCGGAGGAGGTCTGAGAAGCAGGCATCCTCCCTCTAGGATTGAACCGTAGGCGCTCTCAAATTTCATGGAGTGTGGAAGAGACCCAGTTCTCAGGACTGCCTATGTGGTGTTGGGTGCTTTCCCAGGCTCTGTGTACTTGATCTGCACAGTGGCCCACCAAAGAGGTATCCTGTCCTCAATTGCAGGATAGAAATTGGAGCCCTCCCCTGGGAAAGTCATTAGGCTTAGGACCCGTATACAGCAAATCTGCTCTGTGAAGCCAGGCAACTCTCCCCGTTATTTCCCTCCCTCTCCTTCATGGTGATGCTCAAGGACTTTGCCAGCCAGAATAGAGAAGATGGATGTGCCAAGGGTGTGAGGAGACATGAAGTGGGGAATGTCATAAGTGCATGCCCACTACTTGAGACTACAGAGAAACAGCCTACTGTAAGAAGGGGTGTAGTATAATACAGCCGGTGAAAGGGGGCTGCGGAGATCTTTAAAAGCAGTCTCAAAGACCACAGGCTAGGGAAAGGCAGATCTGAGTTTTCCACGGGGCTTGGAATTTCAAATCAAATAGCTAAGTGTTCTGTTCCTCCGTGCCTGCAGACTGATCGGTGTTGACCAGATGGGGAGTCTGAACGCCGTTCTCAACCTGGATCTTGTATAGCCTGAAGTAGATTAGGTGACATTTCTGGACCTTAGTCTTATTAATCTTGGGAAGTTATTTTCCTATTACTTTGTTCCTGAGAAAGAAACTATGAAGAAAAATTGAATAATAAAACATAATTTTGTTATAAAATGCCCCAGTGGTCTGCACATTTAGTTATATTTTTATGACAAATGTTTTTTCCTCTGTGAAGTGAGGTACACACTATCCAAGCCTTTGTGATGTCGGAGAAAGTCTGGAGTAGGTAGACCTGATCTTTATGCTCCAAACCATATGTGATAATGGAATCTTGTCTTTCTGTGGGATTTTTTTAAGCTGTTCAGAAAAAGAGCCTCTGCACATAGAGCCCTCTAAGCTAGAGGAGGACCGGTTTATTTTGGTGAGTTTCAGAGATTTGAGCTGAAGGTTAGCTGGGTTCATTACCTTGGGTCCCTAGTGAGGTGGCACCTCATGGCAGTGGGAGTTTGTGGTGGGAGAGACTGATGATCTCATGCTTGCTAAAGAGGGTGTTGGTCAGGAAGGAGGACGAGAGAGGAGACAGATAGGTCTGGGTCCATATGTATATTATTCATATTCACTCAGAAGGCACACCTCAGTGACCTACTTCCTCCAACTAGGCCCTGCCTTCTAGCAATCTGTTGGGCTATGAACTGACCAATGGATTAACCCATGGCTGAGATGATTAGCTTCACAACCTAGTCAACTCTCATATCGGCCACTGGCTGGGGCCAAACCTTCAACATATAAGCCGTGTGTGTGGTGTGTGTGTGTGTGTGTGTGTGTGTGTGTGTGTGTGTGTGTGTGTGTGTGTGAGAGAGAGAGAGAGAGAGAGAGAGAGAGAGAGAGAGAGAGAGAGAGAGAGAGAGAGAGAGATTTAAACCAGAATGCCAGCTCAGGGAAGGAAGCTTGGGCTCCAGATCCTCACATGACCTCTAGAGAAGCAAACTCCATGTGGACTTCTAGGTCTGTTTTCTCTCTTTCTGAACACATGGTTTATTAAGCGAGGGATATAATAAATGACTGACTGTGCCAGAGCTCAGAGACAAAAATCACACTGCTCTATTGCAGGGGACACCTTACAACTTGCTGTGTGAGCCCAGCACAGGACAGGCTTATAGAATTCCAGCCCTTTCATAGTCACCCACCATGACTTCTCTGGTGTTCAGCTATGAACCCCAAGACCATCGGCAACCTTTATTTTTATCCTGTCCTACCTAAACATAAACCTAACCTTTGATAAATCATCCCATCCCGGTCCCTCCGCAAGCTCTTCTTTTTACCTGACATAGCCCCTCCCTTAGGTTAGGGCTACTTTCTTGGTTATCAATTAAAAACCTCTGTATGTTCGTGTCCTGTTGCACCTGTGCTGTTCTTCCTCTTCTTTGAAAGAGACTCTTACTGGACTGTTGCTTAATTCTGTGGCCATATTTATTACTTTTGCTAATCAAAATGTCACATTTTCAAGTGGCAGGACAGCTTTGCAGATGAGCCGAGATCTTTCTATTCAACTTCCCCGGCCCAATCAGAACGTGGCAAGAAGTCGAAGCAAGACTTACCCCAAGAGGGTAGCGCAAACTCAGCCAGCTGGTAAGTAGTCAACCCCCGGGCATTCAAATGATCCAGCTATTTCTTTTAGGCTGGTGTATAAAATGTGCTCACATGGTGACTACAGATATATAAGCTTTTAATTTTTTTTATTATCTTTTGAGTGCTTGATGTGTGTGTGTGTGTGCGTATATGTGTGTACATGTATATGCTAACATTTGTGTACATGACTGTATGCACACATTGGGGTTGGGTCAACTTTGGGTGTTGGTTTTCACTTTCTATCTTGTTTGAGACAGGGTCTCTTTTTGGTTGTTCATAGCTGTGTATACCAGGCTAGCAGGCCTCTGAATTTCTGGGGATCGTCCTGACTCTGCCTCCCATGTTGGGGCAGGAACACAGTGATGGCAGGTGCATGACCACACCCAGTGTTTTTACTTGGGACCAGGGGTTTCGAACTCATGTCCTCACACTTGTACGGCAGATGCCTTGGCCACTCGGCCATCCCCCTTTGCTTCTAATACTAGAATTTTTAGTTTGGAAAGTTTCAAACCACCAATAACTATTATTACTTAACATTACTATTGTTATTTTCTGTGTTTTGGAGGAACAGGGTCTCATATATCCCAGCCTGGTCTGGATTCTGTAGACAAGGCTGGACTTGAACTCCTGATCTTCTTCTCTACCACCCAAGTGCTGGGATTCCTTGTTTGCTCACCATACCTGGATATTGATCAGGAATTACCAATAAGCAGACAGAGCAGTCCTGGGAGTAGCCATGACTTCCCTATGATTATACTTTATTTTTGGAGGCGTTTTATTTTCCAATGACTATACTTTATTTTTGGAGGAGTTTTATTTTAAGTGAGTAATTTCCTAATTTAGTGGATGTGAGATTGAACTGAAATAACTTTTAATAAAAAGTCTTTATTTTTTTAAATAAGAAAGCATTGTTGAAATAATTATACGGAACCCAGAACAGCCTTTTAAAATTATTACTATTCTTTATTTTTATATACATGAAATCATAGACAGACATCCATATGTCTGTCTATGGGTATCTGTACACATATGAAGTTTAACTGGACTATCAATGCTCAAAATTCTGAAGCAGTTCCCCAATCACGCTATCACCAGTCCATCTGTCCAGTCAGAGGAAATGAAACTATCATAAAAGATAATTATTTATTTTCACACCGTGACTTTACTGCTTGTATAGCCCTTTTCTGAGCAAGTTTAGTTAGTTTATCTGGTATGTGTTTAATGTTGTGTGACTGGATCATGGCGTGTGTTCTTTTGGGTCTTGGTTCTTCTCATCACCTCTGTATACAGAACACCAAAGTGCTGGTTCCTAGTATTGAGTATTCATTCTCCCGCTTGTCAGATTTTCTATTTTGCTGTTGGTGGACATGGTGCTGTTTAGAGTTTTTGTATTGCTGGTGCATACTATTTCTTTAATAAAGCCACCCAATCAGTCCATTTTAATTTTTGATGCCCAAAGCTCACAGAATTTTCTTCCAGAACACCTCTCCAGCCTCGTCTGGTCCTCTCCAAGCCTTACACATGCAGCACCTCTTTTAAGCCTCATAATAACCCTGGAAGGCAGGGCCCGGGGGGAAAAAGTCTATTTATGTTTTACAGTAGAGGAAAACATGGTCCTAGGAGCTAAACCTTTCTGTTTAGGGATAAAGCCCATTTCTGCTTTATTCTTTGAAATGAATTGTTAATAATAAAAATCAACATCAAGCCTTTGTGTGAGAGCTGGTTGTAGCCAGCCTGCCTTCTTGCCCACCTTCCTTTCCTATCCTTGTCCTTGTCCCGTCCATCCCTTGCTCTCTTCTTCCCTCCTTCCCTCAGTCCTCCCTCCCTCTCTCCCTCCTTCCTTTCCTCTCTAAGACAGAGTCAGTCTTTATAGCTCTGGTTGTCCTGGAACTCACTATGTAGACCAGGGTGGCCTCGATCTCACAGAGATCTGTCTCGATTTACCCCTAAATGCTGAGGCTAAAAGGCATTTCCCACCAAGCCCACCTTGATGTATCGTTTTGGCGTTCACTTCTTTGTTCTAGCCTCACACTAAGGCCATGCAGGGAGTGAGTGAGTTTGTTGATTCTTAGATATATGAATGACACTTGATTTACCATTTCTAAAGTCATTTTAATCTGTTCAGCCTTAGGTTTCCTCCTCCCATTGGTCTTGGGAGACACAATCGTTTTTGATGATTCTGTAGTGGCAAAAATAAACCATGGCTTAAATTTGCAATAGAGTACCTTACTATAATCCTTGTTTCACTGAAAAGGGCCCTACGATTCCAAAAATAGTTGGGTCAGGATTACTGTGGAGCTAATCTGCTGTGCACTGGTTTTACTGCTTGTCATGAGTCCATTGGGATAGAACACACTGAGACAGTCACATGAAATGGATGTATTACTTATTACTTAAGTAAGAAGCAAGGGGCAAAAGAAGCCTACAATCCCCTGTGAGCTGGTCTCTCGGGGCTTAGTCATGCTTCATGGGGCAGGTGGAATCTTAACTGAGTTTGCCTCACTTCTGCCACACCTGAGGGACTCCAAAAGGGACTCCAACACAACCCTGCATTCTATACTCAGATGGTCACAGAGGCACCGGGCTAAAGCTCTGACCTGCATCCAGCATTCAGGGAAGAGGAGAAGAGCCGAGGCTGTCCTGGGAAGGGCCTTTCTAACTCAGGATGTCACCTTCCCTGGGAGGCACAGGAATAAGGGCTGGGTGTGTCAGACACTTCCTACTTCAGCACATGACATTTCCCACACACTTTACAGTTAGTACAGCCAAGGAAAACTGGGTCAACCCAAGGTCACACAGAGAGCTTCTACAATCACATAGTAAATCAGTGAAGTCAGGGTCTTAGGCATACACCTCTAGTCTTCTAACGCCTGGTCTTACGTTTTATTTAACATATTGTACCATCATTTTATGTAATATCTTTTTATGCAATCCCGTCGGGCTAACCATCCTGTGCTTAAGATTAACAAACAAACTTTCCACTCTGTTGTACTTCTGAAACGTCATAAATATCATCTCCCTCCCATCATCACACCCCCGTTTCCTATTTCTTTTGGTTGTTGTTGTTCTTTTTAACTCAAAGTCTAATTAATGCTGCTCATACGCACATAGGTGTGGGATCACCCCCCACCCCGGCAAGGGCAGCCTTCCAGTGGCCGCACTGCTGTGGGAGGAGAGTGGTGGTGGTGGGGTCCTAAGTTGAAGCAGATGTTTGAGGAGAGCCCTCTCGTCTCACCCTCAGCGATCACTGTGAGCTTTCCTCTCCAACCCCACAGGCCCTGTGGAGGAGGGCCGTCCCTGTGAAACTGCTCTGAGAGAGATGAGATGGTGGGGTCTACAGAAAGGCCTCCTAGAATCCCAGCTGCCCAGAGAATCCTCCTCGCCAGCTGTGTTCTCCCTCTCATACTGGTTTCTCCAGCACAGATGTCTCTGTTGCTAGGACACGGCCACCACTAACCGGCCAGGAAAGAGCAGTAGTTCTTCTTTGTTAAAAAAAAAAAGTTTTTTTTAAAAAACTAGGCTGGGGATACAGTACAGTTTAAAGTATATCAGGCTCTGGATTTTATCCCTAGAACTTGAAGAAGAAAAAGGGAAAAAAAAAGCCTAAATTCCACTGGTTAAAAGGAAACAAGGTATTACCTTAATAAATAACCTTGCTTAAAATATTTGAAAAATTTCACCATTGAAATGGCAGAAGCTGATTCTTTATTTTGGCAGTACTGGGGATTGAACCGAGGACCGAATGCTTTACCACTGAATTATATCCCCAGGTTTGTTTCTTTTCCATTTTTATTTTGGGAGACTGGAGAGATGGCTTAGCAGTTCAGAGTAACTTGCTGCTCTTCCAGAGGATGAGAGTTCAGTTGCCAGCACCCATGGCAGGTAGCTCAGAGTCACCTATAACTCCAGCTCCAGGGCCACACACAGACACACACACCTACATAGAATTAAAACATCAGAGTAAGAACACATTTTTTTAATAATTTTTTTTGTTTTGGGAAGGGTCTTGATAAATTGTCCATAGTAGCCTTGGACTGTCCTACTAGACCAAGCTTAACAATTTTTAAAATAGAGATTGTGGTTTTGGGTTGTTTTTTTTTTTTAGGGCTTGCCCTGTATTTGGCAGAAGTGGAGTTATAGTTTAAAGAAGACATAGATTCTTTTTTACTCTAATAAGGCCAACTACTGTTTATAGATGGACTCCTCTTAATGTGATCACCCAATAAAGTCTTAGAACTACAGCTTTTGCAATTATCAGCATATATTCCCACCTCTCATTTCACATTTTTGTATAATTAACAAGTAGCAATCGATTAGAGGTGGTTGTTGCTCGTTTGTGTTTTTAGCTTACATGCACCGCTTTTTACCTTAGAAGACATTCTTTTAGTACTTGGGAAGAGAAAACAGTTCAGTCTGAGTAGATGACTTGCCCCATTTAACCTGCACCCCAGCTCTCCGTGAGTGTAGAGCCTCGGACTCACCTCTCAGTCAGGAATAATAACTGTCTGGTAGCTTAAAGGTCATTGTGTTTAGCATCTGCCAGGCATAGGCCTTGGCACCTCTATGAGGAAGTACATTCCAGAGTCAAGATTCTGCACCCCGCAGCCTGCTGCCCCACCCAGAGGAGTTCAGTGTCAGGGCAGGCAGCCAGAGCATTCCGCAAATCGGAGCTGCCTCCGTGGCTAGAGCCCCAGTGTGTGGAGAGGAAGGGAGGCGGCGGGCAGGAAATATGCATATTTGCACAGCCCTGACTCTGATAAGGCCTTGGCAGCTCAGGCAGGTGGGTTCTTGTGAGAAGTGTCTGCTGTCCGCAGGCAGTAAGGACAGAATATTTAGGTAGAGCCCAGAATTAGCTGTAAGGGACACAGTGGTAAAGCCATTTGTACTGTCCGAAGTGCTGTGGCTCAGTGGTTAGGACACTTGCTGCTCTTGCAGGAGACAGGGTTTGGTTCCCTTTGCCTGCACCACAGCTTATAGCCCATCTATAATTCCACTTGCAGGGGACCCAGTGCCCTCTTCTGGCCTCTATGGACACTTGGCATGCACACGGTACACATACATACACACAGGCAAATATTCATACACATAAAATATTTCTTTAAAGCAAGATGATGTCATTACTCTTCAGGCTCTGTGGAAGGGGCCATGGACACCATGACCAAAAGGATGTGAGGATTGTTGGTCTGGACATGCAAGCAGACAGCTACTGCCTCAGCCATGGCAGCGGAGTAGACCCATTTTTTGTTAATGGTTCTTCAGTGTCGTAGGAAGCATAAAACCTGGATATTTATGTGTACTTTTCAGAATTTGAAATATTAGTAATTGATTTATTTCATTTAGAAAAACTTATGTGCTAAATCTGAGTGATGGGTTTGGTTTGTAGACTGACTGTCTCTTTGCGGTTCCTGTTTGGGAGTTAGGGTAAATGGTTGACCTACCACATGGCCATGAGATGCCTGCCCCTGTCTTGGGGCTCCCAGTGGGCTTCTTTAGTGATCCCTGGGAGATTCTATTTCCTTCCAACACTCCATCACTCTTGGCATGAACACTTTGTTATTAGTAGGTTGGTCAGCCAACTACCGGGAGAGAGAGATGTTGCCATAGCTCTGGGCCATGATTGACCTGCAGGTAGCTGACTGGCGTGTCTGTTGGAGACATGAGGTAGGTCCAGCCGAAGCAGTAGATATAGAGAAAGCGTTGATGCAATGAAGAACAGTTTCTCCTAATGCAGTGTAGCTCTGGACTGTCGAAGAGGCGTGTCAAGAAAGAAGCATTTATTGGACACGTGCTCTAGCTGTGTAGTGAATGTGTTAGATGTGAGACAGCAGAAGCCCGGCATGGTGAATGGCCATCAGATCTTTCATGGTGAAGTAGAGAAAAAAAGGAAGCTGTGTGAATAGGGTATTCATCAATCCAAGGTGTGTCATCAACCCAAAGCATTGTGGGTCTAGTAAACATAGGAAGCCAGACCTGGTAAGCCTGCATTTGGCCTCAGAGGTCCATGTTAATAAGTGTGTAGCGCCGGGTGATGGTGGCACATGCCTTTAATCCCAGCACTTGGGAGGCAGAGGCAGGCGGATCTTTGTGAGTTTAAGGCCAGCCTGGTCTACAGAGCGAGATCCAGGAAAGGCACAAAGCTACACAGAGAAACCCTGTCTTGAAAAAACAAAACCAAAACCAAACAAACAAAAAGAAGTGTGTAGTATTTTAAAGGCACATTACTACCTTGAGCCTCAGTTTCTTCATCTGCCAAATGGGGATATTAACCCTGCCTCCTGGGTTATTGTCCTGGAGATGGTGGTTCCAAATAAGTTGAACATCTTATTGTGCTTTATGGGGGCTCGGCACACTTTAGTTTCCTTCTGGAATCCACCCATCAGTGTTTGACTTATGCTTATGATGCTGTCATACACAGGATAGTATGGCTGTTATGGGACTGTGGGCAGCGGACAATGAGGGATTGGGGATGGAGAGAGATCATTTAAGAACAATGGATGGAGATGGAGAAGAAAATTGGGGACTTTCATGTCACTGAACAAGACTGAGTATTAACAGACTATAAAGGAAGAGACTCACTCTGTTCAGTTCTTTCCCCTTGTGAGATAGGGTTCCAGGCTGGCCATGAACGCATGATCTTCCTGCCTCAGCCTCCCAAGTGCTAGGATGAACATGGCTAGGTCTTGTGCTCCTTATTGGCTTCCTACTTCTTAGAGTAGCCTTTAGTCCAAACTGATTTCTTTGAATTGTGGTAAAAAAACACATACTACAAAGTTTAACATCTTTCCAACTCTCAGAAGTTCAGCAATGCAGAACACTCACCATCTCGTAGACGGTTCTCCAGAACAGTTTTCTCTTGCAACCTGAAACTTTGTTCTCCCTAAGCACTCCCTCCTGCCTGCTGCCTGCTGCCTGCTGCCTGCTGCCTGCTGCCTGCTGCCTGCTGCCTGCTGCCTGCTGCCTCCTGCCTCCTGCCTCCTGCCTGCTGCCTGCTGCCTGTCTCCATCTCTTATATCCCCTCCAAATGTGCATTGTTCTCTCCCGACTCAGGATTTCCTATGACTGAACTGGAAAACAGCTTTTTTTTTTTTTTTTTTTTTTGGTTTTTTGAGACAGGGTTTCTATGTGTAGCTTTGGAACCTGTCCTGGATCTCACTCTGTAGACCAGGCTGGCCTCGAACTCACAGAGATCTGCCTTCTAAGTGCTGGGATTAAAGGCGTGCGCCACCACTGCCCGGCAAGCAATAAAGCAATAGGTAAACATGTTTTCTTTCTTCCTTTCTTTCTTCCTTTCTTCCTTCCTTCCTTTCTTTCTTTCTTTCTTTCTTTCTTTCTTTCTTTCTTTCTTTCTTTCTTTCTTTCTTTTTCTTTCTTTCTCTCTCTCTTTCCTTCCTTCTCTCTTTTCTTTCTTTCTTTCTTTCTTTCTTTCTTTCTTTCTTTCTTTCTCTTTTTCTCTTTCTTTCTTTTTTTCTTTTCTTTTTTTTTTTAGCTAAAGACCAAACCCAGGGCCTTGCGCTTGCTAGGCAAGCGCTCTACCACTGAGCTAAATCCCCAACCCAGAAAACAGCTCCTTACAGCACATTTGTCACAGGGGCCTACCTGACAGTTCCCAAGTTCCCATAATTGGTCCTTCCTTCTGTGCCTGGTGGCCTCCCTACTTGAAGGAATTGGTTGCTAGTCCTACCGGGTGCATTTTCCCATCAAGCAGACTGTAGAAAGAAAACAGACAAAGAAAGGACAAAGCCCAAGGCTGCAGAGAGGGGAGACAACATTGTGGAATGCACAGACAACATGGCGACACCAGGGCTCTGGATCAAGGAATCCTTCGTAAGCTCAGCAGCTTCACCTGTCTAACAGGAGCAGGCTGTGTTGTAGGCACATGGTAACTACCTAATTCTCCCGTAGTCAGGAAGCGACCTAGGAACGCACACTGTGTCCAGGACTACGCATCTGCCAAAAGAAGTCTGAGGACAGGGTTTGAACTTGCGTTGGTGTGATTCTACAGCCTCATGGTACTTGCCATGAAGGGCCAGTCTGCACAAGGAGCCCATCAAGGGAAGAGAATGTGAATAAGTAGCATCTGTTGGGCATTCTTGTGTGCTTGGGTCCATACTTGAGCTCCGCAGATGGTGTCCCGCTCATTTCTTTCAGAAGATGCTATGACCGTGAGTGTTTAGGTTAGAAAGTTGGAGCTGGGACTTGTCTGGGAACCACAAAGCTGTAATAAGTATCTAGAATGATCTCTGGGATACAGCGTAAGCAAGGAGTAGGGGAGGGAAACAGAGCAGCATTGGACCTGGTAGTGACTCATGCTCCCATTGTATAAAAAGACATACAAAAAACTGTGGGTGGGGTATATGTGTGCAGATACACACACAGGCAGGGTAGATTACAGGCTGGTAATAATAGTGGCCTTCAAAGGGGAAGTGTTTTTGAACAAATGGAGAATGGGAGGAAGATTTATTTTATTTGATCCCTCGCCCCATGTTGTAATTTTTAAAGGCCTAGTAGTTAATTGTCAGGAACGCATTATGCTGGGTAAATGCTTTCAAACATACATCCATGTTTTTTTCAATAGAGTTAGGCTCTGAGCTGCAGACACTGATACTATTCTAGAAAGCATGCAGTGTGATTCGTAGAGTAAGTAACAGGACACACCAGACCAAGCTTAGAACACTCGGGTGTCAGGAATGTCTCCAGTGTTGAGAAGCCAATGGAAGAGAGAGGACAAAGAAGGACAGAGCCCGTTGGGCTCAGAGAGGGGGACCGAGTTACTGAACAAGGAGGACTCCGGACACTGGATCCGGGGATCCACAAGTCCCCTCAAGTTACAAGCTGAGCCACGTTCCCTCCACACCATGAGCAGAGCAGAGTTCTGAGGCTGGAGTGAGGCACTTGGGTGCCTGTGCATGTTACCCCAATGTCAGAGAGGATTGCAGATGGTACCTCCTGGAGCACCTGCTTTATTCCAGAGAAGGAAGAGTCGTGAGCACACAGAGTCCTTGCAGGGCGGAAGTGGGACCGGTGCTTTGCATGGTAATTAAGGGACCAAGACCAGAGGAGGTGGTGTGGTCAGCTGGTAAACTAAGGATAACTGGTTCTTCAGCGTGGAGGCTATCTGGATCATGATCACTTGGGGGTAGGGACTGGAAACAGCGAGGGGAAGGAGCCTGGGAAAAGACAGGACATGATAGCCTTCACACCTGTCAGGCTTTGCAGGTTTGTTTGTGTTTGTTTATCTTCTCCGGTCAGCCAAGGACAGGGAAAGGAGGAAATTAGTGTTCACTCTCTTCCCAGGGCATTAGAACAAAGCGTTCTGAACAGAAGCTGCCGTGTGGTGGCTGTGGAGACGGTGTCTAGAAAATTAACACAGTGCTAACTTTGTTTTGGACAGCATGTGATTTGGGCTCTTCTTTTTCAATGTGACAGGTTAGATAATCTACTGAGGTAATGTCCAAATCCCGGTCTCTACATTGTCTTCAGCCTGACTGTAAGAATGCCTTGAGGAGAGTTTCGGTTGCTCGTTGCCTGATTATGCAAGCCTTCCTGTTAGGAAAGCACGCAGGGGTCAGTGAGGAAAAGGAGAAAGGAGCAGGGAGAAAGGCTGTGGTTGTAAATAAATTCTGCTCTAACTGTAAAAAGACCTTACAGCACACACTGTCATCCCATTATCCATAAAACAAAGGAACCGGTTATATAAACTTTAAGGACCCTTCTCCCTAAAATTCTCTCTTATGTTCCCTGGCTTACCTGACTCAGAGTTTGGAAGACTCAAACACAAAAAAGAAAAAGAGACTCTGGGGAAAACATCACTGTATGCTCGATTGTTGCCCCTTCAAAAGCCTCACAGATCTGTGAAAACTTGTGCCCAATTGTGAAATGTATCTTTGTGGGGCTGGAGAGATGGCTCAGTGGTTAAGAGCACTGGTTGCTCATGCAGAGGACCCAAGGTCCATTCTAACCCCCACATGGTGGCTCCCAACCCTGTGTAACTCCAGTCTAAGGGGCCTGATACCTTCTTTTGACCTCATTGAGCACCAGGCACACACACAGTGCACATACATGCATGCTGGCAAAGCATATACATAAAATAATCTCAAATCATTGAAATATATTTTTGTTATTGGAAATACGTAGCATTTTATATTTCAAAAAACATTTTAGCACATTCATTAGATCCCCTCAAAGGTTAAATGAAATCCTTATTGCCAAGTTGGATATATTAATTGTAACAACCTTTGCTCTGATCCCACTTTTAAATTATTCTTTTAGTTAAAATTGGCCAGATGACTGGCGTTTTATCTCTTTGGTTAGTTCCTAGTTAGAAATGAGTGCTGCCCCGCCTGGTGAGAACCAGGGAGAGATGGACATGTCTTCTGGGAGGCTTGTGTAGCTTGTGTTTGACTTTGACAGCTGTACTCACATAGCTGTGGACTAGTCACTTCTTGATCGGCTTGTGGGAAGCCCGTGGTGGGTGGGATTGACTCTGCTTGGGCCCATGTTTGTCGTCAGGATTGGTAACACTGTGCCTTGATTGCAAAGTTGGGAAAACGCTTTGTTAGTGAAGTACACTCCCTGTGTGCCCCATTTCTCCTCCCCAGGCAGCCATTAAAGGATATTTTTGAACTGTTTGAAATTCTGTTTGGGGCATAGGTATTCTGGAGCAGGTGACACCTAAGATTGACACCTCTGCTTTCCTCTAAGACTGTGCGCGCATTTTCTTCAGACTCTGAAGTCTGGAGTGGACGGATTTGCATGGCCCTGTTTGCCTTAGCTATTGATTTAATGTGGAAAACGTTTGGGGTTCCCTGAGTTCAGGGTAGCGATAGTAGGTGTAGGGAGAGGAGGTGAGGCAGGAGAGAACGGGGCTACATTCACTGCTGCTGAAGCTCCCTGCTTAGCATGTGGAGTGCTTTGCTGTGTGGGCTTTCGGACTAGAGGGCTTAGAAATGGGACCGCCTTCTGTACATGTGGCCTTGTTTGTGGTGAGAATGGGGCATCCGAGGAGCTCTCACGTCAGACTCCTCCAGAGAAGGTGAACCGGAGTGCAGCAGGTGAGTCCCTTGGCTGGGCACACCCCAACACTAGGGGCTGTATTGTGGGGGCCTTGTACTGCTGTGAACAGCTGGTTTGCGGAATGTGGGGTGAGCTGACCGTGTGAAACACTGAGGGACCACGCTGCCCTGAGCACAGAGGGGAAGGGAGGCTTTGTGTCAGTGAATTCCAGTCTGTGAGACCCTGCAGGGTCCCCACCTTCAATCTCTTTTTAACCGGAGCTGGCTTCATCCCTGAACGGAACAGTTTTAGTAACACTATAAGGGAGATGGCTTTTTTCTTTCTTTTTTTAATTGATGGGGAAACCAAAACAATTCTTGAGAAGCATCAAGCAGTCATTCGAGGCTGAACAGATACCCACAACAGACTAGGGTTTGAATCGGGGTCTTTAGAATGCTAGGGAACATAATTGAAAAAAAGTCAGTGTAAACTTTAAAAAGTAAAATGTCTAGAATTATTTGAAAATGCACAAACATGCTCTCCCTTCTGTTGTGTGATTTCTTACTTCAGCAGATACAACTTGCTTCAGAAGATGTGTGTGTGTGTGTGTGTGTGTGTGTGTGTGTGTGTGTGTGTGCGCGCGCGCTTGCGCGCATGCTGCATGCATACTGTGTGTGTATGTGGAGGTCAGAACACAACACGTGGGAGAGTCAGGCCCCTTCCTCCACCATGTGGATTCCAGGGGTTGGACTTGGGTTACCAGCCTTGGCAGCAAGCTCTTGTACCTGCTGAGCCATCTTGCCAGCCCTTAGCAATGTTCTGCTGATTTATGAAGGAACAGCAAGTCAGTCTGCTGGAACTCAATTGTAGCAGTCCAGGCTGGTTTCGAACTTACACTTCTCTAGACTCTAGAGTGCTGGGCTTACAGAGCTATGCTTGGAGTTTTGGAGGGAGAAAAGGCCATAACAGGTCAACTGCAGTGAGCATTGGGTAGTGCAAGCGTTTGTTCAAGGCTGTTTCCCTTTCTTCACACCCTTTCCTAGTCTGCCTTGAAGCTGATGCTTATTCTCACTGTGTAAAAGATTTATTAATGTATGGCCAGTCTGATTAGATGTATTCTGAGAAGCTAGTGTGCTGTGGGATGTTCTGTATGGCAAATGTGTTGCTCTGATTGGTTAGTAAATAAAACACTGATTGGCCAGTAGTCAGGCAGGAGGAAGTATAGGTGGGACAAGGAGGAGAATAAAGCTGGGAAGTGCAAGGCTGAGTCAGAGAGACACTGCCAGCCGCCACGATGACAAACAGCATGAGAAGATGCCGGTAAGCCACGAGCCACGTGGCAAGGTATAGATTTATAGAAATGGATTAATTTAAGCTGTAAGAACAGTTAGCAAGAAGCCTGGTACGGCCATACAGTTTGTAAGCAATGTAAGTCTCTGTGTTTACTTGGTTGGGTCTGAGCAGCTGTGGGACTGGCAGGTGAGAGAGATTTGTCCTGACTGTGGGCCAGGCAGAAAAACTCTAGCTACACTAGTGTGTGCCCCTTTTCTGTGAGTGCTTGGCATTCCAAGCATAGCTATCCAAATTGGAAAAGCAAGGAAAACTAAAAACCTATTATTATATGTTCACATTCAAGCCTTAACTTTAGTGAAATTACCATAAAGATTACCTTTTTGCTTCTCCTTCTTATTTATCAAGAATTTATTGATCACCTCTGTGGCATGAGACCCTATTTCATAAAGGAAAATAAATAAATAAAACACGGCCACTAATCTGTACAAGTTCAGACACACAGACACAAGGTAGCTGTTTAACACTTGTAAATGCTATGCCCGGGACTTTCTATAAATCATCTAATTTAATCCTCTTGTTCACTCTGTAAATGGTTGGTGGTACCCCATTTTGCAGATGAGAGACCAGGAACCCAGAGGAGTTTTTGTTCAAGATCACCAGCTCAGCTAGTAATGAGTAAATTGGCGAAGATGAGAAACAGATCTGTATTTTAAGTTTGCATACTTAACCACTTAAGCCAAGAGGTATGAAAGATGTTGTTCAGGCAGGTGGGATGTGCCACGTGTCAGTGGGGCATTCAAACGGAAGACCAGAGAGGGGCCGGAGAGGTGCCTCAGCCGTGAAGAGTACTTACTCTTCTATCAGAGGACAGGAATTGGGATGCTAGCCACCCATGTGTGAGGACTCACAGGGGATCTGAAGCTGCTTCTGGCCTCAGTGGGTATATGTACTCAGACACACTAAAATGAAAATAAAATAAAATAAAATAAAATGGTCTTTACCAACAATAGCAAAGGCCTGATGGTCATACCTTTGATTCTAGCAGAGGCAGATGGATTTCTATGAGTTCAAGGCCAGCTGTGGCTGCATCTCAACAAAAAACAACAAAAACTCTTGGAAAATATGAGGAGGATAATTTGATTGTGGCTAGAGGTAATCTATAGTGATACTGTGAAGGAAGCCATTTTTGAAGGACATATAATAATAATGGATCTCTAGCTGGTATTTTTCATCCATCCCTAGGTTTGTATGTAGACAAATTTCTAAACAGTCTTATTAAATAAGAAACACAGAGTCAAAAACAGAGGTATTTGAGCAAAGAGATCAGAGCAAGAGCCACGACTACCTTATCTTACCACCTTGCCACCGCCGCTTCCCCAGAGAGAGTTTCTTCCTGTCTGATCTGTGTTTTTATTGCCTTCCTGTTCTGCCTTCTCATTGGCTCTAAGCCCAGCCACATGACTTCCTCGTCACTGCCTGTCTATGCAGACCTCCAGTTCTCTATGATTGGTACTGGGATTAAAGGTTTGTGTCACCACGCTTGGCTATGTCCTTGAACACTCAGAGACTCTGCCTGCCAAGTGATTGGATTAAGGGCATGTGCCACCACCGCCTGACTTCTGTTTATGGCTATGTGACCTCGCTATATGACCTCTGATCTCCAGGCAAACTTTATTTATTAACATACAAATAAAATCATATTTCAGCACAATTAAAATATCACCACATTTCCCCCTTTTATTTTAATAAAAAGAAAAAAGTTCTAACTAATAAAGAAAAACTATATACAATAAGTACAAAAACTATATATAATATATACAAGCAATAACTACCTCAACAATGTCTAGTCCCATTTGCATTTGGCAGACTTAGAGAAAATATTCCATTGTCTCTCCTATTTTGGTAAGTCCAAAATGTACCTGATTCACTTTCTGTCCTATCTTATATTACTAACAGAGAACTATCTTATAATGTCTTTCAAATTTATACACTTACACCTCTTTAGTGAAGTTTTTTTTTTTGAAATTCTTAACAAGGAAAACTATAACTACCCAATCTTTAACTATAACTATAACTATCTAATCTTTAACTCACTATAACTATAACTATCTAATTTTCAACTAACTATAATTATATCTAATCTTTAACTCCCTCAGAGACCCAAGAAGGAAATAATATTACCCAATAAAACAAGAAATGCAAACAAGTGACTTCCAAAAAATATGAGTTGACAGAAACAGCCAGCTGCCTGGACAGTCACCCTAGGTTTCTCCTTAGTGTTGGGGCATCATCTTCAGCCTATAGGCTTAGCGTATCTGACAGACTCATTTGTGAAGTAGGATGTACACAAGGCCTACAGCTCGACCTCACATTCGGTGAGAGTAGTCCATGTACCAGAAACACCTGAATTCCACTAGTGTCCTGTCATGATTCAGAATTTTAAATTCTGGAAATTGTTGATGTTTTTGGAATTCAGCTGTCCATTCTTCTTGGCTTGTGGGTGGCTTCATCTCGGCATCCCGTTCTCACCTTTGATTCCAGCAGAGGCAAGTGAATCTCTGTGAGTTCAGGGCCAGCTGTGGCTGCATCTCCACAGACAAACAACAAAAACTCTTGGGAAAAAATGAGGATGATAGCCGGGCAGGGGTGGCGCACGCCTTTAATCCATCACTCGGGAGGCAGATCTCTGTGAGTTCGAGGCCAGCCTGGTCTACAGAGTGAGTTCCAGGAAAGGCGCAAAGCTACACAGAGAAACCCTGTCTCAAAAAACCAAAAAAAAATTAAGGATAATTTGATTGTGGAGAGGTAATCTATAGTGATACTGTAAAGGAAGCCATTTTTGAAGGACATGTAATAATAGCAGATCTCTAGCTGGTATTTTTCATCCATCCCTAGGTTGGTAGCTGAGGAGTCTATAATAAGATGCAGTTTGGGAGGCAAAGGGTGCGGCTTTTTGTTTGTTTATTTGTTTACCTGTTACTACCCCCTCCCGGTCTCTCTCCCTCCCCTCCCTGACCCCCTCCCCCCCAACCCTTCTCTTTCAGGGTAGTGGTACCCTGCTTCTCTTGCTTTCTCCATCTCCAGAGAGCTCTATTTGGGGCCGTGTGTCCTGATTCCTATTAAGAGTGGGACATCATGGAGGCTTTTTAGGACACAAGTAGTTTAATAGTTTGGATTGAATCCACTTCTAGATTTTTTTTTTCCTGAAAGAAATCTATCTGTGGTCCTAGGCATGCTGGCTTTTTTCTCCAGGGTGCCCTTTGCAGTGAATCTCCCCATATTTTATGAAGGAAAATAGAGCGCTCCTCTAACTGGAATCCATTCAGTCTGCGTCCTTAAACCTCCTTCCCTGGTGTTGGGGAAGTAAATGATTCTAATTACCAAGTAACATCTCTTTTTTCTAAGTCATTTTCTCATTTTGAGTTACATCAAAATTGAAGGATCCAATGGACTTGTGACCTGGTAGAATATTCAGAATAATTGCTTATAATGAGTCACTACTAGATACGTAATTCTTAGAGGTGCTTTGGGATGTCAGTGTGACCCCTTAGCAGAATACTTTTTTTCTCTACTTGCTTATGTGTGCAAGAAGTCTGAACACTAAGGAAAAAAAAATCAATGGGATTAAAATGGTAATAGAGTCTTTGTTAAACTGCTTCATTCTAGCAAAAGGTAATTTTTTGCTTTTTCTTTTTTCTTTTTGTTTTTTAAGACAAGATTTCTTTGTGTAGCCTTCTAAATTTTTTTTCTAAGATAAGGTCTCTCTGTGTAGCCTTCCTTGTCCTGGAACTTGCTTTGTTGGGCAGACTGTCCCTACAGACTCAGAAATCTGCCTGCTGCTGCCTCCTGTGTGCCGGGATTAAAGGCATGCACTGTTGCATCCAGCCAACAGTAGAATTTTAAAAAATAGGCATGTTGTTATTTGTGTGTGTGTGTGGGGGGGCACACACGTGTAGATGCAGTTGCCCGTAGAGGCCAGACGAAGGCATCAGACACCAGAAACTGAAGTTACAGGTGGTTGTGAGCCAATGATATGTGATGAGAACCAAACTCTAGTCCCCTGAAAGAGAGACAGGTGCTCTTAGCTGGTGAGCTATCTGTCTAGTTTCCCAAAAGCAAAATTGATTCCATTTGTTTTGTTTTTGATGGTCTCACAATGTAGCCATGGCTAGCCTGGAGCTTGCTGTGTAGACCAGGCTATCCTCAGAATAAAAGAGATCTTGGATTAAAGGAGTATATGCCACAACAAGCCCCAAAGGAAAATTCTTAATTGGATATAATACATGTAACCATTAGGAAAACAGGACTCCATTTAGCTCATTAAGCACGACTTTCTAGGGATTAGAGAGATGCCTCAGCTGTTAAGAGTGCTTGCTGCTCTTGCAGAGGAAACAGGTTTGGTTCCCAGCACCCATATCAGGTGACTCCAAACTTCTTGTAACTATAGTTTCAGGGGATCCAATGCCTTCTGGACACCAGCATAAATGTAGTGCACATGAACTCTTGCATGTACACACACACACAAATAATTAATTGTAAAAGGATTTTTCTTTGAGCTGACAACTCACAAAAAATGACACGGAGACTTATTATCAATTATGAAAGCTCGGTCTATAGCTTAGGCTTGTCCCACTAGCTCTTTTAACAAATTAACCCATTTCTGTTCAGCTACATGTTGTCACGTGACTCACGGCTTTTACCTCTCCTCCTGCATGTCTTGCTCCCTCTGCATCTGGCTGGCAACCCTGCCTTTCTTCTTCCCCAAGACCTCTCTGTCCCCAGAAGTCCCACCTAGCCTCTTCCTGCCTAGCTATTGGCCATTTAGCTTTATTAAACCAATCACAGTGACACGTCTTTACACAGCGTAAAGAAATATTCTGCAACAATTGATAAATATTTAAAAAGAACTACTTTCCAGTACAATTTACTTTCTATATTTAATATTTTGTCAACATTGGTATTAGTATGACATGTTAGTATTAGTGCTAAATGTAATAAAAATTCAGAAGTTAACTTTTTGTGTGCCTCTCTGTGTGATGTACATGTGTATTGTATGTGTGTGTATGTGGTATATGTGTCTGTACATAAGGGTATGAAGGCCAGAGGCGGGTGTCAGGTATCCTGCTTGTCTCTCTACCATATTTCTCTGAGAGAGGGTCTCTTTCTGAACCTGGAGCTCTCCATTTCAGCGATACACCAGGCATCCCGGAAATCTATCTTCTGCTCCACTCCCCACCCCACCCCCCCCACCCCACCCCCGCACCTCCCACCCCCATCCCCGCATGTGCCTCTACCCCTCTTCACTCCCCTCCCACCAGGGTTCCAGGTCATGTAAGCTGCAGACAGACTTGCTTTTTACATGGTTGCTGAGGGTCAAACTCAGGTGCTCATGTTTGCACAGAAACTCTTCTTGCCTACTGAGCCATCTCCCCAGCCCCAGAAGTTAATTTTATCATCTAGGGAATTATTTTAATTCATGTCTGTATTTGGTCACAGATAAATATGATAGAGTGATAAAAGATGAATCAGTAAAAAGTCTGTCATCCAAGAACAGCCCAAGACTTCGTTGCCCTGTGTTATGAAACATTCAATGAAGAACAAACTATCATCAGTTTTCCTTGTTACTCGATAATAGAAGATGAAGGAATTCATCTAAACACGTAGGAGGCTAGCACTGTCCTGATAACCAAACCAGGAAACTTTCAAGGAAAAAGCACAACTTTTCATCTTGTGTGCACGCACTGAGATACATAGCTTTTAAAAATTCTTTGCATGAAAGAATTAAATACCACCACGTTAAAACCTCAAAGAGAGGAGCTTGGACATAGAAATATATGTTGTAAAAGAAAAATTCCAACTTTCTTTCAACTAAATAGCCTTTTAAAAGTAATCCATGGGGCTGGAGAGGTGACTCAGTGGCAGCAGCACTGACTGCTCTTCCCTAAGGACCTGGGTTCGATTCCCAGTATCCACATGGCAGCCCACAACTGTCTGGAACTCCAGTGCCAGGGTCTCTGACACCATCTTCTGGCCTACATGGGCAATAAACACATGTGGTGCATGTATATTCATGCAGGCAAAATAGCCATACATATAATAAAATGAAGTTATTTATAAAGTAATCCTTATGTATGTGCTTTGTATACTATAAAGCAGTGAGTGGCCCAGTGTCCTCCACTGATGCAGATGCAGTGAATCCTCCTCCCTAGACCAAGAGAACACTGGTTGTGGGTTTGAGAGAAGGTCGCTAGGGAAGGTTTGCTATCTGTTACCCCAAGTTGTAGGGTCTTATTGGGCTTTGGGGGAATCACCAGTGCTTTGAGAAACTTGGATAACCAGCTCTTTCTTCTTGTGACACAATTTGCGTCCTCAAATCATGGGGAAAAGAATTGGTATCTGGGTACTTGAGATACTTTCTGATTCCATCCAACCATCCAGAGATCAGGGCTGTCCTTGGGCCCTGAAGGCTGAGGGAAGGGCGCCTCACCCTTGCTGGCAGGCTCTCCAACAGTGGTGTTATGGACGGGTCTTCCGATAGTCAAACTTGCAAGCCTCTGGAATGAGCGAGGCTCCCTAGTGCCTTTTTTTTTTGTTTTTGAACCTGGCATTCTGAGCTGGAGAGAAGACTGTCTCTAGCTGCCTCTCACTCAGGATGTGTGCCTCCTCTCTGTCGCTGTGGTGAAGGGCCGGGAAAGAGGTACCTTTGTGCCCATCTGCCTCACAGCTCCAAGTTGACTGTGCCAGTAAAAATGGGAGTGTTGGGCAGTGTTGTGCCAGGACGAGTGAACGGCAAGCAGATGAGCTGTGGAAGGTTCTTTTGTGCGCTGACGTATTTTCCTCGTAGCTTTCCCTGCCGCTCCCGTCTTGTTAATCTACCCTCTAGCGTGTTAGTAGATGCTGTGTTTGATCTTGCAGTTGACATGTAGCAAATCGATGTTGAGAAGTCTGTACGTCTACAGTGAGGAGGTGGATGTGCTTAAATTACTGTCTTGGGACTTTGAAGCCAGAAGCTCTTCAGAGCAGTAGGGACCCCTTTGTCTGGATGAGCTGACATCAGGAATTTGAACTTCAAATAATTGGCCATCGGGTGCAGAAACGCCTCTAGTTTCCAGAGCATGTCTTTAAAAACTTGCTTTTGTTTTACAGTTTAGAAAGTCTGTGTTCTGCCAAATGAATATCTTCGTGGTGATAGAGAAGAGACTTTTCTTGTTGAGCATTTTTGTGTTTGACCGTAATCTGTGGAATTAGAAAAGACACCTTTTATTTTATTGATTTAGTCTGCTTTGCTGTGTTATCCATGATACTCAGTGAAAAGCTGGTGCAGCTAAGGCAAGGTGACTTTGTACTGCCAGTGTGGCAAGAAAATGGAAACCGTTCTGACGGCTAGCTCAGGTCTCTCCCTGAATACAGTGTTGTTTCAGATAGGTTGTGCCGGGCTAGACGGTTGACTTACTAAAACCCTCAGATTTCTTGTCTGGGAATGGCCACAATGTTTCCTGACTTTATGGCTTAAGTATTAGATGTAATTGTTTTTTTTAAATCAAAGGTTAGGGAAAGGATAAAATATGATTAAGTAAAATGAAATTAAACATAAAGATTTATCAATTTGGGTGTGTGTGCGTGCTGGAGAGATGTCTCAGCCATTAAAGAACTCTTCAGAGGACACAGGTTTAGTTCTGAGCACTCACATGGTAACTCACAACTACCCAAAACTCCAGTTCCAGGGGATATGATTCCCTCTTCTGGCTTCGGCAGGCACCAGTCATGTGCACAGTGCACATATATACATTCAGGCAAAACAGTCATACATAGAATATAAATAAATATATTTAAGTTTACAAATTGGTATTTGAAGATATTTAAATGAAATTATTACTATGGCAAAACCCCCTTTACAGAGACACCCTATGTCCTCTTACTTTTCCTACATATAAGTTTTTCTCAATCACCAAACATGGCTTTATTTTTTCATTTTAGTGTCATGTGCTCACCCATTCCAACTCTGAATGAATAGTAATGGTGCTATTTGAGTGACATCGGAGAGCTGACTGTGGCTTGATAAGTTAGGAATTGTCTACAATTCTTTGGTAGTAAAATAAATGTGTTTTTGTCATTGAAAATGCATGTGTGCTCACCACCAAGACATCACAAGAAGGCTAAAGAATTGTCCCCAAATCAAGTCGCTAATAGATCCTGGGCAGTTGAGTCTGCTTCTGTCAGCTGCTCCTTCTGACTGAAGGAGAGGGTCACTTACCGAGCATGATGGCCTGTAAGGCCAGCCGGTAAGGAGGGTGGGCATGTGCTAAACAGAGCTGTGTGCCCAGCTTAGCCCAGGCTTGCTCCACTCTCATCTCTCAGACTCACTGATCTTTCCTTAGTCTAACAACCAGTTAGTTGTCTGGGGGGAAGTCAAGTTACTTAACCTTTTTCATCTAGTTCCTGCTAAACATTTCTCCTCAAATTTAGTAACTAGGTAGATCTCTCTCTTTCTCTGTCTCTCTCTCCCTCTCCCCCCCTCCCTCCCGGTTGACCTTTAATTTCTATTGACTCACACTGTTTATACGCGGCATTTAGACGGCAGATGGAAAACAATAGTGTGCTGTGGTGGGGGAGATTTAAATCTTTGTGGCTGAGCTGATACATTTCAAAGCTGGTTGTCTGGGGAGCTATAGGGTTAAAGGCTCGATTTCTTTTTAGGCATGTATGTATGTGTACCACGTGCCCATGGAGGTCATGAGAGAGTGTCAGGTCCTCTGGAACTGGAGTTGCAGATGGTTGTGAGCCACAATGTGGGTGCTGGGAACCAAACCCAGGTCCTGCTCTTAACCACTGAGCCATCTCTCCAGCCCCAAAGGCACACATGTGTGTCTTTAAAATGAAGTGATAATCAGTGTCTGCTTTACAAAGCTATTTTGAGGATGATGCGATAAATACCCACGGACTGCTTACATCTTTGCCTGACACACGGTAAGGACTCAATGCACATTATTATTTGTTAGTTTTTTCCAACGCTCTCCATGACTCCACCGCTTAGCACTTAGTGATGAGTAGGCACTCGATTCGGGTCTCTGCCTGTGGAGATAACCCCCAAGGAGTCGCCCTGCAGAAGACGCCCCTGTCTGCCACATGTTGGCTGGTTGTCCCTCCCAGACAGACTGCCTCCTTCGAGTGAGGTGCTTGCTGGAGAAGAGTCACCCCTGGAGCCACACATGTCATTCCCGTCGCTGGTCTCCGCCCTGAGATCAGGACTCAGACTTTAACAGGAAGCCCTGCAGAGTGTCTGCTGTGGGCTCCCTCTGCTGGCCCGCCTAGCGAGTATGCACATCAGTGGTGGAATAAGCCTAAAAATTCAGCTTTAGGTGTTGAGGTGTGCTTTATAAGAGGTGCGTTTGGAAACCTGTGTGTGTGTGTGTGTGTGTGTGTGTGTGTGTGTGTGTGTGTGTGTACATATCACATGTATATTCTTTTTGCCATTTGCGTTTTGAGTTGGGATGTTCTCACGGGTTTCCGTTTGGGGGAGTTCACTGTGATTTCAGATGGGACCAGTCATGACACGTTGACAGCCTTAGTAGCACCGTTCTCGAGAACTGTTAAGAGTTTATATTCCAATATGGTCACGAGTATCCTAGAATCTTATTTTTGAAATCTCTAAGTTTAATTTTTAAAAAAAGTTTATGGTATGGAGACTTACGAATATCCTTCAAAGGTCATAGCTTAGACCCACCCCTGGGGCAGTACTGTGCTGAGAGTTTAATATGTGTCAGCCAGTAATATCTCAGGTTTATTGAGTGGCTAATCATTTATTTGGAGTCATACTCTATCAATAAAATGTGCCACAAATTACCCAGAATTGCATTTTATTTCTTTATTTTTGTGTAAGAGTGTGTCTGTGTGTGAGCGTGTGGGCATGTTTGTAGAGACCAGAGGACAGCCTTGGGTGCTGTTCCTTGGGAGCAGTGCACCTGGTTTTTGAGACATGGTCTCTCACAGGAACTTGGGGTTTCCCTGTTAGCTAGACTGGATGGCTGTTGTGCCCCTAGGACTGGGCCTTCCTGTCTCCACCTCCCCAGAGCTGTGATCATCAGTAGCTGCACTATGTATGCTTGGCTTTTTGACGTGGGTTCTGGAACCCCAACTCTGGTCCCCATGCTTGCATGGCACACACTTGACTGACTGAGCCGTTGCCCGGCCCTAAAATTGCACTGACAAATGATTCTTCTGTATCTTTGTCTTCCTTCTCTTTCTCTCTCTCCTTCTGTCTTCCATCTTTTTCTTTTGTTTTGTTACTAGGATCAAACAACATGAATCGGATAACTGCAAACACGGAAAATGGGGAGACGGAAGGAACAACTAAAATTATCGCACCTTCACCAGTGAAAAGGTCAGTGTGTGCAGCTGTGTGCTGTCGTAAAAGTCCCTCCCCCCCCCCACCCCCGTGTTGGCAAGGTTACAGATCTTTTCACTTTGGTGACTGAGTAGTTTTTAACCCAGGGGCTCCGGTGGGTAGCGTCTGAGCCAAAGGGTATGTTATTATGTCAGCAAAATACAGACGCTGGGACCTGGCCCTCATTGAAGCGCCCTTGCTCTCACAGCGTGGTGAAGCCACACCGTATGTGGTCTGCAACCCTCAGCAGCACGCTGGAAATTCCACGTGGTTTTTAAAGTCAGAATACAATGGACTAGCTCAAAGGAACTGGTGAAGTAAAGGGGGTGATATGATATTTTCGTTTAATGGACTGTATTCCTTGCAATGGTGCACTGAGCTGTGTTCCCGGGACGAGGCTTATAGCTTTCGAGCCTCAGGATTCAAAGATTGCATACGTGTAAAGATCTGTCATGGTCCTCGGCGTCAGGTTTCCCAACGGCATTCCCACTGGGAACCTCCTCTTAACGTGCTGCATGGATTGGTTCCTGAAAGATGAGCGCTGTTCTCTGTTAAGGGAGTTCTGGAGTCACTTTTTCCCATCTCTAATTATGTCCGTGGAGCAGCATTATCAACGCACAATGAACAGCTTTCAGGAGCTCACTGTGCCTATAGAGGCTGCACCGCTTGCATCATGGAGAAGTCCCAGAAGTCAGAGAAGTGTGACCTGCAAAGGCGCCTTAGGTCATCCTCCACTCCATCATTCGTTAGTAAACAATGGCCCCTTCATCCAGCCGGACTGTGGTGACTGTGGAATGCAGCATAGTCCAGAGCTGTGATGGCGTTCTCTCTCTCTCTCTCTCTCTCTCTCTCTCTCTCTCTCTCTCTCTCTCTCTCTCTCTCTCTCTCTCTCTCTCTCTTTCAAGACAGGGTTTTTTTTGTTTGTTTTGTTTTGTGTAGCCTTGGCCTGTCCTGGAACTCACTCTGTAGACTGGGCTGGCTTTGAACTCACAGAAATCTACCTGCCTCTGCCTCCCAGAGTGCTGGGATTAAAGGTGTGCACTACCACCACTGCCCGGCCTATTTTCTTTTCTTTAGTTCTGGAGCCTTCTCCTTACAGATCAACCTTTTGAAATGATGCATTCTTTACCTTTGTATGAAGACTGTATCTTCTTAGCTGTATTTCCCTAGTTGGCCTCCCAGTCCTGGGTGGAGGCAGCTTCATCTGCGTGTACATGGCACACTCATGACATAGCCAACATAAGAACAGTACTCTTCCATGAAATTCAGACCCCAGGCCTCTTAGAAAGAATTCAATCCCCTTTGCAACTCATTGCACCAACAGTCCTGAAACCTGAGGAGTGGCCGGCTCCCACATGGGCTGTGAGAAGGAGCGCAGGGAAGGAACACAGTCACCACGCCACCTGGGATTTCGTTATTCTTTAACATTTATCTCCTTGCAATTCCTTTTTCATCCTTCTGTTCTTCCTCATCCCCTTTCTTTTCTGCTCACTTTTTCTTTCTGACCTAGAAAACACATGCACTTCATACGATTGTACTGAATCTCTGCTGTATTTTTTGCTTTTTCTTGTTTCAAAAGGGAAGCATTTACTTTGGGAATTTGATCTTTGAAATTGTGGTTTTAAATTGTTAAGCAATATCTTGGGCCTATGTGAAACAGTCCTACTATCTACTAAGCCTTGGATGTGTATGCATTTGTTGGATATACCTTCTACAGGTGTGTATTATTCCTGTGTGGAAAGAGTGTCCCAAGACAGAAGTTTGTTTGGTTTCTGTAACATCCTTGTCACCCTCTCCTTTACCTCTTGGTTGCTGTTACCAAGAATTCTGCTACAGCCATATTCTATAACAACTATCCAGATCCCTCAAAAGGCCAGGATTAGAAATGGCTTAGCAGCTAAGTAACTCTTTTTCTCTGCAAGCTAAGACTCCAGAGGAAGTGAGCAGTGGCCCCATGCCCTTCTGCTGATCCCTTCTTCTGTTTGCCGAGGTGTTCCAAAACAGTTTGTTGGGCTTGAGTTATATTTACATTCTTAGGGCAGAAAGGCGATACTAGGTCAGGAAATGGTCTTCAAAAGTCATTCTGATCCGGGAGGATGGAGCCAAGATATCCGGAAGCTGGGCAGAGGTCAGATAGGGTAGCCTGGTCCTGCCCAGGGTTAGCTTTCAGAGCTCTAGAGCCAAAGGTGGAGCCAGGGCATCTGACCACTGCTGAAGAATGCCAGCCTCATGTCAATGGATGCTCCAGTGTCATGGTTACTTTTCTGTTGCCGTGACAAAACATCATGACTAAGGTAACTTGACTCACAAAGAAACATTTAATTTAGGGCTCATGATTGCAGAGGATTAGAGTCCATGACAGTCATCATGGCGGAAAGCATGGCAGCAGGCAGGCAGGCAGGCGTGGCACTGGAACAGTAACTGAGAGGTTGCATCTGATCCATAAGCATGAAGCAGAGAGGACTAACTGGGAATAGCACCAGCTTTTGAAACCTCAAGGCACCAGTGACACACCTCCTCCGGCCAGGTCACACCTTCTAATCCTTCCCAAACAGTTCTACCAACTGGGGACTAAGCATTTAAACACATGAGCCTATGGTGGCCATTCCCATTCAGACTTCTACCCAGGTTCTCTTCCTCTTCATTGTGGTGTTTTTTCTACTTGCTAGTTCTTATTGCTGCTTTTTCTGGAAGGACCATCTCTCCTCTTCCCCTCCCATGCCCCTTCCTTCTCTCCTTCTCTCTCTGTCTCCCCAAGCCCCTTTTTACTAGGCAAGTATTGTCTTTTGTAGAACAGACCTCAAATTCAATCAGAAAGCAGTTGGTTAGCCCCATTAACCGTCATTCCATTGTTATACCTGTGGGCACATGTGGCCTGGCAAGTCAGTATTGCAGAGCACAAAACACTCCTGAGCAAGTCCCCTGATGGCTTTTCTCCTGCCGTGACCTGCGTAGCAACTTTCAGTACTATGAAAGCTGGCCAGCAGGGAGACAGCTTCCGGGTCAGTTCTGGCTTGATTTCTGTATGTTTTACAACTGAATTGTGTTGTTTTCTTCAGCATGAGGTCTTATTGTCTAGTTATGGTGGGTAAACGAACAATGCCCACAGCCTCTTGTTTTGGGTGCCCCTGGGCCTCGCTGACAAAATTCATAGGAAGGTATCCACACCTGATTCTGAGATTTTCATCTAATAACCCATGGCTTCTGGGGAAAGTGCTGTCATCCATGTGGAATACTCCATTTAAACTCCTTAAAAATTATATATATGTGTGTGTGTATATATATTATATATATACATATATAATATAACATATATATTTATATATAACATATAGCGTACAGGTACACCCTATGTAGACCAGCCTGCCCTGGGCTCAGAGATCCATTGTCTCTACCCTCCAAGTGCAGGGATTAAATGCATTTGCGACCATACTCCAACTTAAATTCTGTTTTTTAATTAACTTACTAAGTAGTGGTTTTGTGTAAGGCTTTTCCTCACATCCTTAGTTTTGGCTTACCTGGTTCCCACCATCTCCTCTTCCCCACTAGAGTGGACTCTTTGGAAGGTTTTTAACAATTGAACAGCTTGGCTTCTCTTCACGTAAAGCAGTACAGCTAGACTCAGGGAGGAGACATGAAGTACTTACTAGAGAAAGACAGTTATTAAGCAGCCATCTTAGGCCCTTTCTGGAATGAGTCACAGCTATACGCAAAGAAGTATGTGTGTATGTATCCATCTTAACGTTTGTTAAATAAGTCTTCTGAATAAATCAGTGTGAATTAACATAATTTATTTTTTTGATCAACTTATTTTCCTTTCTTTACTATTAAAGTTTTAAGAAAGCAAAGAGTGAAAACAGCCCTGATCCCCAGAGAAGCAAATCTCATGCGCCGTGGGAAGAAAACGGACCCCAGAGGTAAGACGTCTCACTGTCTTTGGAAAGAAGGGCAGCAGAGAGCGTATCTGTCACACTTACCCAGGAAACCAACTGCTCTGTGGCTTCAGGAAGTGCTGAAGTGGACGCCAGGAGCATGTTTCCTAACGTGAAACCTTTTAGAATGTCAAAAAGGAAAACCAGTGGGCATAGAGAAATTACCCATAAGGCCATTGTGATGGTTCACAGCAGTGGTTCTCAACCTGTGGGTCACGACCCCCTCAGGGTTCACACAGCAGATGTTTAACATTACAATTCATAACAGTAGCAAAATTACAGTTATGAGGTAGCAACAAAATTATTTTATGGTGTGTGTGTAGTGGGGGAGGGGTGTCACCATAGCATGAGGAACTGTATTAAAAGGGTCACAGCATTAGGAAGGTTGAGAACCATTGATTCTGAGAAAAATTCCCAGTGACATCAATGCTAACATTTCCACACTTGTTCTTGTAAAAACTCTCAAGCTGGTACATGAACCATTTCTCGTTCCCTCCAGCGGCCTCTACAACTCTCCCAGTGACCGCACTAGGTCACCAAAGTTTCCCTGTACCCGCCAGCGTAACCTCTCCTGCGGCAGTGATAACGACTCGGCGCAGCCAATGAGGCGGAGGTGAGCTGAGCACAGTTCCCATCCCAGTGGGATCGGAAGCGTTGGGGCCTGGGCACGCTTCTGTAACGTGATCCTCAGAAAGCCACTATAGTTGTCTCCTCGTGATAACTGGAATCCTGTTCTTTTCAAAATAAAGCAAGTTGGGGGTCCTGAAGTATTTATCTGAAACGGTTTTAGAGAATATTTTTTTTTTGTGAAATATTGATAGTCACATGCTTTCTTTATTAAAAACGGCAAATTTAAAAACATAGATAACACACTAACAATATAATGTGCATTGCATGGTATCAATAATACATATTAAATGTTACTCCATCGGGAACTAGAAGTCAGTGTGCTCTGTCCTCCAAAGTGACACTGATGGTGTAAGCTTGCATCAGTGAGCCTCTTTTGAAGCAGAGACGGTGAACCTGCTGTCTTTATAGGTGCCACTTTGCTTGTGTGGATGCTTAATTACCCCCGAGTTAACATAAGGGCAGGGGCGTGTTTAAGTATGTTAGAGGCAGTGGGAAGACAGAGGCCTGGTGGTGGTGTTGAGGAGGCAGGTCCACTCTTCTGAGAGTTGGATGGTATATAGGAAGAGGGTAGGGCAGGCTTTAGACATCTCTCAGGAAGTTAGGCTCTGAAAGAGCGGAAGGAACGGGTGGAAGAAGAGGAGTCGTATAGATCAAAGTTTATGTTGAGGGCCAGTGTGACGGTTCCCAAAGTGCAGGTGCTTGCTGCCAAGTCCGATGGCCCGAGTTCAATCCTGGAAGCCATAGGGTGGAAGGAGAGAACCAGCTCCTTCAAGCTGTCCTCTGACCCCTCACGTACAAACACCAACATGGTGTTAAGAAAAAGTTGATAATATTAAAAGCGACAAAAAGGGTTTTGACAGGGCAAGTTGACTATATGTGAGAGGTGAGCGGGAAGTTAATGAAGATGGCCGGGACTCATGTGGCATGTGGGGTGGTGGGGGAGCTAACTTTGGTGGTCAGGACAGTTCCGTAGGTAACGGGGAGATGTAAGTTTTTATTTCTGATGGAGGGAAGATGGAAGCGTTCTGTTTGAGGCCACCTTTGCCTTTGGGAGGAGAAAGCAGAGACCGGCTAATGCAGAGGCCCCTTAGCCAAAGGGCACCAAAGGAGATGTTGACAACACTCTACAGAGACAGTGCTTAGGTCAGAAAGAGGTGTCACTCTGTTGAGTGACTGAAGCATGAAGTCAGGAAAGCGGGTTGACGGTATACCCAACACACTCCTGTTCAGCTCCTTCTGGCCACTGATGCTCAGCTAGCTATTTGGGGCCAGCCCAGAAAACCCAGATCCTTTGTGTGATAGTTTGTCAAGATGAGGGGATTAAAAAGCAGAGCTGGGGGTAGTACTGAGAATTGGCATGTAGGTTACTGAATGGAACCTAAGCTGACTAGGCAGAGCTCACGGGGTCAGATAAAGGGGAGGCTGACAGTGGGCAAGTAAGCAGTAATAGTGACAGCCTACAGTGACATATGTCCCTTTCACTTGAAATGCCTTGTCTTGAAGATTTTTTTTTTTTTTTTTTTTTTTTTTTTTTTTTTTTTTTTTTTTTTTTTTTTGGTTTTTCAAGACAGGGTTTCTCTGTGTAGCTTTGCGCCTTTCCTGGAACTCACTTGGTAGCCCAGGCTGGCCTCGAACTCACAGAGATCCGCCTGCCTCTGCCTCCTGAGTGCTGGGATTAAAGGCGTGCGCCACCACCGCCCGGCAAGATTTCTTATTTTTAAATTGTGTATGTGTGTGCGCGTGCGTGTTGGGAGGGGAGAGCAGTGCACATGAGTGCAGGTGCCTGTACTGTTTGATCCCCAGGAGCTGGAGTGACAGATCATTGTAAGCTGCCCGGTAAACTGAACTCAGGCCCTCTACAGGAGCAATACACACTCTTAACCTGCTGTGGCATCTCTCCAGCTCTGTTTTCTTCCTCCTCACAACTGTTTATGGGAGGTTCTATTAAAACAGAGGTACTTGAGGCTGGAGACATGGCTCAGTGGTTAAGAACACTGGTGGTTCTTCCAGGACCAAGCTTTGATTCCTAGTACCTAAATAGTAGCCCACAGTCATCTGTAACTCCAGTTCTAGGGGATTCAACACTGTCTTCTGCAGAGCCTTTGAGGGCACCAGGCACATATAGGGTATGCAGACGCACATGTAGGCAAAACATCCTTACATATAAAAATTAAAAAATAAAACACCAAGCCACTGAAAAGAGTAGCTTGAGTCACAAGGCTCTTCAGTAGGGAAGGTGGGATTCCTAGTCACGTGGTCTGGCTTCAGTGCTTGCATTTTTTTAACAAAATGCCCTACTGGAAGTGCTTAAAGGTAGACAGGAAGGAGGGGGTGGTATGGTGAGAAAGCAGTGTGTTTGGAGATGGTTCAGGATAATAAAGGTTCAAGTTTAATGAAGATGTAGGTTGGTGAGTTGTGGTGGGTGAGGTTATTATAGAAGAAAGAAGGAATTCAAGGCCAGGATGTTGGAAAGTGAATTCGAGTGAGAGCTGGAACCAGCTGAACATTGGCTTGGAGGGTTACATACCTAGAAACCACAGGCTAGCCCTGTTGTTGGGTGGATGTAGCTTTTCCAACATGGCCATTACACATAAACCACAGCCTCGCTCTCCGTGACTGGTGGTGGGCCGTGTTTCTGGGACCTGTCATAGGGCTGGATGTGTACACATGACATAACTGTGTGGCCAGTGAACCAGTACAAAAGGCATCTGGGTTAGCTGATGGGAAACTCTGTGTGCTTTCTTAGCTGTTGATAATGCTGCTTTGTGTAATTTCTTCTTTTGTTCTCCTCAGGAAAGCTCATAACAGCGGTGAAGACTCAGATCTAAAGCAGAGGAGGAGGTAAAAAGCAAAGGGGGGAGTCGGGGAGGAGGAAGGGGGGTGTCCACAGCCGAGGCAAGAGTGGAGATTCTTCCCTCTGATACAGCTGCTTTATGGCAGTATCACTCGTCTTTGGGTTTTAGCTCCAGTTTCAGCTGGATCTCGGTCTTCCACTCTGTTCTGACCCTTGGCATTTCTCTTTTATCTGTTCCTTTTGTGCTTCTGAGGAGCTGTCTCAAGCTGTGCCCTGCCGTATTGTAAACCACCCCACACTTGGCTTAAAACAGCAACGTGTGTGTGTGCGTGTCTGTGTGTGTGTGTGTCCACGTGGATCGAACAGTGGTCAGATGGTAGCTGATGCTGTGTTGCCCAAAGGGTCTCTCTCATGTAGATGTAGCATCTTGGCAGGATGGTTGGAGCACACAGGCTTCTTTAGAGCGTGGTTGGAAGGAAGCAGAGCGAAGGGCCCTGATTTGGGCTCCCCTGGGAACTAGCAGGCTATCCCCACACCTCATTCGGTTGAAGTCTGTCACACGATCAGTACAAGTTCAGAGCAGTAGGAATAAACTCTTCCTGCCCGTGGAAGGGTTGGGGAAGATGAGATGGCATCCCTCTTTTGTCCACCGTGTGCGTTTGGCTTTGCCGAGTTGGGTTCTGTTAGGCACGCTGGGTCTCCGGAGTCCTTTCTGGGAATCCATTTTCCTTAATGTGCTTCTCTCTTCCTCCTGCCTTGCTCCTTCTCTGAGCTGTGTGTTTAACTGAGTCCAGAAACACTACTGGAAGAGGGTAACATGGCTCTTTGTGTTTGGATTAGTGGTTTTGCTCCACACTCACATCTGGAGTACCTGATGAACCTCTCTATAAACTTGTCATACATTTTTCCCATTTTTGCTTGGTCTTCAGGTCCCGCTCCCGCTGTAACACAAGCAGTGGCAGTGAGTCGGAAAATTCTAACCGCGAGCACCGGAAAAAGAGAAACAGGTAATACTTAAAGACTGCAGTACCTACAGCTCTGCCGTGGTCGCTGGCCCTGGGGTCATGAGCCGGCCTCCTTCCCTGGTGGTCCAAAGGCCACAATCACTCATTTAGGAAATCTCTGCTCTTTGAGTTTCTTATCTCTAGGTAAGACAGTAAATAACTTGATAGTTTAAGTACATTCTTATTTTTTTTAAGATAATTCTATATTTAGGGTATAATATGTGTTGAATTTATCTAAGATGGGGAGGAGTTTGCTGTTTGTGTGGAGATTTCCCCTTGAAGTACCTCTGGGTATGATATTTCTGTATTTTACTTAGCCCCAAAGTGAGACTCATCGTCTTAGAGATTCTGTTAGTCCTAGCTTCTCTATAACTACATGTGTTTCCAGTCACATGAGGTACAGCAGGCCAGTGTGTTTCGGTCACCTTGGTAGGAGTCAGGTTTTAAGAGCTTGTTAATAAGACCAGTTGGCATGTAGTTAGCACGAGTGTTGGCTTCTTGCATTAATCACGTCTCCCTAGTTCCAAATCATTTATTTAAAAACAAAAGGCATTCATGAGCTATGGAAACACCATCCGGGCAGGCCTCAGAGAGATGTGATTGTCAGTCATACCCGATTCAAAGCCAGTGGTTCTTAACTGGGAAGGCTCTGCCCCTTCCGGGGACATTTGGTTGGGTTTGGAGACATCTGTTTTTGTCACATTTGGGTGGGAGCGATTGCTGCTGACCAGAGTTGATGCTAAGCATTCTCCAGCACGCAGGGCAGCCACCACCGCAAAAACACGTCTAGCACTAAAGCATCCGTGATGCTGAGGGAGAGAGAGCTCCTGTGGTGCTCAGACCTGCTCGCTCCTCTTTTCTAAGCCATCCTTTTCTCTTCTGTGTGAGAGGTTGGACCAATCTCCAAGGGCATTCTTTAGTGCTGGGGGTCTCACTCCGCACTGACTGGATGCTCTCCCCTCTGACTACAAAGCCTGGGGACTAATAGCCTGGACAGCCTTGTGAGAGTAGGGCCTCTTGCTTAGGAAAGCCTTCTGCCTACCACCCTCTTGGAGGCTGGGATTATAGTAGGTAGTTGCAAGATCTCTGCGTGTTATAACACTCCTCGAAAGAAACAATTTCAGTTTCTTTATCTGTGAAAATCCAATTATGGGAGGTGGCTCTCCCTCAGGTATGTTCTTCCTGCTGTAAAATCAAGCAATTTCGCACAAAACAAACGGCTTTGGCTTTTCTGCTTAACAGCCTGTGCCAATTCATCAAGGCAGAATCTATTTGTTTTCTTTAGTATCTTCTGTGTTCCTAAATGGCCTGTTCTCAACTGCATGGAAGATAACCTGTTTAAAAACAAACAAACAAAAAACAAAACAAAACAAACAAACAAAAAAACAGTGTCTTTGGGGCCAAATGTGCTAAGGGTGACATTTGCTATTAAAGATGAAACAGAATTGAAAGGTTGCCACCGGATCCTTAAATTGCCCATTGCTGGTCTTGCTGTGCTGACACTGGCTTATGTCCCCGCCATGGGGAGTTATCTTTGTCTCCCACAGACAGTTTTTTTTTGTTGTTGTTTGTTTTTTTATTTGGCTTTCTTAGTGCTAGAATGGCAGTGATTCTGAATGTTCAGATGCTAATGTACTTTGTAGTACTAGTGATGAGGCGTGGCTTCCAAAGCATCCACTCACATTTTACAGAAAGGATCCAGAAGGCTTTTGCAATTGATTTTTAACCTCTGGCAATATTGCCCTAGGATCACACAAGTTCCTGTGCCCGAAGTAGATGAGGAGGCATAGCAGGAAACGGGTGGAGGAAGAAGCGTGTCCAGCTCTGACCTCCATCCACGCAGGTTCCGCCTCAGCAGGCAATGGTGTATGTGGAAGGAGGGCGTGAAGTCAGATGGCTTCCTTGGGGTGCCACATTCCCACCATGCTGCGATGATTCCAGCCCCCTCCAGCTAGCGCTAGCCTTTGATCTTTGTACCAGGATGCCCCCTTTGGTATCAGATCTGAACATTTAAGTGGCAGCTCTGCTCCTGTGCAGGAAATCTTCTGTGTTCAGCAAAGCGCGGGTTCTCCGTATCTGCCTTTGCGCTTGTCAGGAGGCTCCTTGGCAGGATGCTGAAATTCAGCCGTGTGCGGCTGCCCTGTGCTTGGCTGCCAGTGGGGCTAGCAAGCGCTCAGCAGCATCCTTTGTGCTTTTATGAAAGGTTTTTGGTGACCATAGCACAAGCCAAACAGAATCTGGTACATGTTGATGTTCTGTTTCTTACGATTGGATGTTTCCTTGTCTTTGCTTCGGGAAATTTTAACTTTGGAGCGACTTTTGGACAAACTTATTTTTAAATTTTCGTTAGCATATATAATAGCTGTTGATTGGATTGATTATGCTGTTTTTATAAACGTATATGATATATGTCAATCACAGTCACTCCCGTTGCCTTTTCTTCCCACCCTCATAATCTGTTTCCTCTTCTCATCCAGCCTCCCTTCTACTGTCCTTTCTTTTTTTAATGATGATGACCCAATCAGTGAATTTCATAAAGTTTGTTTACAGGTGCACAGGCCCTTTACCAATTTCCATACCAGTGAAGAAAACGCCCTCCTCTTCTCTATTCAATGTTAGCTGCATATAAATCCGTAGGGGGGCAGGTGGGACCCTGTGAGCCCTTCCCCTTCAGTGGCAAGCTGTTGACAGGCCTCGCCATGTGCAGGTAATTGCATCTGCTGTGAACCCCAGAGTGCAGCAGCCGTATCATGCCTCCCAGCCAGTGTTACACACTGCTCTCCCCGGTTCACTCTGACCCTTTATCTTCCTGGTCCCTAAGCCTTGGAGGAGTGTTTTGTTGATGGCTGAGCATTCAATAGTCATTTATGCTTAGCACTTTAACCAGTATGAGTTGCTCCAAGGTTAAAATTTCCCAAAGCAAGGATAAGGAAACATCCAATCGTAAGAAACAGAACCACGGAGCACTACAGATAAGAAACTCCAATGACCAGTGCTAACATTAGCACTGTTCTATGTACATGCACTGAGTTGTTTGGAAGGCAGTCTGAAAGGTACATGCACCGAGCTGTTTGGAAGGCAGTCTGAAAGGTACATGCACTGAGCTGTTTGGAAGGCAGTCTGAAAGGTACATGCACTGAGTTGTTTGGAAGGCAGTCTGAAAGGCACATCATACCAAGCAAAACAACAGCAGGAACTTCCCCGCCAGGGCCGACAGACAGCCTTCCCAACCACAGGCTTTGGACCAGGTTTCTGATGCCGGATGTGAATTCCCTCCTGTGGAGAGGGCCTCAAGTCAGTGGTTACACCATATCAGCCTTGCCACTGGTATGCCAGTGGGTTCATCTTGCCTGGCAAGTCAGTCTTACTGAACATGGGGCCCACAGCTGAATACCACGATGGATGACAGTTTTCCCCAGCAGCCTGCATAGCACCTGACTGTGCCATGAGGGCTAGCCAGCAGGGAGGCAGCTTCCAGACCAATTGCAGCTTGATTCTTTTCCTGTGTCCCACAACCACAATGTGTGATATTTTCAGCAATAGGGCCTCACTATCCAGTTCTGATGAGCAACCAATGGCAATTTACCATTATGTGTGTGTGTGTGTGTGTGTGTGTCTGTCTGTCTGTCTGTCTGTCTCAGGGTCCTCCCTGCCTAGCAGCTTGTAGGGAGATGGGCCCACTTCTGGCCCTGGGATTTTCATTTCATAACCTGTGGCCTCGCCTCTGAGGGCTGCTTTATTCACCTCCCAAGGTATCTCCATTCAAATTGTCATTGTTTGATGTTTTGATTAGCTTGTAAAGGTCAGCCTTCCTTATGTATTTTTCACATGTTACTAGTTTGGGTTGTACTTCTCCCGTCTCCCGAGTGTGTTCTAGTCTTTGAAGCGAGCGCCTGCTCCCTGGCACACCCCGCTTTCCCCTCTTACTATGAGGACTTGTAGCCTTGGGGAGAGGAGAAGCTAGTGTGCTGATTTCTGCGGGCCCTGCGGATATTCAGAATCAGTTTCACTTCCGGAGGTTGTGCCTGGTCTTCAGATGTTGATTACTTTCCTATACCTTCTTCCTGGATTTTAGAGATATGTATGTATGTCTATATAGAGGGAATTCCCTCTTGGCGTGTTTGAGACAGGGTGTCGTGAACCTCTCTTGGCTTCAGACTGGCATTGTAGCACAGGCTGGCCTTCAGTCTCCGTTCTCCAGTCTCCACCTCTCCAGGGCGGAGATTATAGGTATGCATCACCATCCTGCTGTTTTATGTGTCTTCTGGGGACCAAACCCAGGGCCTCATTCATGCTGGGCAAGTACTCTACCAACTGAGCTATATGCCCAGCCAGGAAGTCTTGATTAGGCCTGAGGCCACTCTGCGAATGCTGGGATTTTGGTTGTTGCTCTTGTTACAGAAACTTGACCCGTTGGGGCTTACTTCTACATTATTGTTTTCGGGGTAACATTTTAACATCCCTGGTTATGTGTGAAGAGGAATAATGTTTACAATAGAGTTCATCCAGAAGAGGCTTTTAGGACCACTTAAAAAGGCAAAATCTACACCAACAGAGGAATGCTAGCTGCAAGGACTGTTGTTTTCTTACGGTTGAAAACAATACAGCCAGAATAAGTACACACAGCCCTTTGGGTTTGGAACTGATGCGGATGTAGGAGGTTCTTCCTACAGATGTGTCTCTTTGAGGTTCCTTCACAGCAGAAGGGCCCGCCCTCCTTATGCTGGCATCATTTATGCCGTCTCCATGCCTTTCCACTTCAGTCATTCTTCGTGGCTGCCGTCATAACGCCCGTGAGTATCCCACTGCCTTCAAGGCTGAGAGGTTGGAGAGGGCATTCACTCCCTTTTCATAGCCAGCTAGAAGTTGGTCATAAAAGTTTATTGTTCGTTTGGTTTGGAGGTGGGGGTCTCACTGCGTGGCCCTGGCTGTCCTGGAACTCAACCATGTAGACTAGGCTGGTTTTGAACTCACAGAGATCCACCCGTCCCTTCCTACTAAATGCTGGGGTTAAAGGCATGTGCCACCACTCCTGGCAAATTTTCTTGCTCAAGGCCCAAGTCGATGAGCTCCTTCCCCTTCGTCTCTCTCGTTACATCACCTCCTCTTCATTTTCTTGTTTCCCTCTGTGTTTTATGATTTTCCTTCCTCGTCTTCTCTGAGCTTCCTTCCTCTCCTCTGTCTTCCCTGAATCACTTCTTTGCACAGGAGCCACCGGTGTGTGACGGGGCAACCCACAGCTTGTCAGCATCTTGGCTCTGCTGTGGTGATGCTTGGGCATCTCATTTACCATCTCAATTCTTAGTATTCTGGGTCTTTAACATGGGCACGGAATCCGATAACTGATGTGTTCTGTTGAACGTAGCATCAAATGGGATCTTTGAGGTGAGTGTGCGCTGGGGTGCAGGGTCCCAGTCCAGTCCCAGTCTGGACTCCCTGCTGCTTCAGCTGCCCTCTCCTCCCCCTCCCCTCTTCTGCGTTTTATTCCCTCCCGTCTTCCATTCTCCCACCTGCCCTAACTTTACGTATTTAGGGACAGTCGAGCAGTCATCCCTCTGTTTGGTTTTTTGAAACAGGATCTCCTTGTGTGGTGCAGGGTTCTCCCACTGCATTGGCGTGAGGACATTATGTCAGGAGCAGACCAACATGTTTGCGTCTTTCCTCGACGGCAGAGCTTATTAAGTGATAAATAGGCTATGTGGATTTTGTCGGCAGCAGTTTGCCAAGCAGTGCTGATTTCCTCCACAGCCTGTCGAGACACACGGTTCTTTCGTTCCAGTCCTAATTGCTAGTAGTAGCTCTCAGGTCACACATTGCACATCACCCAAGACCCTTGATTTTTAGATTGTTTAATCTCCCTACCTGTGTGTATGTGTGTGCTGCTGAGTGGCTAGATAAAGCTCGTAGACACTCAAAATAAAGTGTTATTTTTTTTCCTATCAGCTTCTGTTTCTCAGGCCTCCTTGAAGCCTGCTGTGGCTTTTTAACCCTTTGTAGCCATTTCTAGAACCATTTCTAGAATCTGTTCCTCAATTTGATGCCTCCAGTAAGCTCTTGGGCCTGATTTTCCTGTTGTGACTGATATGCCCGTGTGTTCCTACAGTCCCAATACACTTTCAACACGCAGCCTCCCGAGTGCTGGGGTTAGAGGTACACTACCACACTTGGTTTGTACCCTGCTTTCTCATCCTCACCCTTGCATTGCTTCTAAGGGGCCTCAGAGCTTGTGTGTGCTTCGGATACACAGTTTCTTGGCGGCAGTACCTATAGTTTTCTAATCGGATTTTTGAGGGGTTTTATGTGATGTCCCCCAAGAAGGTATGATGTGTTGGTTACGATCTAAATAGTGAAGGATTGGTATTGGAAAATGAAATGTGTGTTTCAGTTTGCTGGTAGGATTGAGAACTAAACTGTTTTAAGTTTTCTTTTTCTTTCTTTCATTCCTTATCTATTTACTTACTTTCTTATTTTGAGACAAGATCTCAGGTATCCCGGCCTGGCCTCAGACTTGCATGTAGCAAAGGGTGACTTTGAATCGATTGTCCTGCAACTCCATCTCCCCGCCCCCCCCCCCCCCCCCCCGAGATTGTAGGTGTGCACTGGCCTGCCTGGTTTAGGCAGTGCAGGAGATGGAGCCTTGTGCATGCTAAGCAAACACTGCATCCGCTGAGCTCACCCCCAGCCTGCTCAAGCTTCAGTCGGGGCTTCCTTTGCTGTTCCCATTAGTGAAACAATTGATCTGGTTACGATCATCACATTGGGAGCCTGTCACAATACTAGCACTTAGGAGTTAATGAGCCGTGTGAATATTAGATTGTAGTTGTTTTAATTGGCTAGAATTTCCAGTCTTGTCCCTGAGATCAGAAAGGTCAGTCAGTAATTGAGAAGAGGAAGGAGATCAGTGAGAGTGTCAGAGGAGCAAGAGAGGATGATTGAAAGACATCATGGGCACGTATAAAATGTCATGATGAAACCATTAATTATAATTAGTATATGCTAATAAAAACCTAAAAAGTAAAAACAAGGCCAGTCAGTTTACCACTATAGGTTTGAGCACAGGGGACATGCACCCTGAACTTGTCCGTGACATGTGCTGAAGAGAGACCTGGGACGTGGGCTGAGCAGAATAAAGCCTTTCATGCACCAGCTTTCCCTGGAAATGCCCCGAGCTTGATGAAAACATTCTTCACATTCAAGAAGCCCAGAACATCCTGCTCTTGGTGTGAACATTCTGAGGGACGGTCTATGGATTCCAGCCTCCTCCTTGGCTTTGATGTGTTGCTTGGTTCTGAGAGTCTAAAAGTGGGGGGTTGGGAGAGGTGAGAGACGCAGGCAGGAGGAGAGGGCTAGTGGTTTCTGCGGAGCTGGAAAAGCAATCTGCAGCAGGACACCTGCTGAACCCTTCCCGAGTTTCACCCCTGGGAGTTTGCACCACAAACAGTAGTCACATACGTGAAACGTGTGTGTTCCTGTGAAAAGCAGGGAGCCCTGTGTTCTAAAAGTGGTCCTGTTTTGAGAGGTTTCCGTGGCTGTGGCCTGGTCACTCTATGGTCTGAATCTTGCATTCTCGGGCTCAGATGGAAAAGAGTGCCGGCTCTGTCTTCCCCACAGGAAGTTGTCGGAGATTCAGGAGATAATGGACACAGTGTCCAGCACAGGCAGGCGCTGTTAACCTAATGAGAACACTCAGCTGCCCCGTGTTCTCCTGAGCCCTGGAGGAAATGGAAAGTGGAGCTGGCTCCCTTGAACAAAAATGAAGTCAGGGTTTGCAACATGAGTTCATTCTGGCCTGAATCTATTGGAGTTTGTTCCTGGCTTTTAATGTCAGTTAGCCTGTTAGTCCATGGATGTCTAGTAGGATCTGAAGAATAGCTTAAGACAGTCTTAAATGTGAGCAATAAGGGCTTTAGTATTATTTTCTAATTAAGGAAGAAGCATGTTTCTGTGGCAGAAATCCAGCACTGAACAAACGGAGACGAGACAGCTGAGTAGGGTGAATGCAGAAGATTATGACTTGGGAGGATTTTTTCATGAGAGTGCTTTTTAAAAAGGCGTGGCTGGGGAGATTGCCCAGTGAGTAAGAATGCTTGCTGCAGCTGGGTGTGGTGGTGCATGCCTTTAATCCTGGCAGAGGTTGGCAGATCTTCGTGAGTTAGAGGCCAGCCTGGTCTACACTGTGAGTTCAGGACAGCCAGGGCTATATAATAGAAAGACCCTGTCTCAAAATAAATGAATGAATGAATGAATGAATGAATGAATGAATAAATGAATGAATGAATAAATAAATAAATAAGTAAATAAATAAGAATACTTGCTGCATAAACTTGAGGCCCTGAGTTCAGATTCCAGCACCTATATAAAAGTCCAGATGTGGCTGCACATATGCCTATAGCCTTAGTTAGCACTGTGGGGGTGGGGGAAGGTGGAGACAGGTCTCCCTGGGACTGGATGGCCACCAGACTAGCTTCAGGTTCAGTGAGCGACCCTGTCTCAGAGGGATAAAATGGAGACTGGTAGGGCAGGGCACTGCTGGATGTGCTTTTCCTGTCCTCCATGAGCATGTGCACAGGCTCGTACTTGTGTGTAAACACCACACACACACACACACACACACACACACACACACACACACACACACACACACACGGAGGAGGCTGCTGTTTCACTAACCCCAGGGAATGTTAGCACGTGGGATGTCAGCAAATTTAAAACCATATGGGCTTCCTTCCATGAACCCGAAAAGAGTCATTTTCCTTGCAAACATTCCCTAATGTGCTGCTGTTGATTTAAAGGCAACAACAAGATACAAATTGCAGTTATGAAGGGGTCATTTCATAGACAGCTGGTGCAGACAGACTGCGGTCGCCATGCCACAGACACAAGGACTTCTGATTTCTGTTTTACTAGGACGTACCAAGATGTAGACCTGTGCTGTGGGTGACGTGGGGCTCCAGAGTGTGATCCGAGCTGACAGAGTCCGTGGAAATAACAAAGCTTGTACACCAGAGACAAGCTACCAGATTATAGAGGGTGAGACAGACTTAAAATCAGGGAGACGTGAGAGTTTCAGAGTGCAGCTGCGTCAAAGGTCGTTCATTGTGGTAGCAGGGGCAGGAGGAATATGTAGAGGAAAGTCAAACAACTTTCGGAGCAAATAAGAGGAATGTATTGATGGCGAGGGGAGGCTGGGAAAGCAAATGGAGTTCTTGTTTCCTGGCCTTCAGAGAATACATCAACAGACGCTGGGACGAACAAATTTTCCCTAGGGAGGCAAAGCCACTGACATAAATAAGAAAAGAAGACTGCTTTCTATCAGGTGAGGGAAAAATGAGTGTAGCTGAATGAGAACACCGGTTCCCAGGCTGCTGGGAGCTGGTGATTTAATTTTAGCAGCGTTGTGGTCACACAAAGCAATTGTCTAGGATGTTACGCTGCAGGCAGAGAGAGAGGAGCTTTGCCTCAGAGTCCTAGTGGTTTTGGAAATAAAACACAAATAGAGAAACATTGAGTTTTAAAGATAGAAAAGATCTTTGTAATAGTTTTTCGCATGAGCAAATTGAGACCTGACCAAAAGAGATAAGCGGTTTGCTCAGAGTCTCCAAGTCGGGTAGAGGCCAAGCAGGAAAGAGACAGAACTCAAGAGCGGGCTTATGCATTTGCTCCGAAAGACTTTGGGTTCAGCACTGAACGTGGCCTTCATCTGAATGAATTAGAAGGGAATTAAGAGCCAGTCTAAAGGAAGGTCCCATTAAGAACAAAACTGATAAAGGAGAGTCAGAGGAGAGCCCTGGGAGATTTGTGTAAGAATTCATTTGGTAATGTGAGGATTTGTGTGGAAGAGGCAGGGCTCTAATTGAGGAGAAAGGAAAGAATAGGAATTGCTGTTATCTTGACTTTGCTATCAAGTGATTATGTGGCATTCCATCTTCACAGCCTTAGCACACTTTAATTAAGTGTCAGATACAGTCAGAATCTCAACTGTGAGGGTAACCTAGGAAAAGGTGGGCTGTGGGGGCCTGGGGAGAGTTCCTCTGCCCTGAAATAGTGTTGAAATGCCCCCCATCTCCCCCTTTTCCCTGTTTACTCTCCTCCCCCTCCTACCCCCCCCCCCCCATGTTTTTTCCCCCTGAGACAGGGTTTCTCTATGTAGCTCTGGCTGTCTTGGAACTCACCCTATAGACCAGGCTGGCTTGGATCTCAGAGATTCGCCTGCCTCTGCCTCTCAAGCGCTGGGATTGAGAGAGTGTACTACCACCACTCAGCCCCCCCCCCCCATACATTAATTTAAAACAAAGGCCTTGTTAGGATATGTTTCCCACACATATCCTAACTCTCAGGTGGAGAAATAGACAAGGTGTGCCGAATATAGATTTAAGACTGAGATTCAGGCAGGAAAGGTGTTGGGTTTTGAGGTTCATCTTTTGTAGCATTTGAGATGACTAGATCTGCACTATAAATGATGATGGACCCCTTCCTCCTTTGATAATTTCCTGATTGTGATTTTTTAAAAAAATTGTGTGTCAGTTCAGGGCTTTTAATATTTCTATTAATATTCTATTAATATTTTTATTCCTGATTATGTAAATCCTTACATCAAAATTAATGGAAGGTAGCAAAAACCACTTGCATATTCCACACCTATGAATAAACAAGACCTCAGAATCATGCCTGGAGGCGGTGCATACCTATGTTCTCAGCATTTGGGAGATCAAGCCAGGAGGATCAGGAGTGCACGCTACATGATGAAACCCTCTCAAAAGAAAAAAAAATCATTATAGGAGATATGTTTTTTCACATAAATATTTCCTTTATTTGCTAATGATTTTTTAAAAGAGGAATAGGTAACTTCTGCCTTTAAGGACTGAGTGCTGAAGTATCCTTGCTTCTAAGTGCTAGGGTTTTACTGTTCTCAGATTACACCCGTGTCTTCTGGAACAGTTCAGTAATGGAAGAAATGACACTTTGATTCTTGTAATGAGGCATCATTAAGCAGAGGCCTTTTGTAAGCATGTAATTTCAAACTTCATTACGAGCTGGACTTGGGTGTCCACACCGGCATTGCTCAGGAGACTGCTTGTCCTGTGACTCCGCAATGAGCCTTGCATTTTTAATGTATCTGTTAGAATATTTATGAAACAGCATCACCTGTAGAGAGCATCTGTCTTCAGAGCACCTGGGCCATGAGGCTATGAAGGCGTAAGATTTCACTGGCCTTACGTGAGACTTTGCAGTTTGAAAAACAAAAGTACATGGTATAATCTGAAATTCATTTTGATTTAGTCCTTTTTACTGACAAAGTAAAGGAAATCCACATGTGTGTTTCCAGGATTTGTTTTTCTTAGTGTGTATGTGGCTGGCTTAGAATTTGCTATTTGGACCAGGCTGGCCTCAAATTCACAGAAATCCTCCACCTGCCTCTGCCTTCCGAGTTCTGGCATTAAAGGCATGCACCACCATGCCTGTGTAGCTAGAGTTTTCCTGCCTGGCCCACAATCAGGACAAATCTCTCTCACCTGCCAGTCCCACAGCCACTCAGACCCGACCAAGTAAACATAGAGACTTACATTGGTTACAAACTGTATGGCCGTGGCAGGCTTCTTGCTAACTGTTCTTACAGCTTAAATTAATCCATTTCCCTTAATCTATACCTTGCCACATGGCTCGTGGCTTACCGGCATCTTCACATGCTGTTTGTCATCGTGGCGGCTGGCAGTGTCTCTCTGACTCAGCCTTCCACTTCCCAGATTTATTCTCCTCCTTGTCCCGCCTACACTTCCTGCCTAGCCAATGGCCAATCAGTGTTTTATTTATTGACTAATCAGCAACACATTTGCCATACAGAACATCCCACAGCATGCCTGGTCAGTATTTTTTTTTTTTTTAAATCATCTGAGTGTGATGGCTAACGTTCTGAATTCTCCAGTGCATGAGAATATACACACAGCACTTGTCTTCCTTTTAAGTGGCTGCACTTAGAGGAAAGTATGTGCTGGACTAAGTCATCCCAGCCTTGCTAGGAGAATTGGACTCGAGATAATGAAGGTCCTGACTTCCTGATAGCAAAATGTGTAGTGATATTTAAGCTTGCCCATGAACTGTACAGTGATTCCATCCAGAATTTTACATCTAATCCTAACCCCAGAGATCAAGGTGTGAGCGCCTAAGGGAGGGAGATCTGCTATTGACCTGATCCTTTCCCTTTGACAGCATCTACTGAGCCGTGATCCCTCAGTCCTGAGAGTGTCTCAGGACTTCCAGAAAGCCTGGTGGGTTTCTGTCCTGTTTGATGTGGAAGGCTTGTAGGTATAGGTTCAGATACACATGTGCCCACATGTACGTGAGTGAGCACATGTTCCCATATGATGCTGTTACATGGAAGTGCTAGTTTCAAAGGATGGTTGGTGACCTCAGGTTGTATGCTTTCTCATATTTCTAATGCTAATGTTCACAGCATGTGTGTTCATTTCAAATTTGCTCTGCAACGAGAAGATGTTCAAGTTGAGAACAGTGTTCTTCAAGCTGTGTAAACTACCATGACTAGGCTCCTTCCCATCCCATAGGCCTGTGTGGTTCCCCTGCCATTTCCTTCTGTTACACTACCAGCTAGGTCCACTCCTTCTCACCCCAAAGGTCTGCTCAGTGATTCAACCACATGAGTTCATGGGAAATAAACAAACAGTGCCCGTACATGTAATCAAAAGAGGCCTAACACAATACCACAAAATCAACAGAAATGTCAGATATTAGATGGGCTAATATCTGACAAAGTAGACCTCAAACCATAACTAATAGAAGAAATAAGGAAGGTCACTTCATGTTCACCAATGGAACAATCCACCAAAAGGATAGTTGCAATGTAAACGTATACACAACAAACGTGGGCATACCCACCGTTGTAAAACTAGATCTAAAACCACAGATTAAGCCCAACAGGTGATTGTAGGTGACTTCAGCACCCCATTCTCACCAATACACAGGTCACCTGGTCAGAAATTAAACAGAGAAAGATTGGAGTTAAATGACATCATAAATCAGATGGACCCAAGAGCTATAGAACATTTCACCCAAACACTAAAGAATACACAGTTTTCTCCACACTCATGGGACTTCCTCCAACACCTCCACGTAGAGTGGGCAGAGAAAGTCTTAACAAATCTGGGAAAAGCTAACTAACATCCTGCATCCTTCTTACCACAGTGGAAGAATGCTGGGTATCACCCCCAACAGAAACTTCAAAAGTACACAAACTCGTGGAGAACATAACACACCACTAAATGATCAGTGAGTTAAAGAAGAAATCAGGACGGACATTAAAAATTCCTAGCATTGAATGGAAATGGAAACACAACATACCCACGTCTGTGCGACACAGTGAAGGCAGTCCCAAGAAGAGTGTTTATGGCTCTACCTACCTACACAAACAAAACCCGAAAAAGCTCAAGTTAATAACTTCATGGTACACTTGAAAGCTTTAGGAAAACAGTAACAGGACATCCCAAAGTAGTAAACAGGAAGAGAGAATCGAAGTTGGGGCTGAAATGAATGAACTAGAAGGGATAAAGACTACAGAATCAGTGAAAGAAGAGCTGGTTCTATGAAAATATTAACGAGATTGCCAAATCCTTCATCCAAATTAACCAAAAGATGGGGAAAGAAGACTCGGATCAATAAAATTGATGAAAAGAGAAATTTTACAACAGACTGAGTGAGGATCTACAGAAAATCATAAGGACATACTTTAAAATAAGTTATTTTTATAGACTTAATATGAACATTGTATACTAATGTGTATAATTTACAGGTAGATACACCTACTTAAGGGTATATTAATCTGGTTTTTTATTCTCAGCTTTTATGATGTAATCAGATTGCTGTTCCCTTATCTGAAAAGCGAGGGTCACGTGAGTGAGAAGTTAGGACTGCCTTCACGGTGTCGCGTAGATTTTGTTATGTTATGTTTTCATTTTCATTCATGTGTGGATGTTAACTACATTTCTTCATTGTCCCTGAGACAGGGTCTCTGTATGCTGCCCAGGGTGGCTCAGAGTCCTCATTTCCCCACCTCAGCCTGCTGAGTGCTGGGATCCCAGGTGAGTTTCGCCGTGTCCGGCATGGATGTGGACTCCAGATGCCTGCTTTGTCTTTTCAGAATACGGCAGGAGAATGACATGGTTGACTCAGCGCCTCAGTGGGAAGCTGTATTAAGGAGACAGAAGGAAAAAAACCAAGCGGATCCTAACAACAGGCGATCCAGACACAGATCTCGCTCGTATGTGGGTTCTTTTTCCACTTTATTCAAAATCCAGGAGCTTGACCGAGCAGGTGGAGAGAGGCTCAGGTCTGCTCCCTCACGAGGCTTCAGTTCAGCTGGGAACAGCCTTGTTATTTATTGTTTTTCCTTCTTACATTCATGAACCATTTTTGAAGGCTTAGAAGTTGGAACACAGGCAGAACAAAATGTCATGGGAACAAGGGCATCAAACCCCATATTTTTCATTTATGTGTTGTTTTTCAACAAATGCACACATCCAAGCAGATGACTAGAGAGCCTCCTTTGTTCTGGAGCCTGGCTGTTGGAGAAACACCTGCTGCTTCGCCCAGTTTGTGTCCACAGAATTCTCGAAAGTCTTGTTCTAAATTGAACCCGACGTTACTATCTTCCTGTTAAATTACCATTTGTGAGCAGTAGTCATTGAATGATTCATTACACCCCCAATGTTGAGATTTGCCTGTCCCTCCTGTTGCTAGGCAATGACATGTGTGAGCACAATTACCCCATCATGGTGAGTTGCCTGTCCCCCCAGATCAATTTCCTGTGAGCTGATAAAGTGGTGTACCTACATGCTCGTGTGTGTGTGTGTGTGTGTGTGTGTGTGTGTGTGTGTGTGTGTGTGTGTGTGTGAGTGAGAGAGAGAGTCTATACATCAAGAGTTAGGCCACCCATGCCTGCTCCACTTGCCAAACATGCCTGTTTCAAGTAAGCTGGGACTAACTGCAAAGCCTTTCTTGATCCTGGTGGTCACCTGTAATGGTGTGGTGTCCCAACTCCTGGGAGATTAGTGTCTGAACAGGGAGAGGATGGATGTGGGAAGCTGACGGAACAGCCAGAAGAAAGATGAGGATGCAGTTGACAGGCCAGGAGAGGACCCTGGAGGCTACAGCATAGATCCCACGTGCCTTATATTTGAAGGGATACTCCTCAATCATAGATACTTAGCTTTGGATTAGAACTTTTTTTTTTTTTTAAAGATGGGGTCTCATGGGGCTGGAGAGATGGCTTAGTGGTTAAAAGCACGTATTGTTCTTGCAGAAGACTTAGATTATGTTCCCAGCATCCACATGGTAGTTCACAATCATCTGTAACTCCAGTTCAAGAGACCCAACATCTTCTTCTGACCCCCTTTGACATCAGACATACAGGTGGTGCACAGACATCTATATGGGTAAAACGTACACATTAAAGTAAATACATCTAAAGCAATACAAAACAGGGTCTTACTGTGTAGCCCTGACTGGCCCAGAACTTGCTATATAGGCTTAGCTGGCTTGCAACTCAGAGCTCTGCCTGCCTTTGATTCCCAGGGGTTGGGATTAAAGGCATGTGTCCTTATACCTAGTATAGAACTTTCTGGTTGTTGTTGAGAAAGGATTTCAAGTAGTCCCTTTGACCTTCAAGCTGGCCTTTGGCCCTACACTCACTCATTCCTGCCTGCCTTCTTGTCTCCTTTCTTTCTTTTTCTTTTCTTTTAAGATGGTTTCACTGTGTAACCCTAGCTGACCTGGCATGGGTCTTGCTCTAGAACCCAGACTGGCCTGGAATTCACAGAGATCCACCTGTTTCTGAAACCTTCTGAGTTCTGGGGTCAAAGGTATACACCTTTACATCCTGCCTAGGGCCTTGAATTTCTGAGCTTTCTGCCTCTATATCTCCCAAAAGTAAGGATTACAGGCAGATACTATCATGTCCAGTTTTATTTTCTTCTCTTTTTAATGTGGCACTCTGATTTTCTGTTTTTTTTTTTTTAAATAAAAAGTTACATTATAATTTGGGAATAACAAAGTTAGGTTATAATTTGGGATATGTTCCTCTTTGTTTTTGGAGTTAATATGAAATCAGCATTATTTCTTCTTTAAATATTTTGTATAATACTTCATTGAAATTGTTGCCCTCCTGGGGCCTGGGCTGAATGTTTACATGTTCTCGACCTCTTTCTTATTCAAAGACTTGCAATAAAGACCTGCACAGATTGGCAAAGTAGCATGGTAACTTTATTCTGAGCCAAGTGACAGGGCAGGCCAGATATACAGTCTAGAGTGACAGCAGGCCGCACATGTGAGAATGTTCAAGGTACTCAAGGGTCTGGGGCGTCTTTGTACACGCTGTCTAAAGGAAGGAGGAGTTTGGTTACAGGGGTGTGTTCTGTGTAGGTTCTCTGTTTTGATTGGAAGATTTGGATTAGTAGACCTTTGCTCCTTGCACACAGCCCTTTCCCATGATGCATCTGATTTTACTCATGTGTACATCCAGTAACACATAGGCACACGATAGAAAGTGGAAGGTTTCCCTACAAGTTCACCGAGAGGACTAAGTGTGCCTTGTTGTGCATGCATCACAAACTAGTTCAAGTTGAATTGGCCATGTACTCACACACTCGGACGTAACTATAGTATGAATGAGCGGAATCTGAGTTTAATGGCTTTAAGGGGTAAAGGAATGAGAAAGTTATTTCATTGTTGAGAGTTGGGTGTGTATGTAGCCTGATGCAGGTAGGAGTCTCAGGGTACGAACAGCTTGTTGGGTGCATTGTTGAGAGGTGTGTGTGTGTGTGTGTGTGTAGTACATGTAGTTATGGGTGTCAGGCTGCCAAAGGTGTTATTAGAAGAAGGAGCTATGAGATATGCAGAGCATAAACCAAGTGGAGTCCTGGGTAGCTAAACTATCTCTGATGCTCACTTGCTTTAAGACTGTCTGCCTAGAATTTTCTTTGTGGGAAGTTTTGTATTATGAACTCCATTTCCCTTTTTACATTTTTTACTTATTAATTATTATTATTAGTGTGTGTGTGTGTGTGTGTGTGTGTGTCCCCCGAGGCCCCCCCACCCCCGTCATCCCCCAAACAAGCATTAAACTGAAAATGACTGGGTCTTATCTATTAAACGTTATGAAGCGCAGTATTACCTAGTGTATTTTTCAGTTCCATTTCTGTGGCTTTTGTGTTTGATGCTGTGATATATACATAAAATAGGGCCGGCTTCCGTCTCCTTGAAACTGCTTTCCACGTGAGTAAACCTGACTCCTTGGGTTGTGTGGGAGAGGCCCTGCCCTGGGCCCTCAAACAATAGTCTGTGTGCGTGTGAGTGGGCTCCACCGCCCCCTGGTGGCCCCCTTGTGGAACTAGTTTTACTGACTGAAGACTATTGATCATGTAAGGCTGCCTAGGAAGTGATGGGCTCAATAAAAAGACAAAATCCAGCTTAGGTGAATATTCAGTGAAGTTCCTGGATGCTCCTGTGCAGACTTCCACAGCTGGGCTACTGGACTTCATGTTCCTAATTAGGACGGGAAGGGAGGAAGGAGAAATAAGGTGTTCCCTAATTTCACTTTTTCTGACCATTAAGGGATATCAGAAGAAGAACTAAGTAAGAATTGGTTAGGTGCTTTGAAGTCTCTAAGTAAATAGAATTCTTATATTTACATATTTTCCAACTTTAAATTCTCTTTTAGAGATGCAGTTAGCTTAAAGATGACAAAATAATATACCATGTTTGTTATTTGAAGTAAATATTGTATAGTATATATTATTACATAGTTATTTTGAGACTACGTAGCACAGACTGGCCTTGTGGTTTTGATTCTCCCCCCTAGCTGCCCAAGTGCTCGGATTACAAGCTAATCTGTACAGACTTACTTCTCTGATTGATTTGAAGTTGAATCATTGCAGACGTGTAGGCAGAGATGCTTTTGAAAAATACTGGTAGCATGTTTATATTTGGCATATTTTGTATCTATGGACAACTGAGGGACTTCTTTGAAGAGTTTAGACAGAGTGTCTGCATAAGTTTGTTTGTTTATTTTAAGACAAAGTCTCATGTAGCCCAGGCTGGCCTGGAACTCAACATGTAGCTGAGGATGGACTTGCTCTCCTCAGCCATCTGCTGAGTGCTCAGTTTACAGGCATGTGCTGCCACGCCTGTCTTACGTGTGCTGGTATTGAGCCCAAGGCATTGCCCACAATAAGCAGCTCTCCCCATTGAGCTATAGACAAACGGCTATTAAAATTTCACTGTTTTCTAAACCCACAAAACTGTATTGAACTGTAGACAATATAAAAATTATATGTGCAGATACCAACATAAAGTCACACACCCACCATTTCAGTGGCTGGTATTTGTATATCACAGGTGGTCTAGCAGTCAGAGGAAATTGGCATTTCCCCCCCCAGCTTTAGAATTTCCCCAATGTCCTGAGCTCTTTAAAGATAGTGGACATTTTAGAACCCAGTTTCCTCAGAATACTGCCCTTTTAGGGCCATAGGACATAAAGGCACAGACTAAATGCCAGAACCTCTTAGGTCCAGAATTTGTGGCGTAGAGGGACTGCCCGTCCAGGCCGAGGCAGCTTTCCTGCCTAGTTTTTGGAGACAGAATGATTGGCATCTTGAATAGGAATCACAAGACTTATTTACACATGAAAAAGTTCTTAAATGCCTCCCCCCACTCCCCTTTCACTCCCCCTCCCCCGTCATACGCTAAAGAAGTCTTCTGGTTAAAAAGTACAGACACAAAGGCAGAAATAAGAAGCTAACATTACCCGAAGCTCCAGCAATCAGGAGAATACCCGCTGTGGTTGGTCGGGCCTTTGTTCTTTCTTGGTGTGTCTGGGCATGCAGCACTGGATGGAGGTCTGATGCAGGAGGTGCATGTGTTTGGCTATTGCTTTATCATGGGGCAATATGCTTACCCTTTTACCAGGTTGTTAGCTGTGTGGATGTGTGCGTTTAAATTACGTTGCATTTCTTTTGAGTGCATGTGCGTATATTTACATGTATTGGAACGTGCATGCCATGGTGATCGTGTAGGAGTCAGGGGTCAACCTATAAGAGTTGGTTTGTCCCTTCTATCTTGGGTCCTGGGGATGGAACATGGGACCCCAGCAGGTGCTTTTACCTGCTGAGTCATTGCATGCGCACGCACGCACGCACGCATGCGCACATACACCTTTTCAAATAATGGTTCCTGTTTGGCAGGGTGGTCATGGACTGTATGTTCCTTGCACATGGTTTTTCTTTCTCCTCATCTTTTGTAAAAGCATTAAGCTTGGAACCTCATGCTTTCAGATCACACCACTCTTTACTCTCTGGTCACCGTCATCAACTGTGACACAGGTCCCACCCACCTTGTTTTTAATATCTAACCTCTGCCTGCTGTCAGCGTTGTTTCTATAGCCCCACACTGGATCTTTACAATAATGTATCCAATCACTTCTGCCACTCAACTTTAGCTACTTTCAGACTTGTTCTCAGTCTGTTCTTTGCTTCTTCCCGGGACACTCGGCAATGTCTATAGTCATTTAACAGTTTTAATTACATTTATTTATTTGTGTGTGTTAGGGGGCGGGGTGGGAATTATGTGCCAGATCATGTGCGTGGAGGCCGGAGAACAGCCTTTTGGGAGTTTCCACCATGTAAGTCCCAGGGCTCAAACTCAGGTCATCAGGCTTGGTGGCAAGCTCTTTACCCTTCTGAGCCTTCTCCTGGGCTCCCCAGAGTCATTTCTGTTGTTAACACTAGGGAGGCTACTGGCTTCTAGTGGGTAGATGTTGTGGGTGTCACTGACCTGATCTTACAAAGCACGGGGAAGCTCCCAAAGTTATTTGTAGCTGGAATTTTTCCTGTCCTGCCTGGTCCTGCTGCCGTTCGGTCTCAAGTAAATACACAGAGGCTTATATTAATTACAAACTGTTTGGTCTATGGCTCAGGCTTCTTACTACCCTAGCTCTTTCGTCTTAAATTAACCCATTTCTATTAATCTGTTTTGCCACGTGGCATTACCAGTCTGCTGACATGTTGCTCCTTGGGCAGCAGGCTGGCGTCTCCCTGACTCCACCTTCCTTTTTCTTGTGTCTCTCTTGGACTTCCTGCCCATCTATAAGCTGCTGCTACTGCTTCTTCTTCTTCTTCTTCTTCTTCTTCTTCTTCTTCTTCTTCTTCTTCTTCTTCCTCTTCCTCTTCCTCTTCCTCTTCCTCTTCCTCCTCTTCCTCTTCCTCCTCCTCCCTGTTTTTATTTTATTTTATTTTATTTGAGACAGGGTTTCTCTATGTAGTTTTGGTGCTTGTCCTGGAACTCGCTCTGTAAACCAGGCTAGCCTCGAACTCACAGAGATCTGCCTGGCTCTGCCTCCTGAGTGCTGGGATTAAAGGTGTGCACCATCACTGCCCAGCCAGAGCAGCTTCTTTATTAACCAGTGGTAGCAACACATATTCACAGCATTCAGAAAGACCATCCCGCAGCAGATACTGCTCAAATATTAGCAGTGCTGAGGTTTCGAAACCTCCCTGTACCATGAAGACAGCTAACTAGTCCTTCCTGCACTTCCCTGAAAGAACAGCTTATCAGCAGAAGAGCACCTTGGCCTACACATCGTATGGTAGACTGTTGAGTGGCCTCCAGTGAGATCCGCATGCTGACCCAGCATGCTGGGGTGGAAGAAGAGCTTAGGACTCTGAAATATTTGCACCTTCTTGGTATCATTTAACAGACGACCCCAGGGGATCAGATGGGCCAAGTGTAGGAGAGGCAGGTTTGTTCAAGAGACCTTTCAGAACCATTTGTATGATTTTTTTTTAAGCATACGGTTTTATATAACAAAATCTGTGGCCAACATCCTTCTTGGTCAGACACCAAGACTTTGTCCCCTGCCCCTTACCACGTTTCACTCCTTTGGATTGGACTGAAAGAGCAGATTTTTGTTTCCCCACCCAATCCACACATGCAAAGGAGAAACCGTAGTAAATTCTGTAGCTAAGTCAGTAGCTTATTGTATTCTGTGGATTCGGCAGGCCCTGCCAGAACGCATGAGAGAAAAATGAAAGCCTTGGTGAGATTGTGTGCTGGAAGCGATACTGAGCCTCGGGGTAAAACGCCACAGGGTGGGCTTTGTCAGTGGCTCCACTCTTGGCCTTGTTCGTTGTTAGGGTTTAGGACTTTCCTTTGGGCCTCTTAATAGATCTCTTTCCTCCAGAGGGGACTGAAGAGAGTCCCATTCTGTGCAACAACTGAAATAATTTTACTATTCCTTGCTATAATGGGGGTTAACAGTTAACCCGATGGAGAGGATGAGCACAAATAGTAACTTCAGCTTTCTTTTTTTAGGACTTTAAACATAATGATCTAATTTCTATCCCGGGAGGTCTTGGAACGGAGGCCACAGAGAGGTTTTGTCCCATGTGGCCTAAGTTTGGTGCAGAACTGCTGCTTGAGATGTCACATGACCTCTTGCCTTTTCCTCATGGCTGTTGCTTGTACTAGGTCATCAGAGGTCATGTTGAGAGCCTTCACAATGGCTGATAGAAATGAGTTCTTTTATGCTCGAAAATAGCCAGTGGGTGGCTGGAGAAAAGACTCTCAGGTTAGGGCTGCCTGCTGCCTAGCCTGAGGACCTAACCTTGGGACCAGTATGGTGAGAGCAGAGAGAGCCAACTCCTGCCCACTGCCCTGAGTGCACCGTGGCGCACACATGTGCACACATAAATAAATGTAATAAAAAGTAGACAGTAAGGTCAGGAACCAGAGCCCCTGGATCATTGTCCATTGTTCAGTCACAACAATTGGGGTTTGCACACATGTCCCCAAAGTTCTAAGCTCTGTCCTTTCTTCCTCTTTTTTTTTTTTTTTTTCTTGCGATGTGTAGGAGCTTGCTATGTGACCCTGGGTGGTCACACCTGTGGCGAGCCCCCTGCCTCTGCCTCTGAAGTACTGAGGTTACTGTGCCACCAGACCTGGCTTCTAGGCTCTTTCATACACGAAGCTCTGGTGATGTCTCACTTTTATTTATGTACATTTATGTGAGTTTTTCAGTGACGCTGGCCAATAAATTACCCGCCGTCTTTTCACCAGTCATTGTGATGGCTCTGGCTGCTCATGAGTCCTGTCAGCAGCCAGACGGCGAGTAAGACCTCACAGAACTATTCAGGCAACTCTGAGGGTTTGTGGAGGCCACATGTTGCAGAGGTGAATTTTGTTTCGTTTATTTACAGAAGAAGTCCCGATATCCAAGCGAAAGAGGAGCTGTGGAAACATATCCAGTAAGTAGTGGGTCTCCCCCATGTGTCCAGGGTTAGAATATCTGTGTATGCATTACACACACACACACACACACACACACACACACACACACACATACACACACACACACACACACACACACACACACCCCATACATACACACACACACCCCATACATACACACACACACCCCATACATACACACACACACACACACACACACACACACACACACACACACACACACACGAGTGTTTTGTTTGCATGTATTTATATGCACCACGTGCGTACCTGGTGGTCCTGGATTCCCTAGAGCTGGAGTTATGGATGTGAGGTGCCATGTGGGTGCTGGGTGCTGAACTTGGGTCTTCTGCAAGAGCAGCCAGTGCTCTTAATTGCTGAGCCATATGTCCAGCATGACATGTGCAGCTTTAAATCAGTTGTAAGAAAAGCCAGTGCCACTCCAAGGAGCCTGCCTCTATTGGACACCCCAGCAGGTCCCTGTGCTCCCGACTCTGTGTTGTCTGATGCTTACAGTGGTGTCAGGGGCCAGACACCAGCAGCTGTCCACGGGGTGCACCCATTCCTCCTCTCCAGGGTCACTAGTTTGCCTGTGAATGCACCTCAGCTAGGCCAGTCATTTACAAGGAGTACAAAGAAGCAAATCCATATAGAAAAGGACACTGCCTCAGGGAGAGAAGCTTAGTAGCCATGGGGAAATGGGGGCCCTGAGGGGTGTGATTTTAGAAAGGAGGGAAAGAGGTCCTCCCTTTTTTCCTTGAACGCATTCTAGTTTTCTCAGCTTTGTGCACGTCATACATGAGTACTACTTTCACTAACTCCACGTTTTGAGACTAGGGCAGAAAGGGGAAGCTCGTCAATTGGAGGAGGTATTAGGATGTATGCAGGCGTGACGCTGTGACCTCATTGCTTACTCTCTCGTAGGAAGGAACTTGTGGACCCATCTGGATTGTCAGAAGAGCAGCTGAAAGAGATCCCGTACACTAAAGTAGAGTGAGTGTGTCCCTCTGGAAGTCTTTGCAGTTTTATTAGTGTGACGGTTTTATTTGCTGTGACAAAACACCACGACCAAGGAAAGTTATATAAGAAAGTGCTTAATTTGGCCGACAGTTCAGAGGGTTAGGATCCAGCTTAGAGTCCGGGACGGCAGGGCAGAGGTGGCAGGAACAGCCGACAGCTCGTCCTGACTCTCAATAGGAAGCAGAGAGAGCACAGTGGGGATGACTCCAGTCACTGAAACCCCAAGCCCACCCTGGAGACCCCGCTCCAGTAAGGCCACACCTCCTCGTCCTCCCCAGCAGTTCCAGCTGGGCACTAAGCACTCAAACCTGAGCCCGTGGCGGCCGTTCCCATTCAACCTACCACAGAAGCGAACAGTGCGTTCTTACTCTGTGTTCCATGCAGTGTTTCAGTCTGTACCTTAGTTAAAGATTAAGGGAAGAGGTAGAAAAGGTAGCTGTAACTATCCTCTCTGTGTGGTGGCTCAGGTTTCTGATCTTTGAACTTGAGAGGTAGAGGCAGGAGGATTGACTCAAGTTCAATGCCAGCTTGGTCTCTAGTGAGTTCAGGCCGATCTGGGCTAGAGTGAGAGACCCTGTCTCAAACAAATGACACCCATAAACCCGCTCTTGTTCTGTACTCCATGACTCTCCTGCTTGTTTGTGAGTGAGAAGTTAAAATGATGAATGATGATGTCCATTCTAAAGAATTTTTTTGCTGAGATATTCATTGATAACAAGTCAGCTTTATTGAATATTTTAACATTAGGAGAATTATATTTACCACAAAACCCGGTCCTGTGAGCCCAGATGAGTCCCCATCATAGAACCGAATTGACCTGAACAGCCTTTGTGAACACTTAGTAGGAGTCTCCGGGCTCCAGCCCAGGCTGCTGAGCACATATTGGCTGTTTTTCTGCCTTGTAATGAGTCAAGGAAAACTGTCCTGGACTGTGTGGATGAGAGGGGGGAGGGCAGTCTAGAACTGGAGTGCCCCACCCTCCTGCCTCCTCCCAGACTTTGAGATTACAGGTGTGCTCTGCCCGGCTTAACCACTAAAGTTTAAATACTTCTGAGAGTTCACTTGGATTCTCTTCAGGACTATGGAAGGAGCACACTCACTGCTTTATTTCCCTCTACAACCCACTTTCTCCCATCCAGGAAAACTCCAGCCTCTTCCCACTGTCCAACCTCTTCTCATGATCTTTTACATTTTTTCAGCTACTTATTTACTGATGTGTGTGTCATGATATATAAATCAGCAACTTGTGGGAATCAGTTCTCTCCTCCCATCATGCCGGTCTCTGGAACCCAAACTTAGGCCAAGCTTGCCAGCTCTCTTACCATGATTTTTAGGTCAAAAATTGAATTTTTGTTTTTGTTTTGTTTTTTAAGTAAATGCACAGATTAAGAGATTTATGGCATATGTGATATTTTAATATGTGTTTACACTGTGAAATCATGATGTCAGGAAAGCTTAGGTCTACCACCTCATTGTTGTGTGTGTGCTGCGAACATTTAAGAACTCAGCAAGTCCCCCGTGAAGACTGAATCAGCTAGAACCAACCTTTTCTTACAGGAAGTTGAAGCTCTTCTGTTCTCACTGTAAAGTTTCTCTTTCATATTCCTGGAGAAAATTCAAGGGAATTCTCAGAAGTGTTTAAATTTTAGTGGTTAAGCCGGGCTAGGCAGAGCATACTTGTAATATCAGAGTCTGAAGCAGAGGCAGGAGGGGCACCCACATTCTAGGCTTCTGTCTACACGGTCCAGGCCAGGACCCTGCCTCCAAACACCAGCAACAAAAATTGTGGTTAAATACACACACACACACACACACACACACACACACACACACACACAGGCACACTTACACACACATACAACAGCTCCATTTGCAGCGTAAGCAGGAGAGCATTTTTCTTTTGTAAAATGCTATGAGATTTAAATCACTGTTGCTTTCACAGCCCAGAAAAGTCAAGTTCTTAAAAAAAAAAATCCAAAACAAAGTCTGAGCTAGGTGTGGAGGTACATGCTTATAATCCAGCACAGGGGGTATGGAGCAGGGAGGGTCACGAGTCTAAATCACCTTCAGCTTTATAATCAGTTCCAGTCTGACACCAGCCTGGACATGGTGAGACCTGCTATCAAACAAAATCCACCTACAAAATAAAACCGAGAATAATTAGAGGCAGCTTTTAAGTTCCATTTTTATAGTTTAGTATTCAGGAAGATTTGCACACCATCCTGCCTTGACTTCTGAGTATTTCCTTGCTTTGTTGGTGTCCTCTCAGGACTCAGGGCGATCCCGTCCGCATCAGGCACTCGCATTCTCCGAGGAGTTACAGGCAGTACCGCAGATCCCAGTGTTCGGACGGAGAGCGCTCTGTTCTCTCGGAAGTGAAGTAAGTGGCCGGAAGTGAAGGAAGTGGTCAGGCCTGAGGACACATCAGCCTCACGGCTCCACACGACAGCATGCAGAGCTTAAGATCTGACGTCCGTCCAGTTCACAGATTCTGACACTTTCTCTTTGGCAGCTCAAAAACGGATCTTGTACCACCACTTCCAGTGACCCGTTCCTCAGACGCTCAGGGGTCTGGTGGCTCCACAGTTCATCAGGTTAGTAAGATTTTAAGGTATCCCACTGATGACTGTTAAAAAAAAATGTATTTATTGTGCGTGATGTGTATGGGCATGTCTGTGTGGTCAGGGAGCTGCTTTGTGGACTGTTTCACATGGGTCCTGGGGTTTGAACTCAGGTATTGACGACTGAACTGCAATGGCTTTTACCCACTGAGCCATCCTGCCAGCCCAACAGATAACATCGTTTAACTTCATTTTCTTTGTGAGGCAGGGTCTCACTTTGTATCCCTCTCCGTCCTCGAACTCACAGAATCTGCCTGCCTTTGCCTCCCAAGTGCCAGGGTCAGAGGTGTGCCCAGGGGCGAGCAACTGTGAGAAATCTGAGAAACATCCTGTGCTTCCAGGAATTCCTTTGGATACACTGAGCAATGAGCCTTTAACTCCATTCTTACATTCTTTTTATCAAAAAACCACATACAAAATCTGCGAGCAGAAGGAAGTGATCAAAAACCAGGGGCACAGACTCCAAAAGAGCTGCTAGGAATTAAAAGAAGCAGTGCAAGATCCCAAGATTAGAGGTTGCGGGGAGGTGCTAAGGGTAAGACTAAGATCACGTGGAGCTACCATAAAAATAATTGCTTCACTGACTTCAAAGAGTGCTTTAAGGTATTGTTTTTTTCCAAGCTGGAGAAATGGCGGGCACAGCTGTTCTGTTAAAGGAATGGCAGACACAAGTACTTAGGTCCTGTTGTAGCTGTCCTCCACAGCGAAGGGCAGGCCATCCTGGAAACGTTTATACATGTGGTTGGAAGGGAAGTCCTAACAAACTCAGGCATCCCTGGAGGGCACGGGCAGAGAGCGGTTGTGAGGCATTGTTGGTGGCATCCTTGGGTTTTCATCTGACATTACGGGTTGTGTACAAGTTCCGACTCCAGACGTCCTGGGTATGGTGTCCATGCTCAGGTAGGTCAATTAAGCTCTCTTGATAATGCAAACCTCCAAGGCTCCTCAGCCTAGACAGTGACACTCAGTTCCCGATGATAGGGAACTAACTCTAAGCCACCACACTGTACAGTAACTGTCTCATAGGCTTTTGGGCTCCTCTGGCCTTGCTCATAAAAGAAAGCCTAGTTAAGGAAGTCTTTTAAGTAATGAATAAAACTGCTGTGTACCCAATTGTCAGACCAGGATTAAACACATTTGCTTTTGCAGTTAACTAGAGGGAACTTTCTTTGCATTATTACAACTTGCAATGTTATCAATGAATTTTAGGTGACCACACTATGTTGCTACTGGATTACTCTTCCTGGGATCATACAAGTGTGCCCCTCTATGCCCAGCTTCTGGTGTATTTCTAAAAGTACTCAAGCTGATTGTTTTCTTCTGGTATCAAATCTCTTTCTAGAGAAGAAATGGGTCTAAAGACAGCTTGATTGAAGAAAAACCTCAGTTATCTACAATCAATCTGGCTGGCAAACACACAGTAAAAACTATAAAAACTATCCAGGCTGCCCGCCTCAAGACAGAGACTTGACCCCGAGTGGAAATGCTGTGTGCCCCTGCTACTTCCGAAACTGTGAATTAGATACTACCCACATATCTTGGACATGTCTTTAGCACAAGAAAATAAGCATTTAAGGTTTATGTACAGCATTCTTGTGCTGTGGGGCTTTTGACTGGAAGGACCTTATGAACTCACTGGATGTCAGTCTTTCCCGAAACCCCTCCAACTCTGTGCATCTCATCTCCAGCACAGCCAGGACCAGATGGCTCCGATGAATTCCCTGGACTCCTGGCCTGCAGACTGGCCTGACTTTTATCCCCATAAAGCTGTTTGTAATATTGTACTTTGTGGCATTAAGTCCCAATTGTTATTTACAAATATTGTAAAGCTGTTAAGTGTTGATTTGAATTTAAGTGTTCTTGTCTTGTGTTTTCTGAGAGAGAAAAAGAAAACCTGTTTGGACTGTCACCCCTCCCCCATGTACCCAAGTTCTGGACCTTTTCCCTGTGCAAGGTGACTTCAGATAGGGACAATACTAAGAACCTTCTGTATGGCCACCGTCAGCTGTCACCCATCTTTTCCTGTGGCAGGCCATCTCCAGCCTCCATGAAATTCTGCTCCCTCCTTACTGTTTAAGCCTCTTCACATTTTAAGACAGTCTCACCCTCTGCCCAGCTGAAGAGCTTGTTGACTTGTCCCCTCTAGCCATTCAGTTTTATTACAGCCCAGTAATTCAACTTTGCCCCATAAATGCCTCCAGCTGTTCCTGAGGACATCTTCAGCATCCTCGTGTTCATTAAAACCCCTCTCAACTGGGGTAGATAGCTCAGTGATAGTGTTTTCTAAACTCAACTGTGGCCTTTATTTACTCCCCGACACAGAAGCAAGCCAAATCCAAGGGTTCCCTCCATCCAGTGTCTGAAGTCTTGTTGTCTCGTCCTTCTCTGCTGTAATTCTAGTCTGCTTCTACAGGACATCCTTTGCAGCTCACCTCACTGTGACCTCATTGGCCCACCCCCCTGGAACCATCCTCTCCCGTTATTCCTGATCTTGCTTTAATAAAACCCAAGCCTTAGCGGTCCGGTCTCTTTACTGCTTATTCAGCCTTTCTTGCTGACACTCCGAGCTCTGACACCAGAACAGAGGGAATAGATTCACTGACGTCACACTTCAAGGCGCGTGCATATGCTGTCTTTCCAACTTTGCTTTGCAATGGCACCCACCCCCCACCAAATGCTTCCTCAGGTCTCCCTGACTTGGTCAGATCTCCTGATTGGATTCCTCTTACAAAGGAAACTTTCCATCTAGGATATTCCACTCCAGCAAGGAAAGTGTTTTAAATAAAATTTACAACTAATGAATCCCCAATGTATTTTCTATCCTTTCCTGTTAAGCAAAGGGTTATCAGTTTAGCTGTTACATAGGAAACCACAGTAAGGCACTCTGGCAGCATGTCATTGAGCACACAAGACTCAAAGCAGCATATTAAATATTTATTCATAGCCTTGTTACAAAATGCATTCATCTATGCAGTGTCTTGACACACCTCTTAGAAAATTTAAGTCATCCATGTTTCTGAAGATCAAATTTCCAAATCATCAAGGACACCCTAAAAGAAAAAAAAAAGATAAACTTTACTCATCTGCCTCAAGTATTTTGTAACATAAATCCCAACCACAGCCATTGAACTTACAGATGTGGCAGGTTTTTTCCTAGCTAGTACGCAGACCACCATACTGTACATTCAAGATTTCTGTTCAATACTACGTACTCAGAAAAAAACAGCCTAACGTCCCCTAAAAGTAAGCCAAGGGGCAGAGGTTACGTCCTTTGTTAGTTACCTTCCGGGCTAACTTCGGGTAAGCAGTGACAACGCAAACGAACCAGTTAACACTGGTGATTCGGGTGGCACTCGGACTTGGAAGGAAATCCCCATCAAACTTTGCAGTCGTCCTAACCTTAAGGCTCCTTTGCGCTCCCGCGTGCCGTCCTGGAAGTGCCGCTCGGCTTCCAGACACCCACCTGCCAAACGAGGACGAACCAGTTAAAGGAAACCGCCCTCCCGACGACCTTGGGCAGCACGTCCACCCGCACACCCAAGTTCCGGTGGACTTTGTTACTTACGCAGCCTCCACACCCAAGATACCGAACTCCAGGGTAAGGAAAGGCTGCAAAGCGTTACTTTATGCCTTTTTTGACACCACATTCACTAGTGACCAAAGGTGAACGGGCAACACAAAGGCTCCATGCACAGGCCGGCTCTCCCCGCTCCTCAAAGCCTGGAAAGGGGAAACCAACCCCACCTTCTGACCCCGATGGCCACTCCGTCCTCGCCCAGTGTGCACCTGGGCAGACACGGTGACGATCTCCACCACGGGCGGCGCTTGGCTTTCCCACCGACCCATGTCCCGCGGGGTCCGGCGGGCCGGGCTCCTCACGCGGCCGCCGAGTCCGCGCCGTCTCCCCTTTGCCCGGGAAGGGATGGGAGGCCCGAGGCCGCCGCGGTCACTTCACATTCCCGCGCCATCACCAGCCACCGAGCCCCAGCGTGCAGGCCCGCCATGCTGCGCGCCACGTGAGAGCGCAGAGAGGAAGCCCGCCGCTCCCACAATGCTTTTCTACACCTGGGAGAGCCCACCGTCCGCGGAAGAGAGGGGGGGGACGGCGGACTGTACCACGGCCGCCGCGCGCTCTCCTGCCGCCGTGTGGCCGGAGGGAGAAGTGCACCGCGGGAGGCTGCGGCGCGGGTTTCCTCGAAAGAGGGCGCGGCAGCCCGGCGCTCAGCCGGTTCCTTTGCTGTTGTGGGACCCGTCCTGCCCCGCACCCACCCCGCAAATAGGATGATAAGGAGGTTTTGTCAAGTGTGTATCCAGCTCCCCTTCCTCCCAGAGCGTTGGGTCAGTGATGAGCAGCGGGCGTAGAGCTGGAGGGACCCAGACCCAGAGCTGGGGGAGGCGGGACGTGGCTTCCTCCTCCGGATAACGAACAGCAAGGTCGAAAATGAAAAAAAAAAAGCTAAACCAAAACCAGTCCAGAGTCCGTACGTGCTCCAGGTTCTGGCTGAAATGCCTGGGAATTTTCGGGATGTGAGTGCTCTGTCTTGCAGGCTGGTGTTGGACGATCGATAAACAAACAGCGTTGAGAGCCAGGGAGAGTGGGGTGTGATGCTGTGCGTCTGTTGAGGGAGGAGGATCGGGAGTTCAGGGTCATCCTGAGCTACTTAGTGATATCTAGGCAAGCCTGGGCTACCTAAGCCCAGTCTCAAAACAAAACAACAATCCACACCACTCAAGCCAGAAAAGCAGGGTCATGGTAATGGATGCCTTTAATCTCAGCCTGTGCAGGCAGAAGCAGGAAGATCTCTGTGAGTTCTAGGTCAGCCTGGTTTATACTCAGTGAGTTCCAGGCCAGCCATGGCTTTATAAGTGAGTCCTTGTCTGGGAAAAGACAAAAAACAAAAAAACCCCAAAAAGAACAGCATTGTCCAGTAGCAACACAATAAGGATTACAGTACTAATTTTAGAGTCTTGAATTACCAAATTACAAGACGTGAAATTTTAACTTAAATAATAACCCAACATTCATAGGAAATTTTTAATAAGATGCTTTGATTCTTTTTGTTGTTGTTGTTGTTGTTTTTTCTTCGAGACAGGGTTTCTCTGTGTAGCTTTGCACCTTTCCTGGAACTCACTCTGTAGCCCAGGCTGTCCTCGAACTCACAGAGATCCACCCGGCTCTGCCTCCCGAGTGCTGGGATTAAAGGCGTGGGCCACCACTGCCGGGCTGCTTTGATCTTTTAAAAGTCCTCCTTCGAGACAGGATTTTCTCTGTGTAACAGCCCTGGCTGTCCCAGAACTCCTTTTGTAGACCAGGCTGGCCTTGAACTCACAGAGATCCGCCTGCCTCTGCCTCCAGCGTGCTGGGATTAAAGGCATGCACCACCATGCCCGGCTTAATTCCTTTAAAATCTTAAAAATCATATTAAATGCCAGAAAATCAGCACATTTCCGTTCAGAAAAGGGACATTTTATGTGACCCCCGCCGCCCCCAACCGATGGCTCTAATTACAGGGAGGTTGCCGGTAAACTTTGTAGGATCTGGGGGCACCAGGCTGTGGTCAGTGTGACTGGAGTGGATGGAGGGGTGCATTGGGGAGATGCAGGCAGAAACAAGACTTGTAGGGCTGGTTCCTGAGGTAAGGAACTGGATTTCACCATGAAATTTTAGAGTACATTTTTACCTCAGAAGTGAAGCAGAGGTTCTGAACTGGCCACCTCGCACCCAAATCATCACTGCTTACAGAGAGAGGGGAGGCGTTGGGATGACTGTGTGGCCCAATGAGGATTCTCTTCTGAGTAAGTTCTGTGTCTCCTGTCCCCCCACCCCCTTCTTCCTTCACTTTTTCTTCTTTCCTTTCTTCTCCACACCTTGAAACTGGTTCTTGTTATGTAGCCCAGGCTAGCTTTGAACTCACAGTGATACCCCTGCTTCAGCTCCTCAGCTTCCCAGAGTACAGCATTCACCACCATGCCTGGCTTTTAAAATGAATGAATGTGAATTCATTTAATGTATACATTAAAGACTTGGAGCATCATAACTACTTTTTCAAAGTAGTTTGAAAAGGAAGATAAGGAAATACTCTGGGCAGTGGTGGCGCATGTCTTTAATCCCAGCACTCGGGAGGCAGAGCCAGACGGATCTCTGTGAGTTCAAAGCCAGCCTGGGCTACAGAGCGAGATCCAGGACAGGCAACAAAAACTATATGGAGAAACCCTGTCTTGAAAAACAAAAAACAAAAAACACAAAAAAAAAAAAAAAAAGAAAAGAGAAGAAAGGAAGGAAATACAAGCCCCCGGATGGGTTATCTTCACAGTAGAACTACGCTGAATAAGGAAGGTGATACATCTGGGGAAATAACCACACAGAGGGGAAATGTGTTGTGACCAAAAGAAAGTAGTAACTCTTGACCTGCCTTGAGAAGCCACTGTAACATCTTGGGTGACAGAAAGGTTGGATCAAGGAGACCAGTACTATCAGGATTGCCATTTAGACACTGAAGGGTACAATATGGAGACTGTGATGGATTTCAGTCTTGTCTTCTTGCCAGACAGAATCAGAGTGAGGACATTTAGCTCAGAGGTTTCCATCTAGCTCAGACACTTTTTCCCTTAGGTTATTGACCACCGTTCAGCGCTTGAATTTCCTCGTTTACAGGTAACAGCCATCAATACATGTATACTATATATGTATATATAGTACACATTCCACCCATATATGTACCCATAGGAGCCTAAAAAGTTAAGGGGGGCTGTGGAGTTCTTATGCTGTACACGGTGCATCGTGACATCTAATAGAGGACTCACATAAACTGAGCTCTTCCTCTTTACCCCCAGCGAGTATTAGAGCTTCCTGGATTAAGATCTTAGGAAGGGGAGGTGCTGCCGGTGTTCTTTCTAGGGCTTCACACTTTGTTCCCACCTTGTGCTCCTCCTCTTTCTCCTGCTTCTTCCCCCTAAACATTGGAGAGTACAAGGATAGGTGGAGGAAAAGCATGCGCATCCACATTAGATTATCAGTGTCCAGGAGCCATTTCCAAATTCTTCATCTTCCTGACGACTTCAGCTGCACACATCCTTGTAGGGAAAGCCTGGTGATGAAGTCCAGGCCAGGAGAAAGGACATTGCAAGAAGGCAGGGAGGGGCATATGCAGCGTGCTCCTCCCTTCCCCTCTACCTCTAGAGCTGGGGCACCGTGTAAGGTCACAGACATGTGCCCCAGTGAGGAAAGATGAACATCTCCAGTTTCCCCGTGTGGTCGGCAGGATGGTCCTCCAAGATGTCTGCACCATTGTGGTTTGTAGGCTTTACAGCTGCGGGGGAGGGGGCTACCAACTGTTCTCCCTTGGGAGCTTGCATAGCACCTTCTGGTGCTGTGAGAGCCGGTCCTCAGGGAGGAGACTTTCAGGTCAGTCCCATCTCACCTCTGAGACCCTTGTCCAAAGCGTGTGATGTCTTCAGCAATAGGGACTTACCCTCAACCTATTGCTGAAGACATAGGAGATGGCCAAGAGGCAGCCAAGGGCAATGGCAATGGCCTGGGAGTCTCACCTGTCCCTCTGGCCAACAGAGGGGAGGTTTCACCTGCTAGGTACCACTGGGATATGTGTTAGATGTGCGTGACCTTGGGGTGAGTACCATCACTCCATGTGGTGTAGCATATATATCCCAATATGTATGTGCACACACATGTATATGTATTTGAAAGTAAGCTTAATGTATCCTAATGTTTTGTTTCAAACACCCTCAACGCTATCCCCACCCCCCAACCCCTTCCACAGTATTACTCTTCCCCCTGGCTCCTCAGTTAAGGCTTCCCACTTTCCCATACCTCCTACTATTTGGGATCTTAGTATGTCTTAATGCAAATGTTTCAGGTCAGCGGGGGTAGTGTTGTGGGGTATTCACCAGGGAAGACTGCTCGGACATGGGTTTAAGTCAATAGAAAGTCTTTACTAGAGACTACACTGTGTGTTCGGAATTCCAGTGTAACCCCGAGCCTTTCTCAGGGTGACTTTTAAGCACACACAAAAAAAACATGTCCTGGGTTGACATCCTTCAGTTAACAGGAACTGTTAACCAGTTAGCCAGAAGCAGAACTACAGATGCCTAAAAGCAAGATTAGAACATTTAGAGACTTTCCCAAAACTACGGACTTGGATGGATTAGGTCTTAGTTTTTATTTTGGCAGGTGGTGCTGTTTATGTTCTGAGTTTTATGGCCTGAATGGTACTTCCATCGTGGAGTCAGTTGGTTTGGGAGCCTGCTAAGATCTGGGGTCCTGTTACATTATGTGTGTGGGGTGTCTATCTTCAATATTTTGCCATCATATGAGTTATTGGTTATTTAGGAAAAAAAGAAAGCAAATTAATTGTATTGATTTGGTTATTTGGTTAACCAATTAACTTGGTTAACAAAAATTGGAGAAAATATGATATGATAAAAAGGCCAAGTCAAACATTTGTCAGATGGCAGAGAGATTATGGTAAATTTAAAACCCAGCAGTTGTGTTATTTTCCTGTTTCGGTGACAGAATGTTCACCAGAAAAACAGCCAGAAGGTGGAACCATTTATTTGGCTCACTATTTCAGAGGGTTCTGTCTGCCTGGGCTTGGCTGGACTTGTTTGGGCGGAGAGTCCAAGGGACGGAAGTGAGGCTGGAGGAGGAAGAGGGAGAGAGGAAGTGGGTTGGGGATCAGATCTGCCCTTCAAATCCTTGTCTTCGGCTGTCTACTTCCTCCTGCTAAGCCCTCTCTTTTGGTTCCCACCACCTCTCCATAAAGCACCACGGGGGGTGGGGTGAGGTGGGAGTGAGGGTGGGGGTAGGAGTTGGGGGTGGGGACAGGACAGACAGGGGACATCCAAGACATAGGGGCAGGAGACACTGAGCAGTAAGCTCATGAGTCTGTGGGCGCGTTTCATATACAAAATGCAACAAGGCCTGATTTTCTTTTGGAAAGTGGCAAGAAGCTGATAACATGAGTGCCGAGAAAATGTTACCACGTAAAACGGTAGGTAACGTAGTAAATAAAGGACTGAAAGAACAAAGAAAATAATTAGTGGTTTTGATTTGGCAGTAATGTAAGATTTCTCTATTAAGTCAGATTAATAAATTCTATGTATTAATTGGCCAAATACTTGTAGTAAATGTAATTATAAGTAATTATCCTTAATAAAATATTCATGTTTATTCACATCAGAAATCAGGGAAGCCCAAGATAAAAAGAGACATTTTACAAATGAGAAATGTGAGTTCTAAAATGTAGCAAGGAGCCCTGTGAAAATGATTATAGCCTTACTCCTTTATAGCAATACTAACTCTTAATTTTTTTTTTTTTTGACAGGACCTCCAACTTACCATGTAGTCGAGGATGATTGATCTCAAACTACAGATCCTCCTGCCTCTACCTTCCAAGTGCTGAGATTAGAGCCCACTTCAACTCCTTGTCTGTGCTGTGCCGGGATGAAACCCAAGACTTCACTATTTTAGGCCAGCGTTGTTTGCCAACTCAGCTGGGCCCATAGCCCCGTAACTCCTAATTCTGTCCTTCTGATGTTTATGTGTTGATTGTCATTAATATCCAGGTAAGTCTATGCTTGGAGAAGCCTTATTCTTTTCTTTTCTTTGTTTAAGTCTGGGGTATAGGTGACCTTAAATTTTTTTCTTACAATTTTTTTCATTATGAATTATTGGTTATGTATTATGTTAAATAAAAGATAAGTGATATGGTTCAGTAAGATATGCCGATCTTAATTTGAGTAAGAAAGACGATGTGAAAATTCTTTCCGCACCATTTTAGAGGTCTTTCAGGGGAGACTGCGGAATGAATGTTAATTCAGGAAATTTCATCAGGCCTGCTGTAAGTACATAAATGGCCACCAGGTAGCAGTACAAGACAATCACAAACCCATATTGAGTGCTAGAGCCCTCTTCTCACAATAACACTTCAACTGGGAAATTAGTAAAACAACACCCGAACAGAATATCTGAGCAGAATGTCCTATACTCCAGGAATTAAAAAATTGGCCTTTATGCTAGTTTTAAATAGAGTAGACATTGGTGTTTTAAAAAAGCTGATGGAAAAGATTTGTTTTGCCAGGCAGTGGTGGTGCGTGCCTTTAATCCCAGCACGCAGGAGGTGGAGGCAGGTGGATCTCCGTGAGCTCAAGGCCAGCCTGGTCTCTAGAGTGAGTTTCAGGACAGCCAGGGCTACACAGAGAAACCCTGTCTTGAAAAACCAAAACCAACCAACCAAAAACAAAACAAAGCAAATAACCCCAAAACCCAAAGATTTGTTTTATTTTTCTATATTCATCTAAAATTTTAAATTAATTAACTAATTGTGTGTGTGTGTGTGTGTGTGTGTGTGTGTGTGTGTGTGTGTGTGTGTGTGTGTGTGTGTGTTGGGGCATGTTATATGCCAAGGTCTGCCTATGGTGGTCAGAGGACTATGTGTGGAAGGCTGTTCCCTCGTTCCATGATGCTGGTTCCAGGGACTGAACTCAGATCAGCAGGCTTGGCAGCAAGCACCTTCACCCACCGAGCCCTCTTGATAGCCCAAGACTTGTTTGAATACGTTACTTAATCCAAAAGAACATATTATGCATTCTGGTCCAGACAGGAATGGAACATATCTGCATGATAACATTATGCGACCACAGCAGATGTGTGTGTCCTAAATGAGCAGGAACACGAAGAGCTGATGTACTAGAGGGGAGCCAGCCTGCCAAGAAACACACGGACATGGGGGCCGCGTTACTGAGATGTCTCTGTTGTGGCTAGTCTGTGTTCTGTGTCTGACTTCATTGTTGTACTTACACATCGGAAAATGAATAGTAGCTGGACAGAAACATGTGGTCTCAAGGATTGTGGTGAATGGGCTGGAGAGAAGACTCAGTGATAAAGAGCACATAGTCCTTTTCAGTCCAGAGGAGCAGGGTTCAGATCCCAGCACCCACACTGGGAGGCTCACAACCAACCATTATTAGTCCCGGCAGGTCCAGCGCCCCCTGCTGGCCTCCAGCGCCCCCTGCTGGCCTCCAGCAGCCACCTCCAGCTAGTCTTTAAAGTTTTAAAGAATTTTTAGTGACTAACTGCATGTGGCATTTGTTTTCTGTGGTGATTTTGTGTGTGTGTGTGTGTGTGTGTGTGTGTGTGTGTGTGTGTGTGTGTGTGTGTGTGTGTGTGTGTGTGTGTGCTCTAACAAATAAAGCTTGCCTGGAGATCAGAGTGCAGAGCCAGCCACTAATTAACCATAGAGGCCAGGCAGTGGTGGCACACACCTTTAATCCCAGCATTTGGGAGGAGGAAGCAGGAAGATCAGGAGTTCAAGGGCACCCTGGGCTACATGAGATTAAACTAGTCTAAAAGATAAACAGAGCCAGGCGGTAGAAGCTCATGCCTTTAATCCCAGCACTAGGGAGGTGGAGACAGTAATAATAAAAGGCGGGAGGAGACGGGAGCTCAGCCCCCTTTTCGGTCTGAGGATTCCTAGAGGTAGGAAGTCTCTGGTGGCTGCTGCTCTGCTTCTCTGATCTTTCAGCGTTCACCTTCGATATCTGACTCTGGGTTTTCATGGTTAAGACTAATTAGGATCGCGCTTTGGTTTTCTGTCCATGTTTCCAAGGGTATTTTTAGAGAAATCTGCTCCTCTGTCAGTAGCTCTGCTGCTGAACACTGGACGGTCTTCTGGGGCTCCGAGCACGGGAGGATGCTGATGGGGAGGAGTCTCTAATGGGGCTGGAGGGGTGCCAAGAGCACCTGAGCACGGAGCCTTTAGCTCTGTTTACCTTTAGTTCAGTCACCGTTAGATTCCAAGTCTCTCAAATCACGTCCCTGCAGACTGGGCCACTTGAAGCCTGGGATCCAGACTCTCTCCAGAATCATGGAGCCCGAGAGTAGAACTGGCAGATGGGAGCAGTTGGTGGATTTTGATCTTTCCTTCTGTGATTCTGGTCTATGAGAGTCACTGAGGTCTGTAATGCACTATCCATTAATGGCTGATGATTCTCATAACACCCACCGCAGCAAACTTCCTTCTTCAGTGGGGTGTCCACCTCCGGAGTGGGAAGGGGATGGGACTTAGAAACCTGAATTTGAGTGTGATTCTTGCCAAAATCTCAGTGCTCTTCCAGCGGAAGTGAAATAGGAGTTTTGATGTAACTGCAATTCTGTGTACAGACACCCAATTGGCTGTTCAGTAGGTTGTTATCAAAGGGAAGGATGCTAGAGATGTCTCCAGCTTAAAAATTTTCTTTTCAACTGGAGGTTTATTCGAAGACACTGGAGGCGCTCCTCCAGCTTGGTATGATATGAAATCAAACAGCCTGAGTGAAGCGGCCAAATCAGTGTTCTAAAACGGACGTCTAAGTGGTTTGAAAGAGATCACATTTGAGGACCAGGATTTACGTCCCCAAACCAACAGCGTATGCACATGTGTTAGCTGTAGCTTGTCTGGAAAGGATGTAGGAGACGTGGTTGGCAGTGAGTTTGGTGTCAGTTAGGTGCATGTCGAGGCACCATCAGAGTAAGCGCTGGTTTGGGTTTTACTGATATGGCGAAGAAGAGACGGGGTGCGCCCTCTTTGACGGGCTAGACCACCTTTTCTTCAGTTACTGGTGCCGCACCTCAAGTGGGGACCTCGGCAGGCTGCAGAGAGTTGCAGAAAGTTGCGTGCCGCAGAGCTCCATCCCACTGGAAAGTGGCAGAAGCAAATGCAGACGACGGGGGGGGGGGGGGGGGGGGGGGATAGTGGTTCCCACATATTTGAGTCTGTTCTATGAGTGACGGTTCGTGTCCTATTCTGTGTGATCCCAAGGGACCAAATTAAGGCAAATTGGGTGGACGGTTTAAAGAGACAGTTCTGAGGTTCATTTAGCGACTTTCTGGTGCCCGGAAATAATCCCATTGGGAGTGAGCAATGATGCCTCTCTCATCAGGGCATTCAAGCACAGGCTAATAAGACCTTGGAAATGTGCAATTGATGAACAGTTGAAAGAACTGAAGGTTCTCCTTTGAATTGTTATTTTCTTAAGTCATTATCAAGCCAGTGACAAATTTTAAGAGAATGAGAGCTTTTCAATATTAGCTTATCCCAATAGTCCAAGTACAGCTTGGCTTTTGCTGCTCCTCAGTGAGTTAGCATTTGTTTGTTTTCTGAGACAGCCTTTAAAAGTGTTTTTATTAGCATTATTAGTTCTATGTAATAGTGGGTTTCACGATCGTATTTTATACATGTGCCTAATGCATTTCTAGTCTATTTATCCCAGTTACTGTTTGTCCCTCTCCCATTAATCTGCTTCCTTTCCCAACTAGGCTCACTTCTCCCTGCCCCACCCCATCTCTCTGTATGTGACCCAGTGACTTTCATTAGGGTTGTTTGCAGGAGCGTGGGCATGGGTGGGGGTTGGTTTGCAGGAGCGTGGGCATGGGTGGGGGTTGGTTTGTAGGAACATGGGCATGGGTGGGGGTTGGTTTGCAGGAACATGGGCATGGGTGAGGGTTGGTTTGCAGGAACATGGGCATGGGTGAGGGTTGGTTTGCAGGAACATGGGCATGGGTGAGGGTTGGTTTGCAGGAACATGGGCATGGGTGAGGGTTGGCTTGCAGGAGCACGGGCACCTTACTAGTGATGCCTCTGAACTAAATGTCTTCCCCTCCCTCAGCTCCTTCAGAAGCCATTAACTGCCCATAAATGCTCGGGGGGGGGGGGGGGCTCCACGAGCATCCTTCATGCCAGGGTGTTGAAGGACCCAGTCGTGGAGATCTTGTGGAGGCAATCACGGCCGCGTGAGTTCAGGAGTGCCACAGTTATGTCGTGCTCAGAGGTTAACATTTCACCTTACCCTCCGTTTTCTCCAGCTCTTACACCCTTTCTTCCCCTTCTTCCTCCATGTTCCCTGAGGTTTGGAGAGGGGTGGGGATACTAGACAGACGTCCCCTTTATGGCTGAGCATCCCACCGTCACTTAGTCTCAGGACTTTGACCAGTTACGTATCTCTGCCACCGAGTACGACAGAAGAAGCTCCTGACAGTGGCACTAATCTATGGACATAAACATAACTATTTAGAAGGCGATTTGACAGGCACATCACATCTATCCAGCAAAACAGAATCAATGGCTTTCCCACGAGGGCTTATAACTTCCCCAGCCACAGGCTGTTGACCTGGTTTATAGGACCAGATGTGAATTCCCTCTTAGGGTGTGGGCTTCAAATCCAACAGACAGCTCAGAGCTTCTTACCACTGTTGTACCAGGGGAATTATCTTGCCTGGTCCTTCAGTGCTACCCACAGGGCTTACAGCTAAATATGACTTTTGGTGACTTTTCTCCCCCACCAGTCTGCGCAGAGCCTTCTGGCACTGTGTGGGCTAGCCAACAGGGAGGAAACATCCGGCCTGCTTGCTGCTAGGTTTCTCCATGTCTTGCAACCAAGGTGTGCAGTGTCTTCATCAGCAGGGGCTTATCATGTAGTAATGCTGGTCAACCACAGCACTGACAATTGCCTGTGTTGATGGGGGCTTCCTGAACAACAACTTGGGTGTAGGTCACCCAGGGTCTTGCTTTGTAGGCTAGGCTCAGCCTCCCAAGAGCTGGGATTACAGACATGAGCCACTGTGCCTGGCAATATTAGGCACACCTAATATCACCTCAGAAATGTGATCAAGGGCCTAAATGTCACTGTAACCCAGTTCAAATGCCACTAAATCATGAAGGAGTTTCTGGGAAGGTTATCCTAAGCAGTTTGTGCAGCTAGCTCTTCCTGAGCAAGCCCGTTGCTCACTTCTGCTGTTAGTGTCAGAGTTCCTGGTGAAGGGGGACTCAAGATGCTGCTCCCTGTGAGGAACAGCTAGGGTTACTTGAGATGCATCTCTTGCAGTTTGGGAGACTCGGAACGTGACATGCATACCAGAGCCTGCAGCTGGAACCAGCTGTTCGTGGCGGTGGGGCAAATGAGAGAGAAGGTTTGGGTAGGGCATTTTCTCTCAGCACCAAAGGAGGGTGGCAGGCAGAGGAGTGCTTCTCCTAGGTCAGACATGGACTTACCTTAAGGGACCTTGTTTAACAGCCTCCTCCACAGCAACTTGGCCGATGAGGGAGACTATCGGTAGGCTGTGGGCATGAGGCCCATGTTAAGATCTCTGGTTCCAAACTCTCTGGATTTAAACCCTGTTTCTGCTGTTTGCTTGCTGTGAGCCTGGGTGGAGTTAGAGCAAGAATGGGAGGACTGGAGAGATGGCTCGGCAGTTAAGAGCTCGGGCTGCTTTTCCAAAGGACCTGGGTTTGGTTCCCAGTCCCCACATGGGGCTCACAATCTCTGCGTCTCCAGTTCCAGGCGACCTTCTCTGGCCTTTGTGGATGCCGCACACAGTTGGTGCACAGATAGACATCCAGACAAATCATGTATACATATTAGAGGGAAAAATAGAAGAAGAAAGCGAGAACTGACCTCACACTCCAGCCTGAAACCGAGAAAGGTGTCTCAGGGAAGTCAAAACCTAAATTGGACAAAAAGGACCTAAAAATACTGAAGTTAGTTATTTTTACAACTTAAGGAAATGGAAGGAGCGGTAATACTTTCCTATGTTTTCATCCAGGGGTCAGAAGGAGTGTGGGAAGCAGGTTGAAGGGAAGAAAGGAGGAAGCTGCGTTGTGTTTGCATCCTGTAGAGACCAACTCAGTGTCCTCACAGCCCGGCTGTGGCCATCAGAGGGGATGCAGGGAGCTGTAGGTGGAGGCTAGACAGGAAACCATCCGACCTACTGGGGCCTCCAGTTTCTTCACCTAGAGGAGACCTGGTTCCTTCAAGTTTTGCAGTCTCCTACGTCTACTACCATGGCAACCAATATTTGATGTGCATACGTGATTTCACATTTACTGGTATTTATGTATGCCTAGACTTTCCCAGGAAACTGCAGCCACGTTTCCTTTCTGGTGAAACAATGACTGTGTCTTCATATGTGTTTCTCCAGTAGTTTTCATCTCTGCTAAATTTTCTGTGGAGAAGTGCAGGAAGATGGCGTTTTGAGCGTGTGTACTGTGGAGCTTTCCTATGTGAATTCCGCCGATTCGGTATACACATGGTGTCTCTATTTTCTAGATGAAAACTCGCAGGCAAACTCAATTCTAGAAGGTAAAAGAAATGGTCCATTAAATATAATTAAATGTTGAAGAGTTCCCTGGGCCTCTTAGGATTCATGAATTATTCATTCTCTTCTCATCCATAACAAAAAAAGTTTGTTTCTGAATTTTAAGCATCTTCAGGATATGAGTTCTGTCTAAAAAGCATAATTATCCATAAGTTCTTGTCAGGGCCTGGTGTGCTCTGGGGTTCTTGGACTAGCTGAGCTGTTTTAAACGGTACAGTAAGGTGTGTGTTCAATTCAATGAAGACAGAACATAGCTGGGCCATTCTAAAGTACAGGATGGGGGCAGCAGCTGTCTTCCTCTGCTTGGTTCTTTGCTGGAATTCCTAATTTCTGGACTATAATATTGATGGCATTATTTGGCTATTAAAAAAATAAACCTAGATAGTTTCATTTGTTTTTTTTTCTTTTTAAAATTACTTTTAAAAATTTGAGACTATAGTATAATTACATTGTTTCCCCTTCCCTACCTCCTTCCAAACCCTTCCGTGTGTGAGAGTACACAAATTGGTTATCCAATACTAAACAGTCAACCCCCCAAACATACATTCACTAGTTTGTTTTTTTTAAAGATTTACCATTGTTTTATTTATGTGTGTATTCACTCATATGCATGTGCCCTCAGAGATCAGAAGATGGAGTTACAGATGGTTGTGAGCTGTCCAGTATTGGTTCTGGAACCAAATTCTGGTCCTCTGCAAGAGCAATGTCTTAGTTAGGGTTACTACTGCTGTGAAGAGACACCATGACCACGGCAACTCTTATAAAGGAAAACATTTAATTGTGGGGGCTTGTGTATGTCATTGGAGAGCATGGTAGCATGCAGGTGGAGAAATAGCCGAGCGTCCTACATCTTGCAGGCAACAGGAAGTTGACTGACTGTCACACTGAGTGAAGCTTGAGAAAAGAGACCTTGAAGCCCGCCCCCACAGTGAGTGACACACTTCCCCCGGCAAGGCCACACCTCCTAATAGTGCCCCTCCCTTTGGGGGCCATTTTCTTTCACACCACCACACGCAGCAGCAATCTCTCTTAACCATTGAACCACCTCTCCGGATCAGTTTATTAGTTTTGTATCCAGCCTTTTCAACAGTACTGAACAGACATTTTCAGTTTAGTGCTGTATCAACACTACAGGAAAGCAGAGGCCATGATCGCCGCACACAAGGCTTCGCCGCCTGTAACAGGAGACTTCCTTATTAGGTTTCTCCCGTTTAGAGTTTAGATCTAAATCATCTCTTCATTTTCGGCTCTCTTATGATTCACGAGCTCGTTTAGAAAGCTTAGTTGTCAATTCATCCACAGTAACTAAATCCTCTGAGAATCGCAGTCTCCAGAAAACCCCAACCCCGTTAGCTTGCAGTCAGCCTGTTTATGTGTTGGTAATAGGATGGGCTATCAAGCCACATAAAATGTCCTTCTGTGAAACGGTGTAATTTTAAGGAGGCAGAAGGAGTCCAAACTCTGTTCTGAGGGCATGGCTGTATCTAAAATAAATTGGAAGGTGGCAGCAGCACCCTTTACGATTCCAGGCTTCTGGTATCATGATCATAATCATGATCATGATCACAATCATCATGATCATCATCATAATCATTTTTTTTTGAATTTATTTTAATTTATTTTGCAATACAATTCAGTTCTACATATCGGTCACGGATTCCCTTGTTCTCCCCCCTCCCGTCCCCCTCACCTTCCCCCCAATGCCCCCCCCCCCCCATTCCCATCTCCTCCAGGGCAAAGCCTTCCCCACAGACTGAGGTCAACCTGGTAGACTCAGTCCAGGTAGGTCTAGTCCCCTCCTCCCAGGCCGAGCCAAATAATCCTGCATAGGCCCCAGGTTTCAAACAGCCAACTCATGCAATGAGCACAAGATCTGGTCCCACTGCCTGGATGCCTCCCAAACAGATCAAGCCAATCAACTGTCTCACCCATTCGGAGGGCCTGATCCAGTGTGGACCCCTCAGCCATTGGTTCATAGTTCATGTGTTTCCATTCATTTGGCTATTTGTCCCTGTGCTTTATCCAACCTTGGTCTCAACAATTCTCGCTCATATAAACCCTCCTCATTCTCGTTAATTGGACTCCCAGAGATCCACCCAGGGCCTAGTCATGGATCTCTGCATCCAGATCCCTCAGTAGTTGGATGAGGTTTCTAGCACAACAATTAGGGTGTTTGGCCATCCCATCACCAGAGTAGGTCAGTTCGGGCTGTCTCTCGACCATTGCCGGCAGTCTGTTGTGTGGGTATCTTTGTGGATTTCTGTGGGCCTCTCTAGCACTTTGCTTCTTCCTGTTCTCATGTGGTCTTCATTTACCATGGTCTCCTATTCCTTGTTCTCCCTCTCTGTTGTTGATCCAGCTGGGATCTCCCGCTCCCCCAAGCTCTCTTTCCCTCGACCCTCGCCTTTCATTACCCCCACTCATGTCCAGGCTGTTCATGTAGATCTCATTCCATTTCTCTGTCATTCATGCAAGATTCCCATCATAATCATTTTATTGGTGTTTTGAAACAGGGTTTCTCTGTGTAGCCCTGGCTGTCCTGGAATTCACTCTGTAGACCGGGCTGGCCTCGAACTTGGAGATCGGCTTGCTTTTCTGCCTCCTGATTGCTGGGATTAAAGGCATGTGCCACCACTGCCAGTCTTATTATTATTTTTTTGGGCATATCCCCCTCACTATTTTGGCGCAAACTCTGATTTCTCTGTCTGTCTGTAGGAATCAGCACATGACCTTGTGTCTACCTCACCACTGGGGTTGGTTCAGATAACCCGGGCCCACGCTGGGCTAACTGGAGCCCTTCTGTGGAGCTTCTCTCTGCTGGAGTCCGTGGGAACACTGTCCCTTCCATGTTCCTGGGAGGCAGGGGAAGCTGAGGACCACTGGCTCTGTCACCTGTGGAGAGAGCCCAGCTGTGATAGAACACGGCCAGCACAGAGAGGCGGGCAGGGCAGAAACGGTGATACTGTTTGATGTCTGGATCTGTGTCTTTTCATAATGTATCACTTTATAGGGCTGTAGATATGGCTCAGTGATTATACTGACTGCTTTTCCAGGAAACTCAGATTCAATTCCCAGCACCCACTTTGGAGACTCACAAGTATCTGTAACTCCAGTTCTAGGAGATTCCATGCCTGCTTCTGGCCACCGTGGGCATCGGGCACACAAGCGGTACATAGACATATGTGCAGGCAAAATAGCCATGCACATAAAATTTTAAAAAGTCGCTTTATGACCATAAAAATAAAGATTTTAATTCAAGGACAAAACAGTCTTGAAATTTATTAAGCATATCCTGTGTGCTGGGTGCTACAGTAATTTTAGTATGCATTTTGAGGGTTTAACCTCACAACAGCCTGTGTAAAACTAAGTGACTTGAAACAACAAGAGTTTAATTCACAAGCCTCTGTCTTGGTTGGGTGATTCTCCTGGTCTGGACTAGGACCATTTGATAACAACTGGGCTTGCTTATGGATCTGTAATATCCTTCTCACATCTTCTGAGAGCACACTGGTCTGGGGCGGCCTCCCTCACGGGGTCTCCTCAGTGGTACACACACGAGTGGGAGGACATTGGGTTTCTATCAGGCAGCCTGGCTTCACGGGGACCTTAGAGGTTCCATGAGAGTGAGTGATGGAGGCATACATGGCCTTGCTTGGTTGCTAACTTCTGTTGCATTGTTGGTTTAGATTCTCTGTCTGTCTGTCTCTTCCTCTTTATCACTGTATATATTATATATAATAAAATGTAATAATAAAAATAATAATATAATAAAATGTATGTTTGTATATTTGGCTTTTTGAGGCAGGGTCTTGCTATGGTAGTCTTAGCTGGCCTCGGACTCACCCTGTAGCACCAGGCTTGTCTTAATCTCATGGTCTCTGTCTCTCTGTCTGTCTCTGTCCCTTCTCTCTCTCATGCCTGGCTTACACAGTTCTGGGCATCTGAACTCAGATCCTCATGCTCCTGCTGAAATTCCTTACTCATGGAGATGTCTCTTGAGTGCTGGGATTACAGGCAGCACACTTGATTTTTTTTTTTTTTTTTTTTTTTTTTTAGAAAGGGTCCTGGCTGTACTGGAACTCGCTCTGTAGACCAGGCTGGCCTCGATCTCAGGGATTTGCCTGCCTCTGCCCCCTGAGTACTGGGATTAAAGGTGTCGCCACTGCGACTGGCTTAGCAGTAATCTCTCTTCTTAATGGGAAGAACTGAGAAGTTGCAGGGGATGGATTCGGGAGGCATGGGATACACGAGAGCTCGCCTCAGCTGCTGTAAAAGGTGTTTGCGCTTGCGCTTCAGAAGTAAAGCGATTTGTTCAAGGTCATAAAGTGAGGGAGCGGCCGAGCCAGGACTAGAGCCCTGATCTTCTGACTGAAAAGCCTACTCTCTTTTAACATTTTTTTTTCTAGTTTACTGACTGATCCATGTGTTCTGTGTGCAGTGCAGACTTTCGTCTCTAAAGCCCTATTTTTAGATCAGTTTTGAATGACTTCAGAGTTATTGTGGAGAGTTCTTTGTTGTAACAACGGGTTTTTCTTGGCCCGTGTTACGAGCCTTTTCCCTCATATTCATCCCTACCACAAAATGAGTCTCATGTTCTCATCTTGTATCACAGCTGCCGTTTGCACTACCAGGTTCAGAAAAACAGGTAAATAGCTTTTGGTCCTTAGCACGTTCTTAGTAGTTATAGGGATGGGGCAGGATGAGGCCAGCCCCCGGGGAAGCTGGAAGGTGGCGATGAACAGATCTGCAGAACACAAGAAAGCTGTCACAGGACAGAAGAGAAAGCTGTAGCCCCCCTGGATCCTGTTGGCTTCTCAGGAGAGGGGCAGTGGCAAGTGATTGTCGTCATTCAAGCTGGGGAATTTTATAGACTTGTGTGTGTGGCTTTGTATGTAGGCCAGAGCCTGCCTTCTCCCAGGAGCTTAAAAAGGAGCCGAATATAGGGAACAGAGACAGGGTGCGGAGAGCCTGGCCTGGCATTCCAAGACCCGAATGTCCCACAGTGTGCCTCTGTCAAAAATCACCCTGTTGAAATCACTCTCTTGTACTTCACTGAACAGTGTGACGTTTATGTCCCTGTGCGGTCTTCAGGTTCCTTCTTGGTGGCAGTGGGTCACACAGGCAGCTTTAGCTAAAAGTCAATGACTACAAACGCACAGGATGCTGGGAATAAAGGGAAACCGGGGTGCAACACGTGAAAAGGTGGGCTACACACGGAAGTTCAGAGAACCCTACCTCTGGGGACCAGTTTCCTGTAGTCCACATCTTTATTCTGGTCATGTGGCCACCTAGGTCAGAGAAGTCTGGGTTTCAGCGGAACCTTGGGGTCTTGGATTGTGGTACCTGGCATTCCTAGGCAGTCTAGGGACTTTGTGTCTAATTGTTATCTAACTGCAGATCCTTCTCCTGTGACCCCCACAAAACGAGAGAGAGAGAGAGAGAGAGAGAGAGAGAGAGAGAGAGAGAATTCAAGCCACAAGAGTAAAAACCTGAAATCATCTCCTCATATAGACCTTTTGAGACTTTAGATAAAATTTAATAGTATTAAAGGAAAGAACCCAAGGAGATTAAAAGAAACCTGATCGGTATCAGTTAGATGGAAATGGACTTTTGAAAAACAAAAAAAAAGTTCAGCCTGAGCACGACCGCTTAGTAAAACCAGGCTTTTAGTCCACAAGCTTGAGATGCAAAACGCCTTTGTTGATAGATGCGGGGCAAAGAGCAGCTTCTGGAGCCGCTGAACTTACATTTGTTCAAAGCATTAAATAAGGGAGAGGAAATTGTGTAATCTTTGGAATTTTACTATGACGTGACACGTACTCAAAGATAAAGAGTTGGAGGATCAGCAGATATTCCATTTGTTTATTTGTTTTGCACGGATTGGCCAACCCTTTCTAAAACTGGAATCATAAAGTGAAAGAAAGGTAAGTAAAGGCTAAAGCACGGTCAGCCCTGGCGAAGCCGTTGAAGAGGCCGAGGCCCTTCTCCGCCTCTGGTGGCTGTGGCCGCGTGCCGTCACTATGACATGAGGCAACAATCAGCCTACAGAGAGAAGAGGTTAATTCCGGGTTCTGGTTAGTGAGGTTTCAGCCCACAGATGGTTGCTCCCATTACCCGGGAGCTCCCAGGGCAGGCAGCACACTTTAACAGTGTCTTGTGGCAAAACTTTTCACCTCAGAGTGGATGTGACAGAGAAGGGGAGGGGAAGGCAGGGACCCCAATGCCACGTTGAAGGACACAAGACTCCCTTCAACACAGGCCTTTGGGGAGCAATTGTCCTACTCCTGGCAATGGTGGATATTTGCTCACAAAAACAATATATGATCTGAGTGTTTTCTAGGATGCTGCTGCTAACCTGAGTGTTACTCTTGACGTGTTTATAGATAACAACCGTGACCTCATCTGTTGTCTACAAAGGGACACCTGCCTGGCTGCTTCTCTTTCCATGTGAGTCTTTGGCTTTTCTTGTTTTTGAGACAGAGTCTCCTGTAACCTTGGCTGACCTGGAACTCACTGTGTAGATGAAGCTGATCCTGAGTTTCGGATCCTTCTGCTTTCACATCCCAAGTGTTGGGTTTACTTGTGTGAGCCACCATGTGTGGCTTTATAAAATGCTGGTAATCAAAAACAAAATAAAACAAACAAAAACCCCAAATACTCTACCAGCTAAGCTACATCTCATCCAACTTTGCCTAAATCTTTTACCTATACTAAAATTTTTTGAATGTTAGATTGACAGAAAAATTCCAGTTACATTATAGCAAATTCCCTCTGTGCTCCCCTCGCCTCCCTCGATTTAGTATCTCTAGTGCTGTAGACAGTGGCTCCAAACAGAAATGTCAATGTGCTGATCTCCCATGAGCTGTAAACGAGGTTTCGAAAAGGAGTCTTTATAGATATAAGTAGGTGAAGAATCTCAGAACGAGATTATATAGATTATCCTGGAGATCTTAAATCTAGTAACAAAAGTTTAGCTTTGTAAAGATGGGAGAATTATGGTATCTGTGCTTTTCGTTTCAAACAAGTGAGTTTGCTAAGTCTACAGCAAGCAAAAGGAAAGGAATAAGTAGCAAGTAGCAGATGGATAGGAACGGCGGCTAGACATCATCACATCGGGAGTTTACAGCATCCAGCAGAGATTGCTGGAGTAGCCCAGCTGAGAGAGCAAACAAAGGTTCCTTCGTCAAATCAAATAAATCAAATCGGGGTTTACAGCATCCAGCAAAATCCAGTTAGGGAAGCTGAGGCAGTCAGCTGGAGCTCCCACCTGAGCCGCGTCTCCACGGAGAGTTTCCTGTGACTGGATTTCTGGCTTCCTGTGTCCGCTGCCAAGCACTTTTATATCATGGAATAAACCAAAGAAACCTCTGTTGGAAATGGTTCCCCTTCTTGCTTTTCTCAAAGACAGTGTTTTAAACCGAAGCTGCGTCCTGTTTTCCCCTTTTCAGCGTTAAGGGGCCAGGACTGGATTTTGGAGGATACTTGATATAAACATATATGGGTCTGAGACGTGGGGGCAACCCTGTTTCTAGAGCTGGCTTCTCAGTGAGCTTAAACAGTGCAAGGCAGCTTACAACGCAGTGTATGCTACAGATGTGCAGGCAGGGGCATGGGGAGGAGGGGAAGGGCTAGTTTTTCTGGTTCCTTTTTCTGCTCGGTATACCACAGTCCCCACAGTTGCTGGGTGTCTACAGAATCCACTAGTTGCCCACAGTCTCTTAAGTCTTTTTTAAAAATGTAATTAATTAATTAATAACTTTAATTGATTCTTTGTGGATTTCACATAATGTATTCCAATCCCACTTATCTCCCCTTCCCCACATATCTGCCTTCTTTCTTATCCTTGCAACCTCCTCCCACAAACAAGACAAAATAAAAACAAAAACAAAAAAGCCGAACAAAATAAACGAGAGAGAGAGAGAGGGAGAGAGAGAGAGACTGGGAATCTTGTCGTGGAAGCTGCAGTGTGGCCCATTGAGTCAACACAGCTTACCCTTTAGTCCATTTATCTTTACTTGCACGTGTCCGCTGCCATGAGTCATTGGACTGACTTGAGGTCTCTGACTTCTGCTGTGCAGCCAATAATGGGCTCTCACTGGGTGAGATGTTGGTGAGCTCTTGGATGTCCTGTTGTCCAGTGTCATGGAGAGCCTGCTATTTTGGATCTGTAGATTCATCCCCATTCACATGCTCCAACAGTTCATAGATGAGGTGGATGTTGGGGTGGGCCAACTCATAGCCCTGGTTCTGGGCCTGGGTGGTAGCTGGGTTGGTCAGCCCACCAGCTTTCCTTCATGGTTGCTACCTGGGTGAGCTCTCCAGCACTGCCTGGTCTAACTCACCCAATGCGGCCTGCAGCAAGGAGCAGGGCCAGTTCTCCTGCTCCCAGGTCCTCAGATCCAGGTCACCCCCACTCACACCACCAGGGCCAGCTCTACTGTTTTGCTCAGGTGAGTTGCAGGGCCCTCTCTCCTGTTTGCTGTAGGGGGTATATGAGGGGTAGGTGGGCAGGGTCAGCTCTTCTGCTCTCCTGCCCTCAGGGCTGTCTCACCTGTGCACCGGACAGCAGAGTCAGCTCTAGTGTGCTGTCCAGGTGGGGTGCAGGGCCTGTGTGCTCTCCTGAGTGCTGCAGCTAGTGAGGGGCAGGGCTAGCTCTCTCACTCTTGTGACCCCCACACCCAGCTCTCTCACCTGCCATAGATAGCAAGGGGTGGAGGGGGAGGGACTCTTTGCCTCACCCATGCATGGCAGATGAGGGGGGACAGGATCAGCTTTCCTGTGCTCACACCCTCAGAGTCAGCTCACCTGAGTCCCTGACCACAGGGTCAGCTCTAGTGTGTTGCCCAGGTGAGGTGCACACCTGTGATGATGGGTAAGGCCATCTTTCCCAAGTGCAGGAGTGAGCTCTCCCCTGAGGGGCAGGGCCAGCTTTCCTGCTGCAGTATCCATCGAAGAGAGGACCAGCTATTCCAGGGCCAGTGAAGATGGGGGCTGGTTCAGCACAGCATGGTTCCGATAACTCCCTGTGCTAACACGGGCCATGGACATCATCACAGACTCCATCTGCAGTAGAACCATGGGCCCCGACATGGTCCTCAGCAGTAGCTGGGACCTGGACATCACCATGGCTCTCATGGGAGCACAGGCCACCCGGATCAGTATGGCCCCTGTGGCAGCACAGCCCTCAGGCACCAACGTGGTCTCAGGTGACTGGTCAGACCCTGGGCATCTTCAGAGCCCTTGGTGGTAACAGGAGCAGACCCTGACTGCTTCAGGGTCATGGACCCAGACATGGCCCTAGGCAGTGGCCCAGGCCCAGTTGTCTCCATGGCCTTTGGTGGCTGCACCAGTCACCCAGATCAGTATGGCCCCGACAGCATCGTGGTCCTCAGACACTGACAGTCTCAGGTGACTACCAGACCCTTGTCATCCCCACAGCCCTTGGCGGTAACAGGAACATTTGTTTGTTTGTTTGTTTGTTTGTTTGTTTGTATGGCACTGACTGTCTTAGCAGGTTAGGTAGTTTGTAGATATTCACTACTCTGGGTTTGTCTGCCATTTTCTCTCGTAATTAGACTAAATAAGAGTTTTGGAGATGACTAGCACAGAGTGCCTTTACTGTTTTTTGTTTGTTTGCTTGTTTTTGTTTTTGTTTTTTTTTTTTTTTTTTTGAGATAGGGTTTCATGTAGCTTAGCCTCAAAGTTTCCACATGGCCAAGGATTGCCTGGAATGCCTGATCCTCCTGCCCCATCTTCCGGAGTTCTGGGATCCCAGATACGTGCCTCCACACCCAGCTTTCCCTTTTTACAACCTCCTAAAATTTAAAAAATGATTTTATTATGCATAGGAGTGTTTTGCCTATATGTATGTGTGTGCACTGTGTGCATGTACGCTGCCTGAAGAGGCCATAAGAGGCTGTCAGATCCCATGGAGCTGGAGTTACAGACGGTTGTGAGCCACCAGGTGGGTGCTGGGAGTTAAAGCAGGGTCCTCTGGAAGAGCAGCCAATGCTTTCAATGGTTGAGCCGTCTCTCTAGGCTGCCTGCTGCATCATCTCAGAGGATGCACATCTACAGACTTGATCGTTGATGCTGTTGGTCTTGATCATAGATGAGGCAGTTTTCTAGGTTTCAATATTATAGTTGGATATTCTATTTTATTGCCCAAATTGCTTCGACTCACGTTCCCATTTCCTTACACTTTTACAGTATTGGCTTAAGTTTCCTATTTTGTTCCCAGTCTATTCATTTCTATTGCTATATGACAACACACCCCTAAACCCAGGATCTTATAAGAGGCATTGTCGTGTAGTTCCTATAGGCCTGGAATTGGGGTGCAGTGTAACAATGGGGACCTCTGGTTCCTCACAAAGCTGTGCTGCAATGAAGGTGTGGGTGGAAAGGGAGAGGATTCCAGTCCCTTCCTGGGGAGGATCTGGGTTCCTGCACATGGTTGTTAGCCCTCACGGCCTCACCAGCCATACAGCAGTCCACTGCCGTGTGTGTCTCTTCAGAGAGTCCCTCACCACATAGCAGCTGGTTTTCTGTAGGGCAAGTGTGAAGAAAGGGACCCAGATGGAAACCACAGCCTTCTGTAACCTACTCATGGAAGGGGCTCCTACTGCCTTGTTACATGTGAGTCATTCATCCAACCTCCCCTCAGAGGGAGGAATTCTAAAAAGGCATGAGCATGAGGAGGCAGGAATCTCAGAGGAGACTGCCCACCTCCTTGGGTATTCTCTGGATACTTATGTGAAGTCACTTCAGTGAATTAGAATGGGCAAAGGAGAAAAGAAAGAGGAAGCTAAAAAAATTCTGATGGGTTAGGTAGGTATTTTGTTTGCAATCATTTTAGCATGTTGTCACAATAACGGTGGTGCATACTTCTTACTAGTTATTTAATTCATCTATGACATGTGTCTTCCAAGCTATGTGTAACTATTTTGGCCCAGGATGCTGGCTATGTGAGATCTGGGAAGAGTGTTTCTGTGTTTTGAAACAGGACCTCTGCTGTGGAATAATCCTTCTGTACACTGTGAAAATGTGCTGCTCTCCTTGTTAATAAAAAGCTATTTGGCCAATTTTCAGGGCACAGAGCATGCTGGGAAGAAGAAAGGCAGAGTCAGAAGAGTCTCCAGGAGATGCAGAGGGAACAAGACATGCTGGAGGACAGGTAAAGCCATGAGCCATGTGGCAGAATATAGATTAATAGAAATGGTTTAATTTACGTTGTAAGAGCTGGTTAGTAATAAGCCTGAGCTATCAGCTGAGCATCTATAATTAATATTAAGTCTCCATGTCAGTTATTTGGGAACTGGTGGGCGGGAAAGAAAAGTCCACCTATAGACCCCTGCCTTAGGGTTTCTATTGCTGTGAAGAGAAACCATGACCACTGCCTTGCAGTTCAGAGGTTCAGTCCATTGTCATCATGGTGGGAAGCACGGCAGCATGCAGGCAGACATGGTGCTGGAGAGGTAGCAGAGTTCAACATCTGGATCCAAAGGCAGCAGGAAGACATTGTGAGACACTGGGCCAAACTTGGACATCTGAAACCTCCAAGCCCATCTTCAGTGACACACTTCCTCCAACAACACCACACCTACACCAGCAAGGCCACACCTCTTAATAGTGTCAGTCCCTATGAGCCTATGGGGCCATTTTCTTTTAAACCACCACAGCCTCAAACTTGAAATTCTCCTGCAATGGCTTCCCAAATAAATGATGGAATTATAGGCATGTGCTACCATACTTAGTGAAAGTATTTTTTCTTAGAGTGCACCTTTGCACAGCAGGTCATTTAGGTCACTGCCACCCGGAGTCTGGAGTTGTCCTGGTTCTTCATGCAGCATGTCTATCAACAGCAGACCACTGACCCTCTAGAATTGGTGCACGCTTTTGGGACAGTATTCATGATGTGTGCAGAGACAGGGTAGATATGTGAAACCCACCAGTGACTTCAAGGACTCAGTGAAGTCTGGTGAGGCCAAGTTAGAGAGAGTGCTAACAAAAATGTTTGAAAGCTTTTGGGTGTCCTGAGAAGAACAAGGGAAAGGAAGAGCTGGCAAGTGGAACCTTGATAGAAGTCTCAGACAGATCTGAATTTCATACCAGAAAAACAGTTCTGTAGGAAGGCTCGTGGGATAGTCTTTAAAAAAAAGGTTATTTTTATTTTACGTGTGTGAGTGTTTCGCTTGCACGTAAGCATGCCGCACATGAGCAGTGCCTTCAGAGTGAGAAGAGAGTAGTGGATCCCTAGAATTGGATGTGAGCTGCCCTGCGGATGCTGAGAACCAAACCCAGGTTCTCTGCAAGAGCACCAAGTGCTCTGAACCACAGAGCCCCTTCTGTAGTCCCTCACGTGGGGTATTCTTGTCAAGCATCTTTCCAGCTTCTGAATTTAGAATGGACTTTGGACCTGGAGAGGGAAGGATGATTCCAACCACACCGCTCCAGCCCTGCTGGGTAGCACAGCTGGACACTTACCACAGCAGCTCTTGTAAAATATCCTGCTCGTACTGTTCATAAGGCAGCTGCTGCAGAGCGATCCTGGTACCTCCCCAAATGACTGTCTCCTTAATGTGTTCCTTGGGTCAGAGATGGTCTGTATCACAGTCAGGCAGACCTCCCCCCTTTTTTTTATTTAACTTTTTTTTTTTTTTTATCCCTAGATAGGGTTTCTCTGTGTAGCCCTGGATGTCCTGGAACTCACTTTGTAGACCAGATTGGCCTACAGTTCACAGAGATCCACCTGCCTCTGCCCCCCAAGTGTTCAGATTAAAGACTTGGGACACCATGTCCAGCAACATAATGACTTGACTGAACCTTTTGGGAATTTCACATCCTGCACCCCAACTCCACTCATCTCCTAGTCCCTCCGTCTACCTCTCCTTCCTGCAGCCGTCCCCAAATGAAAACAAAACAAAAAAAACAAAACAAAAACCCAAACAAGCAAGCAAACAAAAACAAAAAGAAAAACAAAAAACAAAACCAAACAACAACAGAGCTCTTGACTCCTCCATCTTTCCCACCTCTCCAACACCTCTTCATTGGTCTTCGTGGCACTGGGAGCCGAGGTGAGCTACACAGTATATACCCTTTTGTCCAATCAGCTTTGCCTGCAAATATTCATTGCAGTGAGTCACTGGCCTGGTTCAAGGCCTCTGGTTTCTGATAGACCATCATCACTGGATCCTCATCGGAACTCCTCTCGGATATCCTGAAAGTGATGTATCTAAGACACCAGGGAAGCATAAGAACATTTCCCATTTTCCTTTGTTTGTAGGGAAATAAGCAACATTTCAATCACTTTGTTGCCTTGAGAGAAGCCCTCCACCGTTAACACTGGAGGAATGCCCGTTAGGGAAGGAAAAAAAAATCCTGGAAAACAGAGGAGCAAAGAATGGAGTCCCGCACCTTCAAGGACCTGGCTCTGGGGCTGGAGAGATGGCGCAGGGGTACAAGCATGTGCTGCTCCTCCAGAAGATCTGTGTTTGGTTCTCAGGACCTATGTCAGGCAGCTCACACCACCTGCCATTCCAGCTCGAGAAGCTCTGATGGCCTGGCTTTTCTGGCTTCCAAGGGCACCTGCACCCGCATGTACACGCCCACACAGACACATATACGTGCAATTGAAAATGAAATCAAATCTTAAAAGAAGAATCTGGGCTTGGGGACTGAGGTGGATTGTAGTGGGAGAGTGTGTGCTTAGTAGGCGTGAGGTCACAGTTTCTATTAATAGCACCAAAAAAAAAAAAAAAAAACCCCATAAAGCATACGATTTTGAGCTTTGCACTACCCACTCCTCTTTCTTTGTGGCTCTGTAGCGTGTGTGCCGTGTATTATTTTAGGAACGAAGAAGTTAGGGAGGAGATGCAGAGTGGATGTGTTGCTTACGTCTACTGCTGCCTTCTTTCAGTCAATGACTGCTTTTTACCTGTTGGATAAAGTGACTCATTCATGTTTTCTTTTTAGTTCAGTGAATCTGATGGGCGAGTTTGAGAGCTGGTGATGGGTGGAGGGAGAATTTTGAAGCCTACCTTAGTAAAAGAGCATTGTAAGTTGAAGAACTTACCCAGGGTCTATTCTTGTCTAGCTCATCCTTGTGGGACCTGGATAAAAAATATCAGCCTGTGGCCAGTGGCTCTTTTTCCCCATGTGCAAAGTCGTCTCCTCTTTTTGAGGTTTGGACTCAGTCTCTCAGGCTGGGATGTGTGCATGTTCGGAAGGGTGTGTTTGGTAAGTGTGAGAAGTGTCACTTGGATGTGAAGTAAACACTCTTGGATGCAGTGATGTAATATTTAACTCCCCGGGACAATATGGCGGAATGATGTCATTGAGATTGGTTTATTTTTGTTTTTGTTGGCACACCTTTTTTTTCCTCACTGGAGCAGATGGGCAGCTCTGAGCTCATCACCTCGGGGAAGGGAAGTGGCAATATAGAGTCCCTAGTTTATTAAGGTACACAATATTTTGGGGAACACAATACCACCACATTTCCTCTCTTTTTGTCTAAAATTAAAAAAGGCTTATAACTAATACAAGGTTCCCAAATCTTAAGTCTTTTAAATATAGACTATTTGGGAAATGGACATAATACATGGAAAGATCTTGAGGGAGAGACTAGGGCTTCCCCTAAATTAGAGGAAATCCCTAAGGTGGAGGGGAAGAAGTGTGCCATTGGTAGATCTCAGACACTCTGAGCTCGGGTACCTAACACCATATTGCAGGAAGTTCTTCATGGAATGCCTCCCAAATGGGCCCAAGATGACCTTTCAGATACTCCCGTACACCATGGGAGTGAAGTATAGTCAGTTCATACACCAATATCTAGACACATACCATATCTTCTTGACCTATACTCATCAGTCCATACAACTCTCCACTGACAAGTTCCTTACAGTTCCTTTGTTCCTTCAGTTCTCTCTGCTGCCACTTCAGTGTCAGGTAAGAGGAATGAGGAGTTTCTTTTCTTTCTTTCTTTCTTTCTTTCCTTTCTTTCTTTCTTTCTTTCTTTCTTTCTTTCTTTCTTTCTTTCTTTCTTTCTTTCTTTCTTTCTTTCTTTCTTTCTTTCTTTCCTTCCTTCCTTCCTTCCTTCCTTCCTTCCTTCCTTCCTTCTTTCTTTCTTTCTTTCTTTCTTTCTTTCTTTCTCTTTTTAAAATCTCAGTGTCCCATGATAGGATAAAGATATCTGTGGGAGGCTGTGGTTCCACTGACTTTATGTACTTCAAAGTCAATCTATCTGAGGCCCTAATGCCTTTTTGACAGTAGAGCTCTCACAATGATTTTGTCCTGTGTCTTGGCTCTGGATCATTCCCTATGGCTTCATTTAAGGTTTCATGGATTTCTAAGATGTCTACCAAGACTACAGGCTTCCAAATTCCCATGTGATACTCATTAGAATTGACTGTATCTTTCTTTGTCAGCAGGTCCAGAACATCATGTATCTCATTGGGTCACATGTTCACCCCTAAGGTCATGAGTATGAGTGGTGGTGGTGGTGGTGGTGTTGTATGATCAGAGGAAGGGAGTAGAATGCAGAGGCAGTCCCGTTTTATGCAGAGATAGTCCAAAGCTCGCTACTGGATGTTGGAAGCCTTAGATATTATCAGACCCAGACAGGGTCTACATACTACTGATTTCATACAAATACTTACTTATGACAAGGTTCAATGCAGAGATTTTCAATAGAACAACTACAGCATTAGACTGCAGTAAAAGTCATATGACGGGTCTCCCCATGTGTTAGTTACATTTCCAGGTGCTATGATAAAATATCCCATCCAAAGCAAACCAGGTGATAAAGGGTTAATTTTTGGATCACAACTCCAGGATACAGTCCATCATGGGGTGGAAATTCTGGTAGTAGAGGCTTTGGCAGCTGGTCACACTGCGTCCATACTCAGGAAGCAAAGAATTACATCTGCTGATGCTCAGTTAGTCTAGAATTTCAGTTGGGGAATGGTACCACCATAGGTTGGTCTTCCCACCTCAATTAACCCAATCAAGATAATCCCTCAAGGGGAAATAGATGAGATCTCCATGAATAAACTGGAGATGAGGGGGCAATAGAGGGAGGGGGTGGGGGATAGGAACACGAGGAAATGAGATGGTTGAGCTGGGGGAGGGACGGAGTGGAAGAGCAATGAAGGAGAGATCTTGATAGAGGGAGACATTATGGGGTTATGGAGAAACCTGGTGCTAGGGAAATTCCCAGGAATCCACAAGGATGACCCCAATTTAGACTACTAGCAATAGTGGAGAGGGTGCCTGAACTGGCCTAGCCTGGTAATCAGATTGGTGAATACCCTAACTGTCATCATAGAGCCTTCATCCAGTAACTGATGGAAGCAGATGCAGAGATCCACAGTCAAGTACCAGACTGAGCTCCAGGAGTCCAGTCAAAGAGAGGGAAGAAGAATTATATGAGTAGGGGGTGGGGCAAGGTCATGATGGGGAAATCTACAGAGACAACTGAACCAAGCTCTTATGGACTCACGAACATTAGACCAACAGCTGTGGAGCCTGCATGGGACTGAACTACACCCTCTGCATATGGGAGACAGTGTGTAGTTTGGTCTGTTTGAGGGGCCCCTGGTAGTGGCATTAAGATCTATCCCTGGCGCATGAGCTGGCTTTCTGGAGCCCAATACCTATGGTGGGATGCCTTATTCAGCTATGATGCAGTGGGGAGGGGCTTGGTCCTGCCTCAACTGAATGTACCAGGCTTTGCTGACCCCCCATGGGAGCCCTTACCCTTTTGGAGGAGGGGATGAAGGGTGGGTTGTGGGGGGAGGGGAGGAGTGGGAAGAGGGATGGGTGGGGGATCTGCGGTTGATATGTAGAATGAGTGGAAAATTTTCTTAAATAAAAAAAATCTTTTAAGAAAAGATAATCCCTCACTGGTGTGTCTAGAGGCTCATCTCCCAGATTATCCTAGATCTCATACAAACTATGCACATCCTCCTTATACTTGTAAATGTGTCTGTATCATTTATAATACCCAATACAATGTAAGTGCTATGCAAATTGTTATTGTATTACATGATATAGAGAATAATGATGAGGGAAAATAAAATCTGTACATGTTCTGTACAGATATAGTTTTTCTCTCAAATATTTCTGGTCCATGGCTGGTCATATTGTTAGATGTGGAGCCCATGACTACTGGACTCAACTTTCTGTTTGTGATGACCTCATTCTTGTACTGGGGATTCTCTGTGGGTTAACCCTCTGGGGTTCTATGTGATAAGATGAAATGAAGTGAGCATATGGGCATTGTGATCTAACATTGAACATGACCTCAGATACTGTCATAGTCTGCTTGATAACTGAAAGGCTACTGAGTGACAGGTGTGTGGATAACATATATAATGTGGATACATGGGACAACAGACAATTCATGTTCTGCCTTAGTCAATGTGATAGTATAAGACTATCATGTGCTCAGAATGGTGTGATTTAAAATTTATGAATTACTTCTGGAATTACCCAGCTAGCATTTTCAGAGTGTTGGCAACTGAAACCTTTGGAAGGGGAACTGTAGAAAAAGTGGGGGAATACCACAACCACTGTTCTGTTTTTTGGGTATTCCTGGAGACAGAAGTGCAGTTAACTTTCTTATTAAGTACCAGACCAAGTGAGGACGAAGTTAATTTCCCCAAAGAAAACTGGAGTAAGGTGATCCTGAAAAGAGTAAATAAATGGATGCCGGATAGAGAAGTAATATTCTTTAAAAGATAAAAATGTTGGATTTTTCTGTGTAGAAGAATGGTATTATGTGCATAGATTAAGAGGTAGGCAACTGGGAATACCTCTCAAAGGCCTATGTGTTAAAGGGTTGACCTTCATCATGTGCTACCAAAAGGAAGTGTAAGGACCTTCAGGAGGTACAGCATCATGGAAGGAAGTTAGGTCATTGTGGGAATAGCCCTGATGGGGACATTAGGATCCCAGCCATTTCTCCCTTTCTTTCTTCATTCCTGGCAGCTTTTGGTGCCAGGCTTCCTATTCCAGATACTCCTTCCATAATGTTATTCCCCATCACAGGTCCAGGAGCAAAGGGGCAACCAAATATGGACTGAAACCTTCAAAACTATGAGTCATAACACAGCTTTCCTCTTATAGCTTGATTATCTCAGGTACTTTAAGCCAACCAGCCAACCAACCAACCAGTAACCACCAACCAACCAACCAACCGCCAACCAACCAACCAACTAACCAACCACCAACCACCAATCAACCAACCAACCAACCAACCAACCAATCAACCACTAACCAACCAACCACCAACCAACCAACCAATGATCAACCAGCCATCAACCAACCAACCAACTACCAACCAACCAACAACAACTGAGTTGAGGAAATGCCTCAGCCAGTAAAGTTGCCTATCACAAAGCCTGCTGGCCTAGTTTAATCTCCAGCATCCAAACAGTAGGAAGAGAACCAACTACCACAAGTTGTCCTCTGGCCTCCAAAAGTGTGCTGTGGTATGTGTGCTCATCACATGCACACACACACACACACACACACACACACACACACACACGTAAATAAATAAATTACTATGAAGTAAAAAGTTAGCAAAACAAAACAAAGAGAAAACTGGTGTACACAGTGAGTGCTTGATTTGGTGTGAAAGTTTTTTTCTTACTTATTTCTTAGTTTTTTTATTTACCTAATATAATTTATAGAGGACCTGAGACATTAAAGGTAGATTTCCAGATGAGCTGGCATCGAGGTGAGACATTTTATCTAAGGATAGCATGTTCGCAGCCAGGGAGTAGTATGAGTGATGGCATATTGTATTTTTCCCACTCTTACTCTTTCTTTTCTTGCTTAGGGCTGTCATTTAAAACCGCACAGAACGAGGGCAGAAGTCCATCTTGCAAGTAATCACAAAGCTCCATTGGTGCTTTCTGTATCACGAACATGAGATTCACTGAGCAGTTACGGGACTGAAGGCATTTTACATGCTTCAAGCAGACGCTGGATTTGATTTAGAGAGCTTCTAGTCTTCATTCTGAAAACAATCTGATTTATGTCTTACAGAATTCTGATGCTGAACCCAACCAGGAAATAATCTAATTGAGTTCCTAGAACTCTTTAAATCCTTTGTAAAACACAGAAAGACAGGTTATTTATACTCCTTAGATTATTAGATGAGAATTTATTTATTTATTTTTGAGACAGTGTGTAGAATTGGCTGGCCTGGAACTTGCTATGGAGAACAGGGAGGCTTCAAACTCACTGAGTTCTGCCTGCCTGTCTCTGGAGCGCTGAGACATTAGTCTCTGGAGTGCTGGGACCAAAGGCCCGTGCCACCAGATTTGAGACTTTGTTTTCAATGAGGTCTATATTATGATGGCATTTAGACATCTAAGTCTTTAGTACTATCCCGCCAGGATCCACAGCAACCAGGACTGAAGCATTTTATTGGGAAAATAAAGAACGGGGGGCTCTTTCCTTTTATGAGAGTAGTGGTTAATCTTGCATCTGCCTCTGGAGACCTCACCATTGCCATATGTTAGCCCTACCAAATGGATGATGTGATTCAGGCTGCCCATTTCCTGCCAAGAGCTCCATGCTGTCTCCTCCCTTCCGCAAACCTTACTCCAATATGTGCATATATCATCACTCAGCAGTCGCTTCTTATGCAATCCCCTTAGTCCTTGGGTCCACAACCTTATCCATCACCTCGACAGGCTCTGCCACATTTCCCCCTGAACTTAAAGTAATGAAAAACAACAGGAAACCAAAACAAATGGCAAAGAATAATTTAGAGGAAACTACTCTGACACACTGGCTCGTTGATTCAACAACAACAACAACAACAACAACAACAACAACAAAACCAAGGAGAGAGAGGTTGAAACCTGCTGTGGGATGGTCTGTATGTCAAATGTGTTGCTGATTGGTCAATAAATAAATCACTGATTGGCCAGTGGCCAGGCAGGAAGTATAGGCGGGACTAACAGAGAGGAAAAAAGGAGAGAACAGGAAGAGGGTGAGGGAGACACTGCCAGCCGCCATCAGGACAAGGAAGATGTAAAGTACCGGTAAGCTACGAGCCACGTGGCAAGGTATAGATTAATGGAAATGGATTAATTTAAGATATAAGAACAGTTAGCAAGAAGCCTGCCACGGCCATACAGTTTGTAAGCAATATAAGTCTCTGTGTTTGCTTGGTTGGGTCTGAGTGGCTGTGGGACTGGCAGGTGAGAGATTCGCCCTGACTGTGGGCCAGGCAGGAAAACTCTAGCTACAGAAACCTAAGACAAAATTACAATGGGTGATTAGGAGAATTCTGCTTTCTCCACCATGTGAATGATGCAAATACTTTTTTACTTTTGCAATAAGTAGATGGTGCACACCATTCTGATGAGCAGGCGATATGAGGGTGACCAGAGCACAAATAAAAGCCATTTATGTAGTTCATGCCCTTTTCTCACTCTACTTCTGGTGACTCCTATCCAGGAAGACACAAAAAGTTTAACCCGAGCATCTCAGATATTTATTTGCCAGGACTTAGTAGAATAACTTTGATAGAAATTTTGTTTTTAGAGCTACATTTGTAGGGCTGGGACGTGGTTCAGTCAGTGTCTTAGAGTTTCTATTGCTCTGAAAAAGCACATTGACCAAAAACAGCTTGGGGAGGAAATGGTTTATTTCATCTTATACTTTTAGGGAACCATTCATTGTCCAAAAGTCAGGGCTAGGAACTCAAGGAATCTGCAGACAGGGACTGAAGCAGAAACCACTGAGGAGTGCTACTTACTGGCTTGCTCCTCATGGCTTGCCCAGCCTGCTTTCTTAGAGACCCCAGGAGAACCAGCCTGGGGGTGATACTGCCCACAGTGAGAAGGCTCTCCCCATACATCATCAACCAAGAAAACACACCACAGGCTTGGCCTCAGGTCACTTTGGTGGGGGCATTTTCTCAATTGGGGTTCCCTGTTCCAAAATAACTCTAGCTAGTGTCAAGTTGACATAAAAACTAGCCAGCACAGTCAGTAAATGCCTGTTAACTAACGCAAGCATGAGGACCTGAATTTGGATTTCCAGTACCCATGTAATAAGCCCAGGTGTGGCCCAGTTACCTGTAACCCCAGTGCTGGGGTGTTGCACAGACAAACAGGCAGATCCCTGGAAGTCACTGGTCAGCTAGCCTTGCTGAACCAATGACCCTGTCTTAAAAATGAAGGTGGAGCCCAATTGAGGAAAACAATGATGCTGAACTCTGGTCTCCACATGCATGCATGCAAATGTGCACACACCTGTTCAAACATGCACACACACGCACACACACACACACACACACACTCACACAATTATATGAGGAAAACTCTGTTGTCAATGAATTAATACATTTATTTGAAGTCTATTTCTTTTGAACCTTACTTGCATAGTTATAATCATCTACTATTTTTTATTATGAGTCTTCAAACAGTAAGACACTCGATGAGGCTTTTTTTCAGCATATAAGAGAGGTTTAGAATTTGCCATTATGAGGTTTCGAAGGTTTGAATGTGGTAGGTATGTGTTCACCTACTTATTTTAATCTAGTACTTTTATATGACAGATTTTGTGTTTTGTGGATTTCAGTGTACTTTTGAAATGTTATTTTCCCTTTATACCTGGGATCAGTGAGGTAATCTTCTTTAATTTACACCTTTTGTGTGGTCCAGCAGGACCTAAAATTAATCCTTTCCTGTACAAGGAGGGCAGAGCAGTTGTACCCTTAGGTAATCACATGTCACCTTAATGAACTTCCCCGCTTCCTACTGTTTTACAATCTGTCTTTTGGCACCCCAAAGCTGTCCACACTCTTCGTTTGGGGGGCACATTAGCTTGCCAGGGCTGCCACAGCCCAGGACTACACTACAGGTGGCTTTAGCAACTGACCTTCATTTTCTCACAGTTAGGAAGGCCAGAAGTCTGGGATCAAGGCGTTGGCAGGCTTTGTTCCTCTGTGGCGCTGTGTGGGAGGGGGTCTTTCTGTCTGTATCCCCCCTTTTTTATTTTTTCAGTGCTGGGGATGACAGCGAGGCCTCCCACATGCCAGGCCTCAGCTTCCCTGTGTTTTCAGGTCGTTTTCTCTCTGTGACTTGCAGCGTCTGGACCTTCTCTCCCTACAAAGGACACCAGTTACATTGGCTAAGAGTCCACCCAAAAGATGTCACTGTAATCTGGTCACCTCTACAAAGACCTTATCCGGAAATAGAGTCAACCTCTGACATCCTGGGGGGTGGGGGAGGATTTCAGCATGAGTTTTAGGGTGTGAGGTAGTTAAGGATCTAACAGTTTAAAAGAAGAACACAGAAATATTTTATGTCACATGGCACTTCTGAGATGCTGAGATTCTACACAAAAAACATGCATTTTAAGGCAAGAAATATGGTAAGTCACTTGCATAGTGATGCCAATCTGGCTGTTGAAATGCTAACCTAAGAGGACTTCCCTTCCCTTCCTATTTCAGATGACTAGGAAACAATGCAAGCCGAGTTAGCCAGTGCCTTGGTCTATTTCTAATGTAATGCCACCTACTGGGTAAGTTTTAAAGAAAAGTGGTTTGTTCATGGTGACTCTTGGTTCTGGAGTCCAAGGTGAAGGTGGTGTAGTGCAAGGCTGCATCTGAGGATGGCCTTATTTCTAGCAGAACCTGAGGTGGTGCAAAAGGTCGCATGGAAAAAGATGGGGAGCTCTGAGTGTGTGTGCATGTGTGCGCATGCGTGTGTGTTCACGTGTGTGTGTGTGTGTGTGTGTGTGTGTGTGTGTGTGTGTGTGCACATGCACTCCCTCTGGGGTTTCCTAATTTTTAAATTTTATAAATCATATTCTTTTCTAAAGATTTTATTATGTTTACTTTTAATTATATGTGTACGTGTGTGAGTATGTGCATATAAGCACAGTGCCCTCAGAGTCCAGAAGATGGCATCAGAGTCCCTGGAGCTGGAGTTACAGGCAGCTGTGAGGCACCCAATGAGGAAGTTGGGAATTGAACTCTGGTCTTCTGTAGGAGCACTATGCACTCTTAACTTCTGAACAATCTCTGCAGCCCCTCTCTTTTCTTTTTTTTTTTTTTTTTTTTTTTTTTTTTTTTTTTTTGGTTTTTCGAGACAGGGTTTCTCTGTGTAGCTTTGTGCCTTTTCCTGGAACTCACTTGGTAGCCCAGGCTGGCCTCGAACTCACAGAGATCCGCCTGGCTCTGCCTCACAAGTGCTGGGATTAAAGGCGTGCGCCACCACCGCCCGGCACCCTCTCTTTTCTTATAAATCTATCCATATGCCACTATGTGGGTTCCATTCTAATGATTTTTATTTACTCCAGATCGCCTCTCCAACGGCTCACCTCTCAACAGTGTAGTTGCTTAACGTTTTCATGGACTTAATACCGTACAGAGGGCATTTAGCTCCACTGAGAGTTTCAGAAGAGATAAACTGCATTGAAACCAAAGAAGCGAGTATGTTCAGAACGGAGTCTAAAATAGAAACAACACCAAAGAGCTGTCAGAGCCTTGCATACCAAGTGATAAAATAGTTGGACCCTCTTAAATCATACAGCTGTATTTTCTTCTCTCTCTCTCTCTCTCTCTCTCTCTCTCTCTCTCTCTCTCTCTCTGTCACACACACACACACACACACACACACACACACACACACACACACACACAAGCCAATACCCATTTTATTTAGCACAGTATTGATTTAATGTATACTGTTTCATGGGAGCTTATGGTTTCTTTCCTGTTTTTCAGCTCCTTCAGTGTAAGGATAAACTTCTAAATAACAAGATTGTACAATGACTCCAAAATGTCCAGATGGATAAGAATCTATTTTTTGGAATCATTATTAACAGAATTGCATTAAAAAATCAGGAATTACCAAAAGACAAATAAATTTGGAAGCTCTCAACAGCTGCTGGCACTTAGTGCCATGATTTCATCTCCTGAGTTAGAAGAAGCTGCAATTGTATAGCAATTTCAGAATTTGTGTGTGTGTGTGTGTGTGTGTGTGTGTGTGTGTGTGTGTGTGTGTGTGTGTATCATTATCTAGATAAAATGATTTGGAGAAGGCTGGTGGTTGGTTAAATACTATAGAGGGTTATCCTAGAAAACAACCAGACTTTAACCAGACAGACCAGTGTCCACCTGCTCTGCTCACAGGGCGGTGCAGGGGCCGGGACTTGTTGAGAAGAGGAGGGGGAAGGGCGTTTCCCCAGCCTTTTCTCCATGGAAACTGAGCTGGCTTCGTGAAGGTCTGTTCTGGCTTGACGATGCCAGATCAGGGTCTGTTGTGAGCTACTCTTCTCAGCGGAGTGACAGTCAGGAGAGAGAGACAAAAAGGGAAATGGTGTAAAACCAGCTCCATGCAACTGCCTCTCCCGAGGGTCATCACCAAAGGCTGGCACGCCACAGCTCCACCGAGATGTTTCTGGAGAAGCATGCATTACTGCATGCTGACCATTTTGCTCCAGCAAGTTCTGAGTAAGCAGGATTACATCATGATTGAATGTTTCCAGTAGGCTCTCAGAACTTTCAAATTAATCTGGGTCATATTTAACATGGCTTAGAAACAATGGAGATGAGTGTCAGTTTTTTTTTTTTTTAAAGTAGGGTTTTCTTGAGCTATTATGAAGAACAGTGATCGACAATATGCTTAAGTCAACAAATTGATATTTCACTAATTGGTAAAAACTGGACAGCTCATCCCTTTCTCAGAAAGTATTAGTGATTTCCTGTGGAAGACAAAAAATAGCACAAGAATCTTTCCTTCCTGTATCCCTCCCAAGCTTCCTATGTCATTTTCTGTGGCCTAAAAAAGATGTATCCTGTTCCCCTTTCTATGCTCATTAATTCCTCTCATATTCAGTCCCAACACACCCACAGGGACCAGTTCTCACCTATTCTTTCTTTACTTTCACTTATACGGTCCTCGCAAGCGACTCAAAAAGTACATGTACATATATTCTTAGAGGCGGCATCTCACTTGTTTTTACGTTATAACACCAAACAATTTTAGTTAAACTTCCAAGTCAGTTAAATATGGATATAAACCAAGAGTTATAGTCAGGGTTATTAAATTTTATGTGATACATTTCAATAATGGAAAAAAAAAAAACCTCTGTGGTGATAAATGACAATTCTCCACCTTTTGGGTGAGGGAACAGACCTAAGGGCTCTCTCCCGTCTGTCATCCACCCCGTGAGTACATCCGCTCTCTGTCTCTGTGCTTCAGAATCTCAAGCATTCCAGGCTCAGTGTGTGCTTGGACTGCTAGTCCCCAGGAAAGTGATGGGTGTCCTGGGATCTTATGGAGATATTTTTGGCTTTTCTCCCCCTCCCTCCCATTTTTTGAAAAACAAATAAAACATATGCTAGAATTAGTGGTAACCTTAGACTCCACAGTTTGGAAGAACAGTTAGTAGGATTTGGGAAGGATATTTAAATGAAACCCTTAGGGGAAATATTTGCTTGTTTTTTTTTAGGGTAAGGAATAAATAAATAAATAGGTTAGTTAGACTGTGGCCAGAAACCTAAGTACCAATTCCAATAGGTGCTTTATTTGGGGGCAGAGGGCTGAAAGAAGATGATCACAGGCAGGTTGAGCTAAGAGCCGGAGGGGAGCTCTGCTGAGAATAGACTGACTTCGGTAAATGGTGTCAGGCCTTAAAGGAACAAAAGGACGAAGAGAGACCATCTTTCTTCCTCTATCTAGAACCAATCAATAATGACTTTACATTACAACTAGCTAAGCCATTCAATGTACTCACCACAAAGAAATGATAACAGTTTAAGGTGACAGGCATTCTGATTGTTTTGATTTGATCAATACATGAGATACGCTTGAATTTAAGCAAAAACATGGCCATCATAAATATATGCAAATGTTATCTGTGAATTGGAATATAAACTTAGGGCTGTTGGGATGGCTCAGGTGTGAAGAGCTCTTGCTACACAAACCTGATTAGCTGAGTTTGATCCTCAGAATCCACGGTAGAAGGAAGACCCAACTCCTGAAAGCTGTCTTGCCCACGCACACACAAATACACATGGTAATAATACCAACACCTTAAGTCAGGTGTGGCGGTACATAACCACAACCTCCACAATTCAGGAGGTGAGGGAGGAGGACCCAGAGTTCAATGCCATATGAAAAAGAAAAGAAAACAAACAAAACCTTAATCAAAAAAAAAAAAAAAAAAAAAAAAACAGCCAGGAAACAAAGAGCCAGCAAAATGTCTCAACAGGTAAAGGCACTTGCCAATTACCTGAATTCTATCCCTAGGACCCACATAATGGAAAGTGAGAAATATTCTGACATCTAGGAACAAGTATACCACCCTCCTTATAAAATAAATGAATGTAACAATAACAACAGCAACAACAATCCAAAGATAGAATTTTAAAGAAAAATGTAAATGTCCCCCGCATGCCCCATGTTTTTGATGGGGTTTTGTTAGCTCAGGCTGGCCTCCAAATTACAAACCCCCTTCTTCACTGTGATGGGTGCTGGGAATATAGGTATGGATCACCATGCTATACTTCTAAAAAAACAAAACCCATCTCTGGGGGAAAAGAGACAATTTCAAAGCAGGAGTTTACACAGTTTCGGGTTAGTCAGCTGTTTTCCTTACTCAATAATAGCAACCGGCAACGCTGTATGTGTAAAATGACTTAACCTGGGGAGGGTCCACTCCTTAACAGGATGAAGAAAGGGAAACATGTAATAACTCAGGAAGGCTTCTGAAAAGAATGAAAAGATAGTATAAGCCATCATAAATTATCCATAATTGAAGGCATATGACATAATGACATCATTTCTCTCCAAATGAGCTAAGGATCCAAATAATATCTTGCAGTGATTCTTACTGTAGGTGGGGTATGCTGCCTCCAAAGGAACATTTGGCAACATCTACAGATAGTTTTGATTGTCATGACTATAGTAGGTTTTTAACATCTAGTTGGGAGAGGCCAGGGATGTTACCAAAATCCTATCACGCACTAGACAATGCCTCCCATCCCCCCTAACCCACAGCAACCAAAAATGTGACTGGGTACAAAGTGATAGCAGTTGAGAAAACTGGTTTAGAGGCAAATGGCCAACTCTACTGAAAACCAGGGAGAGGACTGAATCTTTCTACAAGGCTTGGCACAGGAATACGGTGACTGGCACTCTGTGGGTAAGAAACTTCTAGAAAGCAAAGAGTATCTCAAGTATGGGAGTGAGACAGGGTGGAATGCGGTGGGGAGTGTTTGGAGCACTGCCCTACATTTCTTCCCAGATATTTGTGAAAGAGCCAACACCTATTACTAAAGACAGGGAGTTGGTTTTCTCCCAGTTTCTTGTCTGGAGAGATTTGTGGTCAAAACCACTCTCATTTACTTCTGTTGGCTTTTGGTTATCTTCAGAGCCAAGATGAAGGCGCTAAAATCCATTTCTCTTTCAGGTCTACTCCACCTTGAGAAAAATTCTGCATCCCTCTTGAGCTATCATTTGGTCCTGGATATCCTTCAATGGCAGAAATGGTTTACGTTTACTGGCTTCATTTTATCTCCCCCCTCTCCATTACAGTAGGAAGAAGTCCATTGTTCTCTATAGCGTCTCGCTTGCATTTGGGCAAAGGTAAGGACAACAATGTTTTCCTTTTTCAACGAAGCATACGTTATTTAGTTAATCTGAGAATTTCATACATGCATATAATGTATTTTAGTCATACCCATTCCTCCATAACTCTTCTCGGGTCCACCCACCTCTACCCCTCCCAACTTTGTGACTCCTCCTCCTCCTCTTCCTCCTCCTCTTCCTCCTCCTCCTCCTCCTCCTTCTTCTTCATCTTCTTCGTCTTCTTTGTCTTTTTCTTCTATAACCTACCAGGTCCAGTTCATGCTAGCTATAAACTCACGGGCATGGGGCCACTGACTGAAGTGTGGTTAATCTACTAGGGGTCACACATAAAAGAAATGGACTCTCCTTCCCGTATTATATAGAGAAGTAGCTGTAGGGTAGGGAGGAGAGCTGGACAGAGACACAAAGTAAGGACATTACTGACAGATAAGTAATGACTGTTGTGCTGTATGAGAAGCACAGTTCAGAACTCCTGTGTAGCCCCGTCTCATCATTGCTGTTCCTCAGTGGAGCACTTGAGGGTGGCCCTGGCAGCAGACACTGGGAACCCGTTCTATGAAACGCCTACTCGCCCAGCTTGTATAGATTTCCTGGGAGAGTCTTTTAGTCTCTCAGTCGGCCTGCACTAAAACACAGCCATGGTAGCGGCTGCATGGGTTGCAGTCCCAGGAACAAGTTCAGTCAGATGGCCGAGGAAGCTCGAGGGTCTGATGGAAGATGTTTGTTGGGGGAATCAGCGTTGACTTGGGGACTGGAGAAATAGCCAGTGGACTGATAAGGTAGTTCTGTCCCCCTTTTCTCCCAACTGTAACCATCCACTCCTTACAACACAGCTTCTACTCTGTCCTCTCCCCAGGAAGTCTAGTGTATACCTCTGAACACCCCACTGAGTCAATGCAGAGAGGGCTCATCAGTGTCTACCTTATCCTGTGCCCTGAGCATCTCGATAGTTTTTATTCTGCCTGCCTTCCTGAAGTTCACACTCTCACTCACATACCTTTTTCTCGGAGTTCTTTCTTTTAATTATTTACATCCTGTGGCTTTCTTTTCATCCCTAAATCCTTTTCTTGCCTTTTTTTCCCCCCTACATCAGCATTTCCTCCCCCTTTCTATTACCATGGCTGCTACTTCACTATCCTTAATATGTTTGTTAGTGATGCCTCCTCCTCTTCAATCTCCTTCAGAAACTCATCATGGATGAGCTTTAACCACGACATTTGCTTCCTCTAAGTTATGGACCCTAGATGCCATTCTCCTGAATTTGACTTCTCTTCCATGCCTCCAGGCCCCAAATCAATTTGATCAATTCTCCTGAGAGATTTCTTTTGTCAGACCTGTGAGTTTCCTCTACCATCTGACTGGACTTGCCGCCAGGACTACAACCCAGGCAGACTGGACTACGAGACTCTCCCAGGAAATCTACAAAATCTGGGCAGGTAGGCAGGCATCTTATAGAAGGAGTTCCCAGTGACTTCTGCCAGGGCCACCATCAAGTGCTCGAATGAAGAACAGCAAAGATATGGGAGCGCTGGGCAAGCTCAGAATATTGCATATAAAGTTTATGATCTTTGCAGTAACTGCTAAGAGTTACTCGATGCCTTCAAGATGTCTGAGCTAAATTTCTCTGCTATTTATTATTAAAAAATTATAATGTATTAAATTGCTCTAAACTTGTTCCTCATTTTCCTTTTGGGGGTAGCATTTGGGGGGGGGGGCTTGTGTCTCCTCACTTGCTTTGCCTCACGACTTTGCATTATTTCTGTTCTGGTGGGAAGATTTTTTTTTTTTGTTCTATTAATGAACATCCACTCCTCACCACGATGCTTGCCCATTAAAGACCAGTTTCTTGACCTACACTTGTCCCATTTGACCCACACAAGTCTGATGTGTAGACGAATTTCTAAACGGTCTTATTAAATAAGAAACACAGAGCCAAATACAGGGGTGAAAGCCGTAGCGATCAGAGAAATAGGAACAGCCACCAGCTAACCTTAGCTCACCACGCCAACGCCGTAGCTTCCCAAGCGAACCAGCTTCTTTCTGTCTAACCTGTGCCTTTATTGTCTTGCTGTTCTGCCTTCTCATTGGTTCTTAGCCCAGCTGCTTCACTTCCTTGTCTCTGCCTGTCTGGACAGACCTCCAGGTCTCTATGGATGGTTCTGGGATTAAAAGAGTGTGTCACCATGCTTGGCTGTGTCCTTGAACACACAGAGACTCTGCCTGCCATGTGATCAGATTAAGGGCGTGTGCTACCACTGCCTAACTTTTGTTTATGGCTGGCTATGACCTCTGATCTCCAGGCAAACTTTATTTATTGACACACAAATAAAATATCACCACATAGATGAAGTTTCCACTTTACTTAACGTGGGTGTTGCGGTCTCCCACTAAGTCTGCTTGGCTCACAACTCTCACTGGCTCATAATTTTATCACTCAAACCTTGAGATAATATCGGTCATCAAGCAAAAGTATCTATCATCTTGGGTTAGAGTGCGAACTATGGAAATTGCTGGTGTGAAGTAGGAGCTAGAAAGCAAAAATGTGGGGAATTCAGGGACATCTTTTGGAACTTTCAAAATCACAGGATGCTGACAGCTGCCACATATAAGCTCAGGTATCACTAGTGTGGCTTCTGTTGACACCTCCTGGCTTTGGATGGCGATTACCACCTCCAGAGCGGAAACAGCGAGGCCTCCAGAGCTTGGCAATATGAGTGACAGGAAAGAAGATATGAGATGGAGAGAAATAGAAGGAAATTATACCGAGTCCCAGGGTCTCCATATTCTAGCTATGGTGCAAATGATTTAATAAGCCCGGGGTGCTTTGCTTTAAAAGCAGTTTTGAAATTTTGCATTGAAATGAAGTCTTGCAAATCAAGTTCCATTTCAAACACATTTAAATTTTGCTCAGGTCATTCCCGTCAGATCACAAAGAATGCATGACCGCAGTATACTTTTACTCTAGAGAAGCGAGCCACGTGTTTTAATTTCAGGTTTGTTTGTATTTACTCCACACTCTTGATCACACAGCTGGAACAATATTTCTCTTCTGCCACTGGTCAATACTCATATTAAAGCTGTCTGCTGGCTAAGAAGAATTTTAAATACCAAGTCTTTTTTCCATTTAGTTTTAATATTGGAAACTGAGACGAGAAATTTAAAGCAGTTCTCTGTGAGTCCAACTCGGCCATACCATAACACATCTCCAGTGGAGTTTTAAAGATAGTTTCTCCTTGTTCTTGAGAATTCCTGAAATATGACCAGATCCACCCTCCATTTCCCCCTCCACCTTCCTCTACGTACCGCCCCCAACCATCCTCCTCCTAAGTCCGTCTCTGTCCATTTGATAACACACTGAGTCCAGTAGTGCTGTCCGTACATGCAAGGGTGTGGGGCCATTCCCAGGACCACGGGGAACCTACCGATGGCCAAGCCCTCAAGGAAGAATGATTCTCCCAGCCCTAGACCCTATCACTTACCTCTGCTTTGTGCCGTCCCATTTTATCCTTTAATTCTATGTGATTTCTTTGATACCTAGAAAAAAACAAAATCACTATATATTTTTTTTCTCTTTCCCCATTTTACATTTCTAGGGTAAGAGAACTGAGCGAGGGCAGTGGGGAAGCTGTGGCACTCATATGCCTCAGAGGGAGAAAGGCCAGACCTTGGAGGATTGGTGTGAGGCCAACACAGGGAACAATATACATCGCAGGTTAAGGGTTCTGTTTGCAGGTGAGACAGACAAGAATAAGTTTCTGTTTGTCCTGTGCAGGTAAGGTTTCTTTTTGTAGTTAAAGAATAATTTCCTGTTTGTTCTGTGCTAAGTCCTTGCAAGTTAAGGTTTCTATTTGTAATTAAGGATAAGTTCCTGTTTCTCAGAGCTGATGTAAACTGTAAAACATGTTTTTCAACCTACACTAAACTTGTGACCCCACCCACATGATGTCCATCCTGACCCTGATCCTTCCCTTTCCCTGTATCTTTCTAACAATGTGTAACAGCCAACTCTCACCCCTGGGAACACCTGATCTCTCTTCTATGAAAAGGACCTCAAGAGGCCGGCAGGGGCGGCCCTCTCAAATCCTGACTTAGGGTGAGACGACTGGCTGGCCAGTCCTGAGCGCACCCCAAAATACAGCTTACTTTAATTGGACAGTCGTGGATTTAGTCTTTTTTTTCCTCGCGATTCTCAGGTTTAATATTAGAAAGGCGTTGTTTTTATTTTTCCTAGAAATGTAGCCATATTTTCTGAGACACTGGTGATGGCAGAAAAATTAAGCTGAAACTTTTTAGCCAGCAACACCCTTAGATATTCCTTAGAGTGGGCAGAAAAGTTTGGTAAAGATGTTTGAAATATCCAAAGCAATTCAGTTTTTTTTTTTTGTTTTTGTTTTTGAGAGTGTGTTCTTTCTGTGGGTAGATACTTAAAAAGAAAAAAAACCATAATAGTTCAAAAAGCATTATAACCCAATTAGGAGGTATTTGGGGTTGGATTTTGTTTTCTATTCTTATGGTATGACAGTCTTGAAAAGCGCTATTTATTCGATGTGTGAAGTTCCATTTCTGCTGGTGTAGACAGGTGTGAATTTCATGTCAAAAGCAGCATAGCAGCAGGGCTATTCCATGCCCTTGGAAATGTTATCAGCGTATTATTTTGCTTAGAAATTACATGGTGTGCCTCCGTAAGGCCTACAGCATGCAGTATCCAGGCTGAGATAAATTACCAAGGTCTAGAAACAAGCAAAAGAAACATCAAATGAAAGGAACATCAGACACTGCTTTGCCAATTACAGGAGTCATTTAACCCTATCTGTTAAATTAACACGACATTAACAATTCTTTAGCTGCACAATAGAAAGGTAATTTTCGCGTGGAATTTTTTTTTCTACTGTTAAAGTTTCCACTCTCATGTCAGGATTATGCTGTCTGGGGAACTTTTGGAAGCCTTTGTGGGAAGGCTGGGTGTGGAGCTTAGTGGCAGCCCACTAGCTCACTGTGTGAGGCCTCTGGTTTGATTTCCAGCACTACAAAACCAAACCACAAACACACCAAGAAAAAGCAAAAACTTCTGCGGGTGGTAATCTGATGAACTGAGAGATGGGCCCATTTCTCTCCTTCTCAGTCTGTCTATTCTTCCAGAACCCTGAGTAATTTCTTAAATACTTAAACCAGGTCTCTTCTTTCTGCTTAAAAATTATTCAACAAACTTTTGTAGCAGTCAGCCCACATTCCATATCCCACAATGCTTCATACTTGCACCTGTCATTCATTGGTCTCAGGAACTCCCACAATGCTTCACACCTGCACTTCTCATTCATTGGTCCCAGGATCTCCCACAATGCTTCACACCTGCACTTCTCATTCATTGGTCCCAGGATCTCCCACAATGCTTCACACCTGCACTTCTCATTCATTGGTCCCAGGACCCTTTATACTTTCAAACTTTACTAAGGCTCTACAGTAGACTTTTGTGGATTATTACCTGTCAGTATACAGAAATACAGAAATCTAAAAGTATGTACTTGTTTATATATATAATAGTAATGGCACAACGAAATGTTTAATGAAAAAAACTTTTTTCAAATAGAAAGCATTGAAAAGATTAGCAGGTTTTATAATTTTGCAAACTTCTTTGCTTTAGTGTTTGGATTAACAGAAGGTGGTTGGAGTTTCATATCTACTTTTAATTTTTCGTGAACCACTTGCCCTTCCCCTTGAATATCGTTAATACTCCACTCAAGTCTCTGCAGAGACACCTTCCCTTCCCATCCACTTATGCACCCACCCGCAAGACCGTTTCCTGGCTTTTACTTTCTCTGTAGCACTGAAACACATGTAAAATTATACAACTACATTTGTAGTTATTATCCATCTCTACCCACTGAATTATAAACTCTGTTTAAGCGAGGACCTCAGTTATCTTCTATGCTGTTGTTTGTTTTCTGTTGGAATAAAACGTTGCCGACAAGATGGCTTCGTAGGTAAAGATGCTTGCTACCGAGCCTGATGACCTGAGTCCATCTCTGGAACCTCTAAGCAAGGGCTCAGTGAATCCAGGAATGGGATGATCCATGGGCGGGAAGAAGGGTTTTTTGTTTGCTTGCTTTGTTTTTGAGATAGGGTCACAATATGCAGCTTTGGCTATGTAGAACTCGCTGTGTAGATCAGACTGTCCTTAAACTCATGAAATCCTCCTGCCTCTGCCTCCTAAGTGCTGGGATTAAAGGCGAGCATCACTATATTCATCTGACAGGGACGGTTTTTAATAATGAGAAGAGAGAGAGATTAGCTAGGGGTCTTTGGGAAAGTCCAAAGCAGTCATGGCTACCTCTCTGGGGTAGAGAGGAGAGGGCAGATTGACAAGGGCCAGGGCTCTCTCTCTCAGGAGCAGAGAGAAGAGCCGGAGCAGGGAAAAATCTCCTGGGTTATAAAGAAAAACTTGCAGCTGCAGGGTTGGGGAGGGAATTCTGTGATCTGGGCAGCCTGGATATTACAGACCAATAGGGACCAGCGGAACTGAGGCTGCCACGCGTTGTGTGCTCCACAGGTACAAACCAATAGGGAGCCAGATTCCTCATCCGCCAGAGGAAGGCGGGATAGTGAAGTGGCTCTTCCTGGCAGAAGGAAGGTTCCTGAGAAATGCTGAAAGTGTCTGCCAGCAATCCTTCTGTTTTTCCTGTCAGCATCCAGCCCAAGCTGAGCCCAGCCTGTCGTCTTAGACAGAGACATGGGCCTGTCCTTCCGGGGTGCTTGGAGTTTTCCTTCAGGTCTACAGAACCCACGTCATGAAGGGTGAGAACCAATTCCTTGAAACTGTCCTCCACACCTACACCATAGCACATGATATAATTAAAATATTCCAAATTCAGCAGTTTGAAATGACAAAACATTTGATAGCTTACATTCTCTTTCGGTCAGCAATGTGGGTGTGTCTTAGCTCTGGGTCAGCAAGTGTGTGTGTGTGTGTGTGTGTGTGTGTGTGTGTGTGAGCTCTGAGTCAGCAATGTGGGTGTGTCTTAGCTCTGAGTCAGCAATGTGGGTGTGTCTTAGATCTGAGTCAGCAATGTGGGTGTGTCTTTGCTCTGAGTCAGCAATGTGGGTGTGTCTTAGCTCTGAGTCAGCAATGTGGGTGTGTCTTAGCTCTGAGTCAGCAATGTGGGTGTGGCTTAGCTCTCCTAAGGTTGCGGTCAGGCTGGGCTGTGAAGGGGCTAATGTGGAGCTCCTACTCTTCAGAAGAAGCTTTCCATTTTTGTCATTGTTGCGATCACATACCCAACAGAAGAAACACAAGGAAGGAAGATTGATTTTGGTTTCCTGCACGGAGGACACATTCCGTGATGGGGAAGGTCCAGCAGCCAGAGTGGGTTAGTCTGTGGCTGTGGCGACTTCTCACTTGACACTGACCAGAGAACATAGAGCTTGGTTTGGAAGCAGGGCTTGCGTACAGATCAACATTAGGCTCTGTTTCCACAAGCTAAGTCTTACGTACAAAGGGTTCCACAACCTCCCCAAAATGCAACCGTCTGGGGTCCAAGTGTTCAAACAGACGAATCTGGTGGTGAGGGTGGTGACATCTCACACTCAATCTGTAATACTAATAATCTTATTTTCCAAGCCCCCACTCCCTTCTCTTTCTCTGGGATGACCCAGTGATCCCTTCTATGACTAATTTTTGACCAAAAAGGAGTAGATATTATTTAAGTAGTGTCTGTTTTATATTTAGACACAACAGCACTTGAGAAAAAAAAATGGAATGTAGATTAGAAATTTCAGTGGGACTGATACCTATGGAATAGAAAATAAAAAGCATAAATTGCTATATTGATAAGTCATTCAGCCTTGCATTATTTTTCATCCTTTGAAAGAAACCCAAAGGCATATTGATATTTAGTGTTTAATGCTTAATACACATTCTCTCAAAATATATTAGGAATCTAGGTGAATTCTGTTCATCAATATTTCTTATTAACCAGAAGAGAGTTATTTATGAGGCTATTTTTCTTTTTGTTTCGTGTGTGTGTGTGTGTGTGTGTGTGTGTGTGTGTGTGTGTGTGTGTGTGTTGGGATTGCAGGTGTACACCTGGGTACTTGAGATTTGCACTCAGATCTTTCCAACTCCGTGGAAACTTCTCAAGAAAGCTACAGAAATACAGTAAAGAGAAGAAGTCTTCTCCTTGTGATATGCAACAGATCTGCCCTGCTGGAGAGGAACCTGGTCTAGATGAATACCAAAATATATTCAGCTCTTGGTCATAGGCCTTGACTACTGTGGCCAACCATCATCTCTACATCCCAGTTTCCTACTTGGTAATTTCTCTGGTTTCCATTTGCTTGTGCTGTAAGAAGTAACATCTATAAAAAAACCTAGAATGAATCTACCTTCAAAGAAATTTAAGGAGCTATGAGATAACCATTAAAAAAATCAAATGAGGCTGGGCAGTGGTGGCTCACACCTTTAATCCCAGCACTCAGGAGGCAAAGGCAGGTGGATCCCTGTAAGTTCAAGGCCAACCTGGTCTACAAATTGAGTTCCCAAACAGTCAGAGCTATACAGTGAGACCCTATCTTAAAACAAAAAACAAAAAACAAATGACTTCTAAAACTTTCTGAAGTCCATAAAAGATAACTGTTATCTAAATAACCATAAATGGATAAGGCATGTAAAGTTACATCTTTTCCCCTCAAGCTAAGTGGTTTTGGTTATTTAATTAATTTATTTATTTATTTATTTATTTATTTATTTATTTATTTATTTATTTATTTATTTATTTATGTGTGTGGTCTTCTTTCTCTCTTGTTGACCCTCTCAGGTCAAGAGGGCAAGAGGCAGTAGTGGTGACAGAAAGCTTTATACTCAGCCCATGAACACGAGCAGAGACTGCTCTCTGGGAGACAGACTTCAGTGAATCATCTCAACTTCATTCCAGAGTATAAGGAATATATAGGATTGGGGAGCCTGGGAACAAACCCTAATTTGCATTAAGTGGCACACTCCTATGATAAGACTCCTAGCCCAAGTCTTAGTTATTATATGTGCAGCAAGGGAGCCTTCCAGCAGGGATCTAAGTCAGTATACAAGCTAAAGATAAGTCAGGCATCTGGTTTAGAGACAGCTTTCAGTCCTGTAGCCCAGGGACATTCTCCAGATAAGGGCAGGTAGAGGCAGGAAGTTCTGCTGGAAGGAGGGAGCTCCATGTTGATGAGCTATTGAGATGAACTGCCAGGCCATGGGGAGATTGAGAACTCTTCCAGCCAGCCATGTCTTCCAACATTTAGTTATTTTTGAGACTGGTTTTTCTGTGTAGTCCTAGCTGTCCTGTAGACCAGACTGGCTTTAAACTCAGAGATCTGCCTGCTTCTGCCTCCCCAGTGGTGGCATTAAAGACATATGCCACTACATCTGTCCAAGCTAAGTGTTTTTGATATATAATTCTATGTTGGAGAAATAGAGAAGTCTGAAGCTTAACAATTTTCTTTTTGATTATTAATTTCCATTTTTGTACAAAGGAATAAAAACCTTTGAATAAAACTTGGGACCCAGTTAGATTGCTTTCTGGTACCCACCAAAAAATATTGCCACATACCTTGGGGATAAGATCTCTTATGTAATTTCTTATTATTTTTTTCTGTAAGTACCTTGAAGAATGAACATGCTTGACATAAGGAATTCTGGTTGCTGATTTTGTGTTCAGCCCTTGTTGGGAGTTCACAGAGAGATGGGATTCCAGCTTGCTTGCCAGATAAATCACAGCTGCTTTGTTTATTTTAGCATCTTCGTCTTCTTATCCATGTGATCTGATATTGGGCCAACTTGCTGCCTTTCTGGTGCTGCTAATTAGTGGCTTTACATGGCTATTTGACTTTACGATGTAAAAGTAGACTTAGGACACTAAGAGACCAATTCAGTAATTTCCTCAAAATTCCTGAGTGACTTTTAACATGGACAAATATTGAAGCCTCATTGAATCAGAGTCTACTGTGAGTGGGACTCAGGGGCCTGCAGATCCTTTTAATCACTCCTTTTAGAAATAATGCCACAAAACATTGGCAAACTACCCACAACCCCCCCCCCCCCCCCCCCCCCCCCCCCCCCCCCCCCCGAGGTAGGAGCCTTACATCTTTGTTTTTATTTAGACTTTAAATATCTGCCCAGAGAATCCTGAAAAGGGAAAACAGCCTCAAAATAAAAACAGAAGAGTTCAAAGGTTTTTTATTTTTTATTTGGTAACCTGATTCTGTTCTGACAGAGGTCTTGAAGTGTCAGGGGACTCTATGAAGTCTTTCAGGACAATTTGGAATAGAAGCATTGCTGTCCTCAATCGCACTCAGCTGGCTCATCTCCCATGCTGGGATAGGATGTGGATTTACCCTTTGGTCTCCACTCTGGCATTTAATGGATGTTTTATAATGTTTAGAATTTATTCACCTGTCTATGTTTGTATTTCAGACATTAGGAGATTGGTTTTTTTACTTAATGTTTTTTTTTTTGAGTAAGATTTGGGTAAAATAAAGTACAAACCATAGATAAAAATATCAGTGGTATCTCTTTCTAGAGAACCCTTTCTTCACAGCTAAATTATTTTCAATGTTAAAAATTAAAAACTTCATGACATAAAAAAATTGTTAATTATAACTTTACTCTTTCCACTTTTGAGTGAGAAGTCAAGTCAAAAGATAATTTTTTCATTTACTTCTTACCATCTGAACTGTCTGAGTAGACTCATTCTTGAGCTTCGGAGTTTCTTCCACTGTTCAACAGTCCACTTTTGTTATTCTTTATTTTCTTGACTGTGGACATTTCAGAGCGTAAGTATGCAAATCTGTGCATCTGTTTCACCATAGATAGATATTCAGATCATTCCAGACTTTTGGTGTTACAAGCCCTGTTGTGAACATTCTTTTAAAACCTGTGTTGGCATGCAACTCACCACAGATCTCATTTATATGTATCTGCATCTTGTGGTATTAGTGGACTTACAAAACTGTAGCTATCACCAAAACATGTCGGGAACACTTCCTCCCCTAAGACTCATGAACGGTCGTTCTTCCCTTCCCCTCCAACCCCGCTGGTGCCTGGAAACCTGTGATCTGCTTTCTGTCTGCGGAGACTCGCCTGTTTTGAACAATCTATGCAAATGAATCAGGCAGCACGCAGTCTTTATTGTCTGGATTCTTCCACTTAATACAACGCTTTCAAGGTCTGTCCTTGTACGTGTCAGTACTTCAGTCATCTTGATTGACAGGTGATGTCCCCTTTTACGGATATACAACATTTGTGTATCCTTTCACCAGGTGATGGACATACAGGTTTTTCTGTTTTGGGCTTTGACAGACTGCTATAGTGCTGCTGTTCATGTACATGTAGATGTAATTTTCCATAATTTTGTATATAGATAACCAGTAATGAAGGTCTTATGATAACTTTATACTGTTTTGAGGAACTTCTAAGCTGTTTTGCAAAGTAATGTTACCACTTTGTGTTCCCATGGACAATACATGAGAGCTCTGATTTCCCCATATACTCAGCAACTCTTATATATATTTGTTTTGATAATAGTTGCTTAATACCAGTACAAACCGGGACCTCATTGACTTCAGATTGCATTTCTCTGATGAATAATGTTGAGCGCTTTTCCATTTACTTATTGATTCTTATTCATACATCTCACTCAGTGAATTATTTGAAACTTTTGCCCCTTTAAAAGTTTGACCACATATCTTATTGTTGAATTATAAAGCTTCCTTGTATATTGCAGACACAAGACCTTATCAGTTGTAAGGACTTCAAGTGTCTTCTCTCACCTTGTGACTTTACAACTTCTGTGCTGGTTGTTTTCAATTTGACACAAACTGGAGTCACCAGGGAGGAGGAAACCTCAGTTGAGGAATCGCTTCCATCAGATTGGCCTGTGGGCATGTCTGTGGGTCATATTTTGATTAATGATTGATGTAGGAGGGTCCAGCCTACCATGAGAGTGCCGCCTCTGGGCAGATGGTCCTAAGTTCTATCAGAAAGCAGGCTGAGCAAGCCATGAGAAGCAAGCCAGTAAGCAGCACCCCTCTGTGGCCTCTGCTTCAGCTCCTGCCTTCAGGTTCCTGCCTTGAGTTCCTGCCCTGCCTTTCCTAGATGATAGACTGGAGCCCGTGAGCTGGAATAAACCCTTTCTTCCCCGAGCTGTGCTGTGGGATAATGCTCTTGTACACTGTAAAGGTTTGTCACTCCTATTGGTTTAATAAAGTGCTGGTTGGCCAGTAGCCAGGCAGGAAGTGTAGGTGGGTTGACCAGACTAGGAGAATTCTGGGAAGAGGAAAGGCCGAGATGAGTCACCAGCCAGATGCAGAGAAAGTAAGATGAGAATGTTGAACTGAGAAAAGATACCAAGCCACGTGGCTAAACATAGATAAGAAATATGGGTTAATTAAAGTGTAAGAGCTAGTTAGTAATAAGCCTGAGCTACCAGTTGAGCATTTATAAGTAATATTAAGCCTTGGAGTCAATTATTTAAGAAGTGGCTGCTGGGTATTTGGAAACAGGCAGGTGGAAGAGAAATTTCTACCTACAATGGTGTTTATCATAGCAACAGAAAAAACACTGGAATAACTTTACTTCCTTAGTGATGCCTTTACAAGCACAATTTTTAATTCTGATACACTGTAATATTCTTTTGTTGCTGATGCCTTTAGTGGAGACCAGAATAGGGTGTTGAGCGCTTTTCCATTTACTTATTGATTCTTATTCATACATCTCACTCAGTGAATTATTTGAAACTTTTGCCCCTTTAAAAGTTTGACCACATATCTTATTGTTGAATTATAAAGTTAATTACAGGCTCATGTGAGCCATCTGACATGGATGTTGGGAACTAAACTTGGGTCCTTTGCAAGAGTAATATGTTTTCTTAACTCCTGAGCCATCTCTCTAGCCTGTTTATCTTTATTGTTAACAAATATTCAATGTATAAACTAATGGGCTTAATTTTGTAATATACATAATGTAATTTGTATATGTAATTTGTGGGGTGTTGATGCTTATGTGAGGCCTGTGCCTCCTGGACCTTTGCAATGCTGCTTTGGGGTGAGTGGGGAATCACTTCCTCAGGGGCTGTGGCAACAAAGGATGGGAAATCAGTACATCAATAGGTGGGAAAAGTGTGGGGAAAATGAAATGATCGCACAAGTTAAGGACTGTCTGATTTAATGCAACGGAGACCCAAGTTCTTCCTACACAGAGGGGAGATGACTCAACATTGTCCCAAGAGTTGATCTTTCTTCCTCACCAAACAGCAAATGTAGCTCAGTGTGTGGACGGTACCATGGAGCACTTCTTAACTATGTGTACATTTTTTTTTTAACCTGAAGAGCCCTAACCTACTCCTGACTATGTCATCTTAATACTCTTGTCTTCTGGCAACTTCCTCTTTCTGTGTCATTCTGCACACAGTAGCTGAGACTTTGTAAGCATGAACTGAGCTGTGCCATTTCCACATTAAAAAATCTCCAGTGATTTATCATTGCAGCTTTATAAATATCTTCAAGTTACCAAGTATGTTCAATGGTGAAATTTGTGTACTGAGTGTGAGTCATTTCAGAAATAAGCATGCCAAGTAAAACAAAATAATATTATAGAAACTTAATTCTGGTATCAAGTTGTTATAAGGCCCATGCCACTTAAAAAAAAAAAAGGTTGAACTAAAATATAGGACCTCTTAAGTTTCACAATTCTAAGGACTAATGTCCTATTTTTCTAATGCTGAACAATTAAATGATAAAAATATGTCAAGATGTCTATGTCACCAATGTCTTTTCTTTGCCTAGTGCTATGTGGATTAACAAGTGTTTCTGTATGACTCACATTGTTTTTTGCCTGGTTTTTTACTTTTTAAGATTAAAATATAATTATATCCTCTACCCTTTTCCTCCCTCCAACCCCTTTCACGTCCTTCCACCGCTTTAGAATTATTCATAGCCTCTTATTCTTTAATCATTATTGTTACATATATGCATGTGCGAATAAATATATAAATGCAACTGGCTGGGTCCATTTAATGTTGCTTGTATGCATTCTGTTTTTTCAGAACTGATCTCTTGGCATTGAACAGCCACTTAGGGCTGGGCACGGTGGTCGCGCACGCCTTTAATCCCAGCACTCGGGAGGCAGAGCAAGGCAGATCTCTGTGAGTTCGAGGCCAGCCTGCTCTGCAGAGCGAGATCCAGGATAGGCACCAAAACTACACTGAGAAACTCTGTCTCAAAAAACAAAACAAAAGCCGGGCGTTGGTGGCGCACGCCTTTAATCCCAGCACTCGGGAGGCAGAGCCAGGCGGATCTCTGTGAGTTCGAGGCCAGCCTGGGCTACCAAGTGAGTTCTAGGAAAGGCGCAAAGCTACACAGAGAAACCCTGTCTCGAAAAAACCAAACCAAAACAAAACAAAACAAACAAACAAACAAAAGAATAGCCACTTAGGGTGCTCATCTCCCGGAAACACCAACTCTGCCTTTCTCAGCAGTTTTGAATGGCTAATTGTTCATCTAGGGGTGGAGCCCTGTGTGGTTTTCCCCAGCTACTTTGAAACATCATCTCATGCCATTGTTCAAGTCTTGTTTAAGGAGCCATATTGTTGAGGTTTCATGGACATAGTTATTCTGTCAAGTCTAGAAGAGTCAATGTTGCAACAGATTCTCTTTTCCTCTGGCTCTTAAGAGTCTTTCCACCCCTCTTGTGTGGTATACCTGAGACTTGCAGAAGAGCTGTGTTGTAGATGTATCAGATGGGGCTGGGCACCCCACAGTCAGTCTCTACATTTCGGGTGTTTGTGGCTCTCTGTAGTGGTCTCCATCTACTACAAAAAGAGAAACTTCCTTGATAAAGCGTGAAAGCTATGCTAATCCATGGCTGTAAGTATTTAGAATGCAGTTAGGAATTAGGCTGATTTAGGAACGTGACAGTAGTAGATTCTCCTGAGATCCGTAACCTCATTAGCCATGGATGGTTGGCCAGGATCATACTACAAGGCGAGATTCCCCTGTTGTTTGGTGGGCCTTAAGTCCAATGAGGCAGGTCTTGGTTACTTCCAAGATGTACGTGCCACAGTTGTACCTTCACGGATATCTTGCCATGCTGATCACTGTTGTGGTTTGTAAGTGTTACAGCTGAGTGTCACTATTGTGTTGGAACTGTTGTGTGCTTCATCCCCTTGGCAGCTTGCATAGTATTTTCAGGTATGATGAGAGCCTCATGGAGGAGGTTTGAGTCAGATCCAGCTCATTTCTTGAGTCCTGTGTCCAAAGGGCATGGTGTCTTCGACAATAGGGAATTATTTTCAGTTTCTGGGAGGCAACCAAAAGCAACAGCAATAGTCTATGTTGTGTGGGGAGTCCTTTTGACTCCCCCAACCAACAACTCCAAAAGGAGGTTTCTCATGTCTCATATTGGGACTTTTGTTGATGGTCTATGGCTCTTGGGGGAGCATTATCACACCAAATGGCATAACCTCATTTAAACTATATACACATGTATACATGTGCGCGCGCACGCGCGTACACACACATACACACACACACACACACACTGTAGTTTTAGCCAAGTATAAAATACTACGATTACACACACACACACACACACACACACACACACACACACACACACACACACACACACAATGTAGTTTTAGCCAAGTATAAAATACTACGATTCCTTATGGCCTTTTCAAGCATTCTTAATACTATTTTCCCATCCCCCTCCACTTCAGTGTTGATCTCCTTTCCCCTTTACCAATTAAAGTCTCCTCCTCCTCCCGCTTTTCCCCATCCCTCCCTTCACATTTCCTCCATCCTGTTCCTCTCTCTAGCATTCTTCCTCTCTCACCCATGACCCCTTTTTACTTTCCTGGCTTCTGCTGTTACTCCAGGTTATGCACTCACATCTGAAGATTCAGAGTTAGGACCTGAGATGAGCGAGAACACATGGTGTTTATCTTTCTGGGTCTGGATCACCTCACTCGATACAGTATCTTCTGGTTTCATCTGTTTGCCCTTGTCTTTGCAAGGAGGGGAGTCTCACTCCGTATCCTTTTGTTTTTCACTACCCTTTGCTTTTTCTAGAGTAAACAGATCAAGGATAATTGAGTTTTTCCTCTTCTTGCTCAGTATTTTACCTTGTGTGTTCTAAAGGATGCCACAGTGTCTGTGACAGAAAACTATTCTGAAAATAAAGTTCATTTCTAGCTCTCGTTTTAGTTGAACTTCAGTAAAAGCATTTAGGAACACTAATACTTGCTAGGTGTGAGCTTTGGAAGAATTTTACAACATACAGTCTTATTTGAATATTTTAATGGCAATTTTAGAAAGTCTACATTCTTGAACATAATGAGAAATTTCAATTATATTTATTTCCGTTTCTAGACTATGTAAATGATTAAAATTTGAAATGTAGCAATTGTCAAAAATGATTCTAAAATTATTCTAATCGTATTAACAAATTAAAGTTTGTGATAATTACTTCTTTGTAGCATGGTATGTTTAGCAGACTTATAAAATAAAGTAGAAAAATTGAGGGAACAGAATTGAGAAGGCTCAATAATAAATTGTGCAAGCATAATATTCTGCTATGTTTCTAATGAGCTCTGAGCTGTAATTTTCTAACAGAATGAAATAACTCTGTCAGAGGCAAAATCAATACCTTGAGAGTACACAGCAATGCTCTGTGAAATTAGAAATTGACCTTCCTTTTCCTTCATCGAGGAAATACACGTGGGTTTAGATAGTTGGAGCATATAGAGTATTTCAAGTCCAGAGCTCTTGACTATTCCTTCTGAGAATGAAATTTCAGTGTTGTGTGTCTTCTTCCTTATTCCTACAGCATGTGGAGGTCAGAGGTGACTCAGGAGTCCATGCTGTCCTGCCGACTTGTGCAATCTGGGGTAGAAGTCGGGTCACGAGTCTTGAGTGCAGCTCTTCCCATGAGCCACCTCGCCGGCTCTCGTTTACCCAGCACGCGCGTGCATGCGTGTGTGTGTGTGTGTGTGTGTGTGTGTGTGTGTGTGTGTGTGTGTTTGACTCTAAGCATTCTCCTCCCAGCGCCGATTTCACTTAATGTCTGCCCAGATCCTTTTATTTTATGTCATATCCTGCTTTCGGGTTTGGAAAGCTCTTGTTTTCCCAGGACCTTGAATCTCATCACTGTTACTTTTAAAGTATGTCTACAAATTGAATGTAGATTCATGCATGTAAACGCCCTTCTCCGAACTGCCTCAGCCGCGTCACAAATGTCTGGGGAAGTTGTGCTATCACCGTCACCGCGTCTAGGAATTTTAGAGTCTTCCCCATTTCTTCACTGGTCCACCGGCTACTCCGTGCGGCTCCTGCACTGACTCCTAGCTCTGTTGTGCTGCGACCTGATTGTGTCAGTTTCCGTGCTTTGACGGTTAATTTCCACAACTTCTGTCTCGTTTTGTGAGAATCCATTTTGTGGTCTGCTCATGTTGTGTGTCTGTGTGTGTGTGTTTGTGTACGTGTGTGTTTGTGTGTGTGTTTGTGTGTATGTATGTGTGCTTGTGTGTGGTGTGTGTGTATATGTGTGTGTTTGTGTGTTTGTGTGTGTGGTGTGTGTGTTTGTGTGTGTTTGTGTGTATGTGTTTGTGTGTGTGGTGTGTGTGGTGCATGTGTGTGTGTATGTGTGTGTGTGGTGTGTGTGGTGCGTGCGTACGTGTGTGTGTGTGTGTGTGTGTGTGTGTGTGTGTGTGTGTGGTGTTAGGAATTCAATGCAGTCGTCACACATGCTAGGTGAGTGCTCTAGCACTGAGCTGTGTTTCTAGCCCAGAACAGTAACTTTTCTTTTCTCACTACGGATGTTAACTAGACTTCATTCAAACTTTTCTCCACTCTTGTATTTTGTCTTTCAACTTCTTCTTTCTTTTTTTTTTTTTTTTTTCACCTTGGGGGCAATTTGATTGGTATAGTATTGACAGCAGATCTCGAGGTCAAACTTTGGGCATTTGAAGATAGCTTGTACTCTGGATGCTTGGGATATTCTGCCTGCTCAGATTGGTTGGCATAACTTAGGTCGCCCTCTGCCCATTTGACCAGATGGCTATGACAAGGATGTGACTCTAATTTATTAGCTTGCTTTTCTCTGAAGGAGTCTGAAATCTGAGAGGTGAGGCTGGTCATGTGAGCACTCTCTGTAGTGTTGACTGATTCTCTGGTAAGAACTCTGGAGCCCAAGACTCAGGAGAGCTCTCCTGGCTGGGAACACTGAAGGTGCCACTTATAATGATAAGTCAGGAGAATTAAGTGCCTCCCTGTGTGATACACTGGAAGGAGACATTGGAATCTCTGCTCTGTTTCTCTTGGATTTTATCCCAGGAGCCTTTCTCTTTGATGACTTTAATTTGGATACTTTCCTATTATAAAGTGTAATCACTTACATGTCAGCATTTCTGAGTTTGGTAAGTTCTTTGACTCCGGAGCTAAGATTATTTTGGGAGCCCCAGCATGCAAAGTGACTCTTCTGTTTTCTACTTGTTCTTCTTTTCTTTCTTTCTTTTTGTTTGTTTTTGAGACAAAGTCTTACTATCTGTAGACCAGGCTGGCCTCAAACTCAGAGGTCTTCCTGCTTCTGTCTCCCAAATGCTGGGTTTAATGCCCTGTGCCACTACACTTGGCTGGCAATTCTTAGTTGAATCTTCATATTTTATGTAAAGTACTAAGCACATATGGGCATCTCTAAATACAAAGGAAAGAACCCTTCATTTCACAACAGGGTAGGGATTTTTAAAAGTTTTTTTCAGCTATTCCTAAGTCTCAAAGGTCCTTACCAGGTGCTCTTGAACACAAAACTCTTTCATATTAATACAGGGTTTTGTGTTTCTCACAACACTCCCATTTGCACTAATGGCATCAAACAGTGTTGGATGAAACTCTGTGGCCCAAGCTGTAGCAGTCCTTAAATTTACTGTTTGTTCCTCTATATGTGAATGTATGTGTATGTGTGTATGTGTGCCTGCCCATGTAAACTACAGGTGGAGTTCAGAGGATAATCTCAGGTAGTTGGTTCTTTTCTTCTGGGTTCTGGAGATTGAACTCAGGCTGTTAGATATGCAGAGTAAGCACTTTACTCACTGATGGCTAACCAGTTTTAACAGCACATGAATTGTGATCCTGATTAGTCTTATCAGGAAAAACCTGGAGTCAGATATCGAGAAAATGCTGAAAGATCAGAGAAGCAAAGGAGCAGCCACAGTCACTTCTTACCTCTCTGGATTCTCTGACCCAAGGGGCCCAAGATCCTGTCTCCATCCACTTTTATGATCCTGTCTCTACCTCCCAAATTCTGGGATCAAAGGTGTGAGCCTCCCAAGTGCTGGGATCAAAGGTGTGAGCCTCCCAAGTGCTGGGATCAAAGGTGTGAGCCTCCCAAGTGCTGGGATCAAAGGTGTGAGCCTCCCAAGTGCTGGGATCAAAGGTGTGTGCCTCTACTGCCTGGCCTCTATGGCTAACTAGTGGCTAGCTCCACCCTCTGATCTCCAGGCAAGCTTTATTTGTCAGAACACAAACAAGATATCACACAACAAGGACACAGTGTTGTAAGAAAAGACTTAATTTCCCTTGAGACTGACCTGATGACACAGTAAAACTTGTAGATTGAATAGCAATTTTAAAATATTTTATGTGAGAAAGTAGGAATTATATCTACAATTATATCTATAATTCTGAATGCAGAATTATTTCTGTGTGCAGAAATGTAACAGCCATCACAAAGAAAAACCCTAGAGCAGTGGTTTAGCTGAAATCACATTTTCCCCATGGTAACCCAGTTTACTCCAGCTTGAGTGACAGAAGGACCATAGTTACACAGGTGTCGGTATTTGGAAGACAGTTTTTTTATTTTATTTTATTATTTCTAAATGATCAAAGTAAGCCTGTGACTTAAGGAAAACAACTGATAATTTTGACTTCCAATGAGAAATATCAGACTTTATGAAAAAAAAAAAAATAAAGAGCCAGGCATGGTGGCACTCATCTTTAATCCTAGCATTCAGGAGACAGAGGCAGGTGGATCTCTGTGAATTTGAAACCAGCCTGGTCTACAGGGTGAGTTCCAGGACAGCCAGGAACCAGGGATACAGACAGAGAGACTTTGCCTCGAAAAATAATTACAAGTTGAAACACCTTAAATTGACTGCTGGGACCTTTCCCAATATGACATTTTCCGATGAGATCAGTGGTAATAAGTACATTTCACTGGAAATTGTGTAGTAGAATTTACCAACACTTTGAAGATCTGTACAACTTAAACAAAGATTTGCCAAGGATGTTACAAAATCATGCAATGATGAAAGACACATTCCCAGTGTGAAATACATCAATGCCTTTAATGCAGCAGAGAGAAAGAGTTCATTAATGGTCATCAGCTTCTGCCTTGCAATTTACCTTCAGGAAACCACCCCTTTTCAATTTATGACACAGTTTCAGTGCACAAATATCTGAAAGAGGCTGCTAGAACATTCTTGTCTTTTCCAGGAGTGTCTTGCTGTGAGGGTGCATTTCTTCCACATCCTTCAGCCAAAACAATATGTTGCAACTGGTTAAATGTAGAAGCAGATATGAGCCCAGATGTCTCTCGTTAGGACAGACTTAACATTAGAGAGTTTGCCAAAAATACCACTCATCTACTAAATCTTCTTTTGTTTTGGAAAATGTAATTATTTTCATAAATTATATTATTAGGCTGTGTTCTGGGTTCATTATTGTTATTTTGAAATGAGTTAATAAACATTTTAAAGTGCTCATTTTAATTTCAAGACGGCAGATTTGAATAGCTGTAACTCATATGAAAAGAGGTCTTTGAATGGAAAATATAAAGCGGTTCTCATTGAAAAGTCTGAGAATTATTGCTCTGGGGATTAAGAAGGGAGCTGTACATTTGGGGGGCGGGTGTAGTCAAATGTTATTATTTGTTGGCACATTTCTCTGGAATTGTTCATTGCTTTGTTTCACACAAGATTTCTCCATCCCCTGACATGGGGCTTTCTGGTGGCATCTTGGGAAAGTGTCAAGAAGGGGTTTGTTTACAAGCGCATTAGCCAACAATGTGGACATAGTCCTCTCTCCATTTTGCTCAGCAGTCGTGACTCTGAGGTGTTTCTGATTTTCTCTCTTTTGAGATTAACTTGCTCTCCTGTCAGGATGCAGGTTTGTACACTGACTAGCTTTTGCTAGCACCCCACCTTCCGGGTACTCTTTTCTGTTGTAGAATTTCTGCTGCCTTATCTAATAATTTTCAAGCAGTTGCATTTAGACTATGATGATTCCTCTCATTGCATCCTTTCAGGCATCCAGCAGGCTACTCTCTCAATAGACATGTCTTAATTCCTGGGACCATGCATGTTCCTATATATGGCAAAGACATTGACAATGAGATTAAGTTGAAGATTTTGAAATAGGAAACCAACCTGTACATTCAAGTGGATCCTAAATGCAACCCCATTTTAAAGGAAGGTAGCAGAAGACTTGTTACAGACAACAGTTGGGGGTGGGGTTGGAAAGATGGCTGAGAGGGTTAAGAGCACTTGCTGCTCTTGCAGAGGACCCAGGTTGAGTTTCTAGCACTCACTTCAGATAGCTCACAGCCACTTGTAACTCCAGCTCCTGGAGACTGATGTCCTCTTCTGGCCTCCATGAACATCTGCATGCATGTGGCTTAGAGATGTACTCAGGCCCTAATGCAAACTCAAAAAAATTTTTAAAAAAAGAGAAGCAAATAAAGAAACAGAGATGAGGACCCAACAGACAAGTCAAGGAAGGAACCAACCATGAAAAACTGAAAGAACAGGGGCCATACTGCAGTGGCGGAGGTTTCAGACAAGAGGCCACCAGACATAGGAGGGGATTAAATTCTGCTATTTCAAACCATTCTTTGTCATAATTAGTTGTAGCAACCACAGGTATAGTTTTAAAAAACTCCTATGAGGGGTATTATTTGGGAAGTGGCAAGGACTAGGGGTGAGTGATAGGGGTGTCGTTCTGTATGCTGTGTGAATATGTCTTGCTCTGATTGGTTGATAAATAAAGCTGTTTGGCCAATGGTGAGGCAGAATAAGGTTAGGCGGGACATTCTAACTGGAGAGATAGGAGAGAAGAAAAGGAGAGGAGATGCTGCTAGCCGCTGCCAAGAGAAACAAGATGTAAAGTACCAGTAATCCACAAGCCATGTGGCAAAGTATAGATTTATAGGAATGGGTTAAATAAGATGTAAGAGTTAGCTAGCGAGAAGCCTGAGCCACTGGCCATGCAGTTTGTAATTGATATAAGCCTCTGTGTGTTTACTTGGGTCTGAGCGGCTGCAGGACAGGGCGGGACACAGGAAAATTCAAGCTGCAGGTGAAGGAGGAGGGAGAAGAGAAAGCTGGGTGGTGGTGGTGCACACCTTTAATCCCAGCACTTGGGAGGCAGGCAGGTGGATCTGTGATTTCGAGGCCATCCTGGTCTACACAGCAAGTTTCAGGATACCCGGGTCTACGCAGAGAAACCCTGTCTTGAAAAACCGAGAGAGAGAGAGAGAGAGAGAGAGAGAGAGAGAGAGAGAGAGAGAGAGAGAGCATTGTTTTGAATCATTAATGAATCAATGAAAAAGAAAAGCAAGCCCCCTTCCCTGTGGTATAGTGACGATTTAAGGTGTCTACCAGGCAAGGTGTGCATCTAGGTCAGGTGTGCTCTGAAGTTGCCCGTGAGCTTTTAATCCCCTTGACAATGAAGCAAGAAAGGGAGAAAAAAAAAAACAAACAAACAACCAGAACACTTGGGAAGGGGAATGGCTGGTGGAACACCTAGGTTTTGCTTACTCCCATCTTGGATTCTCAAGAAAAGCTCTTACCCACAACCATAGCTTGCTTGAGATTTTAGAAACAGCTAACAACAGTAGGAATTCCTGCTCCAGCTCCAAAAACTTGGAGGAATTTGAGGCATCACTCATTTTGGGGGAAGCGATGAGCTGTCTATCACATTTTATAGTATTGCTTTGGTGTAGGGGGAACTATAGCATTGTAAGATTTGAGATGCATGGATTATTTCTGCAGGGTTGTCCCCGGGTCCCTATGCAGTTTACTCACGGGAGGAAGCTGCTTTCCTGCCTTTCTCCATGTGTGATGTCAGTCAGGCTTCACAGCTGTGCTGTCTGCATGTGAACCCAGATCACAGAGAGCTGCCAGGGCACATGGCTGGGGAGACCTGGTGGAGGACAGGAACTGCAAGGCCCAAGGAAGCCTCCGAGGGGTGTCAGTGGGCCCCCGGGAAGTGCCCCCTTCTTTCTGAGCTACACCAAGGTTTAAGTGGCACCCACTGCAGTGAGGCTTGGTGCCACAGCCATTTGGGGAGTTGCAACTCTCACTCACCCTATCCTTTCTTTAACACAAGAAATCACACTGCATAAGAAGTTATAACGCATTTAGCAAGGTAAGCGTCTGAGGGGATGCTTTCTGAAGTCACGGCGATATCAAGAATAAAGCACAAAGTTTGATGCCTAGAATTTGCAGCATTTAAACTGCAAAGAAAATGAACTATTATTTAGACATCAGTGCATGACCAGAGAAATACCCGACTTTATAACACGTTCAGGTCTCAGGTGTTTTCTACAAATTAGGGTTTCCCTTTCTTCATATGACTAGAATTACTTTGGGTATTTAAAAATACTGGAGCATTAGAGATGACAAATATAACCTAAATTGATAGACTGGGTCAGATAGATAGAACTGTATGAGACAGAAGGAAGAAAATGACCATTTTGGGCAGCATGTCCACAGGGCTGTAATTAATTCTAATGCTGCTGATGGTGGGCACGGGCTTTCGGTGGTCCGTGAGGGTTTGAAACACAAGCAGACACAGACTCTGCAATAAAACATTTCACTTTGCCACACAGAGACTTGAGAAAACAAATTACTGCTACTAATTAAAAAAAAATACTACTCCCAAACACACAGCCCTCTTTAATCAATACCTTCTAGTTTCTTGACAACACAGAAAGTACTACCCGATATGAAAAAGGTGATTTCTTTAAAATTCACTGAATATTGAATAAATCACTGGTTAGTGTTAATGGTAAAACAAGGGAAGAAATTAGGTGATAAAGAGAGCAGAGATTACAGGTGAATAACAAGGGAATCACGAGGACAGCAGTTAATAAAAAACTATTATACTAAATCCTGGATTTAGAGTACCAATAATTTCTTTCTTCTTCTGACTGGCCTGTTCCAAATGCTCCAAAGTTTACAGGTGTGTGTGTGTGTGTGTGTGTGTGTGTGTGTGTGTGTGTGTGTGTGTGTGTGTGGTGTGTGTGTGTGTGGTGTGGTGTGGGTATGTGTGTGTGTGTGTGGTGTGTGTGTGTGTGTGTGTGGTGTGTGTGTGTGTGTGGTGGTGTGTGTGTGTGGTGTGTGTGTGTGTGGTGTGGTGTGGTGTGTGTGTGTGTGGTGTGGTGTGGGTATGTGTGTGTGTGTGGTGTGGTGTGGGTATGTGTGTGTGTGTGGTGTGGTGTGTGTGTGTGTGTGTGCATGTGTGGTGCGTGTGTGCATGTGTGGTGTGTGTGTGGTGTGTGGTATGTGTGTGTGTGTTGTGTGTGTGTTATGTGTGTGTGTTGTGTGTGTGTGCATGTGTGTGTGGTGTGCATGTGTGGTGTGTGTGTGTGGTGTGTGTGTGTGTGTGTGTGTGTGTGGTGTGTGTGTGGTGTGTGTGTGTGTGTGTGCGTGTGTGTGTGTGTGTGTGTGTTGAGTAGGTGGGTGAAGTGTTTGAACGAAAGCAGGAGAGAGAAGGAGAAATAACGTGTTATTTCAGGAAGAAGAGGGCAGCACAAAGTCATGGCCAGTAACACCAATCAAGAAGGAACCTAAAAGAAAATGTCAACCACAAAGACCCAAGAGGGTTCAGCTGGGATCTGAAATTCTAGCAGCTATTCAGAAAAGAAACAGCAGGAACGAAGATACAGACATATCTGTGGCTCCAGAAATGCAGAAGTCTCTTTGAGGCTGGGGAGAGGCAGATGTTTTCTGAAATTAGACATGATATAATGTGATATAATGAACACTGTTTTTTTAAGTAAATGTATTTTGCATCCCTGCCACAGTGTCCCCTCCCTCCTCTACTCCTAGTCTCTCCCTCCCCCTGTTCCCTGTTCCCACCCTCCAATCCCCTCCTCTTCTGTCTCCATCCAGGAAAGAACAGGTCTCCCATAAGTATCAGCAAAACATGGCACATCAAGTTGTAGTAAGACTAAGCACCTCCCCATGTAGTAAAGCTGGCAAGGTGACCCAGTATGAGGAGTAGGGTCCCAAAGCCAATAAAAGAGTTGAAGACAGCCCCTGCTCCCACTGTTAGGAGTCCCACAAGAGGACCAAGCTGCACAACTGTAGCCTGTATGCAGACTGCCTAGGTCAGTCCCCTTCAGGCTCCATGTCGGTTCAGTGTCTGTGAGCCCCTATGAGCCCAGGTTAATTGATTCTGCGAGTTTTCTTGTGATGTCCTTGACTCCTCTGGTTCCTACAATCCTTTCTCTCCCTCTTCTGCTGGATTGCCCAAGCTCCATCTAATATTTGGTTGTGGGTCTGCATCTGTTTCCATAAGTTCCTGGATGAAGCCTCTCTGATGACTATTGGACTTGACACCAATCTGTGAGTATAGCAGAATATCATTAGGCAACATTGACATTTTCCCCTCCAGTCATGTTTGGTTCTATCCTAGGTCTCTGGGTCACCTAGTCTGTGGGTCCTGGTGCTCCAGGCAGTGCCAAGGGGTGGGCTTACTCTTCCGGCATGAGTTTTAGGCTAGACCAGCCATTGGTTGGTGTGGTGATATATTGTGTCTCCAATAAATTGTGTACCCTAATAAAACTTATCTGAGGATCAAAGAACAGAACAGCCACTAGATTAGACATAGAGGCAAAAAAATGGTGGCATATATGCCTTTAATCCTATCACTTTGGAGGTAGAGATCCATCTGCATCTCTGAGTTCAAGGCCACACTGAAAACAGCCAGGCATGGTGACACACACCTTTAATCCCAGGAAGTGATGGCAGGAAGCAGAAAGGGACATAAGGCATGAGGACCAGGAACAGAGGCTTATAAGCTTTTAGGCTTTTAGCAGCAGTTCAGCGGAGATCCATTCGGATGAGGACTCAGAGGCATCCAATTTGAGGAAACAGGATCGGCTGAGAAGTTAGTGAAGTGAGGTTAGCTGTGGCTTTTTCTGCTTCTCTGATCTTTCAGCATTCAGCCCAATACCTGGCGCTGGATTTTTTATTAATAAGACCATTACAGGTTGGCCGCTCCATTAATCTCTAGGCCACTCTTACCCCAGCATGTCCCATAGGCAGGACAGACTGTAGGTCAAAGGTTATGTGGCTGCGTTGGTTTCCCAATCCCTCCACTTGAAGTCTTGCCTGGTCACAGGAGATGGCCAGTTCAGGCTGCATATCTGCTATTGCTATGAGTCTTAGCTGGGGTCATCCTTATAGATTCCTGGGAGGTTCTCTTGTGCCAGGTTTTCCCCTGACCCCTAAATGCCCCTTTTTGTAGTCAGAAGGTTTCTCTGGTCCCATCTAGCCCTGTGGTCCCACAGCTGTGTAGTCAGAGTTTTCCTGTGTCCCACCCAATCTGCAGCCACTCAGACCCAAGTAAACACACACAGGCTTATATTAATTAAAACTGCTCGGCTATCAGCTCAGGCTTCCTACTGACTAGCTCTTACACTTAAATTCAGCCCATTTCTGTTAATTTATATGTCGCCACATGTTCCGTGGCTTTACCTGTGTGCCATTACATGCTGCTCCCTGGAGAGTGGGCTGGCATCTCCTGACTCAGACTTCCTCTTCCCAGAATTCTCCTTGTCTGTTTATCCCACCTGTACTTCCTGCCTGGCTACTGGCCAATCAGCATTTTATTTACCAATCAGAGCAACACATATTCACAGCATACAGAACATCCTATAACAGCACAGCTGCTTATAAAATAATCACTCAGAGGCTTAATATTATTTACAAACTGTATGGTCTATGGCAGGCCTCTTGCTAAATAACTCTTATATCTTAAATTAATTCATTTCTATTAATGTATGTTTTGCCACGTGTTCCATGGCTTACCAGTCTGCTGGCATGTTGTTCCTTTGGTGGCAGGCTGGCGTCTCTCCCCAGATTCTACCTTTCTCTTTCCTGTCTCTCTCCTTGGATTTCCTGCCTGCCTCTAAGCTGCCTTGCCATAGGCCAAAGCAGCTTATTTATTAACCCATGGGAACAACATATATTCACATCATACAGAAAGACATCCTCCAGCACCCTTTCCAGTAGTCTCTTTCAGTACTCTCCCCTTCCGCCCCTCCCCAATCTGATCGTTCATAATGAACACTATTTTTAACAGATCTCTTTACTGTAACAATGTGTTGCTATGGGTTGCAGATTGTGTAAGTCCCAATGTAGATGTGTGACTTCAAACCTAGCAACCATTCAGCTAAATCTTTTCAACCAAGGTCTGTCATGCTGTGGAGCATGTAGATAGATGGACAGAAGGAAAGGGATTTGTATTCGAGATAGAGTACTCTGAAAGTAACGAGTAGAGACAGCTGGCTTTGTACTGTCTTTCTGGCCTCCTGAGCTGCTTGTCTTTGTGCAAAGACTGAGAATGCAATTACTTGTATACATAAGTGGATGGTTTTCTGTAGAACAGTGAGAAATAGGAAAGACATTACATATATTTAAGCAGGGAATAGCCACCTCTTCCTTCCTTCATTTTTACTATTGCAGATGTGGCTTACAGAGCTTATTTAACTTATAGATGAGTATTTGTCTAGCATAGAATTAGAGAGCATGGGCAAAATACAAACACACTCTAAGGATCCTGCCCATCCTTCTAAGACCCAGTGGAGTCTGTTCCCAGCTGCTCACATTATACAACTTCAGAAGGCATCATTTAGAATTTGGGGGGAATGTAAAGGATGCCTGGAATTGTGCCACTGGAGGCCCAAGGAGGATCATTTTTTCGAGAATAGACTTAAGAGTTGATTTTTTTTCCATTTCCATCAAGGTAAAGAACACATCTATATTACAGAGGAGACAGTGATATGGTCTCAAGAAAAAAAAGAAAGTTTTTCCCTTAGTAGGTGGTAGAGATGTAAAGGCCATGCTGAGGTGTGAGTCCACCTGCCATGATGTGGTGTGAGTCCTCCTGCCATGCTGAGGTGTGAGTCCATCTACCATGATGTGGTGTGAGTCCACCTGTGATGTGGTGTGAGTCCACCTGCCGTGATGTGGTGTGAGTCCTCCTGCCATGATGTGGTATGAGTCCTCCTGCCATGATGTGGTGTGATTCCACCTGCCATGATGTGGTGTGAGCCCACCTGTTGTGATGAGGTGTGAGCCCACCTGCTGTAATAAGGTGTAAGTCCACCTGTCATGATGTGGTGTGAGTCCATCTACCATGCTGAGGTGTGAGTCCACCTGCCGTGATGAGGTATGATTCCACCTGCCATGATGTGGTGTGAGTCCATCTACCATGCTGAGGTGTGAGTCCACCTGCTGTGATGAGGTATGATTCCACCTGCCATGATGAGGTGTGAATCTACCTGCCATTGATGAGGTGTGAGTCCACCTCTCCTGCTACATGTTCTGTTGCAATGATGGCTGTTGGATTCTCCAGTAAATAAAATTTTCAGAAAGTTGATAAAGTAACTTTTGGGGGCTGACAAGATCACCCAGTGAGTAAAAGAAACTTGCAGCCAAGCTAATAATGAGTTTGATTTCTGGAACCCATGAGGAGAAAAGAGAAAACTGAAAGTTGTTCCGTGACCTCACATGATTGCTGTGGTATGTGCATACTCCAGCAACTGTGTGCACACAGCTAATAAAAACGCAAGAAAAAAAAATCCATATAACTTACGCAAACACAAATACTTGTTTTTGCTTGACTCTTAAGTCAATGCAGAATCCATGCGATGGAAGGCTGGTTCTAAGAGCATTTGAGAAACTGGACACTTACAGAAAGCTTAGTCAGGGGACGTGAGGCTAAAACTGCTAAGTTAGACTGGAGTCTCGTTAATGGCCTAAAAGGCAATAGACTTTAACATATAGGGTCATTTTTTTCTATGTGATATACACCATTTGACGACATTTCTTAATAGTCCTTTTATCTATCAATTGAGTGAGTCTTGATTTATCAGGATATTCGAGATATCCTAATCAGCAAATGTGAAACAAGACTGGATTACTGTTGAATTTTAATATTCTTATTAATTTATCCTGAAAGCATATACAAAGCATTATCTTGGTTCAGAGAGAGATTTCTTAAACACACACACTTCATTACACCAGATTTTTACCTCTGGCTGACTTACTAATAACTGGGCTAAATGTTCTTCCGAGGACTGGGCACTCTGTAGGTGAGGGTCAAAAGAAAACGTTTCCTCTTGCTTGTATGAGGGAAGAAGGCAGCCACCCTCTTCATATTGAAAGGTCTTTTGGGAAATCTAATGGCCAGAATTCTCTCAACCCTTGACTTGTAAATAAATCCCTGGAGCCACATGCCTTATTTTTTCAAGTAGCAAGAGATGTCTCCAAGTCCAGAGGCTTGGTCCTTCTTGAAATGTAGATGTCCAGGGAGACAACATACAGTGAGGACAGTGACTAGCTGGCTGGCCCTGCATCTCCCCTAGTACCCTCTCCTCTACCCTGTCTTTCTATTCCCCACCCCGTTTAACCTCACTCGCCCCATTACTCCCCTTTTCCTCTCTCACACCAGCTGTGTTTGATTATTCCTCTACTCTCGAAACCCTCCCTCCATGGTCTCCTTTGAGTTCCCTGACTTCTATAGGTTATCTAATTTAAACATATATGGTGAAAGATTCAAAGCTAGGGTGCACACATGAAACAAAACGTGTGACATTTGTCTTTCTGAGTCTCACTTTATTCAGAATGATCATTTCCAGTTCCGCCCATTTACCTGCAAGTTTCAATTTTCTTTATAGCTGAATAAAATTCCATTGGATGTATGGACCACATTTTTATTATCCATTCATCAATAGATGGATATCAAGGGTTGTTTCCATTTCCTGGCTATTGCCAATAGAGCAGCCATGAGCATGGGTGAGCAAATATCTCTGAGCAGAATATATATATCTTTCAGTTTTGTCTAGAAGCAGTATAGCTGGATCCTATGGTAGATCTGCTTTTGGCTCTTTCAGGATCCTCCACACTGATTCCATGGTTTACATGTCCACCAGCCGCACTCAGTGTTTCTCTCCCCCAACATTGTCATCCCCACATGTTGTCATTTATTTTCTTGACCTCAGCTACTTTGGCTGGGTAAGATGAAATCTCAAAGTAGTTTTAATTTGCATTTCCCTGATTGCTAAGGATGTTGGACAATTTAAAAAAATATTTCTTAGCTATTTATAATTCTTCTCTTGAGAACATTCTGTTCAATTTCATAGACAATTTTTAATTGGGTTGCTTGTTTTCCTGGTGTTTAGTATTATGAGTTATTTGTATATTTTAGATACTAGTCCTCTGTCAGATGTATAGCTCCTAAAGACTTCTCTTGAAGTTTTGTAGGTTGTCTCTTATGGGGTCCTTTGCTTTAGCTTCATGAAGTCCCATTGGCCAGTGGTTGGTTTTAATCCCTGAACTACCAGAATACTGTTCCTAAAGTCCTTACCTGTCAGACGAGGGCTTTTACAGGAGTAACTGTAGCAACATCAGCACCACTGGATATTTTCATAACTGCATAACACCACGTATGCTGTTAGGAGTCCTGGGACCAGGGCCAGCAATTGCTTGAATCTGCCCCCTAGGTGGCTCTAATAGAGGCCGAAGCTTGGGAACTTCTGCCATAGGCCATCCATTTGTGAGCCAGTCCCATTATTTATTTCCTGCATCTATCTTATTGTTCCTTAGCAACCACAGTCTACAGGCTGCTATGATGATGTTTACTGAATGTGTTGGATAGGAGTTAGAAAGAGTAAACCCATCTGCAGGGAGCATCTCTGTACAGTGAGAAGGTTATTGATTTCCTGTGTCTTCATGAAGGGTTGCATAATTGGATTAGCAATCAACCATTTCATACATCTTAAATATGGACATGTTAGCAGCATGGGCTGGACTGAGTGATGTGAACTTGCTCACTTTCTTCAAAGCAAATAGTATTTGCAATGTCAAGTAAATAGTTTTTTATTTGACATTTGCAACGTCAAAATAGTTTCTGACTGAAGAGTGATGAACAGAGCCATACTTTGTTAGATCCACCACAGAGCAGAAAGCAGACATTTGCCATGTTTTGTCCTATTTTTTTTTATTGTAACACCAGTGCATTTAGGAAATAATAATGACCAATTTCATCTGTTTCATAGATGTTTTTAAGTGGATGGAATTCATTGCTACCTCTCTCTTTTGATACCAGAATTGTCTAAAGTGTTCTTTGGTGTGTGCTACTTGCTTTCTGGTACCCTCACAGGGGGGACATCAGGATGCCTTTTATCTGTAAACAATGCCTTCTCTTACTCAGAAGCGGATCCAATCTTATTTGAGACCCCTAGGGGCCCAAAATAAACAACCCATTTGCTCAGGTAATCTGTTCTTTTGGAACATTAGTGAAGATATCAGACTGTAAAAATTCCATTTCTAAAAACCCCCAAGTGACCTCTTGAAATTCTCTCCCATCTTTATTAGTATAAGCAAACAGAACATGTGGGGTTGATTATAAACATTTCCAAATTCTTGTTACAGTTCCCTGGACATAAATCTGATTTGCTTGGCTTTCATGACAAAGATCAGAAGAATTAACCCACAGAGGAGGAGAAATACATAGTGAGGAAGATATAATTGCCAACATGTGTATTTCAGTGCCACAATGCTGGTGTGGACACAAACGCAAGCATGACATTAAAAAACCCAATGGGGGGGGGGACCCAGATTTAGCTAAAAGTATGTCCCTTAAAATTTAAGAGTGAATAATCCAGGCTAACATAAATTCTAGCACACAGACCATAAGCATTTATGACTCCAGGAACTGAATGTGTTCCTGTTTCCGGTGTTGCTCATTTTCATAAGGCAGACTTGTGTTTACGGACTGCAGAATGACTCCGTGTGGTCCTCTGCTCCTTGTCACTTCTGAGACTGCTTTGGAAGAGGCAGTCATTACTTTAAAAATTGTCAGTATTTTTTCAAGTTTCTATGGCTGTTATGTTGCTGTGTCGCAGAGCTATTCCAAATCTTAATATCCAAATAGGAGCAAAATGAGTAAGTCCCCCTTTCCCATTGAAAGCTTATGTTTTAGAGGGTTTTAAAATTTATTTCAAGTTTAAATTTTTTAAAACTTCATGTGTATGGATGTTTTGTCTGCATACATGTCTGTGTACCACATGCATGCCTGGTGCCCTCAGAGGCCCGAAGAGGGCATTGGATCTCCTGGAACTGGGTGCTGGGAATCAACCCGGGTCCTCTGGAAGAGCAGCCAGTGCTCTGAACCACAGAGTCAACTCTCCACCCCAGGGTTATTATTATTATTTAAAGCCACTTTATAGGCAACTTTCCTGTGTGATGACTCAGTTGCTGTTTACCCCTGTTTATTTTTTAGTTCTATTTTCTGACTTTTTCTTTTCAGATTAATGATTTGTTTTGGGGGGTTTGGCTTGATAGTCACATAGTATGAGGAAAAAATAAATGCTGAATTATTCTGTCTGTGGACTGTGCACTCATCACTGTTCTGTGGACTGTGCACTCATCACTGTTGGTGGACTGTGCACTCATCACTGTTGGTGGACTGTGCACTCATCACTGTTGGTGGACTGTGCACTCATCACTGTTCTGTGGACTGTGCACTCATCACTGTCTGTGGACTGTGCACTCATCACTGTTGGTGGACTGTGCACTCATCACTGTTGGTGGACTGTGCACTCATCACTGTTCTGTGGACTGTGCACTCATCACTGTTCTGTGGACTGTGCACTCATCACTGTCTGTGGACTGTGCACTCATCACTGTCTGTGGACTGTGCACTCATCACTGTTCTGTGGACTGTGCACTCATCACTGTTCTGTGGACTGTGCACTCATCACTGTTGGTGGACTGTGCGATCATCACTGTTCTGTGGACTGTGCACTCATCACTGTTGGTGGACTGTGCACTCATCACTGTTGGTGGACTGTGCACTCATCACTGTCTGTGGACTGTGCACTCATCACTGTTCTGTGGACTGTGCGATCATCACTGCTGTGATATGCCCTTCCCCTGTGACCCTAACTTGGCTAAAAACTGTTCTGTAACTATAGCATTCTTCTTTTCCAGTTAAATCTGGAATCCTTTGTTGTTCAAAGATGCTACGTGTGTGTGTGTGTGTGTGTGTGTGTGTGTGTGTGTGTGTGTGTGTGTGTGTATGCGCGCATGCGTGTGCTTGTGTGAGTGTGTGTGTGTGCTTGTGCGCATGAGCGTGTGCGTGCGTGCATGCATGTGTGTGTGTGTGTGTGTGTGTGTGTGTGTGTATCATTATCTAGATAAAATGCGCGCATGCACAGGAGTCCCTTTCCCATGACTCTGTCTGAGGATTCAGGTGTGGCCATTTTGTTTCACCTTCTGGGTTTAAAGACAGAACACAGCATCTTCTTTTAATGATCATCAAAATGGACAAAAGAAAAGAAATAATAAACTCAAAATTAGGAAGTATTTAAAAAGCACAGTATTTAAAAGTCACAGTCATTACTTCTTCTGTGCCCTTTCCTTTTTTTTCTGTTTTCTTGTTATCAACTCAGAAAACCAGTTCCAGAACAGGAAAGGTGTGGTGCCATGTCTTATGAGCTATGAACTTACAAAACAAATCTTACCAGAGCAAAGGAGTAAAAGCATGTTGATTCCAGAACACCCCTCAATGGAATTGAAATCAGCCAAAGGATGGAAGGGATGCACAGACACACATTTGATTATAAAACTTATTCCCTAAAAGTAACTCAAATAACCTTGTCATAGGATTTCTTAATTAACACATAACCTATGAAACTGAGAACATTTAATATTTCTTTACTGCACCAGAGCAGGCTGTAATCTTGCCTTACAGATAACAAAAAAGGCGGAGGCGGTGAGCAGAGACGTCTTTGTGGGCCTGAGCACCATTCTAACCAGGATTTATAGATATCTCACTTTACGCTGCCCCAAGATAACTAGGCTGGCTGTCCTGTGTCTCTCCCTGCCCTCCTTACCTATGCAATTTGTATACTGTTATTCTTTCTTTCTATGTATATATTTTTAACCTCTAGTGAATTCTTTTAGAAAAACATTTCTCCGTGACTGCCTGGTACTGAGCGATACAGCCTAATCTTAATGCAGCGCTCCACCTCAGGAGGAAGCCACGAGTACTAGCTATGTGGTTAACCGTACCACAGTAAATTACCCGCACTGGACAGCTGTACATTTTAATCCCTGGCAGTGTAAATGTGTGCGGTGGTTCACTTTACACCACTCTACAGCCCAAGAGTTTGTGTCTGACAGCTTTAAATAGAGAAAATGAATATTTTTAAAAGAGCCAGAACTATTGGTATGAATCAAGTAGTTTTGGGCTAGGAATGGAGAGCGAGTAAAACCTATTTACTGCGTTCTGTAATTTTGCTGCAACTACCTGTTTCTGACATGAAAAGTGGGCACTAAATCTAGATTTTTTTTAAAGTTTTGGTTCTGAGGGTGTCTATCAAACCTCACTGAAGGAACTGAAGTGGTAGGGAGATTGCTTGCCTTGGTTCTCTCTTTGGCTCTCCAAGAGTGCCAGGCTCCCCAGGATGGTGAAGCAGGAAGATGTGACCATAACTCCTTGTGCTAGGACCCATCCTCCAGGTTTACTGCTAGGACTTACCTTCCGGGTTTCTGGACGGAATTTACTGAGAAACAGATGTGGAGCCCTTAGCACAGAGGTACAGGACACTCTGCGAACATCATGATCGTAGCTGTTACCAGTGGTTTCCCTGGGCAGTCTTAGTCCATCGTTAGCAAGACGGAAGGATGGAGGACGCATGCGTACGGTCTCTCCTCACCATGTGACTCGCTTTCCTCAGGAGGACCAGAGGGCACAGCTGTTCTCTGCTGGATCTAGAAATGCTACCACGTAACTGTTTTCTTGGTGGGATTCTGACAGGGAGGCGTTTTATTTCATAATTTGTTTTACCCAGGAGCCCTGCCTCATCCTCTTCTTTATGAAGGGGGTGCTGTTTGGGGAAGATGATGTAACTTCCCTCAGTGTACTCATGAACTGGAGACCATCCCCTTTCCAGATGTTAGAAGTGGACGGAGCTGGTGTGCCATCTCTGCACAGCGGCTGTTCAGATGCCCTTCCCCCACAGGCTGCTGGGACTGGTTCTTCTCAGGCTCTCTGTGTGGGGAACAGTTCACCCACGGCTTCTGGGTGCAGTGCGGTGCAGGCGATGGTTTTCTTGCTGGAGCTTTTGGACTCTTGGCCGTACACCAGGCAAAGCACTGCTAGCCTTTCTGGAGAGTGGTTCTTACGATGACTGTGCTCTGGCTTGCCACTGGGGTGTGCATTCCTGGCCCACTGCAGGGTCCTTCCCATATCCCATCAAGGCAAACTGACTCCAGATAAATCAGAATCCCCTAGTTTGGGGGGAAGTGCACATTCTCTCGACATTTCTGTTCTGTGCTCAGTTGCTCCAGGGTTCCTCTTCTTCAGAAAGATGCACAACAGATAGGCATACTGAACGCTGAAACGATGTTTGGAAGGGTGAGTACCACCAGTCATCCTCAGCAGAATGGCTGACAGTGAAACCATCTTACAGATACAGTGTAATGGATAACAAAACACAAAGTAGATCCAGTTACTTGTCTGGGTTTCCAAGTGTTTTTACATAGGAGCGAAAGCACATAGCCACACCGTACACACAACAGCTCCCTCAAAGTCTCATTTATTTGGAAGACTAACTGGCAATCCACATAACACACTGTCAGTTCAGGGCAGAGAGTAGAGATTGGCGGTAAAGAGACCTTTTGACTTTCATTCTGTTCTTTTATATTGGTCACATTCATGTGCTAGTGGAGTAAAGCTCAGTTTTTTAAAAAATTAGTTTTTGAGGAAAAAAGCCCATTTATACATACAACTAATGTTTGAGGCTTATAAGTAAGAAGGTGATTATTTCAGACACAATGGCATGAATCTTAAATCCTTTTGGTTGCAAATTCTGCTTCTTAGGAACCTGCTTACATATCATTAATTATTTGACAGGGACTAGAAAAGCAAATACATTTACAGCTTCTCTGAGGAATCATGCCTAGGGTGATCAAGGTGGAAAATCAACCTCTAGACTAGTGTGGAAGTCAATGAAAATATAGTGCCATTAATTTTCAGGAAAATTCCACATCTCTTATAGAGGTAGAACAGAATAGCTCCTCTCTAAGGCATCAGGAAGTGATTGAAAAAGCAAGCAAATGCCAGACATTGCATTCTCACTGTGTCAAGCCTTTCTGTGGGGATCTCATCTCATATATTTATTCATTGTTTAGCACACCATCATGTTTTAAAGGAGTCTAGACACTGGGATGAAGAGATGGTTTATGAGCACTTGCTGCTCTTCTAGAGGGCCCAAGTTTGGTTCCTAGCACCCACATGAGGTTGCTCGATGCCATCTCTAACTCCAAATCCAACTCCAGGGATTCAAATGCCTCTGGGCTGCATGGGCACTGGCACTGCATATGCACATATCCAAATTCACACACACACACACACACACACACACACACACACACACACACACACACACCCCTATACATAATAAAAAATAAAAAAGAAATCTTTAAAAAGTAAAATATCTCAACATAAAACTGACTGTGAACAACCTAAATGTCCTTCAGCTGATGAGTGGGTAATGAAAATGTGGTATGTATACACTATGGAATACTATTCAGATGTAAAGAAAAATGAAGTCATGAACTTTGAAGGTACATATTGGAACTAGAAAAAAATCATATTATTGAAGTAACCCAGACCCAGAAATACAAACATTATGTGTCCTCTCTCATCAGTGGCTCCTAGTCCCAAATCTTCAGATGTGATATCTTAGGGTTTCTATCACTGTGACAAAACTCCATGACCAAAAAGCAAGTTGGGGAGGAAAGGGTTAATTTGGCTTACTCTTCCATATTGCTGTTCATCACTGAAGGAAGTCAGGACAGGAACTCAAACAGGGCAGGATCCTGGAGGCAGGAGCTGATGCAGAGGCCATGGAGGGGTGCTGCTTACTGGCTTGCTTCCCATGGCTTGCTCAGCCTACCTTCTTATAGAACCCAGGACCAACAGCCTAGGGATGGCACCACCCACCAGGGATGGCTAGACCCTCCCTCATTGATCACTAATGAGAAAATGACTTACATCTGAATCTCACTGAGGCTTTTCCTCAACTGAGGCTCCTTCCTCTGATGACTCTAGCTTGTGTCAAGTTGACAGACAAAACCAGCCAGTACATGTGAATACATATCCTGGTACAAATGCAGAAACCAGGAAAGCAACAATGGACCAATGGTAGAGGATGAGAAGGAGCAATATAGAGGGGAATAGCAGGGTACTAGTGATATGATCAGGGAAATGGGGAAAAAGGAGAGGCTTTAATTAGGGAGGAGGGGGAGGATAAATGCAGAATAAGGAGAGTAAAATAACAATTAAAATGTATTTATAAGTAATAAGGAATCATACTATTAATATACACAAGTTTGTGTATACAATTACATATATAGTTTAAATGAAATTTTCTCATCTGGGCTCACAATGCTGTCTCCCAGAGCCAAAGACCATCTAACATTATAAACCCCAGCTGAAGCATGAGAAGCCCTCTTTTGAGTTGGTGGTCAGTGTTGTCCAAGAGACTTTCAAAGCATTATAGTCTACTGCAATTGTTCTTGGTTGCCCTCCAGAAGTGGAAGGGAAGTCCCTATTGCTGAAGACACCATGTGCTTCAGACACAGGGTCCAGAGGCTGCTCAGCTGGAACTGATGTGAAAGCCTCCTTCCTGAGGACTTTCATGGGACCAGAAGATGGCATGCAAGTTTCCAAAGTGGGGAAGTAGCCAACAGTCCTAACAAATTGTGGTACCCGTGAATCACCCCCAAACCAGCATGGCATAATAACCCTGAGGGCGCAGCAGGGGCGCACATGCTTTGTTGGTAACCAATAGTCCTCTAATTGGACTTCAACCCACTTAACAAGAGGGAGAGCATGCATTGTCTTTAATCTCCTCCTCTTGGCTGCAACATGAAATTTCCTGGTGCTCTTTTTCTCTTCAAACTGCATGTTTTGTATTTATTTTTGCTCCACTTGTCCTTCTTTGTAGATCCCTATGAGGCTGACTACTAACAACCACATGACAGAGTCAATATTAAGCTGTCTGGAAATCTCTTCCACCAGATAAATGAGTATATTACTTTTTAATTTAGCCTCAGGCAAATTCTTAGGAAAAGGCCTGAAAGCAGTCACATACTTTGCTAAAATAACAAAATAAATGGTTCCCAATCCTGTCTCATGGCTAATATTGTTCCCGTCTGAAACCTCTCGAATAGGGAGAGCTGGACCTCTATCGTATGCATTGCTCTCAGCACGATTGTCTTCTGAGCTCATTGTAGGATGGTGGTCTGTTATGTTCTACTACAGTGTTTAACCATGTTGCTCACCCAAAGCCCTAAAGTCTTCCAAGGTCTTTCAGAAATAAAAACCACCAAGTCAGGTCTGTAACAGTAATAGCCCACTTCCTCCTGGTACCAATTTCCGTCTTAGTCACTTTTCTAGTGCTGTGACAAAGCACCATGACCAAGGCAACTTATAAAAGAAAGGGAGCTGGGCATAGTGGCCTTTAATCCCAATACCTGAGAGGCAGAGGCAGAGGTAGGTGGATCTTTGTGGGTTTGAGGCCAGCTGGCTCTATACAGTGAATTACTGGCTAGCCAGAGCTACATTGTGAGACTCTGTCTCAAAAAAGCAAACAAACAAACAAACAAACAAAAAGAAAGCATTTCATTGGTATTACAGTCCCAGAGAGTTAGACTCCATGATGGTGGAGTAAGGCATGGTGACAGGAACAGCTGCGAGCTCCCATCTTGATCCACAAGCAGGAAGCAGAGAGCGACAGTTAACTCAAAATGGCAAGAGTTTTTTGAAGCCTCAAAGCCTGCCCCCAGTGACAGACTTCCTCTAGCAAGACCACACTTCCTAATCCTCCCAAGCAGCTGTCAACTGGAGACTAAGCATTCAAACATATGATCCCATGGGGGCGTTGTCATTTAAACACGTACAACCAGGGAAAATCCGTTGCAATGGTTAATCTTGTCAACTTCGTAAGAGGCAAGCCTGTGGGCACACCGACTGGGGCTTTTCTTGATCAAGTTAATTTAAGTGGGAAGACATAGTGTAAATGTGAGGGCATTTTTCAGTGGCGACCCAGATAAATAAGGAGGACTGAGAGGAAATCATTTACCCTTTTCCTGCTTGATTTTGTATACCTTGCTGGTGGGTTCTCCTACGCTGTTTGTGAGTTCATTTGCTCTTGATGCCATTGCCATCGCTGTTGCCTCTGCCGATGTTGTCCTCGGCTGGCATCAGAACCCAGCTCCTTCAGCCTTCCAGTGTAGATTGAAGACAGGTGGTTCTGCAGGAATCCTCCAACCCAGCAGCCCCAGGCAGAGGGAGACTGCCTAGGCAGTAGAGCTGTCCTAGAGTACTAGGGCTGCCAAGGGCTGGGATGATAGGGGAGTGTGTGTGTGTGTGTGTGTGTGTGTGTGTGTGTGTGTGTGTGTGTGTGCGTGTGTGTTGGAGATGGGGTTGAGGACAACCTTGAGGGTCACTCCTATCCATTTGTTTTGAATTTTGAGACAAGGTCTCTCACAGGCCTCGAGTTTCTAAGTAGGCTAGACCGTCTGGCTAGAAAGCCCCAGGGATTCACATAGCCCTTTCTCTCAGCGCTGGGGTGATAAGTGCATACCGCCGTGCCCAGCTTTTGTTTACATGGGTTCTGGGGGTCTAACTCATGCCTGCTAAGGAAGCATTTTTACTGACTGAGCAATCTCTCCAGTCCAGGTGGGAGAACATTTAATGTCAAATTATAAATATCATTTTATAAAATAAGAAATAATCAAATTAAAGATAATTTCATGATAGAACGGCCCAACCTTAGTCAAATTCTAGAAAATACTGTGCACAATGTATTCTACGTGCCATAAATTTGACACAAACAGTTGATATCCAGTCATTCTGATGGGTTTCAAATCAATGTCCAAGGTTTGGGAACAGAGAGAAAGGGCTGGAGAGATGGCCCAGTCTATGAAGGGTTTGTGCACAATCCTGAGGAACGGACTTTAACTCCCAGTATCCATGGGAAAAACTGAGCATGGCGATATGCATCTGTAATCCCAGTGCTGGAAGTAGGGCAGCGTTAGGAAGATTCCTGGAGCTCATTGGCCAGCTAGCCTACCTGCACTGCTGAGCTCCAGGTTCAGTGAGAGACTCTACCTCAAAAAATAAGGTAGAGAACAGTAGAGAAAGATAGCCCACATTGATCTCTATCCTACGTGGGCACACACACAGACAAATGTGTATATACTCACATCAGTGTGTACATACATGTATCACATGCACACACATACACACACACAAAAAAAACAGAATGAAAGCAAACTGAAAAGTTGTGGATTTCCCATAGGTGCCTTCATTTCTTAAAAAGTGTTACATATTTTCTCAAGTGACATTAATGACACAAATTCAATGTCTGCTTTTTTAAAACCATGGAAGCTCCATGAGGAATACATGCATGTTAAAGACTGTGACGTTGACAGCTGTGAACCAGTTACTGAACCAAGTCTATGACCAAAAGGAAAAGAACACTTCTTTATTGTTTAGAGAACGGATTCTTCCAAAACTCTTTTTTTTCCTTTTAGGCTAATTGAAGGTTAAGATGAAAGAAAAGGTACAATTCTGTAGTTATTCATGTGCAAAAACTTCTCAGTGCTTGCTAGACCTCGCTTTGAAGTGCCCTGATATTGCTGTCTTTCTAGACCACACATATCAGGAACAACTGCTGTTAGCAATCTCTTGCTAAATTTACCGTCTCAGGCCCTTCTGACAGTTTTCAGCATATGCATTGTGAATGGCTGCGGATCCCAGCCTGCAGCTAGCTCCAGCTGCTAGGAATTTGGTCCTGTCATCAGAGCATCATGTTCAGAATGGCTTAACCTGTGCAACATACTTTCTTCCTATCAAGACAGGGAACTCACGCTACACATGCATTGTCCTATCTTGCTGGTTGTGACAGTTAATCTTGTCAACTGAAATAAGCTTCTGGGCATGGCTGTGAAGGATTTTCCACACTGGGTTAATTGAGATGGGGAAGACTCATTCTAAGTGCACTGTTTTCCTTCCTTCCTTCCTTCCTTCCTTCCTTCCTTCCTTCCTTCCTTCCTTCCTTCCTTCCTCCCTTCCTTCCTTCCTCTTCCTTCTCCTTCTTTCTTTCTTTCTTTTTTTTTTTTAAATTATTCTCTCTGTATTACATCCTGACTGCATTTTCCCTCCCTACCCATGAGTCCCCTCCCCTCTCCCAGATCCACCCCAAATCTGCCTCCCCTCAGAAAAGAGCAGGCCTCCCAGGGACATCAACCACACACGGCATAACAAGCTACAATAAGACCAGACACATACCATCACATCAAGGCTGAACAAGGCAACCCAGTAAGAGGAAAAGGGTTCCATAAACAGGTAAAGGAGTCATTGACCACCCCTGCTCCCACGGTTAGGAAATCCATAAGAATACCAAACTACTCAGTCATAATATATATGCAGAGGACCTAGGTCAGACCTATACAGGCTCCGTGATTTCTGCCAGTCCCCATAAGTCCCAGTCAGGTGGTTCTGTGGGCTGAGTTCTCATGATGTTCCTGTCCCCTCTGTCACATACAGTCCTTCCTCACCCTCTTCTGAAGGATTCCCCAAGCTCTGCCCTGATGTTTGGCTGTGGATGAAGTCTCTCTGGTCTCTTTGATGAGGATTCTACTAGGCTCTGGATCCAGAACACTCTTCATGCAGGACAAGCTGTAGGTGGAAGGTTTTGTGGCTGGGTTGGTGTCCCAAACCCTCCACCTGAGGCCTTGCCTGGTTACGGAAGATGGCTGGTTCAGGCTCCGTGTGCCCTATCACTAGTCTTTGCTAGGGTTGCTCTCATAGATTCCATGAACTTTCCATTACAAAAGGTTTCTACCTCGCTGTTGAAATGCTCCCCGCCAATTCCAGTTCTTTTCCTCAGTATTCTCTCCCCGCAACCTGATTCCTCCCATTTCCAACCCCACCCACACCCAGTCCACCCTCAAAATCTATTCTATTTTCTCTTCCTAAGGAGAGCCTTGTGTCCTCCCTTAATCTCTCTTTGCTACTTAGCCTCTCTGTGTCTGAGGACTGTAGCATGATTATATTTTTTACTTTACTGCTAATATCCACTTATGAGTACATACCATGAGTGTCTTTCTGGGTCTGGGTTACCTCATTCAGGATGATCTTTTCTATTTCCATCCACCTGCCTGCAGATTTCATGATGTCATTGTTTTTAACAGCTGAGTAATACACTGTTGAATAAATGTACCACATTTTCTCTATCCATTCTGGTGGCACTATTTCACGGGCTAGAGCTCGGGACTGATAAAAGGGGAGAGAGCTGAACATGAGCATTCATCTCTGCTTCCTAATGTAAACATCTGTCTCACCTCCACTACCATGCCCTCCCCACCATGATGGACTCTAGTTTCCAACCCTGAGCCAGAATAAACCCTTCCTTCCTTAAGTAGCTTCTGTCAGGTGTTCTGTTGCTGCAATGGGAAAAGTAACCAAAGAACAGCCATATTTTAAAGTTAGCCTGGCACGGATACCACATGGGAAAGTATATACATACTACATGCATATATGTATATATACATATAAATGTATATGTATATGTAGCTAATACACCTGTGACTTATCAATTAGGTAAGAAAAACACACTGGAATTCATTATTAATTCTGTGTGCCTGTATTTGTTTCGAGTGATAGTTTATGGTCGTTACTTATGTAAACTAGAGGTGTGGTGATGTAGTAATTATGACTTGTGAGAGGGATGAAGGGGAAGAATAAAGAAACCCAGGGCCAAAAGGAGGGTGCTGTTATCACCCCTGGACGGAATGGAACAAGAGGAAAGAGACACTCTTGGAAGCCAGAGAGTGTAGCCCAGGCACCCAGCTTGGGAGAACCAGGGCCTTCCTCTTGAGTGATACAAGCAGCTGCATGTGAAGCCCTGGAGGGAGGAATCTGAGGAGCAGCACTCTGGCTTCAATCTCTTCCCTTCTGTTTCGGGTTTGAGTTTCCACATAGGCTGAAACTTACCAGAAATCTCAAGGCACAGAAGGCTGTTGGGTAAGAGCAGGCTAGAGAGGAGGATTAAAGGGTCTGAATGAGGCGGACAGAAAACACCGTACACACTAGCCAACTGTCTAGTTAGGTGAGCGCTGTTTCACATCGACACATACCCGGATGTTGCATGCCTTACAAACATGACAATTGAGTAAGTGCCTCATTCTTTGACTGAGATAGAAGACAGTTTCCTTCTCTGAATACGCACATCTGTTAGTAGATAAGCATGGATTTATATTTTTATCCCCATTTTCTTCCCTCCTTTAAAACAAAATTAAAATACAATGAACACTCACCTCACTTAAAGATCATTCTAGAATTCAACTGTAGAAAGAAAGAACTTGAAGAATGTATACAGAACCAAAAGTTAGTAGAAACAAACTCAATCACTGTAAGTTTTATTTGCTTGTATCCTTTTACACACACATTTATACATACACATATATAATTATACATATACACATATATATGTATATACACATACACATATATGTCTTGTGCCACTTTATGACAGGTTCTGGGAAATGTGCCCTTAGGCAATCTCATCATGATACCACCATCAAGTGTATGTACACAAGCCTTGGTGTATAGGTCAATCACTCAAAATAGGCTCTTGATTCAGTAAAAAACTTGCAGCCTGCTGCTGCTGCTGCTGCCACCATGATGCGATGATCCTGCTTTGCAGTAAGCATTTTCATTTGTTTTAATAAATAGGAACATGCTTTCAAATAAAGATAAAATGTGGCCCAGTAAATATATAAAGTAACAACATAATTTGTCATTTGTTATTACTGCCAAATGTCATGTGTATTCATAATTGCATGTGTTTTCCTTTTTTTTTTGGCTGGGAATGCAGAAGGTGTGTTCATACCAGTGTCACCACTTATGTGGAAGTGTTACATCATGCTATGATGTCACAGCAACTACATCAGCTGACCATGGAGATTTTCAGCTCTCTAAAGATCTTACGGAATGTCCATTGTATGTAGACAGGGAAACACACACACACACACACACACACACACACACGAGTCAACAATGTTACGAACTTTATTTTAGACTTTGACAGATATTAATAATACTAAGTCCTCAGTACATTATCTGCTCATAATGATGACATCAAAAAGATCTTCCATCTATTATATGACAATTAAGCATATGCATCAGTCAAGATAGACTAGATTACATAGTTGTGACAGATAACCGCCAAACCTTAGTGATTTAAAATAACAATCTACTCAATAAGGGCCAGAAGCAGGTTTCTTATCTCAGGAGGAAGGATACACTGTCCTGTGACAATGCTGAATCATAACATGTTTATGTGATCAATAGCAGGCAGAAACTCTGGAGAGTGTCATGCCAGTAATTAAATGTTTTTGTCCAAAAAAGGCACTCAGCACTCAGCTCGTAACATTGACCAGAATTCATTTCTTGGCCTTGCACAGCTACCAGGAAGTGCTGTCTTCTGTGTCTGGGAGGCAGGTCTGTATGTCTGTGAGCTTGGGTAACCCCTCCCACAGTTCAAGGCCCTGACTGGGTTGAGCCAAATGAGACCAAAGATACCTTATGGGGTAACAGCCTCCCATCGTATGCTTTCTCCAGACAGCTGAGGTTTACTTTTAGGACTTTAATCCTTGAAGACTTGTGGCCAGGTCTTCTTCAGGTTGGCAATGGTAGGCTTTGCTCACATTTTATACAAATCTCATGGAACCACCATTGTATATGGTCTGGTGTTGCCCAGAATGTTTTGTGTAGTGTGTGTCTGTGTATATATATCTGCACACACACACACACTCATCCAATGTGAATCTGGACCTCAAGAGGATCAGACCCCTTGTTGGAGATGAAGACTACAGAAGCAAAGACAGTTTCTCTGTAGATTCACAAAGGGACAGACACATCAAAGGGCCGCAGGCTGTGATTAGCCTTCTGCTCCGAGAGGGCACAACAGAGCAGGCTACTCTTTTTCCACAGAAAGGATGTCTGGTATCTACAGTGTGGATGTCTCCACCCCTACACAAACTCCTAAGTCACTAGCGATCTAGAGAAGACGGTGTTCACATCTGTTTATATGAATCATTCCTATTTTACTGGGGAGAAAAAAATTGCCTATGAGAACTTTGACCTTTTGTCTTAGAAATATTTAATGTATCAACTGGGAAAGCTTCCTTGTTTAAAGTTCCTATCATTTATCATTACCTATACTGTGGAAATATAAATTGTAGATGAATATATGTAAATCCACTGAGCCTATTTCTAGTCTGTAGAAGCCAGTATACAGTTTATATGCTACTGGACCAATATGAGGAAGGCAGAAAGAAATGAAGTTCACAAAGTGAAAAACCTTCCTCCTCACGCTGCTGAAAAGCTCCTAGCAGTAATAAGGTTCATAAGGAGTAGCTGGGCGTGGTGGTGCACAACTTTAGTCCCAGCACTTAGGAGAGGCAGAGGCAGGTGGATCTCAGTGAGTTTGAGGCCAGCCTGATCTACAAAGCAAGTTCCGGGACAGCCTGGGCTGTTATAAAAAAGAAACCCTGTCTCAAAACACCAAAAAAGAAAAAAAAAAAAGATTAATAAGGAGTAAGCCCGTCCAAGAGTGTTCCTGGATTCTGAAAACATTGCAAACTATCTTGCTATAAATAACCTTCTGTTGCTTCCCCAACAGGATTCTTAGATTGCTGACTTGGCAAAGCACAATTATTTCCATTCCTTTCATATTATTTCTATAAATCAGCAACAGCTTTCCAACATTTCTTGCCTAATGGCTCTGAAAATCAACAATCCAAGCACTCCAGGGAGAGAGATCGTGGGAGTGCTGGGTGTGAGGGTAAAGCTTTGATGGGGACCCCTCTGCTCTCTCTGATCTTTTCAGTCAGTGACCAGAAGGGATGGAACGACCACACGTGGGATGGAAAAAAGAAATTCATAAATGGGAGCAAAGGACAGGGGCTCAGAAAGAACAAAGCAGAAGAGAAACCAGTGTGGAGACACGCTGTCTTTCCAACTTGGCATCTTCGTTTTTATCTTAAAATATTTATTTCCAAGCAATATAGACGGTTGTAAATAATTAAATGGTATGCAAATATTTAATAAGACAAAATTCCCCTGCAGTCTCACTCTCCAGAAATGACTGTCACTAACAGTTTGCGTGCATTCCTCTAGGATTTATTTTAAGTCTCTCTGCAGTGTTTTTTCTCTGCCCCTCCCTCCTCTCTCTTTCATCCCGTCCTTTCCTCTTTGGCTTCTTCTCTTCCTCTCTCTTCTCCTTCTCTTCTTTTCTAGCTTCCTTCTTCCCATGTCTTCTCTTCAGTCTGGTTCCTCTTTTCCTACTGTTTATGGAACAAAGACTGCTGTGTCTATCTTTATCTAGAATTTATTGTGTGTGTGTGTGTGTGTGTGTGTGTGTGTGTGTGTGTGTGTGTGTGTGTGTGTGTGCCAAGCCACAGCACATGTACAGAGGTCCAAGGACAACCAGGAATCCTTTCTCACTTTCCACTTTGTTGAGGTAGGATCACTCTTGCTCTGCCCTACTGCGTAGTCCAGGCTAGCTGCCTTTAGGACCTTCTGGGTGATTCCCCTGCCTCTGCCCACTGTGTTGCTGTGAGTATGTTGGGGCTGCAGGTAGTGGCTGCTTTACATGGGTTCTGGTGATGAAACTTAAGCTGTCAAAGGTACTCTTACCTACTGAGCCATCTTGCTGGCCAGTTGTTTGTCTTTTTGAGTCAGGGTCTCGCTGCATAGCTCAGGTGAGCTTGGAGTTCTCTATGTAGCTCAGCTTGGTTCCGAACTAAAGAACTTTCTGTCTCAGTGTTCCAAGTTCTGGGGTTACAGGTGTGTCCCATCACGCCTGACTGACAATTCAGGTAAGCACATTGCTTTGGTAAGTTTTTCCTCACAGCCACCTTAACAGATGAATCCCTAAGAATAATGACTCCATAAGAAAGATCCATTGACAATGTACGAGTGTGAGTGTGTGTGTGTGTACTGGTGATTAAAACCAGGGCCTCTTAGATCCCAGGTAAGCACTCTAGCACTGAACTACATCTCTAGCCTTAAAAAAATTCTTTTAAGTTTTGAGACAGGGTTTCACTTATTTGCACACAAGCAGTCCTGGTGATCCTCCTGCCTCAGCCTCCCGAGTGGCGAGGCTTGCAAATATGAATCACCATGTCTGTGTTTCTTTTTCTCTATATGCATTGTTAGCTTCCAGTCTTTCTTCTACGACTTCTCTATTAAAGTCTATGTTTTTCACTTAAAATACTGATTTTAATACATATATGTATTCTAATTTGTTTCACATGCATTATGTATGTTGCCTGCGCATTTTCATTATTGCCTTTCTTCTCTTTATTTTGTTTGTGATTTGTAGCTTTCAAATATTTGCATGAACATGTATTTCTCTAATTTCTCCTGTGTTTCATATGGTACTTAGCAACACTGTATTCTCAGTTTATGAGGGATATTTATAGTGCTTCCTCTGTGAGCTTAATTTCTTGCTTTATGTGTAAGTTTATCATGCTTCTGGAATTTATTTTGTATCAAGATGAATTCAATTTAATTATTTCCCAAATAGCTGGCTTATTTTACAGTCTGCTTCTCTGAGTCTTCTGTGTCCTGCTCTGCTGACTTAAAGTCCTTTCCTTATCAGATATTGGACTTCATGTTGGGGTGTATTTTGGATTCCTAATTCTGAGCTGAATGCTGTGGTTTTATTTCTATAGTTTTAATGTATTTGAATAATTAAGCAATCTTTCACTTCCCCTTGCTTAAAAAAAGGATTAATTTTAAAACTAGAATGGGATTATTTATTTTTATAGTATTGAATTTATAGATTAATTTGAGAAAAAATAATGCTTTTAAATCGAGTCTTTCTGGCCAAAAATGAAAGTAGTTTTTCTAGTCCTCATTAATGTCTGTGGCAGGGTTGCATCCCTTTCTTTTTACGAGGGGTGCCTTTCTGGCTTTCCGGGGAAGGTTTGTAGTCTTTGTTTCAGTAATAAATATGCTTTCTCCACTCACCACTATGTTTCTAAGAAAATGCCAAGCAAGTGGTTTTGAGTACTCAGTTTGGGTCCAGCAAAATGTTCAAGATGCTGATCTCTCCCCCAGTCCTTTCTCATTGGCTTGGCTTTGGTTTTTGAGATGTCCAATGTGTAGTCTGTGAACAGTGATGATGCTTCCTGCTTTTTGATATTTCTAGACCTAGTACCATAACTAATGCTTCATAACTCTTCTTTCAAGGTCTGTTGCATGGCTTCCAATGTTGTTGTGAGTGTATTTTTTTGAATCAGTGTATACACTGATTTCTTTCACTCTTCTTCCCTTGTGAGTTCTTTGAGTATTTCAGTGGGATCTGTTTAGGATTCATGTATGCTTTTTCAGAAAAAGCAGGTTTTCAATCTTTATTTTTATTTTATTTTATTTATTTACGTTTTAAAGACAGGATCTCAGCCGGGCGGTGGTCATACATGCCTTTAATCCCAGCACTTGGGAGGCAGAGCCAGGCGGATCTCTGTGAGTTCGAGGCCAGCCTGGGCTACAGAGTGAGTTCCAGGAAAGGCGCAAAGCTACACAGAGAAACCCTGTCTCGAAAAACCAAATAAATAAATAAATAAATAAATAAAAATAAAGACAGGATCTCACATGTAACTCTGGTTCACTTGGAATTGACTATGTAGATCAGGCTAGCATTGGACTCAGAGATAGCCCCTGCTTCTGCTTTCCAAGTACTGGGTTAAAGGTGCTACCATGGGCAGCTAAGGGCAGCTTTGAAAAATTTACTTATTTTTTATTACATGTGTATGAGTGTTGTCAGCATGTACATCTGTGCACCCATGTGCATGCCTGGTACCCGTGGAGGCCAGAAGAGGGCATCAGATTCCTTAGAATTGCAGTTTGAGACGTTTGTGAGCCACCATGTGGCTGCTGAGAATTGAACCCAGGTTTTCTAGAATCGCAGCCAGTGCTCTTTACCACTGAGCCATCTTTCCAGCTCCCAGAAGAGCTTTGAAGTCCACAAGTTTTGTAAACTCAGACATGTCCTTCTCCATGCATAGCAGCCTGTTTGAATAGAAAGTATTGAGTTTCATCCCATGCACCTTCCACACCCCAAGGACAAGATTCCTGGGTCTTTTCAGTGTTTTTGAGGTAAAGCCAGAGTTCATCCTAAAAACAAAACAAAACAACACAACCAAACCAACCAACCAAACAAAAAACCAAACCAAACCAACAAAAACAACAAATTACAGGAACCTGTTCGGGTAGGTCTTCTTTCAGAAAATGACCGTTATTGATGAATAATTTTATATTTTATCCTTCTGATATGACACCTTCCAAATCTGTTCACTTCTCAGTAATTTCCTTCAGTGTCCTTTCTGTGTCTTTATCAGAGTCGGGTCGTCTCATCCACCAGCTTTCTCCCATTTCTGTAAGGTGTTTTCTCCTTAGGGTTCCTGGTAACTTTTGAATCTCCTTCAGTTGAAGCAGCATGCCACCTTTGGTCCTTTGTGTGTCTTGTCTGTGATTTCCTCACGCATTGGAGATATTTTGTCTGAAACACTCATTTTTAACAATTTTTTTTATTGGTTCTTTGGGAATTTCACACAATGCACCCCAATCCTACTTATTCCCCCCAAAAAACGAAAACAAAAGGAAATAATAAAAATAAGATAGAAATAAAAAATAAAAAAATACAAATAAGAATATTAATTAAAAAACAAAGAAACAACCAAACCAAACCAACCAACCAAATCAAACCAACCAACCAAACAGAAAGGCAAACAACAACAACAACAACAACAACAACACCTCACTTCACTCCTCCGTCTCTCCATCGCCTCCTTACTCGTCTCAGTGGCATTGGGAGCTGTGGCACATCACTCAATAGACCCTTTTGCTTGCCTTGCAGATGTTCATTGTTTAATGTGTTGTTGGTTTGGTTCTAGGCCTTTGGCTTCTGGTACACCGTCAATACTGGACCATGACCGAAGCTCCTCTCGGATACACTGCTGTTGCCCCCGGGGGCCAGTCCCATCACATGCTCCAGCGGGTCATGGATGGGGTAGATGTTGGGGTGAGCCAACTCAAAGGCCTAGATGTAGGCCTGGGTGGCAGTTGAGTTGATCTAACTTGGCCACTGAGATCACCCCCTCGGATGAGAGGTGGAGCCAGCTCTTCCAAGCCCGAGGTGAGGGGTGCGACCACCTTTCCCAAGTGCAAGGGGACAGTTCTCCAATAGGGCTGGGGGCTAGCTTTCCTGTGCCCCAGGGGCCAGTGAGGGGCGGGGTCAGCTCTCCAGTGTGTGGAGGGGGCGGCTCTCCCTTGGCTAGTGAGGGGCGGGGCCAGTTCAGCACAGCCCTCATACTCAATACCTGGTTCAGCACATGGTTTAACATCTGGTTCACATGAGCCCCTGTGGTAACGTGGGTAACGGACATCAACACAGACCTCAGCTGTGGGGGGACCATGAACCCAGACATGGCCCTTGACAGTAGCCCAGGACCAGATATCACCTTGGCCCCGGGTGGCAAGCAGGCCTCCGACATCAGCCGGTTCCTCACCACCTTCGCCTCTTCAGTTCTGCCTCTTTCCATAGGACATGAACCATCCTGCCTGTCTCTCTCTTCCATATTCCGCTATATATCTGCTCACCGTAATGGCGTCTGATCACCCGGCGCTGCAAGGTTGGGGCAGGCCCATGGTTTCTCTCTCCACCTAGTGCAAACGACCCCAGGCGTGTGTGTGTGTGTGTGTGTGTGTGTGTGTGTGTGTGTGTGTGTGTGTGTGTGTGTGTGTGTGTATGTGTGTGTGTGTTCTCCACCCGCCCAGTCATGTGAGTCTGGGTTGATATGCGGGTTACAGGAAGCTAATTCCACTCTTGAAAGCCCAGAAATTTATAGCTGGGAATGTGTATCATAGCATCACTGGAAGGACAGAAGGATCCAGCTGTAGACTGGTGTACTTTGGTGTCACAAGCTGCTCCCCTTGTGACAAACAAAAGCGAATAGGAGGCAGATGCCTGTAGTGGGTACCTGTTCCACCTATACCTTGAAGTACCAGCCCCTAGGGTGTGGCCTCGGGGTTATCTTTAAGACCTGAGGGGCACGTAGGCCTCACTCTGTTCTTCCTCGTAGACTTGGATGGTGGGGACTGACTAGGGCAGCAGAAGCAGCGTGGAACAGACTGTTAGCCTTCCAGGACCCTATGACGGACTTGCCTTGTCCTGTTCAGTGAGTTGTTCTCCCCAAAACAATTCCTAAATAAACAGTTCCTTTATCGGTATCTATGGATTATTCTGCAATAGCTGCCTGCTCGGAGTGGGGATGGGTGGGCTTTGGGAGGGTGCGGCAGTAGAACCCTGTCAGATTGTCTTCTGATGGCACTTCAGTCTTCCAGGTCAAACCGGAGGCGAGAACCGTCGTTACCATGGAAAATGTGGTAAGAAACGATGGACGCTTGGGAGAAGAAGGAAAAGGAAGAGCCTTGAGTGTTGCTGCCGCAGACACGCTGCTCTGAGATGAGCTAGGAAGAAGCGCTTGTGTAGAGACATGTCAGTACCAAATACCAGGAATCTTAGGGGCTGTTGTAGAGCTTTGGCTACCGCGGAGATTAAAATATTTTAGCCTTCTGAGAGTCACTTACACCTTTAAAATAATTAGGACTTGAAGTTTATTTGGTCTTGTAAGTATTAAAATTAATTGCTTTTAGGAGACCACAACAGTTCTGAATTCATATATAAAACATTTTACCTACCAATTTTTGCATCAGTAAAGTTTACAGCTGTTCTCAAATGCCTTCTTTCCTCGTGGTCTTCAGGTTTTCTTCCTGATGGCAAGGCTTGTTGCTTTTCAGTGCACGAACATGCAGGCGCTCATGTTGTCAAAAGACACTCGCCGTGGAGTGACTTTGGCCCACAACGGCCTCTGGGGTTCTACACTTACCTCCCTTTTGTGGTTATCTAAGGTTGTTTTAAACTTAGTCACGCCTGGCTGCGGTGGCTCACGCCTTTAGTTCCAGCACTCGGGAGGCAGGAGCAGGCAGATCTCTGTGAGTTCGATCTGTGAGTTCGAGGCCAGCCTGGTCTACAGAGCGAGATCCAGGACAGGCACCAAAACTATACAGAGAAACCCTGTCTCGAAAAAAAAACTAAAACAACAACAAACTTAGTCACCACAGACAAATCAGATACAAGGTCTGTTTCCTACTTCTCTTGCTTCTTTGTTTTTAAGTGTCTTCACAACTCTCAGAAGGGTTAAATTTTCAGGATGTTTCTTTTTCTTTCTTTCTGTGTGTGAATTCACACGCATGAGTTGGCATGCACAGGTCAGGGGACAACCTCAGCTGTTCTTCCTCCATCATCTGCCACCTTGTTTTGTTTGGGACCAAGTTTCCCATGTGCCTGGAACCTTGCCAAATAGATGAGGCTAGTCATTTGGTGAGTCCGGGGACCCTGCCTGTCTCTGCTCCCTTCTCCCCGTGACTAGGAGACAAGGATACACACCATGCCTGAGTTTTAATGTGGGTTCTAGAGATCTGCCTTAGCTCGGAATGCTTGCTTTCTTGACTCAGCCTTCTCTCCAACCCCCTTGTGTGGTTTCTAGACGAAGGTTGCTTCATTTTTCTCTTCCATGTGCAGTTTTAGATTTTTCTTTCTCAATCTCAGATGGACATTAGAGTGTGTAAGGAAAAAGAGTGCCTTGTGTTAACTATTCCATCATAGTTTATGAACAATGGATATTGGATAATCTAGCACTTTATTAGGAAAAGAATTGAAGGCTTAGTGAAAAAGAGTTAAACATTTGTGTTTCTTTAAGAGACTCGATGCTTTTTAAATCAGTCGCTTCTTAATGTTCACTGGGTGAACCAAGAACAGCTCTCATAATCCTGCTGCTGGACCAGGGAAGGGGCAGGGCTTCAAGGGCTTCTCAGTGTGCCCAATCCTTTCTACATAAACTTCTTGAATATTTCATAAGTAAAGATTCACAAAAAGGTGACATTGCTCTGTTGATCCTTGTCCGAGATCTGAAAAAGATGAAACTCAAAACCTACATATCTGAAACGGAAAGTTATAGTGAGAATATTAAGTAACGTTGTATGTTTGACAGAACTACCATCTTCATTCACAAACACATTTTCATGGAATGCAAAATCTGATTTTGCTAATTTGCCAAAGGAAAATGCCCAATTACTGATTAATTTGGTTTCATTAAGATATTTATTGGAATCTGATTATAGCAGTGTATATGCAACAAATGTCATTTCTTACCATTCAAAATCTTAATGTTACACACGAATAGATGCAATGTAGATTGCTTAGTTTAAATTTCTAATTTATACTGCTAATGATTTTTAATATTAAGTCTATAACTGAACAGAAAAACGTCAAGAGGGAAGCTAACATTATTGGTGGCTAGCCTTGTAAATATGTAGAAAGTCAATCATGGAAGTATTCTGGAGTTAATTTTGAGGGGTAGGTACCATTAGTCAGCTACCAGAACTAACCCATAATTTTATGACATAATAGAACACGGATTTGACTCTAGTCTGATCTAGTCTGGAAGCACAGAGTTCTCCAGGTTGCTTCTTCAGGTTTTATTTATTTTATATTATACATTTTGTTGTACTTGTTTTTTTTTTTTTTTTTTTAACCAATCTTGGATCAGTGTCTATTCAGCAGTTCATTTTTTTTCCACCTATGGCAAAAGTTAACCTATGGCAAAAGTTAACTTATTAATTAGGCACAGCCAGAGACTACCGACTAACAATAGAATAAAGCACTTATGACTGCATGCTGATATCAAAGCTATTTACAACTTATAGGCTGCTTTTGTAAAGTAACTTTTTTCCTAGGATTTTTCCATTGAGTATTTTTGGATTGTATTTGACCTTGGATCACTGAAACCTTGGACAGCGAAAAGGGAAGGAGAGGCTGTAATATAGAGAACAGCCATCAGTCTTGGATGGTTTAGATGTTGACATAAAACCCCTTTCTGAGACAGGGTCTCAATAGGTAGCACAGGCTAATATAGAAGTTTTGATCCTCCTGTCTCAGCCCTACCCCCAACTAGCTCTTGTGGCAAAGAGCAAGAATACATTAATCAAGCATAATGATGTAAACACATTACAGATATGTCTTATTACATCACCTGCACATGACAGACGTCCCATTGCACACATACACACACACACACACACACACACACACACACACACACACACACACATGTCTGTGTATGTATGTATGTTTTATGGGTTAGTAACATTCACTCATTATTTTTGTCTTATGTTTTTCATCTAAGCATAACATGTCTCTGTCAGGAGAAAAGAAATGGAAGTATGGATATCTTGTTAAGATGGAGGGCTGTGTAAGGGCAGAGCTGCATCTGTGTTTATTTGTATCTGTGTCTCATTCCCCTGCCCAGGGTTTCCCTCTTAGTAGGCACTCGATAAATGCTCCAGTGACTGATTACCACAACCGTGAAGAAAGTCAGCCTTTTCATGTTTTCTATCTCTGTTTTTGCCTAATTTTTCAGTATTTGGTACAGTGCCAGAAAAAATATCTGTTTGTATGCTGTGGGATAATGCTTTTATACACTGGTAATAAAACACTGATTGGCCAGTAGCCAGGCAGGAAGTATAGATGGGATAAGCAGATAAGGAGAATTCTGGGAAGAGGAAGACTGAGTCAGGAGACACCAGCCCACCGTCCAGGGAGCAGCATGTAATGGCACACAGGTAAAGCCATAGAACATGTGGCAACATATAGATAAACAGAAATGGGCTGAATTTAAGTGTAAGAGCAAGTCAGTCATAGGCCTGAGCTAATGGCTGAGCAGTTGTAATTAATATAAGCCTGTGTGTGTTTACTTGGGTCTGAGCAGCTGCGGACTGAGAGGGACAAAAGAAAACTTTTAGCTACAGTTGTATTTATTGTGGTAAAATACACACAGAATAAAATTTTAAGTTTTTAAAAATGTACAGTACAGTGGCATGAAGTACATTTATACTGTTGGATAGTCACCACACTATGCAATTCCAGGACTTAAAATAAATTTCCCCAGTCCAGGCATGAGGACTCACTATTGTAACCCCTAACCCTGAAGGCCTAGGCAGGAAGAATTTGAGGCCCACTTGGGCTACACAATGAGACCTTGTTTCAATCAATCAATCAATCAATCAATCAATCAATCAAACAAACAATAGACAAACAAACAATAAATAAATGCCAAACCAAAAAAAAAAACCATCAAAATACCTTTACTAAAAATAAACAACAAACATTAAACCTAAAAAAACAACCAACCGACCAACCAGACAAAAAGTTCCTAAATGGGATTCTTGTCCCAAATGAGCAGTCAAACCTCATCACTCTTTTTCCAACCCCTTGGCAACCATTAATCTACTTTCTGTGTGTATGGATTTGCCTATTCTGAACATTTCATAAAATATGATCCCAAGCAGGTGAATTTTGCGTTCAGCTTTTGTCATTCGACACCGCGTTTTCAATATGTGTTGGTAATTCATTCCATTTTGTTGCCGTATCACATTCCACTGTAATTCATCCAGTCTGTTAGTGATGTGTTTTCAGGAAAGTAGTTTATACATGTGCTAACTGATTTTAGATATTATATGAAGCATCGTTCATACACTGACACCCTAAGTCTTCATGCTTCTCTTTTGAGAGTATAGCAGGGGAGAGGGAGTCTTCTACAGAACTTGGAAAAGGAAGGAAGAGAACTGGTAAGTTTTATAGAAAAACACAATCAGCTCAATGACCAGTGGAGGCCCCCCCCACCTTGTTCAACTGTAAAAATGTAGTTACTCTCAAATTTTCAGTTTCAATTACTATTATCAAACACAATCACTCAACAGTGAGGTGGTAGGAAGCCAGAGATCAGCAGCTGGTTATTTTAATTAGGACTTTAATCTTGCATCCTTTACTATTTCCTGTGACCCATCTTAGTTACCTTTTTATGAAACTATAACATGCATGGGGTGCTTTCCCATTTTTCTCAACTTTATGTACCAATTTTACATGTGTTTTCCAGCCTTCTCTTGCTCTCTAAAAATGTCTTAAGTCTGAGATCATGTGAGACTTTGATTTAAGATTTAAAAGTACTCCCTTCCCTGAAGGTTTATTACCCAATTAGAATCTGAACTGCATAACTATTTCATTATCCATAGTGCCCGAAAGAAGTGTATTGGAATTAATTTAAAGGCTTGGGAAGTAAGATATATGAGTAAAATGATAGGAACTGGCAATTTGTAACTTGGAGACATGAAGGCTGGGATCTTTAATGCATGAAAGGTTGTTATATGCAGGATGAATGGACTTCCTGTCTTTTGTAAGAACAGAATGAGAGGAAGTGGATTTAAACTACAGCAGGCAAGATTCAGATTAGAAATGAAAAGCTTCCTATTGCTAGAGACTATAAGGTGGTTAACTGAATCCTTACTAAGCTCCAAGAGATGTTTAAGGAAAACAAATTGGAAGCAAAGCGTTATTTTTGTTGTTAGTATTGCTGGTTGAGAGATGTTCCCAACTGCCTTTCCTTGTGAATGTTTAGGGTAGGACCACTATCTAGTGCCCGGGATGAATAAGTGGTTTCCCATCCCTGAGGATAATAGGTGCTGGAGTCTCACACTTTCTTAGTCAGGAGTGTTGGTACAGCCTTACAGGAAGGAGCCCCTCAACACATTTAAATAAGTAAGTTCTATTTTCAAAGTTTTTAAAAAAAAAGCAAAACATTGCCAGGCAGTGGTGGTGCACGCCTTTAATCCCAGTACTCGGGAGGCAGAGGCAGGTGGATCTCTGTGAGTTCTCTGTGAGGTCAGCCTGGTCTACAGAGTGAGATCCAGGACAGGCACCAAACTACACAGAGAAACCCTGTCTCAAAAAACCAAAAAAAAAAAAAGCAAAACACACACAAAAATGAGGTAGTATAGCCTAAGATCCAGCAATAGCTTAAAAGGGTCAAATTCACACAGAAATATAAACTGATGGGTAGATTTGAGGCAGAAGAAAGATTTCTTCCTGTTTAATACCTAGACACTGGATGAGTAAGGCAGAACTGGACCTTGGACAGTGTTCTTACTTCCACACCCTGGATGCCTGGACTGTTCTGAATTCACGTTTTTGTAATCTAGGGTTAGCTGACTACACGGGTTGGTGGCCTGGGTCTATTGTGACATACACATCCAGAGCCACTTCCTTGAAAAGAAAATGACTAAAGATAATCCAGTAATTTGTTTTTTGTCTTTCAGGAGAATGAAGGGTAAAGAATCTGAAGAACACTGGACAAATGAGACATCTGAAGAAAAAGGACAAATCATCCGGAAGAAAATGTCCCAAGAAAAGGAGTAAATTGGCCTATTGGTATATCACATATAAAATTTCATAAGTCTTCCTAAATGTTAGTTTCTGTTCTTCTTTATAGACATTTAACACATTGGTCTTCTTGTAATCCCAGTTCAATTAAAAATTAAAGCTGGCTTTGGAGTTGGAGAATGGCTCTCTTCTTCTCTAAACCCAAGCATGCTTGTTAAAAGGAAAATACAAAATCTCTGTATCATTTCAGAAGAAAGAGCCATCTTCTGATATGGGACAGAAGAAAATCGAAAAATTAAGGGACTATTCTTTTGCCACTAATCTTAATTCTTTGGTTCTATTTTGATTCTTTAAACTTTTCTTAAGGTATGAATTTTATATCAAAATTTATAAGATTAATATATATTTTAAACTTTTGTTATGATATTAATGGTCATATAGAGTACTAACTAATTCTAGAAAAAAGGCTTCATTTAGCTGCTTATATATGTTTTTGTGTTGGAGTCTCTATCAGTTTTCTGCAGGGAATCATGACCAGGCCTAACAGCAAATTTGAAGTCTCCAGAAAGATGATGGGGCCCCACAACGATAATTCCATGTGGACAATAATAATCCCACTAAGCTAACAAACATCACCAAAAGATCAGCTTTGGACTACAAACTGCACACATACACACACACACACACACACACACACACACACACACACACACACACACACATACACACACACACACACACATACACACACACTACCGATTCTTGCCAAGATGTGTGGTTGCAGCTTTGGCAACAGGTGTCCTCTGAGGCCAGGACAATATGGCACCATCGCTGAAGTGGCTTTGCAATCTGGAAAAGGTACAGTGCCCTTTTCTTCGAAGGCAGTTGAACAGGCAGTGGGCCGATGGCTTCTGGTGTGCAGTGGAACAGCAGCTGAAACAGTTATTCTTGAAAGAGTAACTAGGCAGACAGAGTCTAACCTCTCAATGGTAGATTGGCATTTAATAAAGGAGATGAAGCCACCCACAAGTCGAGAAGAATGGGCAGCCAAATTCCAAAATCACCAGCATTTCCCAAAATTTAAAATCCTGAATCATGACAGGACACTGGTGGAATTCAAATTTATCTGGTACATGGAATACTCACACCGAATGTGAGGTCAAGCTGCAGACCCTGTGTACATCCTACTTCACCAATGAGTCTGTCAGATACGCTAAGCCTGTAGGCCAAAGATGATGCCCTAATGTGCAGAAAAACCTCGGGTGACTGTCCAGGCAGCTGGCTGTTTCTGTCAACTCGCATTTTTTTGGAAGTTGCTTCTTTGCACTTCCTGTTTTACTAGGTGATATTATTTCCTTCTTGGGTCTCTGAGGGCGTTGAAGGTTAAATAGTTGTAGTTACAATTTTCCATTTAGAAATTCATCTACATTTACATTTTTACATTGTATGAGGTATTATGTCCATCCTGGTCTCAGTAGTGCACAAGACAGAAAATATACCTGTAAAATGGAGTTATCAACCCCTCTTTTCAAGGCATTTCGTGATATCATTAAGGTCTTACTGTCATCAAGGAAGCAAAAAAAAAAAAAAAAAAAAATCAGTCCGAGGGAACACTGTGCTTTCTCTGAAGGTATCGGGGTGAAGAGTCACAAATTGCCTACTTCCTTCTCTAGAAAGCCCTCCTCACCCATTTCCTCTCGAATCTGAAAGGACTGATGCGCTCCTCTCACCCTGCCCTGCATGTTCCCGCCAGTGTGTGCTTGCTTGTGATTGCATCTGCTCCTCCTCTGACATAACCCACATGGCCATTTTCCTGGTGCTTTAGACATAAGGTCGTGGAGGTCCTAATGGAGGCAGAGTGGTTAAAGTGGCATTTGAAAGGACTGCTGTGTTGGTGTAGGAATGGGAGGAGGGGGTGTGGGTGGGGCCGAGAGGCTCCTGCAACAAACCTTGGGCTTCAACTTAAAGCACCAAGTTAAGAGCCTTGTTTGAACTTGTATGATAAAAGAATAAGAATTAGAGCAGGAGTACTACTAAGTGGTTTCTGATAAATAGAAAGGAGAAAAAATTGTTATAAATACCAACTACAGAAAATTATAAATTGTCCATTATGTGAAATCACTACACAACACAATGATCCTTATTCATATGTCAGATCAGTTTACCATCTGTCTGGTTACCTGCACTTCAATCTAAACTGAACTTCATGCAGCTCAGGTTTCCAGATTTCTTGCTTTGGTAGCTCATTGTCTGTCCAGGACATATCCAAGACTGCAAGAGGGCCTGGAGACACAGCTCAGTAGTTAGGAGTGTGTCCAAGTTTGGTTTCTGAGTCTGGATGAAAACTGCCCAGAATAGATTTGCAGGAGGAGAGGGTCTATTCGGTCCACAGGTTACAGTCTATGACGTAGCAAAAGGAAGATGGGAACTCAGCACAGGAACTTGAAGGCAGGAAGCAGACATGGAGGAGCAATGCTTACTGGCTTGTTTCCAGGCTCACTGTTCAGCTACCATTTGTATACAACCCAGTACTTCCTGCCCGGGGTGGCACTGCCCTCCTCCATCAGTTAGCAATATAGAAAATGCCAACAGGCTAATCTGATGGTGGCCATTCTTCAATTGTGCTTTCCTCTTCCCATGTGTCTCGAGTTTGTGTCAAGTTGACAAAGACTAACCAGTGCATCTGATTCCTTGTCAATTTGAACAAAACACATCACTCTTAAACCATAACCTTTCCTTTCTTGTTTATTCCTGAGATCTCATGTTAATATCAAATATGAAGCATAGTTCAACTTTAGAGATCACATGATCTTTAAACAAATTTAAACACTTTAAAAGTCTAAGGTCTTTTTTAAATATCTGAAGTCCTTGTGGGCTCCTGTAAAATCCAACATAAGTTATATATTTTCTTATTCCCAGAGAGAACTGGGGCATAATTACAAACAAATCAAAGTGAAATTCAGCATCGTGAAAAGCTCAGTGTCTGAAGTCTGGGACTCAGTGAAGATCTTCTGGGCTCCAAAGGGCTTGGCAGTCCCATTTCTATAGCTCTGCCACCACAACACACAGCGTGTCTCTCAGTTCAGCCTAGCTCCATTTCTCACCTGCTGCTGTTCTTGGTGGTTGTCCCATGGTCCTGGCAAATCCAATATGCTGGGGTCTCCACCACAGCCGAGGCTGGCTTTATTTTCACTGATTGTCTCTTTTGAATTTCTAGGGACTCCAACTCTGCCACATGGTGCTAAACCTTAGAGTTTCTTTGCAACCCCTTCAATCCTGGGGTTCCCATTGCAACGGAGGTTCTCTGCAGGAATCCCCAACCCTGCCACATGATGCCAAGCCTCATCTGTTCTCCATGACCTTTTATGCCTTCAAAACCAGTACTATGTGAGAGACTCTTCACGTTTTCAAGTTTGGCTGCTGGCTTGTGTGGCATTGACTCCTTCTGGAGCACAGCTCTGTATGCTGACACTGAGGGAAAATTTCCCGTAAAATTTCACCTCAATGACACCAGTCTCTTAATTATGGCTGATTTTTCAGTCCCAGCCAACCATCATCCATTGTCTCAGCAAAGCAAAGGTTTCACTTTCACAGATTTTTAATACAAATACATCTTACAGATGACCCTGATAGAGCCTTTGCTTCCCTCTGAAACTTCCAAAGCCTGGCCTCCATTTTCTGCATTACTCTCCACATTCTTCCCGTCTTAGCCCCCAATGCAGCTCATTAGGGCCCTGAGCAGACAAAGGCTTTCCCAGCCCAAAGCTCCCAAAATCTTCATGTAGGGTAAAAGCTCCAGGCCCACTTCTGGATTTGAAAACCTACCAAAACCCACCAATCCCCGATCTCAAAACACCTTCAGTCCCTGAGCTCGAAATCCCACCAATCCCCACCCTAGAGAATCTCCACTCTGGAAAACTCCCTCACGAAATCTTTCATAAATCTGCCTCTTGCTCAGTTCCCTGCTGCTTCTTGCCCGAGCAGAGGCAGCCATCCTCTTATGTCTTTCCCAAGAAATCTCTTGCATAAGGTTTGTAGTGCGGTGTGACTTTGTGGTATTCCTAGGTTCCTGACTGCCAGGGTATCTTTCCCTTCACAGCTGTAACAGGTGCATTAGGGAAGCCTTTCCCCTCAGAGCTGTAACTTACCCTCCACCTTCTTGCCACAAAACAGTCCAAGGTATAAAGACAACATGGTTAGGTCTATCTAAGAAATACCCCATGTTCCCAGTACCAATTTCTGCTTTAGTTTACTGTTTGTGTCTGTAATAAAACACTGAACAAAACAACTCGGGAGGAAAGGATTTCTTTGGCCCATCCTTGTGAGAAGCCAAGGAAGGAAACTGAAGGCAGGAACTGAAGGAAGGGCTATGGAGGAATGATGCTTGCTGGTTTGTTCCCAGGCTCACGTTCAGGTCCCTTTATCATACAACCACAAGACTAAGTGGCATATCCTTCTACCCGCAATGAGCTAGGCCCTCCTCCATCAATCAAGAAAATGCTCCACAGGCCAATCTGATGGAGGCCATCCCTGAGTTGAAGTTCTGTCACACCAGGGGGCTGGAGTTTGTGCCAAGTTGACAAAAACTAACCAGCACAGAGTACTTGCAGTACTTTCAGAGGATACACATTTGGTGCCCAGCACCTGTGTTGGGCTGTTCACAACTGCCTATAACTCCAGGGGCAGGGGATCCAATTTCTTTTTCTGGCCTCCACGGGTACCCACATACTCATTGCATATACACACTCACATACACATGAAAAACATACACACACATAAATAAAATAAAAGTAAGTCTTAAAAAGAGACAACACCCACCCACAGAATAGACTTTTCACTTAGTAATTAATCATGATGTTTGGATTGCTATTTCATAAATAATACTGATATTTTAAAATATTTTGATGTTGACACGGAAAGAGAATATTTTGATGACATTTCTAAAGCGCTACAATCGGCGTATTGTTCTAATTGCCTTAGCTGCCTTTCCTAAAGGAAACATATTTGTTTCCAGGACTGGACAGTTCTGGCACAATTATAAATTGTTCCTACTGTTAAGCTGAGAAGAAATTTAATCAGAGTGTTTTAAATTGGGCAACTGCAGGATTTCTCCCATGTCTCCAGCACAAGCTGAATAGAGAATTGGGGTTCCTGCTCACCAGATACTTCACGCAGGCCTTACTCAAGACAGAAAAACAAAAGCCAACAAAATACAGCAAAAATTAACCAACGGCAGTCAAGGGAAGTCTTGTTCCTTGCTGACTCTGATCCTCGGCTGGGCCTTGCTTTTAAGTTTGATGAAAACTGTAGTCTATATTCTGATTTTGAGACAGAAAAATAAGGCACCAAGGAAAGAGAAGAAAGCAAAGCTTGAAGGTAAATGTTTGCAATTAAGGAAAGAAAATGGAAATTAGTGTGTGTGCGGGGGTGGTCAAAGGCAGACTTCAGCAACACTTCTTTGCAAGCTTCTTCACCCTGCTGGAGCAGTGTTTCTCAACCGGTGGGTCGCAACCTCTCTGGAGGTCAAACAACCCTGACACAGGGGTCACATATCAGATATTACATTAGGACTCGAAGTAGGGGAGTTACAGTTACGAAGTAGCAAGGAGCTAATCTTATGGCTGGGGTCACCACAGCACAAGGAACTGTACTAAAGGGCCGCTGCTCTGGGGAGGTTGAGAAACACTGCTCTGGGCTTTCGTCTGACTTGAGCTGCAGATCTGCCCATCCTCCGTTGTGTATGCCCTTGTTTACTTCTCCCTTTCCCTTGAAGGAAGGCATTATCCCAAGTTCTTGGCAGCCTTGCTGATCCGCTGTGCAACCAAGGACTTTTGTGTATTTGAATTCCTAATTGTAAACATTGTGACAAGCGCTGGCAAGCTGGAGGTTGGCAGAGTTGGTGTGATGTCATAGGAAATAATTGCCTTTGTTTCATTTTAAGAGGTTTCCAAGTCTCCCCCTAAGCCAGTCTGGCTTTTATCTCAAGTTCTGAGAGAGCGGTGTACCAGATGTCAGAGCCCAGACGTTATCTCTGGCTTCTAAGGACCTTGCCCAGGCTGACCTGAATTGCCTCTCTTCATGGACTGAATGCAAGCCTCTTGAATAACACTCCATTTCTCGAGGCCAATGGGCTTTTTTTTTCCTGTGTTTTTCTTCACCTTTTTGTCTCAGGTAATGAATGATTTCTCTCCTTTACACCATAGCAGGAAAGTGATCCTCCAGCTTCGTCATTTCTTTCAGATCTTTTCAGAGAGGAGTTGTCATCTCCTTGATTTTTATCTTTTATAAACATGCAGGTATACACTGAGTATGATGTCAGTTAGTGGCAAAATCCTAAAACAAAACTTGTTTACGAGAGCTCAATTATCCCTCGGGGAGAAGGCTATGATTAATTATGAATTTTCTAGAACAAATAACACATGTTATACCAACCTCCTCTCTCACTGGTACCTGACTAAGGTCAGGAAGACTGACTCTTTCACAGGCAGCTTCTTAGACAAGATGGAGTAGCAGATGTGGGAGGAAGAGTCATGGCTATTAATGATGCTATAGACCTTAGGAGGTAGTGTTGAAAGTGTGCTTTGCAAATCTCCAGTCTTAGCACATGCCTGCTCAGCATTTCAGTTTTTAATGTGGAAGAGTTACAGAGGGCCCTTTTCTGTTCTTTTAGCTAAGACATATTTGATCTCCAGAATTCTACTTTCAGAATCTCCTCCCAGTGGATGTCTCCGGTCTGGTTTAGAGCTCTGTCTTGTGTTTGTCAAATAAGTTCCCATCAGACCATGTTGTTTATGATTCCTCACTGGATTAGTTACTTTTCTGTTGCTGTAAGGAAATACTGTGACCCAAAGCCACTTAGAGGAGAGGACTTTATTTTGGCTTTTGGCTCCAGAGCTCTTCATGGTAGGGCAGGCAACAGCCAGGAGCGGGAAGATTACTGATCACATTTTCATCCATGCACAGGAAGAAGGAGCAGGAGCAGGAGGAAGAGGAGCGGGAGCAGGAGGAGCGGGAGCGGGAGGAGGAGGAGGGGGAGGAGAAGGAGGGGGAGGAGGAGGAGGAAGAGGAGGAGGACAGAAAGTCCTCACCTCCATAAGCTTCCCCAGTAGCATCGACCACCCACTGGAGATCAAGTGTTTGAACACAGGCTCTCATGGGATACAGTTACTTGTACCCATGGGGAACATTTACATCACACACTCATTTATCTGTTTCCTTTACCAGGCTGTATAATGTTTTTGTAGTCAATTAGCAGTCTGTTTCTTTTCACATTATATAGCCTCTGGTACTCAATAAACATTAGAAAGTGTGGGAGTGGTGAAGCTGTGAAGTTTTGATAAGGCAAACAAATGAATTCTTATTATGATTACCATTATTTCCATATGGCATATAAACGTATAATGTGATAACTAACAGACTCAGGGTTCAGAAAGAATCGAATGGTAGACAAAAGCGAGTCCAACAGTGAGGGTGGAGTTCAGTCTCTCCACTTGGTGGTCCTACCACTTTTGACTTTCTCTTCCTCCTCAATGCTCTCTGCCCCCTGCTCACCAATCTGAATTTCATGCTTGAACTGGAGCCTGAACAGTTACCTCTCTGGCGCTGTCTTCAACCTAACCTTAGCTCCAGGTAATACAACGCTTGCGCCCATGGGTAAAGTGGCTGTTGAAAGCCTGCTTCTGTGCGGACACTCTGCGCTTGGACCATAGCCACCAGCCTTCTCTGAATGCTGCCACCAATCATTTTATCGCCCCCAATTCACTCCTTCCTCAGATCTCAGGTGACATTCTCTCTCTCTCCTCAAATGGCATTGTTTCTTCCTTTTCCTCTTCACTGGGAAGACATAAATGACTCTGATTTCCATAGTGTTACTAGAGTGAATTTTAGAACCAGGTAGATAGTCACCTTTGTACATGGATTCCACCCCTTCCATTTTCCCAAGAACATCATTCCAGAAATTCTGAAACTTCTTATGAAGTCATAACTTGCACTCTCCCATGTTAAATTCTTATATGCATGCTGTATCACTATTCCTATTTTAAAAAATAACCCTTTGTTAAATCTTAGTTCTTCCCCAGTTCTTTGTAGCAATTCTCCAACTCTCTTTATTGTTTATTAATATTAGATAGTACATATTATTTGCCCTTTATGTTAAACATAATTTTGCCCTGGCATGGTAACCTGTGCTGAAAACCCTGCCTCATTTCATTTGAAGGACAAGCCAGACCTCACAGTGGCCAGAAGACCCAGCATGCTGCACACCTGTCCCCTCATCTCTCCTTATTTCTTCTTGCTCTCACTTTTGCTGTCTCTGTCCCAGGACCCAGGACCTCCTGCCTTCTGCCCAAATCCCTTCTGCCAAATCCTCCTTAGGGCTCCCATACTGCCCTTAGAGATCCCACACTGTTCTTAGGGCTCCCACATCGTCCTCAGGGTTCCCACACCCTCCTTAGGGCTCCCACAATGTCCTTAGGGTTCCTACACCATCCTTAGTGTTCCCACACCCTCCTTTGGGTTCCCACACCATCCTTAGGGTCCCCACACCATCCTCAGGGTTCCCACACCCTCCTTGGGGTTCCCACACCCTCCTAAGGGCTCTCACAATGTCCTTAGGGTTCCTACACCATCCTTAGGGTTCCCACACCCTCCTTTGGGTTCCCACACCATCCTTAGGGTTCCCACACCCTCCTTTGGGTTCCCACACCATCCTTAGGATTCCCACACCGTCCTTAGGGCTCCCACACCCTCCTTTGGGTTCCCACACCCTCCTTAGGTTCCTACACTGGCTCTTTTCTCTGCAACACTCTTCCTCCAGACACTCGAATGTCTAATTATGTCACCTTCCAGTGTCACATTTTAATGAAGTTTGCTTGGGAAAAAGATTAAATAAAACAATAGTAACCCTTCTACAGCACTCTGATCTTCCTAGTACATTTTCATTCTTATTTTACGATTTATTTTTCCAGCATAATTATTTACTTATTTATGAAATTTATTATTGACTGTCTGTCTTCCACAATAGAACACAAATTCTGTGAACACAGGACGTTTTGTTCTGACCTCTGATGATAGATCTTAAATAATTAGATATCACAACATAGTATGGGTATTTAATAAATATTTGCTTGATGAATAAATATTTTTTCCTATTTATCTCCCTACTGTGTGTGTGTGTGTGTGTGTGTGTGTGTGTGTGTGTGTGTGTGTGCGCGCTCACATGGAGGTCAGATGTCAATGATGCCTTTCTTACTCAAGTATATGATCCACATTATTATTTTGAGTCAAGGTCTCTTACCAAACCTAGAGCTCACTTTTAGGCTAGAATGGTTGGCCAGCAAGCCCCAGGATCCTCCTGTCTCCTCCTCCCCAGTGTTAGGATTAAAGCTGTAGGTCACTGGGCCTATGTGGTGTATTATTATTATTATTATTATTATATTTTATAGTATTTATCCTGACTTCAGTTTCCCCTCCCTCTTCTTCTCCCCTCTTGTCCACTCCTCCTCAGTCTCTGTTCAGAAAAAGGGCAGGCCTCCCATGGATATCAACTCAGAATCTGAACCGATGACCACAGACCCTCTACATACATGTGACAGTTGTGTAGCTGGGTCTTTCTGTGGGACTCCTAAGACTGGGAGCAGGGGCTGTCTCTAGCTCTTTGGCTGGCTTTGGGGAATTTATTTCTCATACTGGGTTAACTTGCCCAGCCTAAATACAACGAGAGGTGCCTAGTCTTACTGCAACTTGATATGCTATGTGGTGTTTTTGTTTTCTTTAAGTGTGAATGCTGGGAATCGAACTCAGTTCACTCCTCAAAGTGCAGCGAGTTCCTTTCTGACTGAGCCACCCCCCAGCCCTTGTCCTGGTTTTGAGACCGGGTCTGGAACTGTAGCTCTTGCAGAACTTACTATGTAGTGTGTGCTAGCCTCAAACTCAGCCTCCCAAGTTCTGGAATTTCAGACTTGAACCAGTAAATATTATTTTTAGAACATGTCATGATTTCATAATGGAAGAGTCACAGTTGTTCGTGGAAAAATTAAGCATTTTAGTCAGATAGAAATGCAATAAAATTACTGTTGTCTTCTTAATGTTAAGCAAGTTAAGCATTAGATTGTGTAAGTACTAAAGGGAAATAACAATAATAATCTATTGTCCACAAATATTAGTCATCTTCCATGGGTTTTAGACTTACAGTACAGAACAAAACAGACAAATCCCTGACCTCATTCAGTTATATTCGAGTGTACGCTGTTATACACCGAAGTATTTAATATAAAACCAAACTGTACTCCATATGAGTTTGCCAGACTAATCATATTACATTTTATTTGGTTATTATTCTTTAAATTAATATCTCCCACTTTTTAAGGTCATGGATGTTGGAATGAGACAAAGATTTAAATTAAAAGTAATTTTAGATAATACGTAAAACAATGAATTTCATCACAGCATGCTCATCACACGCACACACCGCTGTACTTTGCCCATAATTCCCTCCCTCGATACTCCCCCCTCTGTAGTTTTTCTGCTTTCGTGTCATAAATATTTCAATCTAGATTCTGCACAAGGGCAGATGTGTGATATTTGTCCTTCTCCCTCGACATTACCTTCTCTTGCTTGCCCTTCCGGCTCACTGTATGCCCACCTTCTCTTTTGGCTTTCTTCCCTTTCTGTAGATTCGTGTCTATTACACACTTTTGCTTGTGTGTGCACACACAGACATAGACACAGACAGACATAGACAGACACACAGACATAGACAGACACACAGACATAAACAGACACACACACACACAGACATAGACACACAGATACAGACAGACAGACAGACAGACAGACAGACAGACACACACTTTCCCCCATGGGAAGGAAAACATGTAGTGTTTGTTTCGTTTTGGCTCAACCACATACTGCCTATTTATCCATCAGCAAATTATTTGACCTACAATATCGACCGAATGAATACCTACAGAAAAGATTATTTTCTTAGACTTCAAGCCTACCCTTCCCAGATTAGTATTTATGGATTTACATATCTTAGCTCTGAAGCAGCACAGTGTTTTACAGAAGACACTTTAGCTTTGATATATAACATGACATGTCAATATGGTAAGAAATAAACACTTTTAAAATATGTGAGTGTCTTATAAAATATTTTTTTATTTAAATGTCAGATCACTTCAAAAATTCATTGTATGTCTGTGGATGTTTTGTGTTGAATGGAAAGTAGATATATTCAGCCTAGATGTTCAATAATTCAAACATTACATAATTAATATATTTGCCTACCAAGTTATAATTGCAAAATCAGAATCTGTAATCTATATGAATTTTTATAAAATATAGTTTAAAAGAACATTGAGTGATTTTCTTAAGCAAAAAAAAAAACTTTTCTAAAAACAAGAAGTTTGTCATTAGTCAGCGCAAAGGATACTGTAAGACCACCAATCATTTGAATCAGCATTGGCTCTGGGGTTCTCGGGAGAGGATGTTACACTTTGGAAAAGACAGGCAGAGTCCTTCCCTTGAAAGATTCCCTTCCTTCCTACAGGTCTGGAGCAGCCTCTGCGGTCAGTTCTGCTCCGTAGCATTTACCGAAGTTTCGCGTCGTAGAGGAGCCCCACGAGGCTCATGGGCGGCCATGACTTAGGATCAGTAGGCGCTCCATCATGTTCTCACCTGCCTGTCGTTTGCGGCTGTGGCGCTCCTAGTGCCCTTGGTGCAGCACACTGCAGCAAACGGTCCTGTGGTAACACGGGTAGTTCAGACCGATGGCAATTCAGAAAAATTGTTCAGACTTTCAGAAACAGGAATGTATCGAAAGAATTGCACACAATGGGCAGAGAAGTCCCTTAATCATGATTTTCATTATTGTCACTATACTAAGAGTTGGTGAATATTTGGAGGAGAATCTCTAGGATCATTAAACAATTCAGAATAGTGTGAAGATTTTTAATTTTCTTTAATTTTTTTTTGAAAAAAAAATCTACATTGCTTAAGGAAGAAAAGACACCGAAACAAAGGGTGTCCGGTCGGGTCTTTGTCCCCGTGGGAAAGCAAAGGGCTTTCTTTGGGAATCTGATTTGATTCGTGTTACACATACAGGTAAGCAAGCATGCTCGTTCACGCGCGCGCGCGCGCGCGCGCGCGCGCACACACACACACACACACACACACACACACACACACACACACTCCATAAATGAAAGCTAACCAAACAAGAAAACAAACCCAAAACAAACAAGAAAACAAGCCCAGAGCCGTCTAATACGGAACAGAACCTATAGCTTATAAGGAACACCAGCATGGACAAGTAAGATCAGGATTCCACGGGTTCAGTTTTAATGTATGGAAGAAATTTCCAAGCATGGCCTTGCCTACAGTGGACCAAAGGTGAGGACTCTGTGTCTCCAACTGTGGAGGCACCTACAGTGCCTGTCTATGACAGATGTTCCCTAAGGATGCTTTCATGGGTGAAAGGCTGGACAAAGACACCAGTATCGGTTTCATCAGCCCAGTGTGGATCTACACACACACACACACACACACACACACACACACACACACACACACACACACACACACTGTATTTATATTTTCTGTATATATATGTTTGTTTGCTCATATTTACTTAAAATGTTCCCGTGTTATACCCCTATTGTCTGATAAGTTTCTAGGTGACAAGAAGGTTGCCAATTTAATTGTATTTTGGAATCTCTGAACAAGCACTAAGTATATTATAAGCACAAACTAGTTGGATTAGATCAAATTAATTGAATGTATTTTTTTTCCATGGAAGGTGGTGGGGAATTTCCACCCATTCTTGGAAATCATTAAATCCAGATTAGTGATTATCTGTACAGAAGGTCTATCCTGCATGGCTTCCTGTTCGACAAGGTCAGAGACACATTTGCTTATTCAGCCTGTTGTTTTTAAATCATTCTGTAAGCACCACTGAGTGTTTCTGATGTTGAGCTGGTCAGAAGTACAACCCGAGTCCTATTACTTGAAACGGGAGTATGCACACAGGTCTCCACAGCCAAGATCCCAGGACAGGTGTGAACTGGTTCAAAACGGCTGAGAGTTATGCGTAGTCATGTTAATTTTCTATGTTTGCAGTTTAAATTACAATGTGATCACACATTCTATCTAGCAATGTTGTCATCATGCTTTTTAATGCTGCATTGTGAACTATTTCCCATTTTAGTCTAATAGGGAAAAATGTTCTTAATTCATATAATAAAGCATCATCAAATTGATTAATTATTTATATTTATCCCGGGTCTCTCTTGAGCTCCAGGTAGGAAGATTTTAATGCGTATACCCGTAATGAGGGTGCACTTAAAGATGATTTTTCTTTGTGTCACTAACAGTGTTCACGAGCGTGCATAGAAACAGCGGATTTTCTAGCTTTGTGGTATTTTCGCTCCGAGCTTCTTCCATCTAATGGCCAAGACATTCTTTCCTCTTTATTAATAATATAAGGTAGGCAGTAACACAACTGAGTCTTCCATCTATCACTGAAGACACGATATGAAGATAAAGCTTTGCTTGTTTCCAGAGGGCAAGTAATGTATGCTTGAATTTCATATTATAAAATAATTCCACAGACACAGTGCAAACTCCTTTGCTCTGCTGGTTGCTCTAAATTTATAAACTGTGATTATCACAGAGTCCAGTGAGGCAGTTCATGTATCCATCTGTCACATTTCCCAGGTGCTTGGTGACCCTTAACTGTTCACACGTCAGAGGGAAGCAGAGAAACAACCAGCCACATCGGTGCATTTGAATGACACAGGCTGCTGGATGTCACCATGCTGGCCAAAGCCTCTCCTTTCCAGCTGTGCATTTCTGAGGCTTTTTGTTGTGCCATGGTGTTCGACTTCCTTCCGTGGGACCTTCAGCATGGTGGAACTGGGAGGCAGCATGGGTTGGAGGCTTTCATGGGTTTTCCTGTTGACAGCAAGGATCCTAGTGTTTTAGAAGACACTGTCCCCAAGCCTGCTGTGTGCATGGTGCTCTGAGCTAGAGCCCTCTGTTTCAGTATTTGGGGTGTATTAGGAGAGGTGTAGTCCCCTAACTGTAGAGAGCTCCTGAATCTAGTTTTATCAATGGCTGCACTTGAAAATTTCCGGGACTCTGGAGATCAGAACATTTTGCATCTCTTCTGCATCACACTGTCCATTATTTTTTACCATTGTCCCATGCGATCTCTGTGTATGTGATTATTATTACTATTTTTTTTAACCATTGTTCTATGTGATCTCTGTGACCGTGTATTTGGTTTAGGGGAATGTAAATTTCTTAGTTGCACTGAAATGAAAACTTCATTGCCCATGCTTTTATAGAGTGATTTAAAAATGTTAAAAATGTTTTCATTATCTTTAAACCACCCATCATCTAACTTGTAATTCTCTCGAAGTCAATCACTAGTTTTACAAGTGTACACTGGTGCATGTGCTCTTTTTTGTTACTAAAAATTAGTGACCTAGGGCACTCTTTTTTCTAGGAAGGAGGTCCAAGAAATGATAGCATCTTCTGTGTAAACTCTTTCATTTAGATGTGTGTGTGTTCAGTGTACTCATGGGGATGGAATGAGGTACTTCATCCACATAAAAGTGACACCTCATGAAACATCTGTGTTAAAGCAGGACATCTTCTAGACAAACCAAACTATAAAAAGTAAATGTTATTGTTTATTAACTGTGCATGATTCTTATAACATAGAGAAAAATGGACTTTCCAAAATGGAGTCAATGTGAACATGCTCTCAGGCAACTTAACCCTGCTTTTAAAGTGGTTGAAAGCCACTGCCTTATGTAGAAAATTTCTTTCTCTGTTTTTTTTTAAATTTAAAGGTGAAATGTTTATTAGGATTCAGATGCTGACTTATACATTGGAGAAACAATGATTCAAAAAAAACTATTATCCAGGAGGTGGTAGTGCACACCTATAACCCCAGCACTTGGGAGGTAGAGGCAGATGGATCTCTGTGAGTTCAAGGCTAGCCTGGTCTATAGAGTAAGTTCCAGGACAGCGAGAGGTGTGATACAGAGAAATCCTGTCTCGAAAAACCTAAATAAATAAATAAAACTGTTAAATAACCCCAATGCTTTCCCTTCCTGGGACCTTGAGATGTAGCACATCCCCTTGAGGAATACATTTTTGGAAAGGTGATTACAAAAACGACATAACATAAGACAATTTCTAGCCATATTTGGGCCTGAGACGTAACATGTCCTCTGACTTATAAGCCACAAGGACCATACTTCTTATTTATGTGTTTCCTCCCCTTCCCCCACATCTCTCTCTCTTTTCTGAATTTCTTTAGTCTGCTTTGTCAACAATTAAACATTTCTATATGTTTGGTCAAAGGCCAAAGGTTAATGCCAAGACAACGGAGTCACTTCTTTGATGACTAATGATGGGGTTCTACCCAGCATGCCTCTGGCCTGCTACGCTCACAATTTGCCAAGATAAATCACTGGGAAGCCCAGTTCGTGTTTGGAAGACAAATTGAGAAAAGTTTAATCATTTGTGGGGTTGATTTTTTGACAGGCCAGCAGAAAACTGCTTTATTGAATCCAGATTCATGTATTCATGCAAGACTCATGAAACAAAGTGACTTGGTTTTGGTGGCAGGTTTAGGCAGCAGTAATTGCAGGGAGCTCCTGGGAGGGTCACAAGTGAGCCTGTATATCTCTGGGGAAAATTCCTTGGAAGCCACTGAAATAGCTGTGAAGTACCAATTGTTTCTAGACACAGTTGGCTGGAGAAGGAAAAATTGGACCCTGGTTTGGGTTCACCACATGACCACAATCTCTAATAGCAACAACTGCAAATTCAACAAAACTGTGGGTTTCCAAGAAACGCTCTTGCACTGTCCAGTGAAGGCCTGGAATAGAGTAATAACTGGGAATCAATTGAGCTTGCAACAGAGAGGAAGGAAAAGGAATCAGCTTCAGACACAGAACTCATGTCAGCGGAGGAGAGGAAGGAGATCCGAAAGCTCAAAGGGATTCTGAATGAGTCCCATCTGCAGTGCCAAAAAGAGACCAAAAAGGTCAGCTGAACCTAGTCATCTTCTCAAGTTCGAAGGATCTGCATTTCCCAGGAACAGTCAGGGCCTCAGACTGTGACTCATTCTCATGAAATACTGGCATGACTAAGGTAAACCCCACAATGACAATTTATTGACAAGGGAAAATATAAGTACTGTGTAGGCTGGGAGTACACACTGAGAGTGTGACTAATACAGCCCCCCATGTACACAAACATTCATGAGATGCTTCATCATGATTAGAAAGCTTGGACCGAGCGCACAGAGCTGTGGGCAAAGTCCTTATCATCAGTCTGCTCTTTCCCCAGTGTTAAACAGATTGAAATCAGAGATGCATGATGATCCTGGACTCCGACACACATGATGCGAGTGAACGTGCAATGGCACTTGTCTAAGGATGTGTGAAACATCTGCCTTCGGAGGGGAATGAGTGTGCCAGACGGGTCAGGACAGTCATAGTCTGATGCTGGCAGCTTCCAAGACCCAGCTCTGTAATGTGCAGGCAGCTTTGGTTCTGAAAAGTGTAAAAGACTCCCTCTTCCTAGTTGTTTTACTCAGATGTTTTGGGATTGTTCAGACCCTGTCTTTAAATCCATTTCTGTCTGATGATGGCTACTTCTGGGCAAAGCTTTACCTTGTAGCTGTGTACCCTCCTTTTACTTCCCAGGACCTGTTCATCTTTTTCTTCACTCAAGTAAGCTGGGGAATTAGCTTGTGAGCTGAGGAAGAGAAGTTCCCACATGCACAGTTCACATCCGTAGCCACGTAGCCCTCAGGATTGCCCTTTGCACTAACTGTAGAGAGATGCTCAGAGCATCCATGTTTCATTGGTCCTTCTATATTCTTTGCTTCTTGATCCAGATAGACTGTTGTTGGGGAGAGACTGCAGGAGATTAAGGGTGTTATTTCTTCAGCTTCCTATAGACACACAGTAGACTTAGAAAACTTTCAACATTTCATTTTAAAATGGAATCATCTATGCTTTCTCTCTGAGGATCAGACTAGAGTGATATCCAAGATCTCTAAGAAATTCTTAGGTCGATGCTGGTGTACAGAAACACGTGGTGTTTAAGTTTATGTTCTCCACTGCAAAATTATCCCAGTTAATGTGGAGGTTCTTGTGCAGATGGAAAGCATGGGAATGTGGCTTTACTGAGCACTTACTATGTGTTAGGCATGTTTGCATATGTTTATGAACATTCTAAAAGTTGTCAAATATCCAGACATTTAGTCACAATAAATAACTTCCTAAGTCTACCAAGGTTACACAGAAAACATGGGTTAAGTTATGCATGTTAAACATACAAAGTATTTCTCTCTCACAGGGGAAGAATTACCTTTAAGTAAGAAATGGATTATTATACTAGAACTAAAAATAGTCAATAAAACAAAGGAATGGATCCGAAGGCTTAGTATCCCAAAACTAAAACAATCAGAAGACTGATTAATACCTGATTCAGGTGACCTGAGATTTGGGTGTTCTACCATGATAGCAGTTTTAGGAAGTTTTCTTAATAGTAATAGAACAAACAAAGCCACAAACATGGCACTTTCCAAGTGTACTAATGAAAACACCAAGGAGGTGAATTACATCAAAACAGGAAATGTGTTAGAAGCCTCAGATGATATTCTGATGACATTCCTAGCCTTGGAGTCTGTAGAAGCTAGGAGTCTGTACATTCCAAAAGGATTTACCCAATAGTCACAAGGATGGCAAGTCACCAGCAAAATTAGAAAATAAATAGCTACTTGGCACGTGGTGGGGGTTGGGGGGGCGTTATTTGTCTCTGAACCTGTAACATTCCAATTCTCCATGATAACTGAGTTTGTACAGTCAGTTAACCCTGTAATGAGTTTAACACAGATGCTGCTTTTCAGTGGGAACTGCAGTTAATGCCTGGGCGTCTTAGCAGCTTACTCTTTATAAAAAAAATATTGTTCAGTTTTCTATATTTATGCTTTTGTTCATGTAGAGTGCATCTCTTGTGAACTCAAGACTAAGTTGAGTGCATGAGTGCATTAAAGACAAGATCTTGTTATGGGTCAAAGTTCATTCCCTGTTTACTCCTGAGAAGGGAGTTGAACATAGGATAAGGAGAGGCCAATGCCCTCAGGATTTTGGGTTCATATCACAGATAGGTAATTGGCCTATCAATGATTAGTGTTGCAGTCAACACATAGATTTGGCTTGTGACTTGTGGGTGATCCACCACTCTTTACTCTGGGAGCATGAGAACTTAGTTTCAAGATAAACCTGATAAATATTAGCAAACAAAATCCTGGTGGCTCTCCTTCTAGAAACATGAGCAACTGACTGGTTCATTCCAGGTAGGGCACTGATGATAGAAAAAAAAAACAATTCCATCGAAGTCCAACTTGGTGAACCAGTGAGTTTATGGATTTACTTATAGAACACAGGTGGGGGTAACTGTAGGAGCATGGACAATTCATAGACAGCTGTATCATCAGAAGCCCACTTCAGCATGAAAGGTGACTCCCAAAAGCCACATCCTTGGGGCTCCCTAAGGGACTTTCAGACAGATGTATAGGACCTTCAGCCAGTTGGAAAGCCTCATTTCTCAGTAGTTGTTATTGCTTGTCTAACACTGGGGAGGGACTTTGTGAATCTTGTAACTTTCAGGAACCTCCTGAGTCTTGTGAGTTGTTTACTCCTGAGCCTTGTAAGTTTTGTTTACTACCTAAGTCTTAAGGAGTCTCTTTCTAGAATGGAAGAAATTGCTACACAACAAAGATCCACCTGACATAGGGGAGAAGATGATGCAATGACTTGCAATGTCCCTGGACACGGAAAATAAAACACCAGGAACATGCCGGGCGGTGGTGGCGCACGCCTTTAATCCCAGCACTCGGGAGGCAGAGGCAGGCGGATCTTTGTGAGTTCGAGGCCAGCCTGGTCTACAGAGCGAGATCCAGGAAAGGCGCAAAGCTACACAGAGAAACCCTGTCTCGAAAAACCAAAAAAAAAAAAAAAAAAAAAAAACAAAACACCAGGAACAGCCTACTTGACACACTCCCCTGTTGTCTTCCTAAGATGAGTGAGAAAAGGCAGGCTTGTAGTCTGCCTTCCAGCCGAGACTCCATGAACCTTATTGCACACTGTCCAGTTGAGCCACCTTACTCACTGTATGGAACAGAGAAGTGGACTTTTCACTTAAAGAGAAGCATCTGACTTCTGCCACTGCAATGGTCACAGTACCAGCTGTGTTTAAAAAGTCATCTGTCATCAGAGATTGCTTGCAAACCAGAGGAAAGACCATGGGGAACTAAAGGAACCATAAACACAAGGTTAGAAGAGCAGCCGTACAAGCACCAGATGGAAACGTTACCAAAAAAACATCTTAAAAATCTGTTTGGGAGGCATCCAGGCAGTGGGACCGGGACCTGTCCTCAGTGCATGAGCTGGCTGTTTGGAACCTGGGGCCTATGCAGGGACACTTGGCTCAGCCTGGGAGGAGGGGACTGGACCTGCCTGGACTGAGTCTACCACGTGGAACTACCAGGTGGAATCCTCAGGGGAGTCTTTGCCTGGAGGAGATGGGAATGCAGGGTGGGCTGGGGGGGGAAGGGGAGAGGGGGGTGGGAGGGGGGGAGGACAAGGGAATCCTTGGCTGATATGTAGAATTAAATTATAAAATAAAAAAAGAATAAAAAAAAAGAATTCTAGAAAACAAAACAAAAAAGTCTTTGGAGAGCGCTAAGTTGCTATTATCATTAAAAGAAAAAAGAAAGAAGAAAAGGGTGGATGAAGAGAAGGAAGAAGGCGGAAGAGAAAGAGGAAGAGGAGGACACAGCTAAGAAGATGATTAATTAGAGAGCAGAGTAGTCCTAGAAGTTAAGAAAAATGAAAACCTGAAGTACATGTATTTTATATGTTCAGCACTCTGTAGTAAGAGTTGCCCCCAAATGGAATATGAACACAGGAAATAGAACAAATGAGAAGATAACAGAGAGTTCCCTTGGGCTAATGGCTTTATTTAGTCTTATTAAAAAAGGAGCTCTTATCTAGCCATATCCTATTTGAATTTCAGGCATGAAGGATTAAAAGGAAATTGTAAAAGATTCCAGAGGGGGAAAGCCGTTCAGTGAGCAAACTTAGAGGAGAGGAGAGAATAAGATCCAAATTGGACTTAGACACGTAGTTGGCTACATGGAATACAGGAGAAGCTTAAAGAAGCGCTTTCTACCCATGAGGTGATGGGAGACTCTCTACCTACTTGTCATTCCACTCAGCACCCCAGTTTTATTTTCTGATCTAAGTCTCACAGAGTATCGTCACTACCTGGGGGACTGCTGAGGAGCGCAGAGCCATGGGCTCTGTTCTGGGAGTCACACGTGTGTTAGGAGCAGGCTACGGCCTGCACTGAGTCCTGGGAAGCCCGTTCCACTTGGGAAACAAACCTTGGCTTGGTTTATAGACAGTGATGACTCAGCTGCATTAGCTGTTCGTCCGTGTGGGGCCACACACACTTTCTGGAGCTGAGCTCCAGCCTCAGACTTATTGCTTCTCCTCACTGTAGACCACAAGGCTGACTCAGGGTGCTCTCTGAGGCCCTGTGAGCCTGGAGAGGTCAGAATTCTGGCCATAATTACCATATTCATGATTGTGCTTCATTTCAGACTAAACATGTCTTAGGTAACAGACTGTCCAGGGATGTGAAATATTTTTTGAAATAAATATAACTCTGTTAGTGCTGTAACCTTTCATTTATGGCCCTCTGGTCATTGTTCAGTGGCACACATTTTACAAATAGGATGAAGAGCTTGGTTGAGTTGTGCAGTTTAACTATAGCTGTTCCATTTCCTAGATCTGATTCAGGAGATTTATTTAATAACACTTTACAGAATTGTTTCCTTTACAGAGATACCCCTGTAGTTGCCTTTTAATTCTACTGATTCTGTCACTAGGAGAACGTCTTATGGTGCCTGCATCATTGGAAGTCAAATGTGATCAAGGAGCAGCCTCCAGGATACAGCAGTGAATACAGGGTCAGTTACACACAGGAAGTCAGACATGCAGGTGCTCAATGGATCCATAGTCTTAGCACATTCATGCTGTGGATGATGGATCCCCACTCAGCTTCCATACTTAGAGAAGGTAGTCTACTCAGGAATCACCAAGTGAAGGTATGCCATCCCTGGAGCTGAATGCTTCAGTAGGCCACACAGAACTGCTTGTAATTTTTTAGCTTCTTTGGTTTATTATAAAAGGAAATGTGTGGGGGTGAGTGTCGTGTAAATCCCACACATTTATCAGATGGTAAGTAATTAGATCAGCATTAGGTTCTGATTTTGAACCAGTATCAGGCTTTTAATGGCTTTCTCTTTTCTTTCCTGTTGAGTTTATTCTCTCTCTTGGCGTTTTCATATGAAGTAGATCCACACAAAGCTTTGTGTGTCTCTGCTATGGCTCTCCCACACTCTCTGACTCTTTACACCAGTGTGCTCCTTTGTGCCCTTCCTGTGACCTCTTCTTGAAATTTCTCCAGTGTCTCTTGACTCTTAAAGGCAAAGGACTAAACAAAGAAATGTAAACATTTGAAAGTATCTTGTGAGCAGCCATCACCAGCACAGCTATTCCGAGCCCCTCAGCCCCCAACTGTAGACCGTATGTTATACCATCCGGCAAAGCTTCTCTTTGATGGTAGTCATTTGCTGTCTGTGATAAACCTAATGGTGAAATGCTCTTTGTGTTTCATTTTCTAATCAGAAAGCAGGGAAAAATAAAGGGGGCTCTGAGTAGATCTCTGTGTGTGCCAGTAAGTACGGGTTGGAATTTCTGAAAAATTGCAATCTTTCCAGGTGCAGTAAGTCAGAAAGTAACTTTTATTACAGTGTCTGGTGCTATGGACTAAATGGACTCTGGTCAGTAGACTCAAATCTGGTTAAAAGACTATCAAAAAATGAATGCTAGATGCTGGCTACAATTTTAGTAGTCAGTAAGAATCATGACAGATATGATTTTTATTTTTGTTCAGAACTAAGAATGTTTGCCTGGCTGGAGAAAATAAAACACATAAAAACATAACCATTGTGAGAACTCTGAATAGCTAACCAGGTCCCAGGCATCAGCTCCCAATGACTGTGTGCCCCGGGGGGAAGGGACCCCAGCAATTCTACTGTAAATTTTGTATATTTGTGCTATTTACTTAAAACATGTTAGTTCAGAGTAACATATTCCTTTCTTTGAAAGCAGAGATGTTTTGGTTCCATGGCATGCTGTAGGAACGGAATGATGATTGGATTAGAGAGAAAGGTGACATCTATTTGGTCTTGGTTTAGAGAATGAATTCCATAAACTGAAACATGACAAGGGAGGTCTAGTCTTTTCTGATAAATCTCAGTACATTCATTGGCCCATCATCATGGAATAAGTTTTTCATTACATATTTGTCCTAAGATTTCTGACATATTTTGCTGGGGTTAAATGAAAGCCAGTAGAAACAGTTTGGCCACATCTTAGAAGTAATAAACAGCCACTTCGACCTCACTCTGGGGAAGTGCTGTCATGGCACCGTGTTTGGAAAGTGTTGTGGAATATTTGTTTACACTGTGTGAAGATGTGTCACTGTGGTTGGTTTAATAAAGAGCTGAATGGCCAATAGCTGGGCAGGAGAGGATAGATGGGAATTCCGGGGAGAGAGAGGAAGAGGAGGAAGAATCTAGGTGCATGGATTTCGCCAGCAGACTTGGAGTAAGTCGGTAATCGAACCACACGACAGAACGTAGATTAAAAAATTATGGGTTAAGCCGGGCGGTGGTGGCGCACGCCTTTAATCCCAGCACTCGGGAGGCAGAGCCAGGTGGATCTCTGTGAGTTCGAGGCCAGCCTGGGCTACCAAGTGAGTTCCAGGAAAGGCGCAAAGCTACACAGAGAAACCCTGTCTCGAAAAACCAAAAAAAAAAAAAAAAAAAAAAATTATGGGTTAATTAAGCTAAAAGAGTTAGTTGGGTAAAAACCTAAGCTAAGGCCGAGCTTTCATAATTAATAATGTCTCCATGTCATCATTTGCAGGCTGTCGGTCCAGACGAAAAAGTACAGCTACAGGAAAGTGTCTCAAATGGGCAACCTTGTTGAAGGGCAACTCTCAGTCGCTGCATAAATCTATGAGAACCATATCTGATAGATCTAATACTAGGAGAGAAAATGCTCTTTGGATGTTGTGCTTGCTAGTTTTATGTCAACTTGACAGAATCTAAAGTCATCTGAAAGGAGGAAGCCTCAGTTGAGAAAATGCCTCCCTAAGTTTGGGCACTAGGCAAGCCTGTAGGGCATTTTCTCAATTAGTGATTGGTGAGGAGGGCCCAGCACATGGTTGGTGGTGCTGGTCCTGGTCTGGTGGTCCCGGGTTCTCTAAGAAAGCAGGCTGAGCAAGCCAGTAAGCAGCACCCTTGACTTCTTAAGGAGTGGGAGCATTGATTCAGGTGGAGCAACCGGCGGGGGAAACAGGAGATTTTAGCAAAGAAGTTGGAAAAACCGTTAGCCATGTGGGGAATAGAAATCATCTAGTGATGAACAGAAACCCGGAGTTTATATTTCTACAGGGGAGTGGGAGGGTCATGGCTTTCTTGAATGCACCTGAGCTCAGACTTCCTTCCACAAAGAGAAGAAAGCCAGCGGAGATTTTGGAGAGAAATAACACAACCACAGGAGTTACAAAAGTAACTGGATTTATGAAAACGAGTTAGGGTAGGCTTAGTGGGAGAAGATAAACTTCTGAAGCAGGAGAGTGTCTGTAAGAATGGAAAGAGAGGTATAGATATGAAGGAGAGCATGAAATACAATCAGCAGCAGGTAGAAACTGATTGGATACTGCCCTGTCATTGTCCTTAGCTGATCCGAGGGTTACCACTTACCCAGGAGGCACTTTGAAATCCCTGACATGGTACACAAAGCTTCATGCATCTTCTCGTGTCCCTCCCCTTTCCCACTCCTTCCATACAAGCAGGGCACATTGGGCTGCACGTGCAGAGGCTTGTTCTCCATTCTCCCTACTTTTGCTTATCCCACCATTTTGAGTCTTTTACTTACTGTGACACGTGTATTCTTCCATTGTCTATCATTTCTGAAGACCTACTCAAACGTGACCTCTTGTGTGGATGTTTCCTTAAGCCTGTTTCCCTTACCCCAACATTTTCCTGTATTGATGTCTGGACTTGGGTTGTTCCCTCCTATCTCATAGAACAAAATATTTGTATTATTTTATAAAACTAGCTTCATGACACTACACACCCATTGAAATACCTCATTAAAAACTTGAGACGACTCCAAATGCTGGTGAATACTGAGAGCCCTGGTCACCCAGGTACTTTTGGTACTACTATAAAATGCACAGCCAATCTGGAAATGTTGGGTCATTTATTTAGAAATGTCAGGACATTCAACTGCTCTGCAACTCAGCAGTTTCTTTTCCTAAGGTAAAAAAAGCATATGCTCATAGGAAAATGTGTATATGCTGGCATAGTGGTGGTGCATGCAGAAATGCTGGCATAGTGGTGGTGCATGCAGAAATGATTGCATAGTGGTGGTGCATGCAGAAATCCCAGTATTCAAGAAGTAGAGACAGAAGGATGAGAAGATCAAGGCCTGCCTTAGCTACATAACATGTTTGAGACCTGACTGACCCTATCTCAAATAATCAAAGTGCAAAACCAAAGTCCTCCCAAGCCATATCTAAACACACATTGTTCATAGTAGCTTTATTTGTAATAACTACAATCCCCTTCAACAAGTCAAAGGTTAAATGTGGTCAGTATATACCATGGACTACTACTGGGCAATCCATGGAACACGTTATTGATAGATGCAATACTTTGATGAATTTCTGAAGTGTTAAGGTGATAAGTAAAGTCAATTTCTGAAATTTTATTACATCATTTACACAATGTTTTTGAAAAGACAAACTTTTAGAAATGGGGGGCAGTGGTTACCAAGGGCAGGGGGAAGTAGAGTTATAAAGAGTTATAACAGGGGGTGCATATTTTCCTTACGGTGGTTGAACACGGTGGTGGTAGACACATGAACCCACACTGGTCGTAAAATAGTTTAGAATTAAACACTCCCAAATGAGTGAAAACAGGACTGGGAAACCCTGAAAAAGGCACACTTACTATCATGACAACAACCTGGTGTAGCCAGAAGGTTTCTCTGGTCCTACCTGGCCCACGGTCCCGCCCAGCCCCATTTTATAAATGGTCCTGCAGCCATTTATAAAATAATCAGTCAGAGGCTTAATAATGTTTATACATTGCATGGCCTATGACAGGCCTCTTGCTAGCTAGCTCTTTCATCTTTAACCCATTTCTATTCATCTGTGTTTAGCCACGTGGCCATGGCGTTACCGGTCTGCTGACATCTTGCTTTTTCTTGGGCAGCAGCTCGTATCTCTCAAGACTCTGCCTTTCTCTTTCTTGTCTCTCTCCTTGGATTTCCTGCCTGCCTCTAAGCTACCTTGCCATAGGCCAAAGCAGCTTATTTATTAACCAGTCAGAGCAACACATAATCATAGCGTATAGAAAGACATTCCCACAGCACCCTGGTGGTGATACTATTTACTTTGACAAAATATTACCAAAATCAAGAGTGTGCGCTCTCCCTGCCTTATGTTTCACAGCTGTATATGTATCCACAATGACCTCAGCAAAATATCATTTAGAAAAAGCACCCAGTCCCCTAGGGGGTTAAAACTGGTTCAAATGGACATAAAATACTACACCCTCCCCCCTCAGAACTGTGACAGATAAACAGTAGGTCTTCAGTACATTTATGCATGAATTAGTTGGGAATAAAGGAAGAAGACGTCAAAGATGGCCCACCTTGTGGGTCTGAAGTGCTCTGGAGGTGACCACAATCTTAAAAACAAAGGACACAGGTGCGAAGAGCATGTGAGAAAGGGGATGTGCCCAGGCCCTCCTCTTCACAGACTTCTTCTTCATCTCTTGCTCTTTCTTTCTTGATATTACTGAATTTGAAGTTTTAACAAGCTATTCAAATAAAAATATCTGGCATGTGAATGCAGATATTTTGATCCCCCTTTTCTTTCTAATTTAACGACAAATATTTTAGGTGTGCTTCTACGATGTAAGGCTATAAGTATCGGCATTTTTCTTGGAAAAAAACTTGCTTGAATTCTCATAGTTCATTTTCTAGTTATTTATATTAGATGTTGAACCTGCATTAAAACAGACTAAATTATCATATTATAAACAATTTCCTTTCCATTTTTACGACTGCAACATCTCTACTGGCAGTAAACTCGGTCTGCAGTTTACATGTGAAATTCTTCATCAGAGAGATTATCACATATTTACCCTTACATCTGGGGATTTGGGTATCATTTTTGGATAGAAGCATTAGAAACGGAGGTAAGAACATTCAACAGGAAGTTATAATATTTGTAAATTGAAAGCTATGCAGCTGTATGCCATGGTTCTGTGTTGCCTCTCATGTCACTTTGTGGGAAGTAATTGCTGGTAAAACTAGCATACAGGTTTTAGCATCAAAGATCTCAAAAGGGGATGAGGTCATCATCTTCTCTGTCCTTTAGTCATGATGGCCTTGGATCAATAATCTGACAGCTTCTAAGCATTCACATGATGCACTCTCAGTCAGTTCTGAATTTTTATCACCTGTTTATTCAAAGAATTCTTTTCTATGACGGAGTGAAATGGCGTCTATTGGCTGAACTATATTTTACGCATTTTTGTAATTGCCTCTTGTGTTAGCAACCCAGTGGGTGCCCATGTTATACGCTTTAACTGATTGAATCAAGGGTTTTTTAAAAAGTCCTTTAATTTGTACACTTTTAAAGAAGAGAACAGAGCAAGTCCCCCAGACGACGACGACGAGGTTGCAGCAAGCCTGTCCTGTGCTTTCTTCAAGAAACTCAGGTTTATTTGGCCTTTCTCACAGAATTTAATTTGCTTTTCCAACCACTCCTGCAGCTCTCGTTTGGGCCTGCCTGAGCTTTGCACATTGAAAAGTTTGTCGACAGCAGGATATGCCGTTCCCGTACAGACCTCATGAACTCTAAACATATCAACCTCACGAGTTCCTGACTTGTGCATATTATTTCTGTGTTATCCAGTTTTTTTTGTTTTTTTGAGGCCCTGCTCTGTGGGCTCAGGGTAAAAAGTTGGTTGAATGGTTGAATTTAAGATTTGCTATTACTGGTAGAGATTTCTTTTTTGGGGAAAAGGAACCAAGCTGTGCTTTGTCTGGCCTGATGTCCCTGGAGGTGAGTGAAAACATTTTTTTTTTTTCTATTTTCATTCAACTGACACCCAGGCCATTGGAATAGCTTCTTCTTCTGTGAAGCCATTTCTTTCAGGTCACACTAACCTGCCAGAGACTGTTTTCACAGTAGTTTCTCAGGAAGAGCCTCATGTGGTTGGACACCTGGCAGGTAAGTCCATGGAGCCTGTCAGCACGATATGTGAGTGTGTGTGTGTGTGTGTGTGTGTGTGTGTGTGTGTGTGTGTGTGTGTGTGTGTGTGAGGTATGAGGACATGTGCAGAAAACAGAGGAGGATGTGGGACATCCTGCTCTGTTACTTTGCACTGTATCCCCTTGGGACAGGGTCTTTTTCCTGAAGCGGGACCTGTGATGGCAGTAAGCTAGCCCCAGTGATTTTCTGTCTCTGTCCCCTTGGTGCTGGTGTTCCAGGTGCCTGTGGTGACACCTGACTTTTTACGTAGGTACTGGGTGTTTGAACTCACAACCTTGTGTTAGTGCAACAAGTACTGTCACCCATAACCACCTCCCCTGCTCTGCAAAGGTATTTTAAAAGTTTTTATTTACTGGAAAGCAGGAACTCTGTTTTACTTATCTGTGATTGACAGGATGACTCCAGAGTCTGAGGCACTTTAGCATTTGTTGAATTAAGGACCAAATGGTGTTTTCTCCTTGTGATCCTTTAATGAAAGTGCATACTTAATTTTACTAATAACAATAAATATTTTCTCCGTGATTTAAGCTGTTTTATGCGACTATTAGAGCAGATTTGGCAAACGTTACTGTTTTCGCACTCCCGGGTTCTATTTAACTCAGGACCTGTCTTTATAACAAATAGATAGCCAGTGTTTTCCAAACTGGGAGTTGACCCATCAGGAGATTGTGGGAGGTTCTCAGGAAGTCCCTGGGCCTGCAGCCCCTGTGCTCCAACAGCTGCTTGGGGAAAGGCAAGGAACTATGGATGACCCAGCATTTCCCGTCCACTGCCTCCCCTCGGGTACATCTGCCTTTCAAATTTGATGTGACACTAAAGGGCACCCAGAGCTACCTTGGAATCTCTAAGATGAAGCATGAATGGCTTCTTTTTTGTTTTTAAGACAATTGATATGAGTCATGGAAACCCAGAGGAATTCACAGGATGACCAAGTTTAAGAAGTCCTGAGGTGACCCTCAGGACTGCTGCTAATTGAATTCCCTTGACAAGGCATTTTGAACGATGTGACGCTCTTACTGTTTTGAAATGAGTGCAGGGAAAAGAATTTTCCCAGAGCGTTTCACTGGAGACCAAAAGGTCACTCAGATTTCACAGTGGCGAGTCATGTGCGAGTCAGAATTTGGATCGAGGCTCAGTCCAAGGGATGCAGAATTGGAAGGCTTGGCTTTGCCTGAGTCATTCTGTTATTCTTGTTAGCGGAAAACAATGTGATTTCGTTTTAATTCTGAACCTTCAGGATAAATCTATGCTTCTGCACATAGATCCCTGCTTGTTTCAGCCCAGGGTGCCAACCTTGCCATTTCTCTATGTTTCACACATCTCATAGCCTATCCTCTCCCAGGTTCATGATGCCCACCATATCTGTAGACAGACTTTCTCAAGACATTGCCAGTTCACCTATTCATCACGGCTCCCCCATCGTTCTCACAAATGTCATGTAAAGAACGTGCTTTACCTCTTGGCTGAACGCTAAGCATCCGTTTAGACGCCTCGAAACAACTCAGCCACTTCATTGTGTCCGCCATTGAGCTGACCGTATCTTCAACATTTCTGTCTTCCTTGAATTCTTTGACTCCACTGACAGCCCCATGGATATGTGTCACCCCATTAAAGTTCCTTAGAGCTGTTACCCATAAGCCTCCTGGGTGATCACCCGGATTCACTGGGGATTCTGGCAGAATTCTTACAGTCTTTCCGCCCCTAGGTCACACCGTCTAGCCTAATTATATCAGGATTTAATTTGTTTTAGATTTATATTGTGTGTGAGTGCTTCGTCTGATGCGTGTGTGTGAACCACATGCATGCTTGGTGTCCACAGAGGTCAGAAGTGGGTGTTGGATCCCCTGGAAGTGGAGTTATGGAGGTTGTGAGCCAACAAATGGATGCTGAGAATGGAAGCCCGGTCTTGTGCGAGAACAGAAAGTGCTCTTAGTCTCTGAGCCATCTCTCCAGCCCCTACAGTGTTTATCTAGATCACCACAGCAGCACCGTTTTCCCCACCTAAAATCCAGCAGTCATCCCCTCTTCCCAGACAGTGAATTCTATCTTTGTCCATGGAGACACAGCTTAGCTCCAGGAAATGAATGCAATTAGTCTACCAGGAGTTCTTGTCTCCTGTCACCTAGTGGGACCTTCCTGGGAGTTGAAATTATGCACCACTAGGAATCATCCGACAGACTCAGACATAAGTGAGCTGAGATGGAGAACAGATATTGGTGTTTCCTAATTCACTGGTAACTCTAGTATTCATTGAGGCATGACAATCCTGGCTCCCGCTCCATTGTGACAGTCTCAGATCCCACTGTGACTGGTCTATGGCTACACATGCAGTCTAGTTTGAGATTTTCTACCAAGAGTATCTGAGAAAGCACCTTTCATGGCAGAAAAGGGATTTTCTTTCCTTTTTTATGTGTGTACATGCTAGTGTGTATGTGCATGCTTTTGAAGGATATGTATTGAGGCCAAAGGTCAGTGACAGGTGTCTTCCTCAGTCAGTTTCCAAATTAGTTAATTAATTGTGTGGTGTATGCATGTATTCACACTTACGTGTGGTACATACATGTGTGCATGTGTGTGTGGGCATGAGAGTTGAAACACTCTGTAGTTTTTTTGCTTGTTTAGTAAGTAGCCCAGTTCTTTAACTTAGTCGGAGTGAGTGTGTTCCTTTCTCCTCTCCAAAGGTTAATTCAGGCCAACTGAAATTCTTGTTCTAGATAGAGTTCTGTCCTTTTCTTTCAGATAGAGGCTGTCTTCAGCTGGCGAGATGTGTGTGACATTATCATTTTGAATGGCCCTGTCGTTAATCTTAAATTTTATTATTTCTCATTAACAGAGAACATATAAAACTGCAAAGGATGGTTCAAGGTCAATAATGAAAACATTCCAATGATATACATACAATGTACATCAAGGAGAGAGTGTGTGAGAGAGGGAAGGGCAGTTATGTGTAGGAAAACACAGTTCCAGCGTCAGCCTTGAGGACAACGGTGACATTCCGGCTCCTTCTGCTATGCCTGCTGCCTGCTGCATGCCTCCATACCTGCTGCCTGCTGCATGCCTCCATGCCTGCTGCCTGTTGTCTGCCTCCATGCCTGCTGCCTGCCTCCATGCCTGCTGCATGCCTCCATGCCTGCTGCATGCTGAATGCTGATATGCCTGCTGCCATGCCTGCTACATGCTGCATGCTGCCATGCCTGCTGCATGCTGCCATGCCTGCTGCATGCTGCATGCTGCCATGCCTGCTGCATGCTGAATGCTTTCAGGCTTCCATGCCTGCTACATGCTGCCTGCTGCCATGCCTGCTGCCTGCTGCCATGCTTCCATGCCTGCTGCATGATGCCTGCTGCATGCTTCCATGCCTGCTGCCATGCTGCAATGACTGCTGCATGCTTCCATGCCTGCTGCCATGCTGCAATGACTGCTGCATGCTTCCATGCCTGCTGCCATGCTGCAATGACTGCTGCATGCTTCCATGCCTGCTACATGTTTCCATGCCTGCTGCATGCTGCCATGCCTCCTGCATGCTGCATGCTGCCATGCCTGCTGCATGCTTTTATGCTTCCATGCCGGCTGCATGCTGCATGCTGCCATGCTCCCAATCCACAATAAACTCTTATCTCTCTGGAATCATAAGCCAAATAACTCTTTCTTCTGTGAGTTGCCTCAGTCATGGTGTTTTATCGCAGCAAGAGAAGTAACTAATAGAGCGGGTGGTGAAATCTGTCATTATTGTGTCTGGACCTATGTGGTCCTTTGTGCCTTTTATACTTTTTTTAAAATTGGGGGCCCCAGCCGGGCGGTGGTGGCGCACGCCTTTAATCCCAGCACTCGGGAGGCAGAGCCAGGCGGATCTCTGTGAGTTCGAGGCCAGCCTGGTCTACAGCGCAAGATCCAGGAAAGGCGCAAAGCTACACAGAGAAACCCTGTCTCGAAAAACCAAAAAAAAAAAAAAAAAAAAAAAAAAATTGGGGGCCCCAATATTCAGGACATCAACATTTATAATATTATTTCCTCTTGAGAAGTTGTTTCTCTTGTTACTATGTAATCGCTCTGTTTATCTCCTCTGATTAATTTTGGCTTAAAGTACACTTTATCAGAGACGAGAGTTACTGGGGCAGCTTGTTCTCAGCTCAGTGGTTTGATTTTCAGCCTCTGACTCGCAGTTTGTGATTGTCTTAGCCGTATGAGTTTCCTGGAGACAGCAGATAGTTTGTTGGCATTTTTTTTTTTAAAATTCAGTCTACTAGTCAGAGTCTATTAATTGGTAAATTAAGACCATTTGTGTTCAAGCTTATAAGTAAGAAGTGTATGCTATTGTTTGTGAACTTGATGTTTGTTGTTCTGGTTGGTTGGTTAGCTGGTAGTGCCCCCCACCCCTCGCCGGTATTGTTGGATGCTCGGTAGCTTGCTCTTTGGGACATAATCAGTTCTTTCTTAGTTCTCCTGTGTTCTCCTACTGCTTTCTTTGCCTGCATCCCCTCCTGTGTCCTCATGTGTAAAATCATGTTGGTATTTTTAAAAGAACTTTCCGTAATGTTGCCCTAGATGTTATGTATTGCTTAGCTTGTGGTATTCTTTAAATAGCTTTATTTCTCCATTGATTTTCATAGATAATTTTGCTGAGTGTAACAATCTAGAAAAACAATTTTATTTACTTTCAAGGCTTGAAATAATATATCATTCCATATTTTCTTAGCTGTTATGGTCATTTATTACAGATCTGATCTTATTCTGATATTTCCGCCATGCATGTTGGTTGGTGTTTTTCCCTCCCTTACAGCTTTTGGTCATATTTCTTTTCTGTGTTTTTTGGACATCCTGACTGTGATATATTGTGAGGTGGCTCTTTTCTGATCATGTCTATTTGGGGTTGTAAAGTGTTCCTGTGTTTAGATGTCTATTTCTTTCTCTAGGTTTTGTAAGTTCTGAGCTATAATTTCATCCACAGATTGCCTAGACCATTGATTTTATGTAACTTCCTTCTGTTCCATGACTTCTTAGGTTTGGTTTCTTTTTGTGTGTATGTTCAAGAATTCTTGAAGTTTTGGTCATGTTCACTGATTTTTTTTCTTTATGTGTGCCTGTATGTATTACTGCCCTGACCTTATTCTCCAGCCATGAGATTCGTTTCCTTGCCTGGTCTTGTCAGCTCAGGAGACTGTTTGATTGACACACTCATTCATTTATAAAATTTCTGTTTGGTTCTTTTTCAGTGATTCTATTTTCTTGGTGAATTTTTCCTCCATATTTAATTTTTTCTCCAAGTTGCTGATTCTTTCACCTACTTTGATAACTTTCTGGTCTATGTGTTTAATTAATTTCCTAAGTTTATTTTCTAGATCTTTAATTACAATTCTGTTTATTTCAGTCCTCCTTTTGGCCACTGAGCCTTTACATTTTTAAAAAATTATATTTAATTTATTGATTTTGTGTGTGTGTGTGTGTGTGTGTGTGTGCTTGTTTTATGAGTCCTTGTGGGTGATCTTCTCTTGGATTTCTGTCTGGGGAAAAGCTGACTGCAGCAACATCTACTGGTTTGACAAGTGTCAGTGTTAGCTGGAGAAGACACTAAGCTCTTGAGTCCTGTCCCCTTAAAAGGTTTTCAGATGGGAGTACTGGGGCTCTGGTTGGGGAAAATGTAGCATATTTAAGTAGTGACAGAGGAAGGGAGTATGGGGTAAGAAGAGACAGAGTATGCCGGGCGGTGGTGGCGCACGCCTTTAATCCCAGCACTCGGGAGGCAGAGCCAGGCGGATCTCTGTGAGTTCGAGGCCAGCCTGGGCTACCAAGTGAGTTCCAGGAAAGGCGCAAAGCTACACAGAGAAACCCTGTCTCGAAAAACCAAAAAAAAAAAAAAAAAAAAAAAAAAAAAAGAAAAGAAAAGAAGAGACAGAGTGGGAATTGCAAAGCAGTAGAGAGATATTAGATTTGGAGATGACAAGGAAAAATGTAGGAGCTTTTTCTAATAAAATACTAATTACAACATATCTATTGAGCACTTAAAATACAACACTGCATGCACTCAGAGATAATTCAAAGAATTAAAAAATGAACAGCATATAATGTACTTAGAATATGGAAAATAAAAATTGAAATAAAGTATGTAAATATGCCCAAGGAAAACGCTGAAATAGATGGAGTCAGTGGGTCTGCCTGGAGCGGGAGAGCCTGGCTCCTGGGTTTACCTTAGTGCTCACATAGGGCGCTGCAGGATTCCTTCACTTCTTGTGTTCGCTCTCCTTCCTCCCTGCGGGCTGGGGGCCCCGTGTCGAGGCTCTCTCAGCTCTAGCCTCCCTTACCACCCTTCTGCTGTCTTCACGATCTGGGGCTTGTTCACCTTGACGGCAGCGACCTCTGTCCTAGTGTGCCCACATGCCTTTTGTGCTTCTGAAGGGTCTCTTGCTGCCCAGGGCACTAGCAGGGGTGAGAGAGAAGGGTATACAGTGCTCTGTAACTGTGCTTTGGGCCCCTGAGCTCTTTTCTCTTGGCAGTTAATTCTTGATGGTTGAGGTTAGCTCCTCCTGAGTCTGATTTCTGCTTGGGTCTAGTCCATTCCTGTGGTTCCCTCGATCACGCTGTGTGCTCCTCTGGATGGGGGGTTGTGAGTGTTGGAAAGTTTTCAAAGTCCTTTGCCCTTTGTCTGGCACTGTCTATGTCTGCTGGAGACCTGCCAGCCTCCTATTTGGATTTCAGTAGTGCCCAGCCAGGTGCTGGAGTTCTTTACAAGACATCCCTTGGTGGCCACATGCTTGGTGCCCTGCTAGGCCAGATGTGGCTCAGGGAGGCTGCATATTCCCTTTGCTGCTAGACATAGAGTCTGTGTGCTTGTGGGTCAGTTACCTGCTTTTTTGGGAGTGGGATGTCCTTCCTTCCTTCCTTCCTTCCTTCCTTCCTTCCTTCCTCCCTCACTGCCCCCCTCCCTCCCTCCTCCCCTCTCTCTCCCTCCCTCCCCCCTCCCTCCCTCCCCCCCCTTCCTTCCTTCCTGAAGCTCTTCCTCAATTACTGTCTTTAGAATGATTCTATTTTTTCTATCCCTCCTGGACTGACTTCCATTGAAGCAGGCTCCAGTCTCTGTATTTCTGATCTCTTCCTTTTTATTTTCCCCCTTTTTTTCCTGCTTATGGCCCTTCCCTGTGATGAGTAAGGTTTTAGCCGACACAAACGTGTTATCGTCCATAGGTGGAGTCAGAAAAGCATTAGCTTCGATCCTAAATTTGTTATTAACCTCATTTTAATCTTTCCAAGCCTCCTTTTCCTTGTCTATAAGACGAAGATTCAGGTAGAGCACACCCGAAGACTGCCAGAGGGTGTAAGTGAGGTCACGGATTAAGCCCGTCCCACACTGCGGAGCTTGTCCTTACTACATGTTGGCTCTGATACAGGCTATCACTGTCTTTAGCCTTTTGTATTTGCTGCTGTATATCTTACCCTGATTGTCTGTGAGCGTCTCAAAGTACCAATGTTCTCCCACTCCCCCACCATATGCTAGTGATTTCTGCTCATTAGGACAATGTCTGTGGTGAAGCGGAAAGACATGTGATGTATTGTATGAAACTGGGTGTTTGGGCTTGGACTGATTTTATTTGCAGGGTATGCCGTGTGCCGTCTGGTTATTCAGGGAACAAACAAAAGCTGAGCTCATCCTGCTGATTGAGTTTACTGGCTCTCTTATGATTTCCTTGGCCATTTTTCATGCTCCAGCATAACTTCATTGCCAGCATCTTCTGGTGGAAGGAATTACTTATCTAGGCAAAGCAATCATGCTGTTTATCGAAAGAAACCCTGGACGATCGGAACAGACCTGTGGCCTGAACCATCTGGCAGACTCTCAGTCAGAAACTGTTTTGTCTTCACGGACTGATCTTTGTAAGCAGTGACCACTCTGGAAGGAAAGGCTTTGGGGTCACTGAGCTCTGGTACGTGAAGGGTCCCCTACTGAGAACACATATGAAAGAACACATTTGAAGGAAGAAAGCAGTTATAGCAAGCAGGATGCCTCATCTCTGCTTCCTGTATCTCTCCATCTCTATTCTGCTCAGAAGATGTTTAGCTCTGTTTATGAATACTAACATTTTATGCGATCCATTCATTTATCCAGTACTTACTGGTTGCTTACTGTGACCTCATACTGGTTAAATGTTAAATGAAATATAATGCCAAGGGAGCCAGATGAGGTTCCTGGCTCTGTGGAGGCAAAACTTCAACCATTAGGGCACAGGGAAGATGGACCTGGATTGGAGGCATTGGCGTGTGGCCAAAATCCGATGCCAAAGTTGTACCAAAGGAACCTGATTGCAGAGCCTGAATTTCTTTCTTTCTTTCTTTTTCTTTTTTTCTTTTTTTTGGTTTTTTGAGACAGGGTTTCTCTGTGTAGCTTTGCGCCTTTCCTAGATCTCGCTCTGTAGACCAGGCTGGCCTTGAACTCACAAAGATCCACCTGGCTCTGCCTCCTTAGTGTTGGGATTAAAGGCGTGCGCCACCACTGCCTGGCTCTGTATTTATTTCTTAATTTCAGAGATGCCATAAATCAAAGATCAATTTTCTATCATGTTTATAACCCTACTTTTTTTTTTTTTTTTGCTCTAGCATTGAAATATGTAGCGTTCCTGTTTAACTATGAAGCTGTTACACAGTCTTCTCTGAATAAAGGCAAGAACAGGCATTTCTAATGTGGCTTACTGTATAAAACTGTTAAGACATTAGGCCTCAAACCACAATGTATACAAAGCTGACATGTAATTTAGAGGTTAGCTCAGATTCCCTGAGTTATCATCATAAAAGGGTAACTAGAAGAATGAGTGGATAAATGCGTAATGTATGCTTGCTGCTTTAGTTAGATAGAGACAGATGAAGGGGGGATGTGGACTTAGCAAAATGTTGGCAGAGGATTATGAAAAAGCAAGCTTACATTATCTAATAATTGCAGGTGAAATCACAGGTGGTTCTGCACTCATCGTGGGATTATAAACTGATGAAGTCCTTGTGAGCTAAACGCACTGTCAGTCAGAACACAGGCAGAACTCAGCCTGTGTGTCTTCAGCATGCTCAGAGAGCTTGCATTAGCTCGCTGTCGGTCAAAATGATTTAACACAGAATCTATTTCATAACAAAGTGTTGGACATCTTTCTGTTTATTGAATACCACACCGACAGTGAAGATCAGAATGGATTTGGGTATAATTAAGCACCATCGTAAAGTTAAAAATAGTAAATTGAACCATCATAATCAGGAGCCACTATTTGGGGATGGTATGGAATAAGAGGAATGAATCAATTCTATTTCAGCGTAGCTTTTTAAGGTTAGTTAATAAATAAATTGATTGATTTTTTTTTTTAAAGACAAAGTTTTCCTCTGTGGACCGGAGGCTGTGAATTTGTGATTCTCTCCCTCTCCTCCAAGTGCTGGGATTAGAGGTATGCAACACCACACTCTCCTTTTACGTTAAAACTGTGATATGAGGCTTTAAGCATTTGTAATTCAAACTGATTAGTTTAAGAACACAAAATGTAGAATTGTAGGTTTTAAGTATAAATATGAATATTTATAAATACCGATTCTCTGTGTAGCCTGTATGTATTTTCCATTGGTTTTCCATCTTTAATGCTTTTTTTTTTTTTTTTTTTAAAATGGTTCCACTTCTTTCTAACATGCTTTGTGTCCTCCATACAAATCCCTGGGCTTCCTGAAAGAGTCTCCATGTCAATAGATGAATCCCAGACCCGGTCAGTCTGTGTATTTGCTGAGGATTTTAGGAATGGAAGCCAAGGCCCTTCTCTCTCTGAGGTGCTGACGCTGTGAGATGTGAGGACCTAGCATTCCTTTCCATCACCCGGCCTGTAGAATTGGGGGGGAAAAGATGAAGTACGGAATGAGATACATTAGTTTAAAGGCATGTCCTCTGGCTCAGGACCAACTTCTGCTCTTGAACTTCCGTAAGGCACGCTCGACTCTGATTTCCTCTCCTTCACGAAGCTTGTTCAACTTGAACTTCCATCACATGCAGCAAGTGACTCCTGGCCAGCACAGCCATCCCCACCACGGCCTCTGGTAAGCCTCCGTTCAGTTCGGGTTCTCCAGTGTACTTCCTGGACCCTGCTAGTGTTTCTTCTCCTGCGTGTCGGCATTGGGACCGCCACCACTCTCTCCCTAGAGAGGGCCAATCTTCTAGCCTCCAGCCTAAGGAACCTCTTTCCCAGCTCCCTTGGACTTTCTCTTCCCTGTTCCCCATCCTTTATTTTCAACTTATGCACACTTGCTTTTCCAGTTCCCTAAAATTGATGCCTACCTCGAGATTTGAGGAAAATATATCCCTTCGTTTCTCTCCAGTTTTTAAAACCTTGTATGTATTCATTTTTCAAAATATCTTATTTTCTCCCCCCTTCTCTGCACACGGAGGTCAGAGGTCAACATGTGGTATCTTCCTACTCCCTCTCCGTCTCATTTTTTGAGACAGGGTTTCTGATGAATCCGGAATTCACTGATTGGGGTAGGCTGGGGGACAGCTGGCTCCAGGGATCTGCCTGTTTTCATGTCAACAGCACTGGGATTGCAGATGCATACTGCAATGCCCGCCTTTTTATGTGAGTGCTGGAATCTGACTTGCGTCTTCATGCTTGTGCGGCAAGGACTTTATCCACAGAGTCACTCCCAAGCTCCATGTCTGGCCACTCTCGCTGACCAAGTGCCTACTCAGAGGATGAGAAATGTTTGGGGTTGGAAGACTGAAATGAGCATATCTATATCTGCACCTGTATTTATATCTATATCTGAATCTATATCTTTATCTGTATCTGTATCTATATCTATGTCTGCATCTGTATGCATATTTCAGAAGCAAAGTGCGTTAGTGCAAACTAATGTGGAATAAAATGGCATAAAGTCTGGTAATATGGGCAGAACATGTAGAAATTAAATGTGTATACATGTTCAGTGCTTATAAATTCTGTAATAACCCTAAATGAAAGGCTCAAGATACAGGGCTTTGATGTGTATTTGTGAAAAGAACTGAAAAGGGGTTTTGTTGTTTGTTTTGAGACTGAATCTTGCTGTGTAGCTCAGACTAATATCAAATTTAAGATCCTCCTGATTCTATCTCCTAAGTGTTGGGATTGTAGGTGTATGCCACCACACCCAGCTTGAGGGGAAGGAGGGGAGGAGAGAGGCAGGGAAGGAGGGGGGGAGGGAGGGAGGGAGGGAGGGAGGGAGGGAGAGAGAGAGAGAGAGAGAGAGAGAGAGAGAGAGAGAGAGAGAGAGAGAGAGAGAGAGTGTTAAGGATGGAGAACTAGATCACAATGTTAACAGTTAGAGTCTCAGGGCAGCGGTGAGCCTGAGCCGGAGTGGTTACTACTCCAGCAATGCCACCAGTAAAGCAGAGAGAGCCCAGCAAGGAGCAGAGAGGCACATAGACAGGAAGTCAGAAAACTTGGAGTCAGAGGGCTTGGCAGGCTGGTGAGAGGCTCAGATTTGCTTTCTGGGGGTACGGGGCTTTTGAAGGTGAATAAGGTTTACCTCAGTGAAAATTTTAGTAGGTCTCCTTCCTGGTTTCATGGCTCCAGCATTCATATTATTTAAAACAAAGTTAAAAAGTAGCTTTTGAAAGTGTAGAAAATACAGAAGAATATTTTTTCCTTTAAAAAGGGAAAGACCTACAAGTATCCCCTGTACGTGAGGGACAGGCTGGTGTCACAAGCTCACTGGGTAAGAATAAAAAGAAAGTACGGAATTTGACATGCAGGGGAAATTACATATGAAGATTTCAGGAGAAATGCTGAGGGCTGCGTTTTCAGTACAGCAAAACTTCTCAAGATGCTCACTGACGCAAAGAATACATGATAAAGCAGTAGGGAATAAAAAAGAAGTTCCTGGAAGTCTCTAGGTGCCCAAGAGAATGAGCATGTTCAAGGTCTGTAGCTACACAGCCCACACAGGTACATCCTGGAGAAATAGTGATTATATCCCTATCATTCATGTTGAGCAAATACACGCAGACCAATCCAGTCATTATTTGACATACATGTAAGAGAGGACACATGTATGTGTGTGTGCACGTGCACGCACATAGGACACATAGGGAGTAGGCTTATTTTACTTGATTGTCTTGGAAAGTGATTTTAAAAAACGTTTATGGGACTGGTGAGATGGGCTGGTCAGTAGCAGTATTTGCCATACAAGCTTGAATACCTGAGTTCAGATCCCCATGTAGAAAGCTGGGTGTGGCAGTACACACCTGTGCAAGCACATGCTACACACCTGCACACACACAATTTAAAACAAAAATTTAAATTTTCCAGATCGGACTTATTTTATAATTTATCATTCCAATTTTTAATTGATTACAATTTAAAACTTTCAACTGGAAAATTCCCAGCAACTCTCTTGTCACAACTTCAAAAGAAACCTCACACAGTAAGTTTAGGATAAGGAAATAGTTTATAAAGTTTTTATAAAGCAGAATATGGGAAGAGATTTCCCCTTAGAATTCTATTATTTGATTTGTTTCAAGTAAGTATGGGCATGTAATTAATAATCTCTATTAGACCTTCAGAGGCAGCTCAGGGGAGAGTGTTGCTTCTTAATTCTTGAGATTGGTTTACTGTTCTACTATGTTTCACTAATCCCAGCCTGCCCAGTCTACCGATATCACACGCTTTTGGCCCTTGGCCCTCAGCTTTGTGGGTTATTGCAAGTTGTAGAATGTGTGAGTTAAGCAGTCGTTCATCTCCAGTGTGCATCCCGTATAGTAATGGAGAACTTACCCCACCCCATGATACTTCACATGACATAGATCCACGTTTTACTCATCTCCTTGAACTTCGAGAGGCTCTTTCGACTTGAGAGCCATTTCTACACGCACAGAGAGCACTCGATCTACCATCTTTGTTCTGACTAAAGGTTGCTACCTCCTCTTCATTTAGGTTCTAGAGGACAGAGGGCCATTTATCTTCTTTTTAATAGCTACCATATGCCTATTCATATGACCCAGGATCATATTAGCTTCTTTTTTTGGGGGGGGGGGAAGTCACATGTTGGCTTGCATTAAGCTTATAATTGAATTAAAATCTTTATGCTTCTCCTTCAGAGACTTCTGGGATGACAGTTTGGCTTTCTAATTAATTGACTTGCAGCTGGTATTGTCTATCTGGTGTTCTGGCATTGTAGCTTTTGCTCCTTATTTCTGCCAGTTAGCATATTTTCTTTCCCTTTTAGCACTGGTGTCTGCAAATGTCCTGAACAGCAGTTGGATATTTCTGACTACGCAGTTGAAAATACTTCCATGAGGTAATGAAATTCACAATCATTAGATAACCCTTCTAGGGCTGGCAGTCTTTCATTAGTTAACAATTGATGGTCAGTTTCTACTCACTCATGGCCCAGAATTGAGTTCCTATTCATCTAACTTGACTGCAAAGATCTTTATGGTAGACTTGGCTATGCTGCCTCAGAACAATCCTTTAATTCTATTTAAAAAAAGAAAATTATAAAAAAAATCTGACCTGGATCACAGCACACCTACCTAGAATTGAGTCGTCAGGCCCAGTGATGAGGAACAGTGAAGAACTCTGGGAATCATGCTGAAGGCCTAGGGCTGGCCTTTGGGGACACAGAGACACCCTTGCAGCTGAGAAAAGAAGCCAGACGCTCCTGTGGAGTGACATGGCGGTGAGAGGTACCCGGATGCTGAGAGAACCAGGGATCTGGAGGCTGAGATGGTGAGGACGTGAAGCAGCTAGCTTGGAACGTGCAGAGCAACTCGGAACTGTTGTGTTTGGCCAGAGCACACTTTCCGCACTCACGTGACCACGGCGAGACAGCACCAAAGCTGCTTTGTCTTCTCTCTCTCTTTTTTAAAATTTGAAATACCATTTTTTCTTACAATATATTCTGATCATGGTTTCTCCTCCCAGATCCTCTCCACCTTACCACCCACCCAACTCTCTTTAGAAAACAGACAAAACAAACATCAAATTTTTTCTTTTTTAATTAATTTATTTTTAAAAAATGTTTTTTTTTCATTTTACATACCAATCCCAGTTCCCCCTCCCTCCCCTTGTTCCACCCCCTCTCCACCTCCCCCAATCCCCCTCCCCCCATCCACTCCTCAGAGAGGGGAAGGCCTCCTTTGGGGAGTCAACAAAGTATGGCATATTAAGTTGAGGCAGGACCAAGCCCCCCCCCCCCCCTCCCGTGTCAAGGCTGAGCAAGGTATCCCACTCTAGGGAATGTGCTCCAAAAACCCATTTCATGCACCTGGGATGAGTCCTGGTTCCACTGCCAGGGGCTCCCCCAAACAGATCAAGCCACATAACTGTCACCCACATTCAGAGGGCCTAGTTTGCTCCCATGCATGTTCCCCAGCTGACAGACTAGAGTCCATGAGCTCCCACCAGCTTGGGTCAGCTGTCTCTGATTTTCCCCATCATGATCTTGACCTCATTTGCTCCTGTGATTCCTCCTCCCTCTCCTCAACTGAAGTCTAGGAGCTCAGCCCAGTGCTTGGTTGTGGATCACTGCATCTGCGTCCATCAGTTACTGGATGTAGGTTCTATGATGACAATTTGGGTAGTCACTAATCTGATTACAGGGGATGGCCATTTCAGGCATCCTCTCCATTATTGCTAGTCAGCGTCATCCTTGTGGATTCCTGGGGATTTTCCTAGCACCTCTGCTGTGGGATGGTCTGTATGTCAAATCTGTTGCTCTGATTGGTCAATAAATAAAACACTGATTGGCCAGTAGCCAGGCAGGAAGTATAGGCAGGAATAACAGAGAGGAGAATTGAGAAAACAGGAAGGCCAAGAAGACACTGCCAGCCACTGCCATGACAAGCAGCATGTGAAGATGACGGTAAGCCATGAGCCACATGGCAAGGTATAGATTTATAGAAATGGATTAATTTAAGATATAAGAACAGTTAGCAAGAAGCCTGCCACGACCATACAGTTTGTAAGCAATGTAAGTCTCTGTGTTTACTTGGTCGGGTCTGAGCGGCTGTGGGACTGGCGGGTGTCAGAGATTTGTCCTGACTGTGGGCCAGGCAGGAAAACTCTAGCTACACACCTCAGTTGTTAAGAGCACTGGCTGCTCTTCCAGAGGTCCTGAGTTCAATTCCCAGCATCCACATGGTGGCTCACAACCATCTATAGTGGGATCTGACACCCTTTTCTGGCATAAAGGCATACATGCAGACAGAGCACATTAAATAAATAAATACATACATCCTAAAACAAGAATTTTTAAGAAAATGGAAGAAAAAGCACAAGAAATACCCACACAAAAATAAAATCCATAAAGACACATAAACTGGAAACAGTAATATATAAACAAATGACCAATAAGAAAAAAAATCTGATCGAACAAAACAATCTGAGACAAAAGTCTACAAACACATCATTAAATTCATTTTGTGCTGGCCATCTACTGTTGGGCATGGGGCCTACTCTCAAGTGTGCTTACCATATCCAGTGAGACTCCATTGGAGAAAACTAATTTCACAGTGGCGAGCAGGTATCAGTTGGAGACTGACAGTTTATTGGTTAGGGGTGGGGCTAGTGTCCACTTCCCCTTCTCAGCACTGGGCCCCCTTCCGGCTTGAACCTGTTCAGGCCCGGTGCTTGTCCCCGAGGTCTCTGTGAGCTCACACGTATGACAGTCCTATTGTGTCTGGAAGACAGGAGAGCACATGACTGGCTTCCTCTTTATCCTGAGGGAGACATCTTTTTCCATGGACTTGACTCCTGTTGTCTTGGTTCTCTTTGTGAGTCACTTCAAACTTTACCTATTCCTCTTTCTACAGAACAACTTTTTGAATGTTTTAGCTTTTGTTTTATCTTATTTTATCATTATCCTTTAGAAACCCGTTTGTTTTCTAATGAAAGTCAGAAAGGGATCCAGATGGGAGGGGAGGCAGGGAGGAACTGGGAGGAACAGAAGGAGGGAAAACTATAATCATGATATATTTTATTAGAAAAAAATCTATTTCCAATAAAAGAAAAAAACCCAGCCGGGCGGTGGTGGCGCACGCCTTTAATCCCAGCACTCGGGAGGCAGAGCCAGGCGGATCTCTGTGAGTTCGAGGCCAACCTGGGCTACCAAGTGAGTTCCAGGAAAGGCGCAAAACTACACAGAGAAACCCTGTCTCGAAAAACCAAAAAAAAAAAAAAAAAAAAAAAAGAAAAAAACCCAACAAAGCTTTCTTTTATTCAGACTGAATCTTCCGGTTTCTATCGGGAAGGCCATTACTGACATCTGAAATAAACTTGATTATGTAATAGCCCTTCCTGGTGTCTTTGTTAGGGTTTCTATTGTTGTGAAGAGCCACCATGACCACAGCAACTCTTATAAAGGAAAACATTTAATTGGGTGGCTTACAGTTCAGAGGTTCAGTCCGTTATCATCATGGTGTGCAGGCAACAGGAAATGAACTGAAACACTGGGTGTGGCTTGAGCATATATGAGACTTCAAAGCCTATTTGACAAGGACACACTTTGTACTCCACCAAAGCCACTCCTCCTAACAGTGCCACTCCCAGTGAGCTTATGGGGGCCAATCACATTCAAACTACCACCCCTGGAGAAATGTAAATTCAATTTTCTTTTTCTTTCTTTCTTTCTTTTTTTTTTTTTTTGGTTTTTCAAGACAGGGTTTCTCTGTGTAGCTTTGCGCCTTTCCTGGAACTCACTCTGTAGCCCAGGCTGGCCTTGAACTCACAGAGATCTGCCTGGCTCTGCCTCCCGAGTGCTGGGATTAAAGGCATATACCACCACCGCCTGGCATAGATTCAATTTTCATAATTTATCTTAATCTTATTTTTATTCACGTATAATCTAATATGTAAAAAATATTTAACCTTAAACACCTTTTTGCGGTTAAGTGAAAAGCAGAGTTTTAAAAGATGAATATTCTCTCCCTATTTTACCTTGTTCCATAGCAAGTTTTTATGAATGAAAACATCACCATTGAGCCCTTACACAAAATGGAAAAAGGTGACTCATTTAATTTTTTTTTTCCCTGAAAATGTGTTTTGTTTCTGCCTGTCAGGTTGACAGTACTTTCCTGACGTAATGTATTGAGGTGCATAGCGTAAGTCTTTCACTCAGGAACTCTGCTATGGACTCTGCTTTTGCCACACCGTAATGGAAGGGGTGAAAATACAACCTGGTTTTCTGGGTTTTCAGCTTCACTACTCTTTACCAATGCGGCTAGAGACAGTCAAGAAATGATTTGAATCAGGATAGATGGGGAGGGAGAGGGGAAGGGGGCAGGGAGGAGGTTGAGGGGAAGAGAGATCAGTCTTGTGGTGACCGCAGCAAGGTGAGAGGACAAAACTGAAGACTCTGCCATGGACTGATTGCCATAGTGTCAAGATAAGGACTTCAGCTTTGATGTGTGGAATACAAAACAATGCATCAAATTCTTCCGGGTGTCAGAAAGTAAATTTAGGCGATTGTGTGCTACACGAACCGAACTACAGTGAACCAAGAGATCAGTTATGTGTTTGAACTAAACAAGGTATTAAAGGTAGGATGATGATTGAGGAAAAGGTGGTATAAAGGGGGTCTCAACGAAGAACTGTCTAGATTAGCTACACCGTAATGTGAGGGATTATCTGGCTTTGTTTCACCATCTGCTACACTTGTGAGGGATTCTTTAATTGGGTGGAGGTAGGAAGACCCGCCCACCCACCCACCCCGGCCCCCAAGAGAGGGAGACACTATTTCAAGAGCCAGGTCTTGGCTGAATTAGAAGGAGGGAGTCAGCTGAGCAAGGCTAGCAGGCATTCCCCCCACCCTGTGCTTTTGACTGCAGGTGTGACCGTCTTGACTCCCCACAGTGATGGACTGGAACCTGGAATTGTAAGCCAACTGAACCCTTTCTCTCCCAAGTAGCATTGGCGGGGGGGTGGGGGGGGGTGGGAAGTGAAACTGCAGCGGGGTGTAGGAGCACTGTTCACTTCTCTGCTCTGGTCACCAGGTCAGCATTTCTCAAGCTAGCACCTTGGCATTCTGTACTAGAGAGCCACTGACTACCCAAGAGCCTTCTCAGGACACGCCCCTCTGTCACGCCAAGCCACTATGCTTGTTCAACAAGTTTTCTTCCATTTAGCTCTCCCAGCTGATTAGCGTGCCCTGGGTCACCTTATATATAGAGGGATTAAAAAACAAACAAACAAACAAACAAACAAACAAACAAAGAAAACCCAACCTGACAGAATCATAAATCAGGTTGGATAAATGGAAAATAAAGATTTTTGTAAACTTTTAGAAGTTGTACTCTTTAAAAATTTTTTTTATTTATTATTCCCTCATATATTACAATCCCAATCCCAATTTCCCCTCCCTCCTTTCCTCCCAGTGCCTCTCCCTCATGCCACACCTCCCCCAGATCCACTCCTCCTCATTTCCTTTCAGAAAAAGGCAGACTTCCCAGGGATATCAACCAAACATGACATAACAATTTGCAATAAGATTGGTTACATCCCCCATATTAAGGCTGGACAAGGCAGCCCAGTAGGAGGAGAAGGTCTCAAAAGCAGGCAGAAGAGTCAGAGACACCCCTCCCCCGACTCCCACTGTTAGCAATCTCACAAGAACATCAAGCTACACAACCATAACATATATGCAGAGGACCTAGGTCAGACCCATACAGCCCTGACTGTCAGTTCAGTTTCTGTGAGCCCCTATGCACCCTGGTTAGTTGATTCTATGGGCTGTTTTCTTGTGGTGTATTGACCCCTCTGGCACCTACAATCCTTCCTCACCCTCTTCAGCAGGATTCCAGGAGCTCTGTGTCTGCTCCCATCATTTGCTGGATGAAGCCTCTCTGATGATGATTATATTAGGCTCTGGTCTACAAGCATAGCAGAGTATCACTAGGAATTATTTCATTGACTTTTTTTTTCTTGTTCTATCCTAGGGCTCTGGGCTACCCAGCCTCTGGTTCCTGGCCATCCAGGCAATGTCAGGCATGGGTCTCAAGTTGAATGAGTCATTGGTTGGCCACTCCCACAAGTTCTGCTCCATCTTTACCCCAGCATATCTTGCAGGCAAGACAAATTGTAGGTCAAAGGTTTTAAAATGATAAATATTTTATGTAAGTCACACAGATGGTTTTCTGTTTGATCTATTTTTTAGACTATTTTCTGCTTTAATTGTTTTTCCTTTGGTCATTTTTTGACTTTGCTTTTTATTCTGTCTCAATGGTTTTCCATTCTTATTGAGCCTGTATGTCTTACTTTGATAGTGTAAATCACTGTTAGAAACAAAGTAGTGTTAACGAGCAACAGTACAAAGTATTATTACTGTCATGCCCCCTCTTCTGTTAGTAGTTTATATTCTCAAAATACAAAAGTTCACATTGAAAAAACCCACAGCACCAATAATTTCAAGTATTGATTATGCAATTTTCAAAATTGTACATAACTTAAAAGCAATTGGATTACAAAGGAGTGGCAAGTCAAAGCTATTATCTTTTAGACTTTAATTTTATTTTAATCAATAGGTATTATTCTCTAGGAATTGTATTTTTCTTTTTTTCACCCTATTTCCCGATAATGGCTAATCTCTTTCTTTCTTTTTTTTGTTTTTCTTTTCTTTCTTTCTTTTAATTTTTTTGTTTTGTTTTTCAAGACAGGGTTTTGCTGTGGAATGTTGTTCTGTATGCTGTGAATATGTGTTGCTGCTCTGATTGGTTGATAAATAAAGCTGTTTGGCCAATGGTGAGGCAGAATAAGGTTAGGTGGGACATTCCAAGTGGAGAGAGAGGAAGGAGAAAGACAGAGCTGAGAGACGCTGCTAACTGCTGCCAGAAGAAGCAAGATGTAAAGTACTGGTAAGACACAAGCCACGTGGCAAAGTATAGTTTTATAGAAACGGGTTAATTTAAGATGTAAGAGCTAGCTAGCGGGAAACCTGAGCCATTAGGCCATATAGTTTAAAAATAATATAAGCCTGTGTGTGTTTATTTGGGTCTGAGTGGCTTCAGACCAGGCAGAACACAGGAAAACTTCCAACTACAGGGTTTCTCTGTGTAGTCCTGGCTGTCCTGGAACTTGCTATGTAGACCAGGCTGGCTTAGAACTCACAGATATCCACCTGCCTCTGCCTCCTGAGTGCTGGGATTAAAGGCATGTGCCACCATGCCTGGTAATGGCTAATTTCTTAAAGACAAATTGCCATTAATGAAATGAATGAAATTAGTATTAATTCTACATTCTTCCATACTCAGTTTTCTTGATCTTCCTTTCCCCTGTGATATGCTTTTCCTGAGGGACTAAATCTTAACTATTTCTTCCCCTTAAAGGATGACATTCTGCTGTGCAGGCATTTGACTTGCTCAGCACAGTATCTCTAGGCATGGCCTCTGACCATCCACAGTAAGATGCTGGACTGCCTAGAGCTTGTTAGCCTGGAGCTCCATCTCAGTCCTCTTTTTAACTGTCTACTTCCTTCACTGGCCAAAACCCGATCTTTTGTTGTTGTTAAAGATAAGTCGTCTTGATTACAGAATGCCACAGCTGTTCAAACTGCAGAGAACAGCTGACTGCAAGGACACCCATCCCCAGTTAATACATTTACAACAAACTCCCACACTTAGAGCTGAGGGAACAAACAGGGGGCCAGGGACTGTCAGAGCAGAGGACCAGGGCATTTGCTACAAGATAGAGTCTTCTAAAAGAGAGGAAGAAAGGAAGGAAGGAAGGAAGAAAGAAAGAAGAATATGAAATGGAGTGGGTAGAAAGGAGATGAATCTAGAAGTTAGGAGGAGAAGTGTAGAGTGGATATGATCAAAATATGTTGTATGAGGCCGGGCGGTGGTGGCGCACGCCTTTAATCCCAGCACTCGGGAGGCAGAGCCAGGAGGATCTCTGTGAGTTCGAGGCCAGCCTGGGCTACCAAGTGAGTCCCAGGAAAGGCGCAAAGCTACACAGAGAAACCCTGTCTCGAAAAAACCAAAAAAAAAAAAAAAAAAAAAAAAAATATGTTGTATGAAATTCTCAAGGATTAATAAAATATATGTTAAAATAACAAAACAACAACTGGTCCTACTGCAGAGGGAGGAATATGTAACACCCTCACTGTTTGGGCTTTATTTGTAGCCAATGCTAAGCCTTTAAATATAAACACACATTTATGACATTTAATACTGATAGAGTAATTTTTGCTCTTAACAAACTGTTCTGTAGCTTGCTGTTCTTGTGGGACTCCTAACAGTGTGAGTCAGGGGTGTCTCTGACTCAGCTAGTCTATGTTCCCTGTTTCTCTTACTGCATTGCCTCATCCAGTCTTGATATGAGGGTTTATGCCTGGTCTTATTGTAGCATGTTACGTATGCTGTGTTCAGTTGATATCCCTGTGAGGTGTTGTAGAATATTATTTTAAGATGTGTTACATTTGTTTATGCTGTGGAAGATTTGTTTAATGATACAAAGATGTGTTGCATTCTTTTATGTTGCATTTGTTTAACTCTGTAAAGCTGTGTTACTTTGCCCGTCTAAAACATCTGATTGGTCTAATAAAGAGCTGAACAGCCAATAGTAAGGCAGGAGAAAAGTAGGGCTGGCAGGCAGAGAGAGAGAGAGTAAATAGGAGGATAAATCTGGGAGGAGAGGATCAAGGAGCAAGAGAAGAGAAGGAGGAGGACACAAGGAGCCAGCCACCCAGATACACAGCAAGCCATAGAGTAAGAAGTAATGAAAGGTGTACAGAAATAGAGAAAGGTAAAAGCTCAGAGGCAAAGGGTAGATGGAATAATTAAAGTTAAGAAAAGCTGGCAAGAAACAAGCCAAGCTAAGGTCAGGCATTTATAGTTAAGAATAAACCTCCATGATATTTGGGAGCTGGGTGGTGGGCCCTCAAAAGAGCAAAAACAGTGAGGCCTGCTCTTTTCCAAAGGGAAATGGAGAAGTGGATCTGAGTGGGGAAGGTGAGGGGGTACTAGGAGAAATGGAGGGAGGGGAAACTGTGGTCAGGAGGTAATGTATGAGAGAAGAGAAGAATAAATAAATTAAAAAAGAAACTGTTCTTGTTTTACAGGTTTTTAAAAAAGAGTTCTAAGGTTTTAAAGATACATAATGATACAGTTACAGATGAAGTGATTTTGTTCAGAATATTCTGGGAAGGACATGGGAAGAAGTTGGAATAGATGGCAGGAGATGGGTCATGATTATTTATGGAGCTGGGGGTGAGTCATGGAATGGGATCTGTCATTCTAGTCACGTTCTCCTACCTACTTATGTATGTGTTTGATGTTCCATCTCCATAATAAAAAGATTCATCATGATGTTTAAGGACAGCAACAGTTAAGGGAAAAGAAAAAGACATACTCACCCACTGAAGGTGCTTGGGGAGAGAGAGGTCATGCTCAACTTCTGAGGTTATGTGTTGAACGTTTAGTTTTGCCTGCATGAGTTATCTTTCCTTTTCTGGTGGTTGATTTAGACAGGACAGACAGTGAATTCTTGCTTGGAGGTGGGAGATAATTGGTTAGGGGGTTTCAAAGACAGGTTTTATTATACAAAGAGAGAGAGAGAGAGAGAGAGAGAGAGAGAGAGAGAGAGAGAGAGAGAGAGAGAGAGAGAGATCAAAGAAACCTTTTCCTTCTTCTGGATATGGTCAATATTAGACATGATAACTGGAGCTCTTGCAACTATCTTGTGACTATGAGGAAGGTAGATGCCTAGCCTGAGAACAAAGTGAGAACAACATTGAATGTGGGAGAGTAGAAGATGAAAATTGCCTGAATCTTTGATGACGCTGAGCTATAGAAACAAAAGGTACTAAATTTTCCTAATGTCTTCACTTATTATTATGCAAAATGGTGAATGTTTATTGCTTAACTCTTTGTCTGCTAAAGCAGACTCACCAAGTAGACTATGTAAATACCATGCAACTTATAAATTAAGGTTCACATAGACATATAACCCACTTGTGCAAGAAAGCTAAGAGTTATATTTCAAGAATCTTCACATCAGTGCTTATTTAATAATAGTGACAGATTGGACACAACCAATTGTCTATCAACAGTAGGATGGGTCAATAAACTACGGTCTATTTACAGAGTAGAACATTAGGTAACAACTAAATAAATGACCTAGCCAATTCCTAGGATGTGTGGTGAATGAGAAGTGTTAGATATGAAAGCTTACATGTGATAATGTGATTCTGTTTTAAAAAAATCAAACTAAATCTATGGTTTGCTGATACACGCTTAATCAATAATCTGTAAAGGAATGCAGCTGAATAGCTGCCGTAAGTAAGAGTGAAGAAAAGTAGTGTTCCCTGGAGGCAAGAGGGAGGGATGGAGAGGGCAAGCATGCTGAGGATTTCTTGAGTACTTTCACCTTCTACATTTTTCCTGTGTGATGCTTCTGAAAGGGCTGGCTTCATGATTACTTTTCAAAAATGCACATCTGTTTACTTTGCTCTTCTATAAGCAATGAAATTCTTTCTTTTCTTTCTTCCCCCATCCCCTCTTCTCCTCCTCCTCTTCCTCCTCCTCCTCCTTCTTCTTTTCTTTTTGGTAAAATGTCTACCCAATATTCTTTAGCAGAGAAAGAAATGGACATGATTTTAAAGAAGCAAGAGCAAGATTTTCACTCACATTATTTCACCCATATGTTGTTGCTATAAAATAGATGAGTTGAGTCAACTGCGTCCCTTCTCACTATAACTTTTTATTTTTCTAAGTGTGAGTCTGAGCCTTTAGTGGCTGAGCTTCATTGAGTGTGTGTGTGTGTGTGTGTGTGTGTGTGTGTGTGTGTGTGTGTGTTCTCATTTTAAAGCTCACAAAGTTTTGGCCATGAGTATAAGCTGTAGAGTTTGTGAATTTGAACATATACTATAGAAATTTCTGTAATAAACACAGCAATTGGGAGGATTGACTGCAGCCTGAACTCTGTTGATGGGTGGGGTCTCATGAAGCTCAGTTTTGTTAACACACTGTCTCGCTCTCACACTCCTGTTTCTTCTCATTCTGAAGTTGGCTTTGATGGTCCACTTGACAACCTTGTATTTGCACTTCCTGGAATGGTATTGAGTTTTGGGTCTTGGAGCTTATATTTGACAGTTTCTCTAAGATGCTGTTACCCCGAGTTTCACTGGGTGTTTGGAAACACAGCCTGGAGCCAGAGCAGTGTAAAGAGAAAGGAAACAATTTTGGACACTTTCTTTTGTGATGCTGGTTTTCCTCCCACAGATACAAAGCTGTGGGTTGGAGAAACAGGCTTGCTCTGTAGGCTTGCCTGTTATCACTTGGACCAGTCTTCAGCTCATGCACCTACGTCCATCAGATGCCTAATGGCAAGTAGTTCCTAATTAGCAAAGATAATGAATGGACAGTTAACTCAGGCAAAATAAAGTATAGGGAGAGGACTGCAAGTGGCTGGAAAAACCAAACCAAAGCAATACTTGTCACCATTGGTCAAAGCTAGAGTGAACCAGCCAAGACACTAAGGAAAAAGACATTGAATTTTGCAAAATTGACTTTGGTCATTACAGGGTGGCTGTGGTGTGGTCCTTGTGCCTTCTCTATGTTATATCACTTTACATTCACAGAAGCAGAGAGGATTTTTTTCAAGTGTAAGATTCCTCTGAATAAATTTAACTTCTTTTAATTAAGAGCTCTAATTAAAGAAAGTAGAGCCTTCCTATTTTTTCATTTTATATTTACTTTTTAATTAACAAATGGTAGTTGTACATATTTATAGAGAGCAGTGTAATATTTCAGTACAGCCTTGTGTAAGTGTGGGGTCAGAAAAGAAGTGTTTCTACATAATGTAATGATATGATATGATACAGTTATTCATAGACTATGTAATAAGTTTTGTGAATTGTAGCTGCACTTAAATAACATAGAACATGAATTTTTCTCCTTATGCATTTTTGCTGTATTTTGGTGCCAAGCATATAACCTTTCTTTTTAAATCTCCATACCCCTAGTCTCTAGTAGTTAATAGTAGATTTTCAGAGTTTTTCACTTCCACATAGAAAAACAAATGTAGCATTTATCTTTTTGGGTCAGGCTTGTTGTAATTAACATAATGTTCCTAACTCCACCCATTTTTTAGATGCAAATGACAGGATTTCATGCTTTTATTGTAGACATGTGCCATGTGTTCTTCATGTGGATACCTTCCAGTGGATACCTGGGTTGATTTCCTAGCAGATGGTGATGCTAGTTGGAGACCTTGGCAGGTACAAATCCCATTTGCAGACAACTCGTCTTTTTTTGAGAGATAGCTCTAGGCCTGTTATTGGGCATTTGTGGAAACTGAACATGTTGCTATGTTGTCATGCAACCTGAGATGCTTGTCATGAGCTCGACATTATCTGACCCACGAAGTCACAAAGTTGTATGTGCACAGTAGCCATCCATCATCAAATGGAAGTAATATGTATGCTATCAGGTTCAGATAGGTCCTGTTGGCACAAGTATGCTACACAGGCGTGTGCTGTGAATTGTTGACTGAGGAAGAGAAGGCTAAGGTTTGGCTTACAGATGGTTCCTGTTTGATATGCAGGTGATACTCAGAAGTGTACAGTTGCAACATTACATCACTTTTCTAAAGAATTAACAATGAAAGGAAATCTTCATGGTGGACAAAACTTTGGTCAGTGCATTTGGCTGTACTGGGAAAGAAAATTGGCCATATATATGATTGTATATAGATTCATTGACGATAGCCACTGGTTTGGGTGGATGACTGAGGACTTGGAAGGAACATGATTGGGAAATTGGTGAGAAAAAAATACTTGGGAAAGAGGTATGTGAATAGATCATGTGAAATGGACAAAAGATGTGAAGATACTTGTGTCCCATATAAATGCTCATCAAATGTTGACATCAACAGAGAAAGACTTTGACAATCAATTAGAGAGAATGACCCATTCTATGAGTAGTATTCAACATCTTACTTTATCCATCTCTCTCATTGCCAGTGAGCCATGAACAAAGAGACCATGTTGGTAATGATGGAGATTATGCATGGGCTCAACAACATGGACTTCCACTCACATGGCTGATCTAGCTACAGCTGCTGTTCAGTATCAGATCTGCTAGCAGCAGAAGCCAAAAAGCTACATTAAACCACTTCCATTGTAGAAGCAACAGCACTTTGTCCTTATTGGAATAGGTACTGATTCTGGGTAGCAATTTGCCACTCCTGCATGGAGTGATCCTGTCAAAACTATTATCCATAGATCTATGTCATCATGGTATTGTACACAGCATTGCTTCTGCCCAAAGAACTTCCTTCACAGCAAAAGAACTGCAGTAAGAACTCATCATGCTCATGCAATCTATTGATTTCCCCATTTTCCTTGCTATACTGAAGCAATTGGCTTGATAAAATGGTGGTTGGTCTTTGAAAGACACAGGTACTGTGCCAACTGAGTGCCAAAAGCCTGGAGAAAAGAGGCAGTGTTCTTCAGAAGGCTGCATATGCTTTGACTCAGCATCCTGTATATGGTATGGTTTCTCCTACACACAGGACTCATAGGTTCAGGACTTTATGTGTGGACATGGAAATATCACTTAAGTGTCCTCCCCCACCCACCAACCAGTAACCCACTAGTAAAATATTTGTTTACTGCTTCTGCAGCATTACTCTCTACTAGGCTATAAGTATTGGTTTCGGAGGCAGGAAGTGTATCTGCCAGGAGGGACAATGAATATTCTACTGATCTGGAAGCTAAGACCTCTCCTTGTCTACTTTGGGCTCTTGACACTCTTGAGTCAAAAGGTTGAAAAATGAGTTAATGTATTAGCATGGATGATTGATCCAGACTACTTCAAGGAGATTGGGCTGCTTCTCCAAACTGGAGTTAAGGGAGAGTATGTCTGGAAAGTAGAAGATCCTTTAAGTTGCTTCTTGGGGTTGCCATGCCCTGTGATTAAGGTCAATGGGAAACTGTACCTAAGGAGGATGATAAATGGCTGAGACTCTTCAGGAATGAAAATGTGGGTCATGTCTCCAGGTAAAGAGTCAAGACCTGCTTCTGTACTTGGGGAGGGTTGGGGAACATGGAACGGATAGGAGAAGTTAGTGATAAATCACAAATAAGGTAACATGATCAACTACAGAAACAAAGATGTTTAGTTGCTGTGAATATGTATATCCTATTTTGTTAATGTCTGTACGTACACACACAGATTCAGCAGATATTTGTGTTTTATTCACTCTATTTCTTTACAATAGAATATAGCATCAATTGAGGTAGTATCTCTAGTTAAGTGTTGTGAATCTGTATTATCACATTTAAATTATAGTACATTCAGAGTCCCTCAAGGGGCTTTGCTGTTTGTTCTGGAGAGAAAATAGTGTGCTTTGAGTAGTATAGGGGATAGTTATATCATTCTAAGAATCATGACCTGGCCTTGTTGTGTCTTCATTTGGAAATTAAGCAGAGCACAGGAGATGTGGTTGGGTGTCCACGTGACAAAGGGTGGGCTTGAGATGATTGGCAATTTGATTGGATCTGGAATCAGTTAAGAGACATACTTTCTGGCTGGTCTGTGAGGGCATTTTCAGTAAAGATAGTTCAGGGGAGAAGAGTTTTCCTCAGAGGAGGTTATACCTCCTGGTGGCAGTCAGTTGCGAAGAAGTTCAAGGTAAAAGCAATGCTTCTCGCTTGCCAGGTCTTACTTCTAAGTAAGTGTGTCTATTAAGTTGTGAGTGTTGTTGCTTGCTGCTGCCATTCTTCACTGGTGTCTGAACCCAGCTTTGTTAGCCTTCCAACATGGACTAAAGACTGGGAGTGTTCCATGAATCCTCCAGGCTTTCTGGGCTAGGTTGGGACTTCTGAAGCATCCAGGATTTGTGGATTGAGCAGCTACCCCATGTGTTGATGGCCATTGTTGAATACCCAGCCCTTATCATGCAATCCAATCTAGCAAGTCCTCTTTATATATCTGATAAGTAGTGTATAATATCTCTATATATAACATCTATATTCATTCTTTCAGTTTTGTTCCTGTACATAACCATGACTAATTTAGTCTCTCAACTAAGAAAAGCTAAAGATTGGATGGCTTCACAAATTTTTAATGAAAATTGAATACCAGTTCTTCTCAAACTATTTTTAAAAGTTGAAATGGATAGAATTTTTCCAAAAAAGCATTCTACAAGGCCAGCATTATCCTAATACCCAAACCAGACAGAAATATCACTAAAATGATTATAGATCAATATCCCTAAAAATATAGAGGCTAAGTCCTACAGTACATAAATATTATTGATCAAGATGAAGCCTGACTTTTAGGGACATAACATTAAAACAGTAATAAACAGCTGGGTATGGTGGCACACACCTTTAATCCTAGCACTTGGAAGGCAGAGGCAGGTGGATCTCTGAGTTTGAGGCCAACCTGGTCTACAGAGTCAGTTCCAGGATGGTCAGAGCTACATAATAGAGAGACTGTCTCAAAAAAACAAACAAAACAAAAAAGTGCAAAAACTGTATCATCACAACCAAACATTTAGTAAAATCCAATCCACCTTCATGAACACTTTGAACAAATAAGGTCTAGAAGGAATGTCTGTCATCATCATAAAGGGTATGTATGACAAATCATAGCCAGCAACATAGTGAATCGAGAATAATGGAAGTCTGTACCTCCTTTGTAATATCTTAATGCATAAATGTATTTCATCCCTTGTGTATTATTTATATCATTCAGGACCACAGTCTTGAGACTGCCTCACAGTCATTGTTGAGCCCGGGAAAGGAGCCAGACCTCTGCAAGTCTTGGGTCCCTCCTCTGCAAGTGAACGGTGAAGTAGGCCCAGGGGTGTTGCTAATCCTTTCCAGTTCTAACAACTCACGAAAGTCGGTACCTCCTTAAATGGGGGGTTTTTGCTTCTCTTCCTTTCTTCCTTAAGATGTGAGCTAATTTCTCACTAGCACATTCCCCACTGTGCCTGTTAAAATCCCACATGATTTCAAAAGCCATGTCAAACCAACCAGTTGGCGACAATTCTCTTTCTTGTAACAAGTGTTCATTCCAAGTTGTGATTTCATGAGTTTGTTATTACTCAGTCCCTACAAGCATTATGTTGGTAATTTTTGGTTTACAAATCAGGAGAAAATTAGGGAATTATCAGGATTCTTTGACTTCAAGTACAGTATTTACAGCAGGAAGAAACTACATGCAAGAACTAGAATAAGACTGCTTGAATCTCCTTTGAGTAAATAAAAGCATATATTACTCACTGTGAAAAGTAATGGAGCCTGCAACCCTAAAATACTGCCCAGAAAGTTATTCAAGTTAAATTAAATGAGCAGAAAGTACTATGGATGACACTGGGTATCTTCAGAACGTTTTTTTCCATTTGAAGCAAACCCAAGGGAGAATAATTGTATCATGTCAAATCTAATTTCTTTCTACTGTCAGATTAAGAAAGGCAGAGTGAGTGAGCTTTCCATCTTTCATATTTAGTGCTTCTTGTTTTGTTTCCTGCTCTCTACCCTTCTTCATTTTTCTATATTCTCCACCTTCTGAATTCCTTAATATGGTTTATGAACTAAGGAGAAAATGTTTTTCCCTACTATGACCTTGGGCAATTTGATGCATATAGAAGTTACCATTTGTTACAGCAAGTCACTTTAATGGTGCTACAATTCATCTATTAGGAATTCTATAAAAGTGCCACTCTTTGAAAAAAAAAAAAACACATGTATTTTCTATCAACTCTTAGAGAATTTCCTACATGCATACAATGTGTTTTGATCATATTCACCCCCTTCTCCTCTCCCAGTTTCTCCAAGATCTACCTCCATTTTCCCACTCCATCCTAACTTCATGATCTTTTGCTTTTTTTTTTTTTTTTTTTTTGGTTTTTCGAGACAGGGTTTCTCTGTATAGCTTTGCGCCTTTCCTGGGACTCACTTGATAGCCCAGGCTGACCTCGAACTCACAGAGATCCACCTGCCTCTGCCTCCCAAGTGCTGGGATTAAAGGAGTGCGCCACCACCGCCCGGCGATCTTTTGCTTTTTAATGACCTGCTGAGTCCAATTTGTGCTGCCCGTATTGTTCATGAGTATGGGGCCATCCAATGGAGCATGCTCACCTACCAGGGCCACATTCCTGGAGAAAGTTGATGCTCCCTTTTCTGGTAGCCATCAACCGTCTGTAGTCCCTGGTTAGGGCTAGGGGCTGCTGGGCCCCCCTCCATGCTGGAATATCGACTGGTTTCATTTCTTTCAGGTCTTGTGCAGGCAACCACAGCTGCTATGAGAACATGTTTATGGCAGAAAATTACTACTTGGAAGGTCAAAAGAAAAAGCAACTCAAAAAAATCACCAGTTAATCGCTGCCAAGCCAAGTTTAGGAACGCGTTGAGACATTTCCTTTTCATATTAATTCCGTTATTAGGCACTACCTAGAATTTGTTTTCTGGTGAAGAGCAGTAATCTGTTTCTTGGTAACTTTCACTTACTGGCCCCAGCTCTTCCTCTAGGTATGGATATGAAATTCAAAGTCCCTCTTCTATTTGAGAAGTCTTCCAGCATATAAAGATGAGCGTCTATCTCACGTGCTGCCATCAAACCTATGTTCTCAGCCAAAAAGTCTCATGAAAGACATAATAATGTGCTGAAAGCAACATGCCAGCTTCCTTTAACTCTAACTCAGTGTGATGTGGAGGCTCTAGGAATCAGGCCACAATTTCTCAGCAAGCATATCCTTCTCTCCCTGGCTCCAACCCATTCCGTACATGCTGATACAGTGATGCGGTTCATGTCCTGATACTCTGAGGACATGAGGATGAAATTTACTATTCCTAGGAATTATTTCAAGATGTTTCTCTTGAAACATCACAATATGCCACATTGTTATTTACTTCTTTGTATGTGGTGACCAGTCAACTGGAACTATCATTTTCCCTTTCCACCATTATTTTTCAAAATTCAGATCAAGAACAATCTTCTGAAAAATTTGCCTTGACTTCCCCAGGCATAGCTCATTTGTCCCCTCCTCCACCCTCCACAGGTTCTGTCCTTCATTCTTTCTACCCTATAAGGTAACTTAAGGGTGTGGGATTTTTGAGGACAAGGACCATGCCTTTTAAATTTTGTATATCACTACTTAAACTCTCAGAGTTGGCCCTTAATCAATATTAGTTGATTACATGATGCCTAAAGAATGAAGACATGCTCAGATAAACTTGAAAAGACAATGTTTTGGAAGACAGCTAGTCCCACAGGGAAAACAGAGAAAGACAAGAGAAGATGTGGTTACCAGGGATGCAGAAGACAATCTTTGGAAAAAGGAACTTACCTCATCTCAGATGATTCTGCTCCCAAGCAAAAAGTATTCAAAAGGGAACTTATGGAATGAGTGAAAGGTATTCCATGGACATGGCATGTATATTGTGGAGTGGGGGTCAGCACAAAACATCAGACATACTTTGTCTCTCCAGGAAGCCTACATTTGACAGAGGCTAGAATTGAGGCCTCATGGTTGTAAGCATGAGGACATGCACCTGTACAATTAGACCAGTTCAACCTATACTTCACCATGGTTGGAATTGCACTCATTATTTTCATATCTTTTACTCAAAGCCTTCCTTTCAACTTTCTCTCACATCATTTTTCTTTTCATCATGGCAGTCTCTCTTCTTTCAACCTGTGTCCCATCCTTCCATCTTTCTGCTTGCAGAGATCACTCAGGTCAGTAGATCTTACCGCAAACCCGAGGTATAAGTTGGGATTTCAGTGCACTGGCCATGTTCTAATAGCTGTCGTCTATGAGGTTCTTCACCTGTCTTGCCCTGTCGCCCAGCTTCAGTCACTCCTCAACCCACTTAGTAGCTACTCAAGTTACAGAAATACCAATGAAGAAATCTTACCTTCGAGTCATTGGCTGCCCCCGAACAATATCACAGAGTCTGGGAAGATAAAGAAGAAATAAAAAGCCAGTGTCCTTCCATCAAAGAGAATGAGCAAAACCAAATGGTTCCTGGGTTTGCAGCATCTCTCTTGGAGCAGCCAAAGCACAGATGTCTCCCCTGGTTTACTGAACTATGACTCTTCCCTCGCTGGAGGGCTTTATCGAGGGATAGGAAATGCCCTTTGGTGATGCCGTGAGGAAGCTACGTGTCCCGTATTGGAAAACAGATCTTCTTTCCTGTTGTGGGTACAATTAGTTATACAGCCTGTTGGCAAGAGGATTACAGAGCTGTATGTGGAAGGCAGGAAACTAAAAAGTACAGGTAAACTTGATTCATGTGATTCAGACAAACAGATCCTCAGTGATAGTATGCCTGGGGTAGGCCTGCCACGAAAGAGAATTGGGGTAGGCCTGCCACGAAAGAGGGTTGGGGAGGAGGGGCTTTAAGGGGGAAGCAAAAGAGAAGGGATCAGCATATGTAGCTCACCCTGGAGTTATATGATTGCGCTACTGTTTCTGAGTGATGTGATGCCGTTTAAGTCTGAAATGTGGCACTCCTCCCACCCACCCTGCTCCTTGCCTCTTGCTTCTTGAAATTTTGCTTCCCAGATGATTGTTCTGCCTTGGTAGTTTATAGAGCCTTTAGAAAGTGGAGTCTTGCTGGAGGAGGCAGGTCTCTGGAGGAAGACCTTCAGGGTTAATAGCTCAGCTCTGCTTTCTGCCCGCCCCCCTCCACCACGTGCAATGTGACCAGCTCCCTCTGCCATGCCTTCCTCACCATGTTGGGTTATATCTCTCCCAAACTGTAAGCCAAAATGAATCCTTCCTTCCTTGAAGTGTTTCTCATTAGGAATTTTCTCACTGCAGGGAGGAAAGAAACTAATACAATGTGGTCTATATCACACATATGGAAATGAGCCATCATAATATGTACGCTATGGAATAATGTAGTGGGGTACAGAGTTCTCTTTATTATCACAAATATTACAAATGTGTTGAATGAAAAAGCAGCAAGGGTACCTAAAATGTGATACAATTTATTTACAGTTATAGAGTACACCAAACAATTACACGTACTGCTTTGAGATTTATACACATATAGTAAAAGTATAAAAGACTTTACAGGAAGACAAATACCAAATTAATGATAGTGTTTATCTACAGCAGAGAGTAAGGATCATAGCCTTGGGAAGGAAACACACAGAGGACATTTAAACTTTGCTGTTGATCTTTTATTTCTTATATTCGTGGAGGAGACATAAATAGTGGGTAAATAGTATTTCCTATATCTCAAATAGTTTATAATGGAAAATCTTTAGAGTTTGAATTTTGAATATCTTTGCCTTTGTATTGGACTGAATTTTTATCAGCACGTAGGCATTATGTAAGAATGATATGCTTCATTACAACTTTTCAAACATGTGCTTTGGTCATGTGACTGGATTCTAGTTTGGTCATATGACTGTTAATACAAGTTGCAGTCACCTTGAACCCTTCCATACTGTGGCCAACATATGCCATTCATCTGGCTATTTCTCTCCAGCACTTAGCACCACAGCATTTGTTAAAAGAACAGGCAATGCTTTTATTGCCTTGGGTGACTAGTGGTGCTCTTCTGATTAGAACAGGTTGCTGTGTGAAGGAGAGAACGATTTCAGAATTTTCTTTTTTCTTTTTCTCTTATTTGTCTTTCTTGCCCAGGCCCCACAGTTTCATTGTTCCCCACGTTTTCCCTTTGAGCATTCTGGGAAAAGATTCATCAAGTCTTTGGCCCTTGTTACATATCTTAGCTGGATGAGTTTAGATCATCAAGCAATAGGTGATTTTCTCCAGAGAGGATGAGAAAAGTTGGAAATGCCTTCTACATAGGGAATTGATTAAGTTCAGATTTTTTCCCACACTGGGACGATGCTGATTTAGGTTCATAGTCATTGTATGAGTCAGACACAGCTGGGAACATATTGTCCAGCCACACTGAGCTGCTCTGTGCTTGGGAAAGGTGACAGACTGATGGTCAGGAAAGAGAAAGATTGGATCTGTCTAAGTGTTTAGACACTTTTTCCATGAAGGCACTCTTTGGACTACCAACTCACTTTTACATGACCCGCAGGCACAGCTGTCTGGGAAGGGCTCACATTTTGTCTCTGTTAGTCATAAAACACAAATGGTCTTTAAACTTGATAGGTCTGAAATATCCAGGGTAGATGCTAAACCATAGATAGTTGAACTAAAGGCCACGAGGGTACCTGATAGGAGCAGGTACCAGAAAGCCTTGACGCTCACAATTTGCACTGTGATTGTTTTAAAACGAGAATACATTTCATGAGACTTGGCTAGCATTTATCCAGCACACTACACTCTGTTTTCTCCACAGCTGCTCACTGCCATACATTTCTGATCCAAAATAAAAGTTGTCCAAAAGTGTGGAACACATTGACCTGATCTTTCCACTGGGGAAATAGCATTACAGGAAAGATGAAATTAGTATAGTGAGAATTATGTGGGAAATTAAATATTTCTAGATCCATAGGGAAAATCCTTTTGCTATCTCTGTCAACAGAATTTTATTTTCGTTATTTAAAATTGAGGACTGGCAAGCAGATTTTCCAAAACATGTAACTTTGATACTCAAAGAGTTTATATGGCACTTGAAAACAGGTGGCAGGAAGTGTTGTCTTAGACAGGATGAGTCATCTGAGCCATGGTACAGACATGGGACAGAGCATGTGGCATATTAAGGGGCACTAAGCTGAGAAGTCTGGCAGTGCCAGCAGCTCATTGGAAGGCATGCTTGTAAGAACTCAAGAAAGAATGGGTTTAAATACTTTCAAATGCACATGCTATCCAAAGTATGCCATTAAATGTCGCTTGTTAATATGTCATACTTTAAGGCATGTGTAAAAATCATTTGAACTGGATTTAGACCATAGCTCGAGTTGGCAGAATGCTTGTCCAGCATCCACGAACCTCTGTGTTCAATCTCCAGTCCTGCTTGCAATCCCAGGAAGGCAGAGACAGGAGAATCCGAAATTCAAGGTCATCTTCAGTTACATAGTGAGTCTGAGGCCAGCTTGAGCTATCTGAGACCACATCTAATAAAAAAAGAAAGAAAGGAAATGATTGCATGAATGCATCCTTCTGAAGAAGACAGATGTAGCCAACCACTCTTCATCTTAGAGGAGGGAGGATGTGCTGTACTGTGTGTTAAGAGCCTAATGCTTCAGTCTAGTGCAGAATCTGTAGATTCCACCCGGGTGGTTTCTGTCTGAAAGTTCACTTTTGTATCTCTAGAACAAAGCTTAACCACCTTATAGGTTTATAGTGGGGATCAATAAGGTAATGTGAAGCTCTTAGCATAGTTCCTTGCACTCCTTCAGCACTCAGCAAACTTTTTTTTACAATGACATTGTGTACTTGATACAAAACAGATAAATCCAATCTATACAAACATCAATAAATATCCGTTTATAATGCCACGAAGTGCTATATGTCACTTACCATCTATGTGTGTTGTTAACAGTATCACGCTAGACAAACATCTCCGCTGTTAGTTGAAAGAGCACAGAGCCTGAATTAGTGAAATTTGAATTAAAGATGTTTTTCCCTAGCAGGTGTGATATTTGGAATTTCTAAAGACCATGTTTTAATTAGTTTTAAGAAGGCAATTTTGAGTGGTTACTCTGCACATTCAACAATTGTACGAGTATTATGGAGAAGTGAGTGTATGCAAAAATAGGGATTTCTATACTGACGAGTTGTATCTTTGAATTGATATGTTTTAAATGTCAAAGTTATTCTTGCTGAGAACATGTAAAGTGTAGCCTGTGCTTCTGAATCTTACAAACACAGGAACGTTAAAGCTAAATTATACTATAGAAAAAAGAGATGGAGTAGTAAAGAGAAGACCAGTGCATCCCTGTTTTTCTTGTTTATAAGTCTTGTGTTTACTAGTAGGCTGATTGGCTTTAGTCTCATTTTTCCCATTGGTGGTGTAAAAATTGGAAAGGAGAGTAAGGTAATTGATGGCAAAGATCTGACTGTTCTGGGGTAGGGTCAATAGGAACCTGTGTCCTGGTGAGGAAGGAAAGTAAAGAAGAAATTCTGACTACTCAGATGTTTACCTTCTAACCATGGGCCCTGGGAGAGGCAATACTGAGGGATATTTTCCTTTTAATTAATTTTTTTTCATACAATATATTCTGATCATTCTTTCCCCTCTCCCAACTCCTCCTAGATCTTTCCCACCCACTCAACTCTGTGCCTGCTTTATCTCTACTGAGGGATCTTCAAAGTGACTTTGTTAGGAAGCACCCTTAGGTAGGAGGGAGAAAATGACCAACCCTATGTGACATCATGCACCATATAAGGCATGAAAAACTCAGTATTATTGTTCCTTTCAAATACGATTTAACATGAAAATTCTTTTAAATCAAGAGCTCTGAAGATACATGAATAAACACTGGTGAACTTCAGCATCAGGATCATCTGTGATACATTGGCCATTTGGGATGCTGGCACTGTATCATTAAGTTCATCTAAGGACCAGTGTTGAGGAAACATGCTGCCATCAATTCTATGTCCGCTTATTTATGTTTTTGAGGACAAAACTATATTATTTAGGGTTTTCTAGTAAAACGGAACTTATAGAATGAATCTCTCTCTCTCTCTCTCTCTCTCTCTCTCTCTCTCTCTCTCTCTCTCTCTCTCTGTGTGTGTGTGTGTGTGTGTGTGTGTGTGTGTGTGTGTGTGTGTGTGTGTGTATCTCCAACAATGGATGCCTATGAACAGAAAGTCCAAGAATCCCGAAGTTGTTCAGTCTATGAGGCCAGATGTCTCAGCTGGTCTTCAGTAAACCCTGGAATTCCAAAGAAGTAGGCTCTAATATCAGTGAAGGAATGGACTTGCTAGAAAGGCAAGAGGAAACATACAAAGAGCAAAAGTTTCATCTTCCATGACCTTCTATAGTCTTCCAGCAATAGGTGTGGCCTTGATTAAAGGCTTGTGTCTTCCCTCCTCAAGATCTGGATCAGAAGTGGATCTTCCTACTTGATTTCGTAAAAATCTCTCACAGGTGTGCCCTTACTTTTGGATTTAGTTAATCCTAGATGTAGTGAAGTTGACAACCAAGGATAGACATCATAGAAATGAAAGCAGAAATGACACTAAATTAACTTGACAAGATTTCACTGGGGATCTTTTAGCCTAACTGGCAATTCCAGACTAGTAGTTTGTCCTGCTCGCTAGGTTGTTCAAATTTAGTTCATTTTTAAATGCTTGGTTTTGGTGGTTTGTTGTTGTTGTTTTGAGACAGGGCTTCTCTGTGTAGCTTTGCGCCTTTCCTGGAACTCACTCTGTAGCCCAGGCTGGCCTTGAACTCACAGAGATCCGCCTGCCTCCCGAGTGCTGGGATTAAAGGCGTGCGCCACCACCACCCTGCTCTGTTTTTGGTGTTTTGAGATAGGATTTTATGTAGCCAAGGTTAGCCTTGAACTAGCTATGTAGCTGAGGATGACTTTGAATTCTTGATATTCCTGCCTTTATCTTCCCAACATTGGTATTACAGGCGTGTGCCACCACACCCGTCACATTTAGTTCTTCTTAAACAAGTATGTGTGTTGCTGTGTCAGGGTCTCTTTGCAGAATCCTTTCCCTTATGCCTGGCCTTCAGTCGATTGCTTGCAGGTGGACCCTAGAGTACTGTGTGTACCTCTTAGGCAGGGAGATGTGTCCCAGGCCTTAATAAGTTTACAAAATGTGTCCTTGGCTATACACACTGTTTTATAGTTGAGTACAAGCTCCAAATGCAGTGGACAGTCATAGAAACTCCAGACGCTGTTGAGTAGGCTTGCTAAACTGGCACCCATCTTCCATCTTCTTACTCTGATTCAGAGTGATGCGTAGTAGGAAAAACAGGGCTATGAAGATAAGACAGAGTGTCCTAAGGACATCATGTAAAACCCTGGACACAGCTGTTCCAAAGCTGGATGCAGTGCCCACATTCACACTGTTTGTACCAACAATGCCAGTTTTGTGGTTCATCTGAGACTGGAGTCTGTCTCTTCAGAATAAATTTTTTTTTAGCTTCCTTTCCCTCCCATATCATGCTCCACCTTTGGGCTTCTTTCCCGCCCTTTTTATACTAGTTTCTCTTTTTTCCTCCTCTTGCTTTAAAGGTTGATATAAGAAATCACAGCAACTAAGGTGAAGTACAGGGCTTTGAAAAACAGTAGGAAGGGGATGGAGAGATGGCTCAATGGTTACGGGTAGTAGCTGCTCTTCCAGAGGACCCGGGTTCAATATCAAGCACCCACATGGCAGCTCACAACTGACTGTAACTCAAGTTCCATGGTATCTGACAGTCTCACACAGAAACACATGCAGGCAAAACACCAATACACATTTAAAAAAAAGAGAGAGAAAATAATAGGTAAATGCATTATTATTCATTCTGTAGTCTGTTTTTATGTTTATTTTAGAAACAGCATAAGACTTGTACATTGGGATGCTGACTCTGGTAGAAGTGTGTGACGGACGAGAGCGTATATCTATATCTATATCTATATCTATCTATCTATCTATCTATCTATCTATCTATCTATCTATCTATATATATATATATATATATATAGAACAGCATGGTGCTGTCCAAACCTACATGAGTGTTCTTAGGCTAGAATGTTTATGTATTAGGATAGAGACACAGGGGCAGACACAATTAACAGCAAAACCACTCCAGAGAAGCATGGCATTTATTAACTCATTGTAAGATAAAACTTGATGGTGGGGGGCGGGGGCTGTAAGTACAAGGCCAGCTTGAGCAATGTAGCAAGACCCTCTAACTCAAAAATAAAATGTCTTGGGGGGAAAAAAGGAAAGAGAAAAATTGTGAATGAATCAAATGCAAAAATGTAAAGATGATCCTGTTTTGAGTACATTGGACTGACATGCTGATAAACAAAACTCATTATCAATAGAAAAATGAGGAGAGGAGAATGAATGAGTTCAAGGATGCGGGGGATTCTATGCTGAGTTTTGTTCTTGATAAACTTGAGTAGGGAGGGCTTTATGAAGCAGGGCTGGAACTCAGAGACGTCGTGCTAAAAGGAGCAATCTGGCAGCCATCTTTTCTTGCTGTTGTTTTGTTTTTAGAGACAAGGTTTCTCTGTGTAGGCCTAACTGTCCTGGATCTCGCTCTGTAGACCAGGCTGGCCTTGAACTCACAGAGATCCACCTGCCTCTGCCTCCTGAGTGCTGGGATTAAAGGCATGTATGACCACCAGCAGGCTGGAAGTCATCTCCAAGTGGATTCTGATGTTGCAGGACAGCATTTAGTCAAAGGACACAAACTAAATAAGAAGAGAGGTTGAGCATTTTAGCTGTGGGGAAAATACAACTTGGAAATGTGAGTAATGAGAAAATAGGAGAGTGATGTCAATGTTCAAAAAGTAGAAAGAAGCCGGGCGGTGGTGGCGCAGGCCTTTAATCCCAGCACTCGGGAGGCAGAGGCAGGCGGATCTCTGTGAGTTCGAGGCCAGCCTGGGCTACAGCGCGAGATCCAGGAAAGGCGCAAAGCTACACAGAGAAACCCTGTCTCGAAAAACCAAAGAAAAAAAAAAGTGATAAAAAGTAGAAAGAAACTGTGGCCAAACCAGGAAGATTTAAACTGCTAGACAGAAAGTCAGTACTTTCGAATATTAAAGCAAAGAATTACGTGCATGACCGTCTCGTCCAATATGTTAAGAACACTTGTAAAAATGTCATGAAATGAAAACTCACTGGTATTAGAGTAAACCCTAGGGTCCTAGAAAGAAATATAACCAAATAGAAAAATGCAAGGACAGTACTGAAAAGTCACTGGTCCTCCTGGAGGAGATCTGGAAACTGCCAGGCTGGTTGCTCTTACAGCCACAGTGTTGAGGGTTGGGTGGGGGGCGGGTAATGGCTGCTTCCTCTGAAAGATATGCAAGAAGAGAAGCAGATTTGCTATGAATGTGGCCCCGGGCCACCTACGCTGGCTCTGTAGACCAGTTGTGATATCCACTGCCCATCTACAATATGAGGTTCTGGAGCTCAGGGGAGAAGCTCACCCTGTTGATTCCAGTTTGAGGATCATCAGTATTCAGTTTGCAATTCAGTACACAGGTTTTCTCCAACCGGTGAAGTGCATAGAGTGAGAAAGGGCCAGTCAAAGGGAGGTCAGCATCTAAGGGCCGTGCAGAAGCGGCAAAGACATCTGTGTGGTGTGTTCTTCTAAGAGCTTAGGGAGGAACGTATTTTGAGAAGCAGATGTTTCACAAAAGGAGCTGTGACTAAAACATAATGAATGTTTAAGAACGTTATTAAAAGTGAGTTGTGACAGACTGCATGATTAATATGATATGGAATTTACCGAGGGACAGAGTAGAGTTGGAAGAAGGAAGCTGACTGCCAGTGACTCTTACGAAGCTGAACATGAGAATGGGATGTCCTTGGGGAGACGGGGAGCTGGATACGTACACAAGGTCAAAGGAGGGATGGAGGTGGGTGATACTTCAGCCCTTCCTGATGATGAGCTGCTCTCAGTGAGGAATGGATCCGGTTTTTCAATGGTCCTGTGAGGAAAGCCCTGTTCTTATGTACTTAGCTGAAGAGGCTGATGAACAGTCCGGAAGCCTGCCTGATGTTCACTGCCGTGAAGACGGGAACACCAAATTTAACTTCAGGCGTTCTGACTCCGAAGTTCATACACTTAATTTCTTTTGTGCTGTTTCTTAATTATATGGGGAGTGATAGCAAAATATTCCTTTTTAAAAAACTGAATCTGGAGCACAGAGTCTGTTTCCAAGGTTTATTTAGTACCACAATCTGATGCTGTTTTTCTTTAAAGCTAGTACTTCGTAAGTCTTTATAAACAAGAACATCAATTACTGTATGATTTCTGGTTTCTTTTGCAATGGTCGTGCACACTGTCCCTGGTGCCCAAGCTCGATGCACACCTGCTGTTCTTAGTTGAGAGCAAAAATGGCTTTGCGGTGAAGAAAAGACATCTGCAGAGATGCAGCTGTGGAACGCCGCAGCCAAGACCCGGGAGAAGCTGTGGAGCCCGCTTTAGAAAGTCACACCAGGGAACTGAAGCAATGGCTATCGAACATGTGACCACGACTCCCACTTATCAGACGGCAAGACAAACCTACTGAGCTTGTTTAAGTGAGAAAGCTCAGAATACCCACACGTGCGGTAAACATGAATCATTTTTATTTTACTGTTGCCTGATGTCCTTTTCACCAGAACATTAAATGACATTGAACATTGATGGTGAGCAGCAGAATAATTTTTTTTTTAATGAGTAGCTATTAAATCATGGCAATTTTTCTTGAAATGCTTCTCGTAAGAGAATAGACAAAATGTCTTCTATGAGGTTAAGTTGGTATAACTATTTTTATGAGAATAAAGTAATCTAATCTGGAATACATCATTGAGACAGGAATTCTTATTGCAAAAGTGAGAGAAAAAACAAAAATTAGTTTTGATATCCTATAAATATATAAATGTTAAACTAGACTGACCAAGATCTGTCTTCTAAGTCCTCCCATGTTCTGGGAATGCAGACTCGGTAGCAATGAGTCTGTGCAGGGAGGAAGAATGCAATCTATGCAGAATAACAGCACTTAAAATTTTATCTTTTTCTGGTTGGGTTTTGATAAGGCAAACTTTAATATATATCATTATTAATATGTTGTTAATATTATTAATTATTCTGAATTTTATATATATATATATATATATATATATATATAACTCTGAGAGTTTCTTTCATGTATATAATGTATTTTGATCATATTCACCCTTCACTCCTTCCCATAATTCCTTCTATATCTATAACGTATTCACCTACCCCCCTCAATTTCATGTTCTCTTATTATTATTTTTAATAACCTACTGAGGCTATTTTGTGTCGCTCATATGCTCAGGGGTGTGAGGCCACCCCCTAGAACATGGTCAGCCTGTTACTCTCCCTTCCCTAGAAGCCACCAACTGTTGGTAGCTCCTCAGCTAGGCATGGGTGCTTGTGGACTTCCCGACTCCTTGCTGGAGTGTTGGTTGGTTTGGTTTTGTGGAGGTCTTGAGTGGCTGTTCTGAGTTCATAAGTGCGATGGTCCTATGATGTCCAGATGACGCTGTTTTTCTCTGGCATTCTCCTACCTCTGGCTTTTCCCAGTCTTTCTGCTTCCTCTTCCACATTGGTCTGTGAGCCTTGAGGAAGGAGGGTGACACAGATGTCACGTTTGTGCCTGAGCATCCCACAGACATTTGTTCTCTACATTTTGATCAATTCTGAGCTTCTGCATTAACTGCTGTCCACTAAGGCAAGCTCTTAAATTAGGTGGCATGTGTGTGTGTGTGTGTGTGTGTGTGTGTGTGTGTGTGTGTGTGTGTAGTGTGAGTCAGAATCTGACAGTGAATGTTTTTCTCTATTACTCTCCACCATGTTTTTGAGGTAGGGTCACTCTCTGAACCTCAAGCCAGATAGACTGACTAGCAAGCTCCAGGGATCTCACTACTTCTGTGCAGCCCGCTCTCCCCAGGGCTTGGGGGACAGAAACTAACTGATGGCTATTGTGCCTGTTGGAGATCTGAGCTCTAGTTGTCAGCCTTGAGCATCAAGCACTTTACAGACTGAGACATCTCCTCAGCCCTGTAAATCAAGTTTAACGCACGTATGCCAAGATCCAGGTGAGAATCAATGAAGCTGTTCACTCTGAATCCCATTTCCAGATGTTCCATTTTGAATGCTAATACCTGCCTTTTGTTATGAGCTGAATTATACCGCCGATTAAATATGCTACAGTTCTAGCCCCCAGATCCTCAGAATGTGAGTGTATTTGGATAGGGGGATAGTTATTAATTAACCAAGTTAAAATGATGTCATTAAGTTGGACCTTAATCCAATGCGACCAATGTCTTTATAACAAGGAGTCGGGACACAGACATGCACAGGGATAAGACCATGTGAAGGTTCAGGGACCATGTGAAGGTTCATTTACAAATGCTCATTTACTGACAGGAGAGGAACCAGAAGAATCTAATCCTGCTAGCACCTTAGCTTTGGACATCTAGCCTGGAGTATGAGAAATAATGTCTGTTATTTAAACACCTAAACTATGGTTTTGGTCAGGCAATCCTAGCAAACTATTACAAAAAGATGCAATATTGGGATTTTACACAGCTATATGCAAGTTATAACAAGATGCTTATCCAGAAAATAGAACTGATAAATTCTCAGATGATCTTTATCATTTTATTTCACAATTGACTGTCTATTGTAATTGCTTGAAGAAAGAAAAGGAAAAATGGTATCCATATATTGACTTGTAACTCAGATGTTTCTTGAACTCTATAGTCATTCTGTGGTTTCTTTTGAGTGGGAATCAGTTTGGTGATATCCTTCCAAAGCAATCCAATCCACAGAACATAAATGTATATTGCAGATTTTATTAAAATTTTATCGACAACGAAGTCTGAAACACACACACACACCAGGAACTCTTATCTCCACATTCAGGATATTGTGAATAATGCAGCCATAAACATAGCTGTGCATGTATATCTGGAACATGTTGACTTAGAGGTAGTCAAGGATGGAGTAGGTGGATCATATAGTGGTTTTATTCTTACTTTTGGAGAAACTTCTACACTGATTTCCACAGCCCCACAAGGGGCTGCCCAAGTTGGCCTTCTTACCAGAAGCATCTCAGGTTTCTCCTTCCTTTACATGCTCTTCTCCCATCTTAGGAGTCATGGGGGATCTGTGATCTGGCTACTGCTGCAGACTAAGCCATCAACAGAAAACAGTAACAGTCGCCAGTGTTGGCTGAAGACTTTCCATTCTTCACATTATACAGGTGTGAAGCTGAGTCTTTCTGATTGACAGGTGTGAAAGTGTTTAAGCCTCCCAGTAGACCTTTGCTGGCAGAATGCATGCCACCTCCAGTTTGTGGATGATTAAACAGAAGTACAGGCTAGGCTGCTTCTCTAGATTTCATACGTACTACAAGTGACAGATTTAGGACTCAACAAAAAAGTAGTCATATGCCTGTAGAGTTCACAGTTCTAGCTCTTAGACATTATACCTTACTATTCTTTCTCAAGGAAGAAGTGGATCTTGAAATTTAATTAATATTTGTGTCTGGATGCAGTAATTAATTAAAAAATTTTCATCACAGGTATTCCTTGTACAAGATAATGTGTTACATAAGGATATTTTCATACAAGTATATATTATACATTGGGCACATTTTCCCACATTTCTTATTTTTCCCTAAACTCTTCCTATTATTCACCTTTGTTTCCCCAGACAGATATTTTTACTTTGATATCATAAATAAAATAATGTATATATGTTCCTATGATCCACATATAAGAGATAGCACATGGCATTTGTTATTTGTAGACAGCCCTAGTTCACTTGATACAATTATCTAATATATCCATAACTTCATTCTTCTCTGCACCTGAAAAAATCCATTGTGTATATACACCACATTTTCTTGGCCAGTCCCTCTGTTCTCGATTGGTTCTGTAACTTAGCAGTTGTCAATAGTGCTGAGGTAAACACTGGTGTGCCAGTGTCTCTGTGATAGACTTGGAGTCTAGAGTGGCATAGCTGGGTATAACCTCCATACTGATTTCCATAGCAGCTGGAAAAATTTACATTCTCACCAAGAACACATAAGAATTCTTGTTCTTTATACATTCTAGACATTTGTCTTGCATCATATAATATATCCAGAAAAACTTCCTTCTATTCTGTAGACTGGCTGTTTTTTGTTTGTTTGTTTATACCAATGTCTAATATGGCCTCTTTGCAAATTATCAAGTGGTTATAGCGTAATGGATTTCTATCTGGGTTCTCCTATTCTCTTCTATTCTATTCTTTTTTTTTTTTTTTTTTTTTTTTTGGTTTTTCGAGACAGGGTTTCTCTGTGTAGCTTTGTGCCTTTCCTGGATCTCGCTCTGTAGACCAGGCTGGCCTTGAACTCACAGAGATCCGCCTGGCTCTGCCTCCCGAGTGCTGGGATTAAAGGCGTGCGCCACCACCGCCCGGCCGACGTATTCTATTCTATTCTATTCTATTCTATTCTATTCTATTCTATTCTATTCTATTCTATTCTATTCCATTCCATTCCATTCCATTCCATTCCATTCCATTCTATTGGTCAACATTGCTATTCCTGTGTCAGTACCATGATGTTTTTGTCACTTAGGCTCTGGAGTATAACTTAAATGGTGATTTCTCCATCGATGTTCCTTTTGTTTAGGGTTGCTTTGGCTATTGAAGGTCTTTTCAAATGAATTTTTTTTTTGCTTCCAAATGAATTTTAAGATTTATTTTTCTGTTTCCATGAAGACTGGCATTGAAATTTTGATGGGAATTTCAGTGAACCTGTAGATTGCTCTTGGTACTAGAGCTATTTACATGATGTTAATTTTTCTAGTCCAGGAGTATGGAAGGTCTATCTAATGTTTTTTTCCAATTTTTTTTCTTTCTTTCTTTCTTCCTTTTTTTTTTAGATTTTAGTGTGGAAGTCTTTCACTTTCTTGGTTAGATTTATTTCAAGGCTTTTTTTTTTAGGCAATTATGAATGGGATTATTTTCCTAATTTCTTTCTCAGTGTGTTTGTTATTATATGTAGAAAGGTGATTGACTTTTTGTGTGTAGATTTTGTATCCTGCCACTTCCCTGAAAGCATTTATCAGTTCTAACAGCTTTACAAGTGGAGTCTTTAGGGTTTTGTATACAGAGATTAAAAAAGATATTTGAACTTCTTCCTTTTCTATTTGTATCTCTTTTATTTACTTCTTGTCTTATTGTTATAAGACTTCAAACACTATACTGAATAAGAGTAGATAAAGTGGGTAGCCTTGTTTCAATACAAATTTTAGTGAAAATATTTTGGACTTTTTCCTATTTAGTATAATGTAGACTGTAGGTTTGTGGCATAGGGCTTTTATTATGTAGAGACATCACCCCTCCAGTCTTTTTAGAGCTTTTATTGTGAAGAAATGTTAGAATTTTGTCAAAAAGCCTTTTCTGGAACAATAGGAAGGCTAAATGGCTAAAACTGTTTGCCTTGCAAGCCTAATGCCCTGAGTTCAATCCCTGGGAAATGCCCCCCACCCCTCTATACACACCAAAAGAAAATCTCCAAATGCAGAGGTATGCATCTGTAATTGCAGAATTGCTACAGCTATAGTGACATAAGAGGCAGAGACAAGTAAATTGCCTGAAAGTTTGTAGGTCAGCTAGCCTGGACTACACCACACAGAAGAAACAGTAGATAGAGACCTTACCCCATCAGAGTGGGAAGAGAGAACTGACTGTGAGCATTTTTTTTTCTTCTCCATATACACATTATGGGTTGTATGCATCTGCACACACACACACACACACACACACACACACACACACACACAATTTTAAAAGCTTTTTTTCTGACTCTACTGGGATGGTCATGTGATTTCTTTTCATGAGTCCATTAACATGATGCATTATACTTAATTACTTACATAAGGTAAACCATCTCTGCACCTCTGGAATGAAGCCAACATGATAATGATGAATGATCTTTTTGATGTATTATTGAATTTGGGTTGCAAGTATTTTATTAAGAATTTTTACATCTGTGTTCATCAGGAAGATTTGGCCTGCAATTTTCTTTTATTGTTGTATGCTTATTTGCTTTCTGTATCTGGGTAATAATGGCTTCATAAAAAAGTTTTTAGCATCCCTTCACTTTCTATGCTATGAAATAATTAGATAAATATTGGTGTTATTTCTTGTTTGAAGGTTTGGTGGAATTCAGCAGTATCAGAAACTTTTGGGGTACAGCCTCTATAGTCTCCTTCCCATGGGTCCAGAAGAGATGCTACTAATGGTGAGAATGATCTGAGGGGAAAAAAAAATCTAAGTGCACCAAGCTCTTTCATCCATCCACTTTATTCCTTTGAGATAAAATTCTATCTACACAGCTTTAATCCTGTTCTCATGCTTTAACTCCTCTCTGTCCCTTCACCTCCTTTCATAGTCCTGGTTCTAACTAAGCTCTTTCCATCTCGACCTCATCTTTTTCTCTATCCATTCCTCCATCTATCTTCATTCTCCTCCACCTCTTGGGGAACTGACCTATGTCCTAACAGCAACAACTCTTACCATCCCCAACGCCAGGTCTTCAAAATTCCCCTCAGAGCTGTGTTTGTCAGCTTCATTTACAACTCAAAAGGGAAGTGAATAAAGGAGGTGGGGTCAGATAAGGGCTGGAATAAGTCAGAAAGGGAATTTATATGCTGAAAAGATATTCATATAAGTGGTTAGGTGAAAAGTTATGAGTCTATCATAAATGTGCTCAAACTACAATCTTACAGGTGGTTATGTAAAAGAGTCTATAAGTCACTAAAATGTAACTGCCTCTCTATTTCTATGTCGCCGTATACTGGCAGTGTGGGAAACCTGCCTCATAGCTACACTGCACCTGATATGCAAAAATCCCTTTTGTTCTGAGTCAATTGCTCTGGAATGCCACTTGGGCTGTAAGAGAAAGGAGGGTCTGAGCTTCATTTGCACAAGAAACAAAGCTATGCACCTAAGGTTTGCCTGTCTCCTAAGGGTGTTTACCTTAATTCAGGAGACTCAGAGGTTGGTCTGAAATGCTTTGTCCTGTCTGCCATTTGGCTTTGAATGCTAGAGAAGTATGTCAGATAAAACACACTGCTAGAGGTTCTTGGGGAAGGTATGAGAGTGCACAAGAAATTCATAGCAGGAAACAGCTGATATATTAAAAGCCAAATGACACCAAATATTCCTTGAGATTTGGGTTCCTCTGGAAGAATTCCTTGATTCTTCCAGGTATAGCTTTACCATATTCAGCTGAATTCTTACTACATTCCTGCAGCCTGTAGCACAGCAGTGAATTCATATGCGCCTCGACCTCAGTTGCTTGAATTTTATTTCTCATCAGATCTGTCAATTGTTTGAATTTTGGTTGGCCATATATATATTTAGAAATGTACCTATGTAGTTGAGATTTTTCAAATTTAGTGGTATTTAACTCTTTGAGGTGTGTCTTTAGGGTTTTCTGATTTTCACTGGTTCTAATGTCACTCTTTTTTTTGTTGTTGTTTTTTTTAAAGACAGGGTTTCTCTGTGTAGCTTTGCACCTTTCCCGGAACTCACTTGGTAGCCCAGGCTGGCCTCGAACTCACAACGATCCGCCTGGCTCTGCCTCCCAAGTGCTGGGATTAAAGGCGTGCGCCACCACCGCCCGGCCTAATGTCACTCTTTTTGTATCTAATTTTTATTCATTTAGATCTTTTCTCTCTCCTACTTAGTTTGGCCAAAGATGTGTTGATATTGTTTATCTTTTCAAGGAACTGATTCTGTTTCATGAGAGTATTTTTGTTGCCAATTCACTCATTTCTGACATGGTCTTATTTGTCTCCATTTAGTGCTTCAGAGCTTGTTTGCTCTTGTTTTTCCAAGACCCAATGTTATTTACTTGAGATCTCTTTCAGGAATCATTTTATAGCTCATTATTTGAGATAATGCTCTTGTTGTTGTTGGGTTTTTTGTTTTGTTTTGTTTTTTCTTTTTGTTTTAAATGGGGACCCTTGTATCTCTGAAGATCCCTTTTAGGATTGTTTTCATTGCATCCCAAAGGTTTTGGTATACTATGTTTTCATTTTCATTTGACTCTAGAAAATTTAAAACTTTCCATAATGACCCAATCATTATTTAATAGTATATATTCCAGTCTCTGTAAGCTTGCTTGTGTTCAGCAGTTTCCATTGCTGTTGATTTTCAGTGTTTTACCACTGTGGTTAGATAGAATACAAAGAATTATTCAAATTGGCCTATATTCATTAAGCCTTGCTTTGTGTTCCAATAGACCATCTGTTTTAGGGAATATTCCATGGGCTACTGAGAAGAAAGCATATTCCTCAGTGTTTAGATGGCATATTCTATAAATGCCATAGTTAGTATTCTGAAGTTTTCTAGCAGGTGTAAAATCTATCATAATAAAATGAGAATAGAATGCTGTTATTGATGTTAATATTGTCTCATAATGCTGATTTGAGTAGTTTGGGCTAATGAAATGCTTATCTGATAGAGTCGAGTAATTTGGTGACCTGTCCACTAACTTTATTGAAGAGTATCATAAAAACTGGGGGAGGGGGGAGAGGAGGGGGAAGCAAGGATCAGGTTGCAAAGTCTTTGCATCACAGCCAGGTCTGTGATCAAGGAAGCAGAGAGCTAATGCTGAGTATAGTAAGGGGAGAAGGCCGTGACCTAGCTGATAATGGCTGTGAGAGCATGGCCATGGGAATTCCGAGACTAAAGCCAGGGTCCAGAAGAGCAAATGGATACCCAGGCTGGGGGAACCCTGAAGGGAGTTAAACCAGAAGGGAGTTAAAGGCAGAGGCAGGAAGCACTGAATGCAGATTCTGAGAGTAAGATGAGGATCCAGAGATGTGTGCTAATGGAACGCAAAGAGAACATTAAGAGACGACTAAGTCAAAGCAGGTGGAGGTCAAGGTGTCAGCTTTGAGCAAGCAAAGTCTGAAGCTGAGAGTAGACAAAATAGAGCATGGGACTCTCTGGAACAGGATGGGATGTAGAGAGGCCAGGCGTGTGCCCTCTAAACAAACTATAAAGGAGTCAAGGACTTGGGGACCACTACTCCTTTGGGGAAAATAGACGATTGTTTAACTTCTTAAGATTTCCATGTTTTTTCATGTTTGTTTTGTGATTTAACTACGCCCCTATCTCCTAAAACTTTGGCCCATCAGTGGGAGGGGAGATATTTAATGTCCTTTCTTCTGTGTGCTATTCAATAGAATGCCTTTAGCTCATACTCTCTGGGGTACTATATGATTTGGGGGAAGAGATGAGGTAGGTGTTGAGAACTTTATATAGGAAATTTGAAAAAGAAGGCATGAGTAATCCATGCCTTCATCCTGGGGGTAAGATCATAGAAAACATTTCACTGTGGTTTGTCTACTCAGTGGATCGTGCTTGGACACTTGCCATGCATGAGTTCTCTGCTAACCCTGTTCTGAGGAGCTACGACACTGAAAAAGACAGTGTAGCCCACCCCCCGACACTTGGAGGCTCCATTTTAGTCTGCTAAGTTTGTTTAGCAGATTCTTCTTATTTTTGGTGTCATTTAAAATTAAAAACTTCAAAATGTACTGAAGTTTAACTTTTCAGACCTCCGCATTTTATGGATTACTTATTCCAGCCTTTCTCTGGAGAGTAAAGTTCACTGTTCTCATACTAAACCAGCATGATCCCTAACTGCATTCCATTTGTTTTTATAACCACAAATAAGTGTAGGATTCATTCCTCATCAATAAAGCTTCTCTCTGCAACAGAGGCCATTACAGAAAACCATAAATGATCAAAGTGCAGGTGGAGCCCAGTCCCAGTGGACACATCTATAAAACAGATCCCACATGGAAGGCTCAGGAAAGACTAAGTGAGATGGGGCAGAAAGACTGTAAGAGCCAGAGGACAGGGAATTTGCTATAAGATTGTGTCAATGTAATTATATTATAATCTTAAAAAATGTTTTTAAAAATCACAAAACCCACATTCTCTTATAGGGTGGATGTTCTTATGGTTGATGGCTTTGTAAAGAAATTGATTCCAGAGCACAAGAAGAAGACAGAAAGTGATGTCCCTTTGTTCTTGGCTCTTCATATTCTCTGCTAAGTATAAGCCTCACTGGAAATGGCAGTCTCTGGGAGCATTCCTTAAGGTCCTATTTCCCCACATCCAACACAAAACTAATCACTGTGTTCAGAGATTGACTGAAATAATTCTTCTTTCTCTTCTGCTTTCTGCTGTTAATTCCCTCCCATATGCTCCTGAGTCTGGCTGCTTTGTGTGTTATATAGAGCAGAGAAGGTAGGAAACACCAAGAGGGAAGGGATTGTTTAGTTTTAAAAGATAATGGGCATTTTATTTTCCTGAAAAATAACACAAACTATTTTTAAACTCCTCTAGAATGACTCTGTCTTTTCTAGTCTTCCCTCTCCCTTCTAGTTATCCACCTTGCCAACTCCACTAGGATCTGGATCTCCATCTAAAAATGTGTTTTTCCAGGACAGTAACTCCCACATGCAAAGCACCTCATGATTGTGATGGCTCTCTAAAGTTGTGTGGGTAAGTCTGGCTGAAGTGACAGCCTTACCAGGGTAGACTCTCTATCCTGCCATGATGGTTCTACTGTCTTTAGGTTGTTCAGGCTTTGTGCAAGAGCTTCTTACCTGAGGCAAATCTCTGTTGAGTCTCACATCCCAGGCACTAAACAACTCATTATTCAAGGCAGCAATAATGTGGGTTGGTTCTCAGTGTGAAATTACAGTCAAATATTTCCCTTGAGAGGCAAGGAAAAATCTCCAAGAAGTTCATGCAAAACTTGAGGAAGGAAATGGGGGTCTTTCCAGGTCCATGCGACTCTACTTGGTGGACCTTTTGTGGGTTTTGAGATCATGACAAGTTCTCTTTAGCTCCAGGATTCATAGCTGTGGGTTGTATTGATAGGTTCAGTCTGCCTCACAGTGCCTTTTGCACCCCATACCCATGTAACATCCTTAAATAAGAGAGAAAGAATGGGTCAGTTACTCTTAAGCTCTTAGAAATTCTGGGAATCATAACTTGCTGCGAATTACTTCTGGGAATTATTGACCTTTTGAACACTTGGCTATGGGAAATTTGGAAAGCTGTAGATAGGATTCTCTCATTTTGAGAACTATGGGAACTTGGAAGTTTGAGAAGTGATGGATGTGGTCATTTTGTCTTTGGCTGGGATGCAATAGTCTCTGTTAATAAAGGAGTATGGATTCTTGGTGAAGGCAGAACCAACCGTAAGGAAGTACGGACAGGTTTACTAGCCACTAGGGTCAAGGTAATGTTGTGGCATTAGAATCCTGTCTTTTTAATGCTTTGATACTTAAGGATTATTCCATAATTATTACACTAGTTTTCTTTTGGGAGATTTCTTTGTAGATACTGAATATTTAGAAGAAATCATGTCTCATTTGTGCTAAGAAAACTAAGTACAAGCATTTGTACCCTTGATTGAACAAGAGTTATAAAACGAGCTTCCCTCCATGGGTCCTGAGTATAGTAAAAGCAGCAAGCATGGGAGAGTCTTGGGCATCGAGGAGAAACAGGCTACTCATGAGCCTTTGTGTGTTTGGCTTCCATATGTCACATTTCCAGCCAAGTCTTAAAGCATTGGGTAGTTTGGTTTTAAGTTTTAAAAATCACTCATAATTATAATAATAGGAAAAAGTCAGAGACCTTGGCACTAGGCGATCTTTTATTCTGGGTATGTCAGATTCACCCCAGCTTCAAGGGAGCACTGTTTACCTTGTGGGACCTTGTCCTGCCAAGATTTTGAGTCAGCTTTCTATCCACTCCAGGTATGTGAAACTTCATCTACATTGGAGCTAAACTGAATAGTTCAAGATGTCTGCTGTGAAGGCAGCATCACGGGAGGCCTTGGACTTCCCTGGCAAGTGTCAGAATCAGGCGAATTACTTGACTTCCTATTTGATAAGCCATTTCTGATGCAGTGACTTTTCTAATATTTACTAATATTACAGAAACATCTCTAAGAAGTTATTTGCTTATAACAAATACTTTAGAGGAAATACTTTACTGAAATATCAGAATAATTTTCTCAAAGACAAAAATATTATTCTTTAATATGAAAAAAGAAAATATTCATAAAGTTTTTTATTTTGGGTAATAAGTCCTCATCTTTTTAATAAGCTGCTCATGGCACCTATTTTGTTACTAAGTGTGAATGTTCATCATCCTTCACTTATGGTATCTCTGACTTTAAATCTAGGTCTAAACTTGGACACTGGATTACTCAGATAAGGAGTGTGACTGGACCACTGTAGGATGGCTGTGTTATTTTGAGTATGGTGTTTTAGATGAGTTTAATCATTGTGTGACACCATCCCATTCCGTATATATTGCTATAAGCTCTTTGTCGTTCAAACCCATGTTTTTATGTGTCCTGTCAAGTGTTTCTGCCCTCTAATAGATATTTATTGGAGAGAGAGACCCTACAGGAGAAGTCTACAGTCTTCTGCAATTGAGAAATTCTGGGTCAAACAAAAATTCAACAGAACTCTTTGCAGAAAGACTTTGCCATGATCTTTAAGGTGTTGTGTGTATATTTTGAATTTCAATCCTTCATTTTCTGGTAGGTTATCAGTTTGTATCGTCTAGAATGCTTTTCCTGTAAGGAGTTTAGGGAGCACTATTCTAAGGATGCAATGAGATGCAATTGAATAAAACATAACCAGAGTGATTTCAGCCTCTTACCAGATGGTTGTTCAAAGTTAAGCTTGGGGACAACTGTTACCTTCCTTTCCAGAAGGCCTTATGAGAAAGACACCCATTTGTCTAGTTGGCATTATGTAATCTTTCATGATGGAAAATGAACCAGAAGACCCACAGAAGAACCTGCTCTCCTCTAGATTTAGGAGGCAAATGTTTAGAAGATTGTTACCTGTGAATATGACTGTCTGAAAAGGTCGGGGAATTCAACATTAAAAGTTTAATAGTTTATACAGCCATATAACAAACACTCCCCAAACTTTGTGAATTAAAAAACAAAAGCCCCCCAAATCCAAATGTATTTTATCTTGTAATTTCTGTTTCAAAGGAATTCAGGAGTGGCTTAGCTGGTCTATATTGTGTCTCTGAGGAAGAACAGCCAGAGATTAGAATCATTTAAAGGACTGATTGAAGTTGGAAGATCTGTTCCAACAGGACTCACCTACATGCTTCCTAGCAAGCTTCTCTCTGTTTCTGCTTTTGTCTCTCTGTCCCTGTCTTTGTCTCTGTCTCTCTGTCTCTCTTACCATGTAGTCTTCCCCTTAGGCTGCTTGAGTGTCCTTCTGATGGATACTGAGGCTTACTCTGGGTGACCTAGAGAGAGTGAATGATAGGAAGCTTCACTGCCTTTTAAGACTCGGGCTATGAATTTGCATATCATCACGTTATTTTATACCATTTGTTAGAAATGAGTCATTAAATAAATTTCACACTCAAATTAGGGGAATTAGCCTTCATTTATTATAGGGAAGAAAATAACACAATTGTGGACACATTTAACAACCTCACTAGGAGTTTTAAGTAGTAATGGCATGAGAAAAAAGGGAAAAACAAGATTACGCTTGGATTTTTTTTACTAAGACCAAAGTTTCCTCCTCTTCTGCCATGCATGGCTGTGTGCTGAAACGGCTTCCCTACCTAGTTTCCAAGTGACTGCTCAAGCACCAGTGATCCTGTGCAGTCACAACTTCCAGAATGACAAATGGACCGTGTCTTCCTACAACACTTCTTTTGAACAATACAACGTTTCCCAGAAGTCCTCACTTGCTTCCTATCTTGACTCCCGGACACATGTGTACGATAGAATCAATCGTAGCCAAGAGGAGTGGGATTGTCTTGAGTAATTTACCTGGATTAATAATGTGTTCCTGAGCTAGATTGCCACCTTGTAGCTGTGTGGTTGCTACACGAATGTGTGGGTTCACAAGGAGTCCGTGGAATGAAGACACAGAGGCATCTTAAGAATGAATTTAGCTTATCATGGCTGCAGGGGGGTCCAGCCTCGAAGGACTGAAGCACTCTTCCCTTCACCTAGGGCATATTTATTTACTCTTTTTTACAGTTTATATAGTTAATTTCCATACCTTCAAAGCAAACCAAAAGGAGCTCCCAGAGACCAAATGCCAGGTGCAAATTACTTTATTTCTCAGGTACCTCGGGTTTCCAGGTTTCCTGGACCAAGTTTTACACAGGCCTTTGATCCTTGGAGGACTCTCTGATCCTTGACTCTCAGACAAGATTCACAGAGGGCGATAAGAGAAACAAAAGGTAAGAGAAATAAAAGGTGTGGTTAAACAAAGGAAGGATTAGGGCTAGGTGCTGCTCTCTGGAGCCAGGCCAGGAGCTCAGCAGGAATGCCACTACACCATCTGGCCTAAAGTCACACTAAAATAGATTGGAGTCCTCTTCAAAAAATAGAGAAGAGAGTGTCCGTGGGTTGGCAATTAACAAGTAGCTAGCTGGCTCCCTATGGATTCTTGACTACACTCCACAATGCTCTCTCAATTGCCTGTCATAACATCACTTTTGTAAAATAGAAAAGCTTACACTTGAGGAAGAAGATCAGGTCTAGAGAGTTCCTCAAGAGCTCTTGAAATGAAACTCACTCTAAGGTGTGAAAAGGACTGTAAAATGTAATCACAAAAATAAATCTTTAACAAAGTGTGTTATGGATAAAGAAAATACATCAAAGACCAAGCTAAATTCTCCACTCATCAGAGTATGATTTCATCAGTAGGAGTCCCAGGAATCCTATTTTGTTTGTCCTTCTGTGTTATTAGCAGATAGAGTACATTTGTTTCTAAGAGACCCTAAACTGTAAAGGTAGGTCCGGAGCTGCACAATAATTAGACTGGTTGTTTTGTGTTCCACTTCTCCTAGTTTCTGTCACTCTTCTAGTCCCTACCCCTACAGGTCTTGGTATATTGGAACATTCTGAGATGGAGGACCATAGGCCTTGTTCGTGCCTCTCTAAGCTCCTGAGACTTGCCTAACTAGTCATGGTGATGTCAGCATTGCTAGCCAAAGTCTGTCCATGAAGGGTTGGGCTAGCTCAGCTTTATGCTGGTCCAGCCCTTTTAAGGAGTTTTGAAACTGCTGAACAACTGCCCGAAGATAAATTCAGGGTAAATGAAGGGAGAGGAAAGGAAGGAATAGGCAGCTTCTTTTGGAAGAACAGATTTACTAGGTGTAAAGGTAAGGCGCTTTGTAGTGCCAAGGATCTTATTCATTATTTGTTCACAGACTCACTTCTTTAGCTTTTTAGTGTAACCAACGGCTTCAGTTCCCATTATTCCGGAGGCAGGTGAAGGAAGGGATGGTTTGGCACACAAAATTACCTTGACTAATTGAGTAACACAGATGTTCCAGTTCACAGAACTAATTCTCTAAGGGTTTTTCCAGCCCTCAAGCTGTGTGAAGGTCACTTTGTGAGTTTCTCATTTCCTATAGAATAGGTATCAGTCATGCACATGCTAGCAAAAAAAAAAAAAAAAAAGCTAGCATGAAAGTATCTCAATTTTGTGACCAGCATAAGCTTCATGGAGCATGTGGTACAGTCAGGTCATTGCCTGAGCCCAGCCTTTTGCACAGTGGTTTGTTGGTCCTGCCTCTGAAGCCCTGTGGCTTACCGCAGCAGCATGTGGAAAACCAGGGACTCTGGGACTCTCTGGCCCATCAGCTCTCTGTAAAATGTCTTTGTGAAATTCCTTAGTACATGAAAGTTTGTTTCTTATTGGATTAAACACTCGCTCCCAATAGCACAATACTTTATAAAATATTCATATATCAATATTAAATCCCGTGTTTTGCCAAGATTAGTTTGGAATTGAGGGCATTCTAGAACCCTTTAAGAAGTTAAGTTATTAGGAAAAACTGGTAGAAACGTATGTCTAATTGGAACTATTAGTACCATTTGCCAAGATGTTCTTTTCCTCCTTTTGGGAGAGAGGTGGGGGGTAGCAGTGTGCACCACCACACCATGTTAGCGCTGATTGGCATAAGCATTAACAACATTTATACCTTTACTTCTGGAAAAACATTTTCCCTAATGGGATTATTCACATAAAAATTAAAAGAGTACCAAGGCAGATATTTCTATAGAAGAGTGTTTAAAACTTGGGCATTCTCTGGAACGGACCTACCACGTTTCTACTTAGCACTCTGGGTTCTGTAAAGAACACCCCTATTCTTTAGATATAAACATGTTCCTTCCTAAATTGGACACCTGTGAATGTACTCATGGTCTAGGGGTTCTTTTACCAGCACCAGCCTAAATTTGACTCTGACACACTTCTCAGGAATTATGATGCTCAAGAGGCAGCTTGGGATGTCGCAGCTTACAGGGAAGCATCGTATGAGAGACAAGAAGGTTTCCGGCAGAAGGCTTTAGAGGAGGCAGCACATTACATCTGCGGGCCTCAGCTCATGGGAGGCTGTACCCACAGCCTCCTGTGACTTCCTCAATCGGTGGTCAGAGGTCAGGTGGGTAAGACAGCCACACAGACTAACACTCACAGTACATTTCAGGTCAAGACATTTTCATTTCCGGTAGAGTCTGTTTGCCCAGTTTGAATCTGGGACCCTTGCTTCCTTCTCCGTATAAAGCCAGACAAGTTTTGAAAATCAGAAAGAAAAATCAGATGCTTCAAGATTTTTGAAGGAAATATTTAAAAATCATATACAATATCATCTGTGATACAGAATTTAAAATCCCATATAATATAATAATATACCATTTACCACTTTTTCAACTATTTTAATTTATGAGAAAAATTCTAGATATTCTCTTAAAATCTGTGGGATGTAAATAGTTTATAAAATCCTTTGAGGGCCTATTTGGGCAAAAGTATTTGAAACCAGTGCTCTGGAATGTCCAGTTATCTCAGCGTGGGGAGCAGGTACTTGAGGCATGCTTGGCGATGGGGAGGCCATCCAATGGTCTCATCTTTTTCCTCCCCTGACTCTGCTTCCTCCTAGAGTCCCCCTCATATGAATTTCTCACTGCTGGGTTTCCCTTGCCCCAAGTTCACAAAAACCCAAGCCTTACAGCTCACTGTCTCTGTCCCAGTCCTATCCTGGTTTTCCGTCCCTCATATCCCTGACTTCTGACAACAGGAATCTCATCCAATCAGTCATCTGAGCTAGTCTACCAGTTTGTGCAATGGGCAGTGACCATTCTTATTTGAACCTCCCATCGCGTGGTCTGGAACTTTCCTACCTTTTCAGTCCTGAATGGAGGCTGAACCTGTCTCCCATGATAAAATCTGAAAACCTAAAATAGTCCATTCTTTAATTTATCATAGTAAGGGCCATCACTTCTAAGCAATTCACGAGTAGCAAGTCATTTAATCTTCAAGTAACCTTGTGAAGTACATACTACTGTCATAACATTCATACAATTGAGGGGACTGTCACACACAGCCAACAACATGGTCATAGTTGCAGTCACTGGAAAGGCCACTATTTGAATCCAGAGTGTCTCACTTCAGGCTTAGTCACCATGGCCTGGGCACAGCTCCCAACTCTAAACATTCGGGATGCTTCACATTTATATCCAGGAGCTGATGCTTCAGAGAGGTGCTAATAGAGTCCAGCTAGGGCTGGTGAGGACCATCGTGGCTACCGAATGGACTTTCTCAGGGAAGTGGTGGCATCAATAGCACCTGGGTCCTGGGCTGGCCATATGTATAACAGCCTGAGAAAATCAGCAGGGACAGCAGAGACCTACTTCCAGGGTGAGACTTTGCCAGTGGCCCTGGCCTGTGTCACTCTATCTGCTTCTCTCCTTCTGGTATTTTTGGGAGAAAGATTCTTTCTGTGGTTTGATTCTCTGTTTTTTTGTCACACTCTTATCTATATCTGTCTGTCTGTCTTTTGTTTTCTGAGACAGAGTCTCATGGAGTCTAGACTAGTCTTGAACTTTCTATGTAGCTGAGGATGACTGTGAACTCCTGATGACCTTATCCTCTTGCCCTTACCACCCAACTGTTGAGATTATAGGCATGTACAACCATGCTTAGCCTCATATCTATCATCATCATGTCATGTATTTAACTTAAAAGTATAGGTATAGTCAAATTTGCATCCCATGGTGTGTGCAGCAAGTAGCTCCTGTACGTGATATTAGACAGCAAATGTTCTTATTACTTGCAAATGAAGGTCTGACATGAGCTTTTAGAGATGTGAGTTGGATCCTTATGTTTTCATCCTTCTTAGCTTTTAAGCAAAGCACCTGCATGGAGAAGGAGCTCAAAACACATTAGTTGCATGGATAATGAGCTGCCGCACAACAAGGGTTAGTGGATGGCAATGTCCTATAGGTGCAATTATTCTTAGCATTTATATTCAAATTCACAATGTCCCATGACGTTGCTTATAACCCATTAATAGATGCCAAAATCAACTCAGTTGGTTGAGCTAGCATTACGAGGAAGTGAGATTGACTCAATTATACAGAACACAATGGAGTTCACTGCAGATGGAAAAAATGTTAATTCGTAAAATATTTGTTCGGTTGTGTTTGTTTGGGAGTGTGGGGTGAGGGGTGGGATGGTGTTACCATGGGGCTGAGGATGTTTGGTAAGCCAAAAGAGTGGATGTGACCACTGTTGCCTGAGAGTGGAGGGAAGACTTGGGAGGCGGGTTCTGAATTACCTCCATTCACTTATATCACAAACCCAAGGCTAGTGCAAGAACACAAGACTAGTTAGTTATATTGTTGAAGGGGAAAGAAAGCCACAGTTTACGTCACCCATCATCTACACTGTTTAAGGCAGGATGGATCGTTTCTCAGTCACCCATTCTAGAATATAAGATAGCTGTTTTGTGTAAAAGGCCAGCGAAACTTGTAAATTGGTGGGCCTAAGTAATCCCGCTGTCATACGGGTTTCCAAGGTACAGAATATGAGTATTTTTAGGTTTATTGTCTTCACAATATCTATAACATGCCGGAGGACTGGCATCTCATAAACTTACTGTTTTGCTACTTTCCATCAGTGTCATTAATTTGTATGTGTGTGTGTGTGTGTGTGTGTGTGTGTGTGTGTGTGTGTGTATGGTGTATGTGCGTACAAGTAACATGCATACCTTACTCTCTATCCCCAAGGAAAGGGCACACTTAGATTACCAGCCACGCACTTGTGACCTCAGACACAACTGTGGGAAAGTTGTGGACAGAGAGGGCACTCCACACTGATGCTGAGATACGCGAGAATGCCAAAGCCCTTCACATGAATCTACCTGGGGAACGCAGGGAGAGAAACATCAGGACCTGCCTGCCTTCGAGAGCCCCTTCCCAAGAGGCTCCATTTGTGTCTGGCCTTGCCTCTTGCTTACAGCCTCACCCAAACTATTCCAGCCTTTTTTTTTTTTTGGTTTTTTCGAGACAGGGTTTCTCTGTGTAGCTTTGCGCCTCTCCTGGAACTCACTTGGTAGCCCAGGCTGGCCTCGAACTCACAGAGATCCGCCTGGCTCTGCCTCCCGAGTGCTGGGATTAAAGGCGTGCGCCACCACCGCCCGGCTTTTTTTTTTTTTTTTTTTAAAATTTTAGTCATGTCTCAGATCACATTCCCTATAGGCTGGCTCTGAGATAAGAATCCACATGCAAGTAATTTATTAAAGAACTCCTCCCAGGGCACAGCCTGGACATGGAGATTGTGTCCCACAGGGGGAGAGGAGTAAAGTTAGGCTTCGGGCGAAGGTCCTGGAGGCTAGCTTCCCCCTCAGAGCTTTCCCTCCGGAGGCCAGGAAGCTGCATTTTCAGCATCCTGCACCATCAGTCATTGGGGATTCCAGACCCCCAGGACCTGCAGCAGTTCGTGTGCAGCTCTGCAGCTGAGGGGAGTTTTGGAAGGACAAGTTGCTGATGATGCTGTGTCAGCAGGGATGTACTGGCATCATTCGAACACCAAAGATGGCAGCACGGAGATTCCCGGATGAGGAGAAAGAGAGTCCCAAGGCCTTCAGTGGGTGTCACAGCATGTGATAAAATTAACAGGACATTGATTTACACAGTTCAAGAGACAAAGTACCAGAAGCCCAAGATGTTTACAGAACTGGAAAAGTCGCTCTCTGAAGGTACCATGTGAGAGCATGCTTCCGTTTACCCGGGAGGAAGATGTGTCTTTTAGTTTCTCAGGCCCTCTATCCACTTAAGGATGGAACTTTAAAAGCTGTTCTGCAAGCAGAGAGTTGCCAAGACCTCGTGCTCACTGGGCTCCATCTGGAGATGAAAGAGACACGCCCAGCAAGTGCTCTGTGACGGCCTATGGATCTGGAGCAGGAACGCGTTCCTCCCACCGGTCACCAAGCTTGACATCCGACTGCCTTTTCTACCATGCTTTTTTTTTTTTTTTACCTACTAAATTGACTCAGATCTAAAAGGACTAGAGACACCAAATAATTTCAATTTGCAATGCTTGAGAGGGATTCTCTCTTTATTCCCTCACCCAAGCGGGGTGTGCTTTTACCTTTTCGGGTGTATCTGTGGTTTCTGTTTAAAATGTCCCCTCTATCATTATGTAACTTCCAAGCTGTTGCTATTTCAAGGTGAAAAATCTTCTATGTCACTTACCCTGACTACCTTATCTCTGTACCCAGAGCCAGAAATGGCAAACCAGTACAAGTGAGATTTTTTTCCTCTTTTTTCTGAAAATAGATTTTTAACTTATAAAAGTTGATTAGTTCACACAGGATCAGATATCATTATGCCAATTTCAAACGGGGTGTGTTTTAGTAGATTCTCCTCCTTGTTCTGTCTCCCTGCTCCCCTCTCTCTTTCCCTGGCCTCAGCCTTAAGAAACTTGTGAAGTCAGAAAGCTTGTTTTCAGCACCCACCCCTTCCTCTCTAACCCGGCTTCCTTATTTATTCCATCCTTTGCCATCTGCTGCTAACTTTCACCTGGGTCTTTGGGGTTGTCTTGCTTCTTGGCCCATCAGGACCCCGAACTCAAGACTCATGTATCTATCAATCTTAGAAGATGTCTATGATTTGAGTAATTTCAGCTTTTAATTACTTCAAAATGTCCCTCCCTTGAGTTTCCATGATTCAGCCATTCTTTCTGCTAAAATAGCAGTGTGTGTCACATAAGCTCATGTGTAGTCATGGGTCAGTGAAACGTAATGTGCTAGTCACCATCATCTGAAAACACTTGGAAAATATAGAGGTGATATTTTTTTAAATGCTATCTTAAAAATGAAGCGGTTCCACACAGTACAGAGAGTAAAAAAGCCCTGGGGCTTAAGAAATGGCTCAGTGGTTAAAAACATACTACTCTTGCAGTAGACCCAAGATTGGTTCCCAATACCCATGGCTGAAGGCTCACAGCTGCTTGTAATTCCAACTCCAGGGGATCTTATGCCCTCTTCTGGCCTCTGTAGATACCTGCACTCACAGGCACATATCTCCACACAATTATGTATACATACACATAATCTTTAAAAAAAGAGTGGAAAAAGTTCAGCACTGGGCATTACAGTGACATGGGATCGAACCCATGTTTCATGCTCATTTCCAGAGAGCTCCCATTAGTTACTGAACCCCCCTAATCCTTCTGACCTACCTTTATTGTAGAAAAATAATGAACAATCACTTTCAGTTTCTGTTGTGCTACTAAGACAAAAATTCTATGAGTCTGCAGGCTTGTGGCTGATGTATGGACGCTGTCTTATCTACTGTAGCTATCATGTTAACAGACTGCAGGTCAAGTGACTGACTCACAGTCAGTTATAAGCCAACACTAGTAATATTAATGAGCAAACAAGGTTTAGACCCTGCAAAGATATGCTATACCTCTTAAACCATACTATACTTTACTTTACATTGCATCGCCAATTCTCTATCTATTCACTAAGTAAGTAATTATCCATTACTCTATTGATTAAATTCTTTACGTGCCTGCTAAGTTCCAAAGGTTGATCTGTGTGGTATGAAGAATACATAGGTACAGTGTACATAGTCCATGTTTGATTACTATTGAGTGTGACCAATAATTAGCTATATAAGAGAGACATAAAAGAAGGAATAGTATAATCCTGTCTTCAAAGATTTTTCTTGATAAGAATAGAAACTACCTGAAGAATTAAGACATAAGAAGGCCCTGAGCAGGTGTTTTGAGGAAGGTCATCATTCAGAAGTTATTCAGAGCTATCAAAGTCAACGAAGAGGGGGGAGGTTTAGTGTTCCAGGATAGTTGAAGCAGATCGTTTTCAGTGATATATAAAGAACATGATTATAACGTTCAACTGACACAGATAATACATAACATTCAACTGACAAAGATAGGCAACAGATATGCACACAATAAAGAGCAGCAGGAGACAGTGTAGGAGAATCAGAATAGAAGAAGTAATACAGGTCAAGATGTATGTCCAGTTCTACTTGAAATGTGATGGGACAGCTCCTAGCCCAACTCCATGAAGTAGAATCAAACACTACTGGGAGCCACATCAGACCTCCAGTGAAGGGAGTGCATAATGAATACACTGTGGAAGAAAAATGCTGTGGGAAGTTGCTATAGCAACATTTACCTAGTCAAAAGTTCTGAAGATATGTTAGTGTCAAAGAAATATAAGTACTCTTCAGACTAGGTACTGGGTATTCTGGGCACAGTGTAATATCCAGGAATACGAATGCAAGATGATATCCAGGACACTGACAGCTATCTGATAACCTGGGTGCTATCCCAGACACTGGGTGAAATCTGGTATCCAGAACACCGGCTCTAGGGTGATGTCAGGGATTAAATCTCAGACACTAAGTGGAGACTGATATCCAGAATACTGGCTGAAGAGGGATACTGGAGCACTGGATGAAGGTTGATATCCTGGACACTGACTACAGGGTGATATCCTGGACACTGGGTATAATTATGTAATATAGAGTGTCAGGTCATATTCTGAACACTGGCTGCATGGGTATATGCAGAACTTGGGCTGCACTGTTATACTAGGAGCATTGAATTAGGAGCATCTCACATACACTGTAAGGGAGATCACCTAACAGTGTATTCAAGATGATATCCAGAACACTGGATATAGGGCTGCCTTCAAACCACCAGGGGTTATCCAGAGCACTGGCTGCAGGTGATAGCTTGGCCCCTGGGTACGGGGTCATAGTTAGAACATTATTTTCAGGGTGATATTCAGGACACTGGGTGCAAGGTGGTGTACTGGACACTGATTGCCCTATTATATTCAGAGCACCGGCTTATGGTTGTTATTCAGCTGGTACCTTTGTCTTTTTTTTTTTTTTTTTTTGAACCAGCATCTTACTACGGAGCCCTGGCTGCCTGGAACTTGCTACGTGGACCAGGCTGGCCTTGAACTCACAGAGATATGCCTCCCTCTGTCTTTCAGGTGCTGGGATTAAAGGTGCATACCACCATACCCAGCCCCTGGGTAATACCTTAACAATTTTTTATATTATATATCTTGATCATATTCTTTCCCTTCCCACAACTCCCCTCAGATCCTCCCCACCTCCCTGTACACTCATGTTCTCTCTTTTTCTTTCTCTCTTAAATAAAAAATAAAAAACAAATGAAAATCAAAACGGAAAAAACCCAATGAGACAGAAAACACTGAACAATGCCCAAACAAAACAAAGCAAAAAGCCCACAAAAAGGAACATGGAGCTTTGTGTTGGCCAACTCTTCCTAGGTGAGGGGCCTGCCCTGGAGTGTAGTTGATATCCTGAGTAATATCTTAATCACTGTAGTAATATCCTGGATACTGGCTACAGTGTGATATGCAGGAAACTGGACATAGAGTAATACCCTGGACCTGGTTGTGGGGTAGTATCCAGAACTCTGTGTGCAGGGTGATATCTAAAATACTGAGTGCATAGTGATATTCTGGACATTGGGTTCAGTGCACTAGTCAAGAATGGCTGCAGAGTATATCCAGAACATGCCTGTAGGGTCATATGTATAGCATTAGCTACAGGGTGATCTCAACATTGGTTCTAGTGTGGTATCCAGAGCATTGATGCAGGCTGATGCCCAGAACATTGGCAGTTGTATTCAGACTGTAGAGTGTGATACACAGAGCAGCCTGTGCAGGGTGCTGATACACAGTCATGCCCAAAAGATGGGGTGCAAGTTGCTATGCAGGGTATTTTCTGCAGTGGTAACCAGAGCTCTGGATGTGGGGTGGGTGAGTCACATTCAGAAGAGCAGCTGCAGAGCCACAACCAGGGCACTGGCTGCGGAGGGCTAGCTGGTGACTTTGTATACTATTATATCCTGCATATTGGCTGAAGGGTGTTATCATGGACATTTGATGCCATGATAGCCTAGACAATGACTGTAGCATGACATCCAGAGCACTAGTAGCAGGGTGATTTATGTAGAGTTGGCTAAAGCACGATAGCTTAGTCACAGGATGAGGCGTCACATCCTGACCACTGGCTCCGGTGTGATATCCATAATTTTGCCTTCAGGATGATATTTTGACTGCAGGGCAATATCCTGGACACTTTGTACACGGTGGTATCCAGAACGCTGTTCAGTGTGTTATCCTCAACACTGGGTATGATGTTGTCCAGATCACTGGGAGGGAGGCTTATACTCAGACTCATGGGCCCAAAGCTCCTGCAGGATTCCTGACTGTCAGTATTACTAGAGGACTAGGTTGTGCCAACATTAGTTTGGTAGTAATATTTTGGAGTTGCTTTTTTTCTGTCATATATTGCCCATTCAGTAGATGCCTCCCTCAGACATACAGGATTCAGTGTCTGTGTGGTAGGACTCATAATATGTGGACTGTTCAGAATATTAATATTTTAAAAACTTTTTAATAAGATGGGTATGTCACTGCATTTTTGGGATGACTAACATAGAAAGGGTTCTACTTTTACAAGGCTTTTCTTTTTGCAGTTACCTTCAGTGCCGTTAGAGGATTCATCTCCTGAAAAACCTTTGAATCTGTTACAGTCGCTGAAGGCAGTTTCCTCAGTCCCATAGACCAGTGCCTTAACAGGGTCAAACTGTCATGTCTGGACCAATTCGAGCTAAGCTCTTGCAATCTGAGCATTTATTGTACTTCTAATATTCCTTTTTTGTTTATTGATTTTTAAGTTAGCATACCAAGTGATAGACTTCGTTATCATATTTTCAGTATGTATACGCCATTACATTTTGTTCTTATTTATTCCATTCCCCAGCTCCCTTCTGTTCGTCCCTTTCTTTCCCCCAAATAGCCCTTTGTTAGACTTCATGTGAATTCCACATCCTTTCTTCTCTCCTTTGTTATTGCTTAGTCCTTTCTCATGGTCTCCTACAATCACACACACACACACACACACACACACACACACACACACACCCCTTGATTCTCCATATAAGAGAAAACATAAAGCATTTTTTTGGTCTGGCTTATTTTGTTAAGCATATGATTTTTCAGTTCCATTCATTTTTGTGCAAATGTTATCCTTTCATTTTTCTTTATGGCTGAAAAATTCCGTTGAGAGATGCATCATATTTTGCATTTATCTCATAATGGACATCTAGGTGAACTCTACTTCTTAGCTATTGCAAATCTTGCAGCAATAAACATGAATGTGCATGTGCTTGGTGGGATGTTGGCTTAGAGTCCTTTGGGTACATACCTAAATATACGTGGTATAACAATGTGATATAGTAGTTTTATTTTGATTTTTTTAAGAACCCTTCTCACTGACTCCCATGCTGGCCACATCAGTTTCCACCCTAACAATGTTTAAGGGTTTCTCTTTGCCCTGTCTTTGTCAACATTCATTCTCATGTGTGTTTTTTTTTTGAATAAAAATCTTACCTTTAGATACATATGTTAATTTATTCTATGGAGACCAGTTATAGGTATGTGGATAATTTTGAGTTGCTCACCTCTTATGGTCTTTTTGGGTGTAAGGACACCGTGCTAAGAGTCCATCACAATAATCCTAAGAGCCAATTAATTTCTACATATTGACTCTTTGTGATGTTCCCTGTGAGAATTCTTATTATAGAAACAAAACAAAGATTTAGCTCACATTTATAGAGAGGCAACTCTCAAGTTTGTCAGTAAGTCTACATTTATAAAAATTTAAAATGCTTCTGTGTCAAAGATGAATGTGCTATGCTTTGGAACTGAAGTGACTGAGCTGTGTGGGAAAGCCGAAGTACAGGCGCTTCCTCCATTATAACCATGATCAACTCGGCTATCTGGGGATGACTAATTAAGCAATGGAAAACACGATATTAATCTTCAACAGATTCGGTAATTCATATTCTCATAAATATGCATTATATGATAACAGTAAGTTATATTGTGCATACTGAAACAACTAACTAATTAAGTCAGCCTCCTGCATGAAACAAATGGAAGAAACCACAAATAAAAACATGGCTCAGGCATTTAATTAGGATTGTCAACTTAGTCCGTGGGAGAATGATTTTTGGGGTCAGAATCATGGAGTGACAATACAGTCACAGCGGTGGAGCAATCTGCATCCAATTATGCTCACATGTGTGTTAGAAAACTGTCGGGTGAATTGCTCCCGCTAGAGCTGCTATCTAGATCTGATGGGAAAGGCTGTGAGAAGACGGCTTGCCACAGAGGCTCTGAGAGCCATTTGTGTCAGCAAAGGAAAGCTGGGAGGCACAGATGGGATCCAGGTCGTGTGCAAGCCGTGAACCAAAGGATACATGGGGGACGCACCCGAGAATACTTTCTCGCTGCAGCCTGGGTTCAAGCTCCTCTTGTCTCTTTCTGGTGGTTTAAGATCGTAGCGACTTTGAAGCACGTGGGGCTGCTTCCTATGGGGAAAGTAAAATTTTCAAAGGCCATCAGAAGCTCATAGATGCATTGACAGATATAGAAGCTGACTGCATCTTAATACACAAAATAGCTCTCTCTGATAAACTAGATCCTTCGACCTACTGTACTATAAAAATGCTGTTTAGGACATTTAGGGCCGAATACTCCTCCGATGGGTGAATTAGCACTCTAGCTTCTCTTCTGCACGTCTTTGGCCATTGAGTAAAGGAAGCTCTGAAGCCGGGCGGTGGTGGCACACACCTTTAATCCCAGCACTCGGGAGGCAGAGATCTCTGTGAGTTTGAGGCCAGCCTGGTCTACAGAGCAAGATCCAGGAAAGGCACAAAACTACACAGAGAAACCCTGTCTCAAAAAAAGAAAAAGAAAAAAAAAAAAAAAAAGGAAGCTCTGTGTTCATCTTCTTGCATTATTTTAGATTCCTTTTATTTTGTGGCATTGTAACATTTGTACACTGATATTATCACTTTATGCTGTCATCTTTGTGGTGGGCTTAGGGCTGGTATTAAACTGATGTTTTTGTCAGCACATAGCACAGAAACTGGCGTTATACAGACTTGCTGTTAGACAAATAACTGAAAAGCATTAACGGCCACTGTTGACAACATTAGTTCAAACAGACGACTGACATTTTTGTCAGGACATAGCAGTTACTAAAGTTTGCGATATTCCCTCCCAACTAGCTGTCATTCATTTACCCAAATCTGTTAATTAGCCCATTGTGTGTCTGGGATATATTGAGATATGCATAAACAATACTCTTTTCTCAAGAAACTTGAATGTCCATGTGTACCCACATTCATTTTGGTGCTAGGGACCGATGAATACAACATGGTGATGATTCCCCACAGGCATAGTACACAAGGAATTCCGTGGAAGCTTTTGGGAGGAAGATCCCACTTACTCTAGGGCAGTTTTAAATAACTTCCTGAGCAGTAAGTGAAGTTTGGAGATAAAAATAACCTTGCTGGCTTAAAAAAAAAAAACACAACAGAGCATTATAGACTTAGAGCTCTAAGAAATGGAAATAAGGCAAAGTACAAGAGTGACTATATGTTTGGTTGTTGAGGACACTTAAAAAATTATTGAAGATCTTTTTTCTTTTTTCCTTAACAGACTGAATTCAGTTACTTTTTAGGCATAAGAGCCCTATGTGGTAGCCACAGCTGGAGCCTGTGTCTTATGAACACAAACTCTGGTGTGGATTTTCACGAGACTCACAGCACTGTTGAAATAGTCAATTTCTTATCAGCAAAAGAATAGACAAATAGATGAATGGAACAGAAAGGAGTCCAGGAGCAGATCCAAATATTGTCAGCTGATCTTTGATGAGGACGTTTGGCCCTTTCAATGAAGAAGGAATGGTTTTCCAAATGTGCTAGGATGATGGGACATCTGATGTAAAATATGAATATATGCACTGTCCTTACGTCTTCACAAAATTGGTTCAAAATGGAAAATGCACTAAATGTAAATGTGTAAACAATGAAGTGACCAGAAGACAGCAGGAGAAACCTTAGGTAGCCCTAAGTTGGCAGATGGGATAGTGAGAAAAATCCCAACTGCATAATCCACAAAAGAAACTTTAATATTAGAGTTCATTGAAATTAAAAAAACGTCCCTGCTCAACAAAAGATAATATTAGTGAATATACAATCTGTGAACTAGGAGAAAAATTTTGTAAACTATATAACTTATCTAAGACTTGTAGCCAAAATATATGAAAACTCCTTAAAATATAATAGTAAGTAAATAACCTACTTTCAAAGTGGCAAAAAATATGAATGCTTCACCAAAGAATATGTATGTGGCAAGTAAGTGTGTGAAAAATAAGTATGAAATGTGCCATGTAATAAGAGAACTGCAAATTAAAGCCCTGAGGAAACTGCTCCCCTGGAGGAGGAGCTGAAATCAAAATGCCGATTTAAAAATGTCAGGGAGGGGGCTGCACAACATATGCTCTCACTCTTTGCTGATGGGAATACAGAGTGGTTCATCCACTTTGGAGGAGAGATTGATAAGTTTCCTACAAAGACAATACTAATAAAAGGGAACTGTGTTGGAGAAGGGACTGACTATATATATACTATACGTTGAATTTTCTACAAACCCCCAATGGCACCAAAATATTCTCCTACTTACAAAACTACTTTTGAAATGTAAGTTCAGTAATAATGGTCCAATTAAAATACTCGGTGGGGGATGGACAGATGGTTCAGCATTTAAGAGCACTTGCTGCTCTTTCAGAGGACCAGAGTTCAATTCCAAGGACTCAAGTCATGAGGCTCATTATCACTGGTAACTCCAGCTCCAAAAGATCTGACACCCTTTTCTGATCTCTGTGTTCACTTGCATGCATGTACACACAATACACACACACACACACACACACACACACACACACACACACACACACACATAAATAATAAAATAAAATATGTCTATATAAGTTATTTTTATAAATAGGTAGAATAAATTGGAGCAGTTAAAACTTTGGAGTGTCAAGAAATAGAAATGCTGAGAATTCTTAAGATTTTTGGCTTGTGATCCAATCACGGATCTGGAGATTAGAATAACTTGGATCTTGTAGGTAGAATAAACTTGGCTTTTGTGAATAATATTTCATCTGGACATGCTAAAAATGATTTTCAACACTCATGACATATACTTTTATTTTCTGTTACTGCTCATGTATTAAGAGATGAACATGATGTTTTAAAAAAAGCATTCTTGTATTTTGTTCTCTTTAGAAGCATCCAGAAGTCTCCAGGTTCCCAAATTTACATCTTTGACCTAAATTTATCTCCGGGACTCTGAAGTAACACAGGCATCTCCAGCCATCTGGATTTTCTCTTAGGACTTCAATACCAGCATATCCAAACCAGTTCCCCCCAACCGCTCTACCTTTCACTTTCCTTCTCAGTTGAGGGCAAATACTCAGGCCAGAAGTTCTCAGATTCTTCATTTTTCTCTTTTCCTTAGACCTTTCACCAAGCCATTGGCAAATCTTGCTGTTGCCGCTGCTTCTGAACTGTAGTTGGAAGCACCGTAGTAAGTGCCCACATCAGGGATTCTGTTCCGTGCAGACCATCTTTGTGTCTTTTATGAATGTCCAGGGTTTCCAGGTTCTTCACTTACCCTCTGGTTGCTTTGTACTTTCCTGTATTTTTCTCTATTTTCGACAATACTATATGTTAGATTAAAAATTAGTAATATATTTTTTTTTCAATGAAGCATGGGCATTTTAGGTTAGAACATAAGTTTCATTAATTTGGGGGGACAAAGTTAGAGAAAACCCCCTGAGCATGGACAGCTTAACGATGGCTGGGTGCTCCTTTGTTCTCTCCCTACTCCTCAGCTCTTGTAAGAAAGAGCCTCACTAGGGTCTCATTATGACCAATTCCTGAACCTCGCTCTCCCCAGTCTCTACAGGGTGTATGGCAAGGCTTAAGAAGGTGAAAACATGTTTTGTAAATCACCCAGAACCAAAAAGCACTGATCTGTTTTTTGCTTTTGAAGTCTTGGTCAAATTGTCTTTGAATTAAAACGACCTCTTCATTAATGTCCCTAGCCCCAGAATAGCACAGCTTCGGAAAGGATGGCAGTCCAAGTTCCTTGGCGTCTTTCACTCAGATGGTACTCAAGACTGTTTACACTTGGAATCCTCTGCTTGTCTGGACTCATGACTTTTCTTGTGATTAAATGTTTTACAATTGCTGCTGTTGTTAGGACCTGATTTCAATTTACTCTCATCACTGTGTAAACACACCGATGACTCTGCTCATGGGAACAGCCTGTCCGTCTTGGTTTTGACATTACCTCACTCTGGAAGTGATCTTCAATCACACATCCATAGTGCCCTCTCTGTTGTGTGTCAACAATCACCATGTCACTGTTTGAAAAAAAGTCATTTGGGCAGCCTGGGTTGTCAGTACAGTATAGAGCAGTACCAAGTCCAAATTGCTTTCAATCAGTAGGTTAATTTGTCTCTGGAATGTGCTTCAATACAAATGGTTCTAGGTTGTTGGAAAGCTAGATTTCCCCATTCAACTTGATTCTAGAATCTATGGAAAATTAGGAAGATTTAGGGAAAAACCACCAAATCCTATCATATTTACTTTTGTTTCAACTTAAAAAAAAATCCTCCAATGTTATTTTGTCAGGAACCCTAATTAGAAGTAACTAATTCTGAGTCTTGAACAAAAAAAAAAAAAAAAAAATGCCCATTAAGAGAAATGGTTTTCCCTTTAAAATTTCCCATCATAGATGCAGTCATTTTAAACCAATTCTTGCCAATAGTGATGATTTGAACTAAGTTAAATCATTCATTTTTATTTAGAGAATTCATTATCACTTATGAAACAGGGTAATTCATAGTCTAAGATCAATGTATCTCTGACATCTCCCATGACCTTTAGACCTGTGGGTCGTGACCCCTTCGGGGAGGTGGGGGTAGTTCAAAGGACCCTTTCACATGGGTCCTCTTAGATCATTGGAAAATACAGATATTTACATTGTAATTCATAACTAACAAAGTTACAGTAGCAACAAAAATAATTTTATGGTTGGGAATCACCACAACCCGAGAAAATTATTAAAGGATCAGAGCATTAGGAAGGTTGAGAACCACTGCTTTAGGCCTTATCACAATTACAAGACGGTAATATGAACTCAGGTTCTGGTAAAATGAACTCAGGTTCTGGGTCAATAAGAGATCAGACACTCGCCTGTAACCCCTAGAACAGATTCATTTTCGAATGTCTCATAGTTAGGACCTGTGAAGATCTGATTTCAATTTACCATCGTCGCTGCATAAATAACGTGATGACTACTTCATATGACAGTCTCCCTTCCTTCAGACCACCCTACTCTGGCAATGACCTTAGGCCACACCCATGGGGTTGTTTGTGCACCCATGAAAATGTTCTAAAAACAAAATTCTTCAGGCAGTCTGGGTTAAGAGAGTGTTAAAGAGGGGGGCCACTTTTTGTCGTCTTCGTTGATGAAGCAATTGCCGTTTCTTTTTGAAGAGTCCTGAACTATTTTCTTTGCTCCATTTGGTGCACACCGGACCGGAATACTGTGTGTTACCAAATTCGCATTTTCATGACGGTTCTTTATTTAGTTCTTAACTTTTGCATGATACTTGTAATGAAAGCACCAAGTCATCCTTATGACTGGTTGGAAATGATTTGCAGCTGCTGAGTCTTCACGATTGTTTTCTGTTGTGGGGATTTGGATGGCCTCTTCATCTGGACAGGAAGGTCTGGCTGTAAGTGTCATGTGTACAAAGCAAGCCTTCTGGTGGAACTGGACTTCCTGTGTAATATCATGAGACTTGTTGCTGTGTCAGAGGCAGAGATAGGAAATCAATAAGGAGCATTCCCATAGCACTTCCAGATTTTCTCTAGTTTAAGGCTTAGTTCAGCTAACTAGATTTTCTCTTCCCATAGTATAAAGTTCACATTGTGGTGGGCTTGGCTTTTGTTAACAAAGGACCCATTAAGGAACCCGTATTTCCTTAGGGTGTACGGAAACATGAGTCAGCATCTCCAGAGCCTTTGCTTTTGTTTTCTGAATGATTTTGTGCATAAGCCCAGAGGGAAAGGGGAAATTTTAAATGATATTAGAGTCTAGGCACACTTTATGTTAAATTTTTAACCCACATTTCTCTAAAAAAAAAATAGAGCGAATAGGTTGTTTCAATGTGCGTTAAACTCACCGCCCACCCTTGTTCTTCGTGCTGTTCTGTGTGTTTACTTAGCAGTCTGATATTTTCTTTCAGTGTTGTCTTGAGAAAGGCAAATGTATATTTCCACTCCAACATTTGGAGCTCAAAGCATTTCCTTCTGAATGAACTGTGGTTATCTTGTTCAGTGAGTGAGGAGGAGAGGAGAGAGAATGTGGAAAAGACGTTGATATTGATGCTACACTATGGAATAGTTAGAGTTGAGACCCATTGCCTACTGGGTGCAGTACAAATAAAATGAAATGCTGAATCTAAGCAATGGTTGGTGTCGTCGCTCATCATTACTCCGTTATTTAAAGAACAGCAGACTGACTTCTAACCTTCGATCATGGCAGCATTTCTGGACCAAGACCTGTTGCCTTATCCAGCCCTCACCCCAAGCCTATAAGCCATTGGTTACTATTTTATTTAATATCTCATCTCATGGTTGCTATTTTATTTAATGCAATAACAAACTTGGCCGCATCAGTCTTGCAAAGCACGTCAGCTTTAGTAGTTCATTCAACAGAACTGCTTCCTTCCATTTCAGAGGGTGTTGTGACTGTTCTAACAAGACACTTGTTGAATACATCTATGAAGTATTCAGGGTTGTATTTTCTGGACCAATCAGCTTGTTGACTGTGAGGGGCTAATGTAATATGCACTTGAGTCAAGCTTGAGCAGAATTTTATAAAAGGGTGTAAGTGCTCCTGCTGGGTCAGCCTGCATCTCAACAGCACATTTTAAAATTAGAATTTCTTAGTACAACCAGCCAGGGATGTTTCCAGTTGGATTTAAATAAAGTTGGTAGGAAAAAGCCAAGTCAACTTCAGGCTGCAGGCCATCCTGCTGAGTTTCAAGACACTGAACTTCTTTTCTATTTTTTTATTCCCACTAAATTGTGCAAAGTGCAGGCTGCTGATTTGTATTGTGAGGTGGCTGGTCTAGTCATGGTCTCCAGCTTCTTATTCCGTGTTCAGGTCTCCAGTCTGAGCACTCATGACATGAACTGTCTGGCTGCTTCCCATGCCTGTGAAGCTATTCTCTGGGGTAGACATCTGCAGCTTTGTCCTCTGCTCTTGTCCCTCCTTGTGGTGAGATGTCATATTCCAGTGCCTTTGCAGGAACCCCTCACCACACTGGACTGGTCAGGATGGCTGAGAGGTCCATCTTAATCTGATCTTTGAACATCTTTGAGAGTTCAGTCAGGGTCCCTTTAAGAGTGTGAAGCTACAAAATCTACAACTTATGCTTTGGAGTGTGTGTGGTGAGAGGGACAGAGGAGTGAGGCAGGGTGTGAGAGTCCTGAGGCCTCTGGCTGCATTCTTTGCTTGTGTTTGTTTGAGACAGGGTTTCACCGTGTAGCTCTGGCTGTCCTGGAATTCACTCTGTAGACCAGGCTATGCTCAAACTCATAGAGATCTGCCTGCCTCTGCCTCCTGAGTTCTAGCATTAAAGGTGTTCACCACCATGGCCAGGTCTGGGTGCATTCTTAAGCCTGAGTTCTATAACAACACTTGAATTGTTAGAAATAACGTTGTCCTTTTCATATGTGCAGCTGAAGTTTGTTTCTGCCACATGGTTCCAAAAGCAGCTTAACGAGCATCCCTAACACCCCGACTCCATGCCTCTCCCTGCTAAAAGTTCCATTCTCAACGGCAAGCCTCCTGTAACAAGAATACAGGTTCACTACAAGTGTGATTTCAAATTTTATCTCAAAGTAATAGCCACATAGTCAAAGAATTTATCGCAAACCCAGCTTTGCCAAGAAGTCTCCTTACAGCTTTGAGAGGGAAAGGATGAGCTGAGTATTCCTATACGATGGTGGTTCACCCCTTTTCACATGCACAACTGTGGAGATCCAACACCATCCAAGGAGTGTTATGGCTAGGTGAAAGGTCAGCAGACAGACTGACTGATTCTGATTAATTTGATCAGAGGTGGTTTGTTCAAAGCAGTCAGCAAAGGGGAAGTCCCAAGAGCTTCTCAGGATACAGTCCTCAGAAGATGGACGAGACGTAAAGGTGAGGCCCATGGGGTTGTGTGGTTTACCGTACGGCTGAACATTGTAGGCACTAGAGGGAGAGCAGCAGTATGAAAGGAGGCTACAGTGTTATTGGTAGTACTAGGGAAGCTGCACCGTTGTGAAAATCCAGGCACATGTGTTACATGTGTCTGTAACCCCAGCGCCTCGGTAGGGGTAGGAGTATCTCTGTGGCTCAGTGGCATCAGTTTAATGCCAGGATCAGTGAGAGATCTTGTCTCAAGGGATAAGACAGAGTGATGGAACAGGCTGCTGCCAGATGTGTTCCTCTGGTTTCTGTGTGCACACACAGGTATGTAAACCCCCACCACACACACACACACACACACACACACACACACACAGCATGCCAGATGTCCTTCTCTGGCTTCTGTGTGTACACACAGGTGTGTAACCCCCGCCCCCCCAAACACACACAGGTTGCCAGATGTCCTCCTCTGGTTTTTGTGTGCACACACAGGTGTATAACCCCCTACATACACACACACAGGCTGCCAGATGTCCTCCTCTGGCTTCTGTGTGTACACACGGGTATGCACCCCTACACACACACACACACACACACACACACACACACACACACACACACACACACGCATACATACACAAGCACACCCACACCCACACAAACATGTATTTCCAAAACAAGGCATTACAAAACAATAAACAGGAAATGAAATCTGATTAGTGTTATGGGTACAAACAGTCAAATAGGGAGTTTCTATAGTGCTTGTGACTTTGTCTTACAGCCTTTCAATAAAAATAAAATGATGGCTAGTTTATTACTTTATGTAGGTAGAATGATTTTCTTTTGTTTTGCAAAGTGGAAGAGTTGAGTGCCCACTGCCCCCAAACACCACTTTCCTCTCTGGAGACTGTCCGTGGGTACTGAACTGCTTTGGTACTCCTGGCCTAGGTGATGAGGGGGCTGACAAATTGGTACCCATGCTCTACCCTCCCCCTTGATCCCTGTCATCACTCCTGGTTGATGAAATCGGCATGTGAAGCCAAGGAAGTCATACAAGACAGAGTTCCTTTTACCAATTGAAAATCGCTTCTACTAGCCAGAAATATTGTAAGAGTTAAGCTGAATGCTCCAGAAGCGACAGCTATCTTTCCTTGGCTGTTTCTGAATAGTGTTTGTGGATTGTAACATTGCTCTATCCACAACGGGAAAAGATACTGGAGGACAATGTCTAGTGGTCTGAGAACAATCTAGTGGTCTAAGGAATTTTATTTGGACATAAGTCACTATATATACTGTTGCGTAAAATTCTATGTTATCCAAATTGAATTTTTTTTATCTAATATATTTCTGGAAAGTGATTCAGAGAAAAGTAACTAGGAGGTTTATTTATTTATTTTTTTTCTGTTGCTGATTGTTTAACAACAGCTTCTGGCAGAGAACATTATTTATTCTCTTTTGATATTTGTCTCAAAGGGCCTCCATTTTAAAATGCTTTTAGGGAAAGTATTATTTCAAAATTGAATAGCGAATGGGATGTTTACGAAGAGAAAATTCTAAGGAGCTTCCTGGCAAAGGAAGTAAACAAAACAGAGTACATCATCCCTCACACTTCTTCTCTAGGACTCTTCTTGTAAGACTCTTTGGAAAACGTTGTAATTAAGACATTCTCCTGTTTAGTGAGCAAGTGCCTGGTAAAGTTGTCATGCCCCCACCTCCCCCACCCACTCCCACCCCCATGGCATCTGTATTTTAACAGTGTTTGGAGTTTAAAGTACAACTCTTTGGTTACCTGATTCTCCACAAGGGTGGATGGATATTATTGTTTTAGGTCTGCTGTGCCAAGTCTGTCTGAGTCATCCTGCTTGAACTGCTTTACTAGTGGGGAGTGGAAAAAGGAAGGGCGTTAGAAAGCCCTCGCTCTGTGGCTCTGTGATGAGTAGCCAGAAGGAGGTAACCGAGACGGGCCTGAAAATGGGTCAGAGGGTCAGATCATCAGGCTTTACAAGATACTCCCAGACTACTCTCCCTGGAAGAAGTGTTTCTCTTCCCTCTGCCCCAAAGCCACACCATCCTGACAGTGTGTTCTCCAAAGGTCACCCCCGTTGTCAGTCAAAGAACAAGGCAGTTCAGCTAATTCTCACAGTACCAGCTCCAAACAAGCTACCCTAAAGTCTCTCCCCAGACCCTCCCCAGATTCACAACACGGCCCCCACGGTTGGGCATGTTTGTGCATGCCCGGCGGGCCTAGACACTTCCGCCTAGCCAGTTCCAGGTCAAAATAGCCATTTCCGGGTCAAGGCGTCTCGCGTGACCAGGACCCCGTGGCTTTGCATGATTGCGTAAGAGCGCGCAACGCAACCATGTGATCTGCGCATGCGTGGAGTAGCTACGTCGACCTGTGTACGCGCGTGCGCCACCTAGCCTTTATAAGCCGGCGCCATATTCCCGGCTTCCTCTTCTTCCTCTTCTCCACGCACGTGTCTCTCCGCAGGCCTGAGCACTCGTCTGTCCCTTTTATCTTAATAAAACTCTTGTTAGTGGATTCTGTCGTGTTTCGTGACATTTCCTCGCAGAGTAAGAGCGCCGCTAAATAACACTCGGATCTCTTATAAAACACACAAAGCAAGAAAGAACTCCAATGGGGGGAAAAATGCTCCTTAGATTAAACATGCAGCTAGAGAGAAAGTCATTTAAGAATCAAAGCCTGCAGAGCTCAGAATGATTTTATACTTTAAAAAAAAAAAAGTGGACTTTTTAAAAAAGTTTCTTATAGATCCAGTTTTAACACAGATGACACATGTGTTAATAGCAGACATTCATTTTAGCATTAGGAGTGATAAGGAGAAGAATATATGGAGAGTTCAAAAAATAACACGTAGCTGAATGCCTGAATGTGAATGCGTTCTACCCTGAGATTGTGTGGCACCTTGAAGAGCTGTAGGCAACCAGATCTGGCGCAAGTGGGAAATGCTCTCCCCGCCCAGTACTCCTCAGCCCCTGAGAACCCTCACAGCAACAATCATCCTTTCCCATCAACCTTTACTCTGCTACTGCTGTGCCCAGGTCACAAGACCCCCCCAAGCAAGACCACCACAGAGCCATTATCTGAGCAAGCACACAGAGGTTTTTATTAACAAAACAAGCTTGGTCCAGTGTCCAGCATCCCACACAGCGGGTAGAAGAGAATGGCCCTGAGCACTCACTTTAAGGGGTTTATATAGGAAAAGTTTACATGCAGCTTGGGATTGGACGAGGGGGTTAGGGGTGAGGTAAGCATAAGGTTACTAATTGCTAACAGGATTCAGGGTATCTATAGAGACATTAATTTTTACTCCCTATGTCCTGCTTTTGTTGACACATTCAGATTTATTGGTGCAGTCCTACACTCCTCTAAGGTCAACTTCTGGTCAGTTGAGTCCATTACTCCCCCTATCTTGTTTTTGCCAAGTCCAGGATACATAGATTTATTGTCCCAGCCTTAAGTTCAACTTCTGATCACTTCTAAAACTGCTGGTCAGCAAATACCTTTGGAGGAGGGGGGCGGGGAAGCATCTCTCAAGATGGCTGCCGATTTTTGCCTTTCACTACTTGTTTCTGTCTCTGTTTAAACCCTTTCGACTGCCCTGGTTTGTGGAGAGAAAGCTGGCAGGGCTGAAGAGGAGACACGTGGATCAGAAGAAAAGGTGAGAAGCCTGACAGAGTTAATAGGGCTCTACCTAGTCCTCTGTTGTCTTCTGTGATGGACAAAACGGAGTCCTCACAAAAGGCACCTGCTGAGCGTGTGTCATTTCCCATGCAGCTGGCCTCTAGAAGCTGGCTACAGCTCTCAGGCCGCATCCGGTGGGAGAGTGAGAGGCCTGGCCCCACAACCGGGAACACCTAAATTTCTCCTAATGACTTGAAGAAGCACTTGGAGAGAGATGCAGTTTGGGATACCTTGATTATAGCTAAGTGATTTCCCAGCTGGATGTTTGTCCTATGCAATTATAAGATAATGAGTCTCTGCTGGTTTGGGTAAGTTGCTAGAGTGGCGACAGAAATCCAAGCCAGCCTTTCTTTCCTCTGGCTTTTCTGATTATTTATTAACTAACCCCTGCCTCAGTCATTTGTGCCAGTAAAACATCATTTAAGCCTAAAATCAAGTGTCTTTTTAAAAATATTTTTACTTTTATAAATCTTTACTATGATAATAGCAGTAAATGACGATTAGTTACCACAAAACAAACAAACAAAACCCTAAAGCTTATTTGCAAACATCTTTTCCTCACCTGGACTTTTTATGAGTTCTCATGTGTCTAAGACATTAGAATAAATATATTAGGTGTATTTTTAATTTTAACAACTGTACTTGAGTTAAATACTCCTACTTTACCAGCTTAGGGATGTCCAAATTAACCTTATATAGGTTAATAATGCTGGTAAATGTTATTAAATAGTGATGTGACCCAGATGCCAACTGGGGATGCCTTACTCCCAGATGTCAAGGGATGGTGGCTGGAACGCAGACAGTTTCTGAAGCCCTTCCCAGCAGTGTGGCCGTTTATCATGGAATATTAGGTGCTATACAGCTTTAATATCCAGCTGCGCCTTGCTATGAATTTCTTGTGGGCCCATATATTACTAGAGCATTTGGCAAACAGTTCAGCTTCTCGGATCTGCTGAACCTCTAGGTAACTAACTTCCCCCCAACCCCCCTCACCCAAGAAGACAAACAGACTGTAGATGCACAGCTTTGCTTCTTTTTTTTTTTTTTTTTGCCCAGCACTCAGGAGACAGCTTTGCTTCTTGTGCAAACGAATCTCAGACCATCCCTTGCCATCAGGCCTAGTGGCTCTCCAGAGCAATTGACTGAGAACAAAGGAGGTTTTTGCATAACTGGGAGCAGTAAGGACTGTTCCAGAGGCAGACACAGAACTGTGTGGCCAGAGAGAAGAGAGGAAGACAGAGAATCTGCAGCTAGTAAGGCAGAATGGCTCAGGCTGAGGAGTGAGGAGCAAGGAAATGTTTCTTGTAGACTGTAGGTGAATCAGATCAGGAGAGGAGAAGAGGAGGAAAAGATGGAGGATGAAGGAACAGGGGACGAAGATGAGACCAAAAGCATAAGGGATCAGTTATGACCAGGGCTACGAAGGAACAGAAAAAGTAGGTACAGAGAGGAACTGAGATTCGGGACAGAACTGAAGCTGTATAGATAGAATTTTGTCATAAGGGAATAAAGTAAATGGACAAAAGAGCATAGTGTACGTAGATTCTTTTCCCTCAGATACCCCACGTCGGATGTAGCATCTTCCCTAGGACTCTGGGAGGAATTTTCTCAGGGGTGGAACTTGGGAAAATTCCATTAGTCATCACTGCCACACATTTAAGTGTGTGTGTGTGTTATGGTCCTTTCAAGAATTTTATATCTTATTGTTAGTATCAAAATAGCCAACTGTCACAAACTGAAGGTCTTAAAAACACCAAAAACTTGTCTTCTCATGTTTCTGTAGCCTACATGTCAGTTGTACGCGAAACACCTAGAACTGGGTAGAATCCGCCTGGAAGTAGTGTCCTTCACTACTTAGCATTCCTTGGTATATTACTGCATAACTCCAACCTCTGTCTTCATGTAGCACTTTGTGTGTGTGTGTGTGTGTGTGTGTGTGTGTGTGTGTGTGTGTGTGTGTATGTGTGTGTGTGTGTGTGTGTGTTCTTATGAGGGGAGGGTGGTCACTCAGAAAATGTCCCACCTTACTCAAACTGGTCATAGCTGTCCCAGTAAGGAACCAGGGGTTAGGACTACAGCATATCATTTGAGGGGCAAAATACAAATACAACCTAGATTACTCATTTATGTAATATTCCAACCAGTTCACACTTATTGATGCAAATTTAATTTAGCATTTTAAATGGATTTAAAATTTTTATGCTAATTAAGCCATTGATTTCATTAAAGAAAATCCACTTTTGATGTATTAACTATAAATCTCATGCTAAAGGATCTCCTCAAGTGATCGTGGAGAGGTGGGGAGCTGTGACCGTAAGCTGCCCACCACTCTTGCGTTATTAGTGGTGTTCCAAGGGCAGTAGTCTACCTCTAGAGGTGCCACTGAAGCTCAGTGGCATGTACACCATCTCACACATTGGCACTGGAATCTTAAGCCAATCACAGGTACTGTAATATTAGCCCATGTTGACTCAGCTGCAGAAATACGTTTCTCCATCAAGACGTTCACTCACATAGACTTGGATTTGGTCAGCATTTGGCTGCTCTTTGGACTCCCTATATTGGCCTTTGCCCTCTGCTCTGGTGTATTTGAGCACACTTTGGTGACCTTACTTAAGCTGATCACATTTCTCAAAGTATATCCCTTCCAAACTAATCTACCGCTCCTGACAGAGTCCTCATGATTGAGTTTGTTCTTTCTCCACCTGGCTTTAGAGCCTGAGACTTCAGCCATGGTGTTGTGTCGAATCATTCAAGCAGCTCTGTGCTTCCCTGCTTCCTCTTTGATGAATATCCTTTTCTCCTCAACTACTATCAGTATAGAGTCCGTATCTGTATGAGAGGCAGATATACACATGCAAATAGATTTATACTTTTGAAATATTTGTATTGCTGGGATTATTCCCCTCTCATGGCTTTCCAGTCATTCTGACCATATTCTAAGTGAGCTCGTGTGCACTGATGAGACCCACTATATACTGGCCATTTGCCATGTGACTGGAAGTATCTGGATGTGCTTCAAAATCATCAGACTCAGTTATTATTCACCCACTCAGAAACCTTATATTTTTTGCTCATTTGCTGGACCCTTAGGGGTAGCAGCCATTATTCATTTTGAGTGTAGAAAAATCAAGACTGCTATAAAAAAACACTAGATGACACAATTTTTCATTTAGAGGATTTTGTCTAACCATGAAGCACGGTTAGAAGGCAAACTTCTGCACACTCTCCTCAGAGGCTTATGATGTCCAGCTCTGTCAGAGGCCAGGCTGCTAATTCATTAGAGAAAGGAGCCAATGAAGTGCTGTGGCATGCTCGGGTGTGTCTAACTCGTCCAAAACAGCAGATGTCTGCCATCTCTACCTGATTATTGCCAATGGCTGCAACTTGCCACTGCCCCTCACAGTTTTAAGTACAGCTAGATAGCTGTACATTTTGTGTGAAGTTTGCAGTGATGTCTCACTGCTTTTGAAAAACAGAATCCATCTGTGACCTTGGTCTGTTCAGTGGGAAAAAACCACAGGATGCAACTGATGTTTTAGAGCAATAATAAAAAGCAAAACTCAAACACCTCCCTGCCTATATTCATCTTCAATGGTCAGCAGCAACATCTGCTAGCAGTTAACTTATGATTTCCTAAATGCACTGGGTAAGAATGTGCAGCTGTGTGATCAGGGCCCCTGGGACACCACCGCACACTGAGACCCTCTGGTTTGACTCTCTGTCCCCATGGTGAAATGGGTTGAGGACGTCAAACTTTTCTAAGTCCCCATCTCTAGTGGCCCTTAAGGAAGCAAGGATGCAAGCATTTGCCGTGGAGTAGAATATTTATTTACCTATGTAAAGATGTGTTGCATTTGTTTGTGTTGCAGAATAGTTGTTTAGCTGTGTAAAGATGTGCTGCTTTTGTTTATGCTGCATTTGTTTAACTATGTAAAGATGTGCTGCTTTTGTTTATGCTGCATTTGTTTACCTAGGTAAAGATGTGTTGCTGTTTTACCTTGCCTGCCTAAGGCACCTGATTGGTCTAATAAAAAGCTGAATGGCCAATAGCTAGGCAGAGGAGGGATAGGCAGGGCAGAGAGAGAAGGGGAGCCTGTCAGCCTGGGCCCAGTCAGCCAGACACAGAGGAAGCAGGAAAGCGGGATGGACAGTATGTAGATGAGATAAACGAGCCTCAGGGCAGCACATAGATAAGTAGAAATGGACTAATTTAAGCTAAAGAAAAAAGCTAGCTAGAAATAAGCCTAAGCTAAGGCTGAGCATTCATGATTAATAGTAAGTCTCTGTGTCATGATTTGGGGGCTGGCAGTCCAAGAAAGTCTGTTATAAGTGCTCTTAGACTTTCCTGAACTTCAGAGGACTGGTGTCAGGGACTGAGGGTGGACAGAGTGAGGACTGACTACCTACTGTGCGCAGAGAGGGAACTGACTACCTACTGTGTGTTGAAATTCTTTCAGAAATGATGCTTGGTTCTAGAATTAATGGTAATAACTAGGCACCAAATCCAATATACTGGAATTCACATGATTATGTACTTCAAAATGGCTCACATGGTGACTTTTATGTTATATGAATTATAGTCAATTAACCTAAAACTAAAAAAAAATAATAATTTTTGTATATTTCCATAACATTACATTAAAACATTTCCATTTATTTTTATGGCTAGATAGTATTTTGTTTTATAAAATTAAGTTAATTTACTTGTTCAGGAACACAGTAAGGACATTTAGCTTATTATCAATCCTTTGTGTTCATAAAAATGTTACAATGAATAGAATTTCACATGTCAAGTATTGAGGTGTGTGGCAAATCAAGGATGCTGTGGTTGTTTGATGGTCCTTCAAGAAGTGCAGCCTATGTCCTATTCCCTTGAAATTTCATGATATCCATGGCTGCTTGAACAATAGAATGTAGAAGAAACTATAATGTCATAGTTTCTGGACCCAGGCACTAAGAGACTCCTTGTTTCTTGGAACACGCAGTTGGAGCTAGCAGCCAAGGTGTGAGGAAGTCCAAACAGTCCCCATGGCAAAGAGGATCGCAGATGGCAGCCCCCACTGGGTTTCCAGGCAGCAGCCAGGACTAGCCTACTGGCCATGTGTGTGAGCCATCTTGGAGAAGAATAGCTGATAATCGGAACAGGATGTATGCTGTTCAATTGCTCACCAGAACTTGATTATTACTCCCCAGCTTTCCCTTTTTTGGTAACTGTTCTCTCGCAGGTTTTCAGCCAGTTTTTTACCCATGATCCTCCATCCTCTCAGCATGGCTGCCCCGAGATGATGACACCACATCCTGGAGCCTTCACTCACAGGACTGAGGCTGTCCTTACTTCTCCTCACACCTCAGAGCAAGCTGCAGCTACCATCTCTTGAATAACGAAGGTGGTAGCCACACTAGCCTGGCTTCCTTGATGTCTGACTTACGTCTTTGGTGATCCTTCAAGGACAGTCTGTTTCCTGCATCCACATGCCCCACCGCTTATCAACTGACCTGCTATTGGGGACAAATTGATACACATTTTATGTGAATAATTGCTGAGTCAAAGACCACTGTCACTTGCCCAGGGGTTTTAGGTCTTATCTAAAATGTGGACAGCCCACCGAGTCCAATTTTCTAGTGGATCCAGATCCAATGGAGGTTTCACACAATGCACTTTGCTGGGCTGATTATTTGTGGTTAGGTTTTGATTTAATGTATTTGTACTGACAAAAATGAATTCTCTAAATCATTTTCATAATTCCTTAAAAATATGCAGTTTCTAGAACCATTTAGAATAATGGAATAAAACATATTATGCTGAAAAAGCAAATAAAATTACTGGGTACACGAATCATATAATTTATTTTATGTGATATTTGAATGGTAACAACATATATGATTATGTATATGTATATATAGTATCAGAACCATAGTAACTTTCTAGAATGTGCTAGAATGTGTCTCCCATTTTTAATTAAAAGCTTTCTTTCTGTAAGATGTTTAGACTTTTTTTTTTTTTTTTTTTTTGGTTTTTCGAGATAGAGTTTCTCTGTGTAGCTTTGCGCCTTTTCCTAGAACTCACTTGGTAGCCCAGGCTGGCCTCGAACTCACAGAGATCCACCTGGCTCTGCCTCCCGAGTGCTGGGATTAAAGGCGTGCGCCACCACCGCCCGGCAAGTTTAGACTTTTGCATGGCTACATTAGCATGATCTTTCATCACCATTTTTCATATCTGCTGTTATTGGCTATGTTCCTATATCTAAAGCGAAGTGTTTCCCAGAGTGGAGACTAAGATAACCTAGTGAAAAGCACTTCAAACTGTTCACAGTGGTAATACAGCAGCTGCTGTAGTATCATAGTTATGAAATCTAACCATAAAATGACACAGTTATGTTTTTATGGCTCTTTCTGCCATCAAACACAGTACAATGTGAAAACTGATACAAGGGAGATGTGCAGAAGATACATGGAACACAGAGCAGAATGGAGCCTAACCAGCCCTGGGGAAATAAGAAAGACTTCACTAAAAAGATGTGCCCTTAATCCCTCACGCCATGTCCTCTGTTTCTATTGGTGCTTGGCATCCACCACTCTTTAAGTATCAGCATTCAGCAGTCATTACCATGACTTTCCAAGCCAGGCATCCCATGCAGTCAAAAACCTGTGCCAAGGACAGGTTTGCCATCTTCTGGGCATGACACAATTATTGTAATCATGAACTCAAAGCAGCTGTGATTACTTGCACTAGGCCTGCACAAGATTTGCCCTGCCAACAGTCTGTCATTGATAGAGCAGAGGTTCATGGGACCACACCCCTCTGTATTGATCAGGGTTCTCTATAGGAACAGAACTGATAGAATGTATATGTGTTAAAAGGGGGTTTATTAGAATGGCTTACAGGCTGTGGTCCAGCTAGTTTAAAAAGTGCTTCTCCTGATAGAAAGGCCAAGAACCCAGTAGTTGTTCAGGCTGGATGTCTCAGACAGTTTCCAGGTCTTCAGCCCATGTTGGAATCCCAAAGAAGTGGATTCTAATACCAGTGAATGCACGCCTCAGCACAGAATAGATGAACTTGCCAGCGAGAGTGAGGGCAAGAAGGCAAAAAGTGAAAAGCCTCCTCCTTCCATGTCTTTTTATGTGGGCTGCCACCAGAAAGTGTGGCCTAGCTTTTGGGGGGGGGGCGGTCTTCCCACTTCAGATGATCCAGTCAAGAAAATCCCTCACAGGGGTGCCCATCTGCTTGGGTTTTAGTTGATTCTGTAGGTAGTCAGGTGACAAACAAAATTAGTCATCACACCCTTCTTGCTGAACTATTGGCCACTGACGGATTCTGGGACAGGGGACCCATCATCTTTAGGTAGGCACTCGTTGGTGTCTCCACAGGCTCCAATGGATAGTTGCAGACATGGCAACACAGATGGCCTTAGTTAAACTAAGTGGGTCATGAAACAAGAGAAAAAGACACGAATCTTGGGAAAGACCCTGTGGAAAGAAAGGTAAGTTGATAAGGGCGTGATGGAGATAAATTTTAGGAGGGGTGAATGTATTCAGAATGCATTATATACATTGTCAAAGAACAAGCTTAATAGTAATAAAAATAACAACAAAATGGACAGCCACTGCTCAGATCAAGAGAACTGATGCATGGACACCAGACACCTGGCTGTGTAAAGCAGAGCCTACACCCACCATCATGGTCCTGGTTGAGAAAATACCTCCTCATCTTGATCACGTCTCCAGTTCTCTCATTGTTGAAACTTTTTATGAGACTTGAACCATAAAATTATGCAGAAAGCATGTTACAAATGGTTCCCAAATGTTCTTTATTTTTAAAAAAATCTTTACATTGGAATAGTACTTCTGAATACAAGGTATTTTCATGTGAATTATCTATTATGTGTTAATGTAACTGGATTTTGTCTTTTTTTTTAATAAATGATAGTATCATATGCCAGTGAGGAGCATGAAATACAGTTAAAATATATAAGGTATCTATTTGTACCATATTCATGATTACCCTGAAATATGGGGAAAAGCACCTTTCACTTGAACACTGAGTTTGGATGGATTGAAGGAGGAAGAGACTGGATTCTGGAAGGCCAGCAAGACAATTTCTGAACCAGTCTAAGCATCAACCAGTGAGACCCAGGATTAAAATACAAATAGCACAGGCAAGAAGGTAGAAATGAAGGAAATAGTTCAAAGAAACACATGGCAGGTGGCAGGTGGTAGGTGAAATGTTGACAGTGACCATGGAGACAGCGAGATCTTGGTGTCTTCTGAAGGAGATGGGGGCATCTTCTGTGGAGACAGTTCACAAGAAAGGTGTTTTCTCCTTGAGCATCCTCATGCTAGTGCCTTCAGTCAGTTCTGATATCCCAGAATCCAGCATAAGGTGACGTCATCTTGGGCCGCACTCTGGAAACTTCATTCCTGGATTCCTAGAAGGATTTCATTACAGCATAATTTTTCCCTTCAACACGGTTGTGCAACCTCAGTGTAATAGGATCGCAAGTAAACCTCCAGAGTATTTGTCTTGTCTTGAAAATTAGCACAGAGACCCGAAAGCTCAAAGAAAGTTGTGTGGACCTATAAAGTCACACTGTTGAGAAGTAAAAATGTCGATAGAATGTTCACTCTGACCCCTGTATCGATCCTCACTCAGTTGAGCTCATGGTCACTGTTCCACGAATCCACGCCATGATACTGTTTGTAGTAGAGTGACCTGATTAAAAAAGCCTGAGCAGAGAGTTGCCTGCGTGGTGGTAGATATTTTTGGACTGCTCAGTAAGGTTCCTGGAATCATTCTGTTTTCAGTGTGGCCTGGTTTGACCTCTTCTTTCAGACCTTGGAAAAATAAGAAGTCGGGACAGGTGAGGGAGGTGAGGAAAGGGGTGAGCCAGCAGGAGGCAAGGCTGTGCCTGGCTCTGAACCTGACAGATCTCCGAGCCTATTAGCATGGCCCTTTTGAAGCCTGCCCTCCTCCTCCACTCCCTGGGCCCCATGGCAAGTTTCTGGCTTTGATTTCCTAATTTATACAGAGATGCAATGGAGCTCAGCCACCCTGACACACTCACCCCCGACTTAAATGTTGCTTTTTACCTTGGCATTTTTTTTTTCCTTTTGAAAGTAACTTCTTTCCAAGTCTTTTATTGGTTCCCCTCCTGTGGATAGATATTTCGCTGCACACTTAAATTGTGTCTGGGATTTTCTTTAGGCAATTAGAGCTCGTGTCTGGTTAGGGTTGTGAGTGCCTGGCAGCCCAAGACAACTATCTTTGCTTAGAATGACTCCTTCTTGGATCGAAGGTTTCCAAGTGGCGTGCTGTCTGAACTGTGACCAGAAGTGTTAGGAATGACTTTCAGTGATTACCTTCTCAGACCCAGTAATTCACCGCCATGTTGTAGTGGATATCTGGTCTACCTATGACCTTGAGGTACAGCCCCTCGAGATGAAGCAGGTAACTGTTCTATCTATAACCTTGAGTACCTGCCCCTCAGGGCTGCTCTTAAGACCTGAGACACATGTTTGCTGCGCTTTTCTCTCAATTGTGGGCTTGGATGGTGCGGACTGACTCAGGCGGCAGCGTGGGAATGTACCTCAGCCTTCCAGGACCCTGTGATGAGTCCCCCTTTTTGTCTGTACAAAAAGACATCCCACAGCACTATGTCACCTGATCAGAGTGTGACTCTGGAAGTTGTCTATCAGAGACTCATGGGACAGAAAAATCTATCCACAGAGCTGGGGAGCAGAGGAGAAATGAACTGAGGAGTCATTTCTCTGTCAAAGTTTTCATGACTGTTTTTATTTTAGTGGAATATTTTAATTAATTTGCTAAGAATTTCACACATACAATGTATTTCAATCATATTCACCCCCCACTCTGCTACTTAACTCTTCCCAGACTCCAGCTAACCCCTCCCATCTTTGGGTCCCCTTTTCTCTCTCTTTTAAAAAATACCCCACAAAGTCCCGTTTGGGCTGCCCAAATACTCCTGAGTATGGGATCATCCCCTGAAAGCAATGCCAACAGATCAGAGGGCCACATCCTTAAAGAAAAAAAAAAGTCTCTCCCGCCGCAGAAGCCGTCACTTGTCAATATGTCCACAGCAAGGGATGGAGGCTTGTGAGTCTCTCTCCACTGGGGGCTGCGAGCTGACCGGCTTGATCATGTGCAGGCAACCACAGCTGCCGGGCGTTCATGGATGCAGCAAGCCTGTCATGTCCAAACACTGCTTCAGCCCAGTCCTCCCTGACCTCCAGCCCTTACAAACTTTCTGCTCCCTCTTCTAAAATGGTCCCTGAGCCTGGGAGGCAGGGGTGGCAATACAGATGTCTCCTTTTGTGTCTGAGTACTCCACAGACACTTTCCCACACCCCACCCCCTGCACATTGGCCAGTTGTGTGCTGCTGTGTCCGCCATCATCCACTGTAGAAAGAGACTTCTCCGATGAGGTGGGAGAGCTAATCTATGGGTAGATAGGCGTGGATAGAGGATAATTTGATGCCACGTCCATTTAGCAAAATGACAGTGGTAGGTTCACGGTTGGTAGGTTCACGGTTGGTAGGTTCACAGTTGGTAGGTTCACGGTTGGTAGGTTCATGGTTGGGTTTTTAACTTATCGTCTGTGTGTAATTTCCCACTTTGTTTCAGCTTTCTTGATGGGGAATGGGAATGAAGGTAGGGATTTTAGTAAGAATCGCCTTGGAAATGCTCTGTGTACTCCTGGTGATAGTTGATGCGCTACAAATACATATCCTAATTGAACACGGAAGGCATTTTGCAAAAGCAATGGCAGAAGCTTGTCTGGAGAGATCAGATAGTTTGAGCTTTTTAACTTTTAATTGGAGTAAGGTATTTGGCTGGTTTATGCCCATTTTCCACTCATAGAAAAGGAGCGAATCAACTTTCATAACTGCAATCACCCCTTCTCGCTCTCAAAGCCTCGTGAACGTTTTCTATTCTGTCAGTGCGCCATGGAGAGAGTTTTCCTGCTCCTGGTAGGCAAAATATGGACGCAGGTGTTCCGGGGATGTACAAAACGAAACTCTCCTGGGTGACTCAGGTGTTCCGAACTTGGTGGGAGGGAACTCGGCTATATAGGCAGAGATGGGATGTTAAGGAAAACCAAGATCTTTCTACAGGGAAGAAAGGGGAGAGCAGCAGTAGGAGGCAGTGAGGAGGAATTCCTTGGCCCCAAGAAAGATGATTTTGTGATCAATCAGATTTTTTATTACTTACTCTGTCCCCAGTAGTCTTAGTCCTGGCCGAGGCCAGACTAAGAATTAAACATCCGCCATATTCAAGAAGCTGTGTGGTTCAAGGACCATTTACTGGGAATGCACCATTTTCCACTCAGTGCTAAGCCATATGGCACTAACACTAAGGTGAATAGTTCAGAGGCAGGAGAGTCATCTTGTGGGCTGGAGAGCCGATTTGGCTCCCGACTCTGTTCTCTTTCATGTAACGTGTGCAACTTCTGATCGCAGTAAAGCCAGTTCTATACAGCAAGCCTTACATACGGGAAGGACAGATGCTAGGTCATGCCTCCTACACTTCCTGTCCTCACTCCCCGCCCAGGTTCCCTAGAGAACGTTCAGGCCAGCTACCACTTGTGAAATGAGTACAGAAGCTTTAATTTTTGCAGAGATTTCCTATGACAGCTGTGTTTTGCTATTTTGTAGTGATAGTTAGCTAGCATATCTCCATAAACTAAAATCTGAGGCAAACGTGACAGAGACAGTGAATTGAAGCATAAAGGAAAAAAAAAAAGCAAGTTAAAGTTGAGAAACAGTGAAAAAAGCAATGTAAAAATCAAGAAATACTGAAGCTTGTATAGAACCAATCCAGCGAGGAATAGATCGCAACTCCATGTTGAAAGTCTGGGTAATCGGTAGACCAGTTGGCTCACCAGTATGCCTTATTTCCTCCGTTTGTCAAAAAGAGGCTGGAACAAGGTGGATCTTGAGCTTCAGTGGCTCGTTCCATGGCTGTTGGATGTGTCACCACACCCATGAGAACTGTTTCAATATATACTAAGTTGTGATATACTAACAACAGGTAAACTTGAGTGGCTCAGTACACAGTGGGAATTACTTCCAGGACCCGTGGGTCTTGCCTACTGGTCAAGTGTTTAAGAGGAAGTTCAGAGCATAGGCCTTAGAATTACATGAAGGCTAGCGGTAGTCCCAACCTTGCTCTTAACCACCAGCTATGTTGATTCAGACCTAAGCACAAAGCAACTGACTGAGAAGGAATTCACGCTTTACAAGCTTCAGTAGGGATGGGAGTCGGTTGGCTTAGTTGGCTTCCTATGTATGCTAAAGAGAGAGACTTACATTTGGAAAAGACATTGGGCTGTGTCATAGGACATTGTCTATTTGTGTGACCTAAGCAGGTCATTAATCTCTCTGGGTAGCAGTGTCCTTTTCTATAAAAATTTGCTTTGAAGAATCCATTTAATATTTTTATGACCCCCTTGAAAATAGCTAGACTTGGTAGTCTTTGAGATACTTGCCTATATAGGACACCCAGACTCTTCCCTTTGGCTGCAGGGAAGTAGGAACCAGAGGCTGAGAGACTCTAAGTTGGTTTCAGGGTTAACTAAACCTGACCCACTCCTGTCTGTCCACTTCTGAGGTCCTTTCCAGTGACAGAGGAAAGCTACATCCTGCAGCTACCATGTTCTTTCAACTTCCTTCCCCCCTCCAGGTCGTCTTTGATGTTTGTTCATTTTTACCCAGTTCCACATGCATAAAAGCATTCGTTCTTGGGGAGGTTGGCTTTGTGTTGCTTGCCCTGGTCCTGGAACCCCTAGGGATGGTCTTACACCTGGGATCAGGGTGGAAGTATTTTACTTTTTAAATATTAAACAAGTCAGTCTCTCCCAAGGATGCCTTCAAATTCCCTGAAGCTTCTCAGATGTTGTAGTTTGCACTCAGCTGTTTACATTAGCCAAGACGGTCGTACAAACAGTCACTGGTGGCCCATCACCCAGGGCCCCGCTGGCTTCACATCACAGAGAAGCACAGAAGTGTGAGACAAATGAGCCCGGCAGGCATTTAATCTCTGGGTCTGGAAAAATCCTGACTCACAGAGAGGTTTGGGGGTGGAACTATGAACTCTTCTGGTTAAAAAAAAAAAGCTTAGAGCTCAGTCAAAAGCCGGTAAAGGTGGTGTTGCTCAAACAGTGTGTTCCAGGAGTCCCCAGAACAACTTACCACGAGGAAACACTGTACTGTCATTCTGTGTTTATGGAAGTGGAGACATGAAAATGTAGTCTTGACCAAGGTCCCAGAACTAGTAAGTGTTGGCGTGCAGTTTGTCTTCAGACCTTGTGCTCTGAACCATTGCTACTCATGACCCTGTGAACATGGACTCTATATAGGCATGCAATTTGGCATGGGCACTGCCTGGAACAATTCAGTAACACCCATTAAAACAAACACTAATTAGCTAACTCAGTAATTCCACTTATTAGTATCTACCTTAGAAAAATGCTCCCACTTATTTGCCACGGGGTATTAGTTTTATCATTGTTTGTATTAGTGAAAAAATACAGTGATTGGAATAGCGCCTATAAGGATGTGGCTGAATAAACAACAGCTTTTCACACTGTAGGATGAGACATAACTATTAGAAGAAGAATAAAACAAATAGTATAACACCATTTATGAAAAAAAACCCTGCCTATTTTCTCTGGATCTATATGAATCTGAAAAACGTCTGAAAGAACACACGCAGAATACTAAGAGCAGTTATTTTTGGTAGAGGGCAGAGGAGGCAATAATGGGGATGTGAATCAGAAGGGCTCGGCCCTTATCTGCGGAGTGTTCATTATGTTTTCTGTTTCATTATTCACCCTCACTTTCACTTATGCAAATGAAAATAGAAATTGAGAGATGAATAGACACAAAGTAATTGAATAAAATGATTTTTTCATGTAAGATTTTAGCCCTAAAGAAAACCCCAATAGGATTTTCAAGTCAGCTGGGCAATCCCAGTACTAGGGAGACAAAGGTAGGTGGCTCTCTGAGTTCGAGGCTAGCCTGGTCTACATAGTGAGTTCCAGGACAGCCAGGGGTACACAGAGAAACCCTGTCTCAAAAAACCAAACCAAAACAACAATACGAACAACAAAAGAATTTGAAGTCATGAGATGCTGGGAACTCAAAGAACCTTAGCGATCACCTAGTCAAACCTGTTGGCTTCAGGCTCTGACTCCTCAGAAGCACTCACACTCCTCACCAGGAGCTGCTCACCTCATGGTTCACTGGCATCTAGGATCTTGCAAGATGTTGCCTCACAGAGCTGGTGAGAGGCTGGCATGTGCTGGGTGGGCTTGGCATACGAACTTTAACAGCCCTTGGCATGAAGGATTGCTGAACTCCCTCCACCCTGCCCCCTCCATTAAATAGTCTATCTGAATTTTCACAGGCTTTGCGACATGTCTCTTGCATACACAGTCAGTATGAAGGACAGAGTTTCTATATTTGAAACTACATTTTTTTTTATTTGTTTTGAGTTACTGTGTGGCTTGGAGTTTTGCTTTTAATTCCCTGAGAATTGGGCGGGAGGCGGGGGTAGGGTGGTCGTCAATGGCTTTCAGCATGTGCAGCATCCCCAGAGGTGTGAGATACAAACACAGCCTGTTTCCTGTGTGGCTTTCCCAAGGGCACTGAATATGTGCTATTGAATTGGCTGTTCTGTGTCTTCAGTTCCCTGGTATACGGCAGACACAGTCATGAAAAGAGGAAGAGCATCAGTGGCTGAATCATGGGGAAGGAGAACAGCCCAGGAGAAAAGAACGGCTTGCACATGCAGGCCTGACCTCAGAGAGACGTGGAGGAAGACACGTACAGGCCCATAGTAATCATATAAAATACACAAGTCTGTATAGGGAGCACACACCCTTTGTCACCTTTTCCCTCCCTCCTTACCTCATACTCTAGGCTCAGTTATCTTGGCTTGTTCTTAAGAAAAAAAAAGTCCTTGATTCTCATTTTCATAGGAAGAAATAGTAGTAACAGCAATCGACTTACTAAATGCTTACTTCAGTTCAAGTTTTTTTTTTTTAATTTAATATCATGTAATAGACTATTTCTAAAGTGGTTTTAGGTTTACAGAAAACTACAACGTAAAGCCTAGAGTCTCCACATAAAGACTCATCCCTCCAAAATTCTGCTGGTTTTGATGCCTTGTTTTAGTGTGATGCATTTGATATAATTGATGAGCTACTATTGCTATATTATTACAACTGCAGTCTATGGTTTACACTAGGGGTCACCTTCTGTGATGCACAGCCTGTGGGTCTGGATGAGTCCATGACCTGTATCCACCATTACAGTAGCACAGGGAAGAGTTTCTCTGCCCTAAATCCACTCTACACTCCACATACTCACTCCTGCCTCCCCAACCCCAGTTCCTGGGAAACACATCCTTCTACTATCTATAGTTCTTCCTTTCTTGGAATGTCACGTATTTAATGTCATATTTAATACTATGATTTTAGAAATCAGGTTTCTTGAGGTAACAACCCTTTTTGGTATCTGAAGTCTATGAATTTTAGCAAGTCTTTCCCAAGAAGATCCATCACACTCTGTGGTAGTCAATATTGGCTGTCAGGTGGGTGGGATTGAGACACACTGTAGAAACCAGTCTTTGCACCTGTCCATGAAGGAGTGTCTTGACTGGGTTAACATAAGTGTGGGTGGTACCACTGCATGGGCTGGAGTTCCTGACTGCATGCAAAGGGGAAAGGAAGCGGAGTGCAAGCATTCAGTTTTCCCTGCTTCCTGAGTGTGGATGCTGTGTGACCAGCTACCTGTTCTTGCTACCATGCTTTTCTAACATTACAGATGGAATGACCTGGAGCTATTAACCACAATGAATCTTTCCTTTCTTCAGTTTCTTTCATCAGGCATTTTGTCACAGCAGAGGCAAGTAACTCATACATACTCTTTGTATTGGGTTTTTCATATAGATTTTACTGGTCGCAGAACACCCTGGAGATAGGACTCTTCTATTTTCTTTGTAAGGATGGACGGGGCTCAGGGAGGTGCAGTGCTTTTCTCAAGGTGACAGAGTGACCAACATTTAAGCCTCAGTGTTCTGATCCTGAAGCCCATGATCTTAATATTTGTTTGAACTATTTCAGTGTCTTATTTGTACATTCCAAGGACAGTATACTGAGTCACGGAATGCATTATCTAAGAAATAATCCTGGATTTGCTAGTAAAATACATATATTCCTCCCAAACCAGAAATGCTCTTCTCAGTCATTGATAGGACAAAGCTGGAATCCAGGACTCCAAACTTTAAATATGATATCAATAGCATACTTTGAAAGATAAGGTATGTATTCCAGGCATGATAGTATGAGGCCAGGCACAGAGGTGGAGAGGAGTGCAGTTGGTCTAACCAAAGGAACTAAACCAGACCTGATGAACAGAGCTCTTTACTGAGTGACCCAGGTGCCAAAGTATCTATTGATATCTTCAGATACTGCAGTGATGGCCACTTACATATCTGGTGTCTCGCATCGTCTTCCAGATAGGAAGCCTTATTATTCTTACATGAGACTATTTAAGTTTCAATCGGTAAAGAAATCTGCTCCAGATCACATACCTAGTGATTATGATTAGAAACCCAGGCCTTGTGCTGTTAAATTCTAAAGTCCCTGTTCTTCATACCTATCACCATCTTTCTTAGGGATCAGGTTGGAGGGCGATGTGATAAGCCACCTTTAGTCTCTAAAGGGGGAGAAGGTTTGTAGTACCATACACAGGACAGGTAATGGAGGGAAAGAAGAAAGCAGGGCCCACTCAAAGGACTGACCCAACAATCATGGGAAGGAAGTCTTTGTTACCTAAAACAAACCCAAGCAATGGAACTCAGAGAAAGGTTGGACATAAGGGAAAGTGGCGGGTGGGTGGGGGTGGGGGGACAGAGCAGCTGAAGTTTCCACAAGCCTCTAGGGCTCACAGACGAGGAAGAAATATGACACAACCTTAGAAGGAAAATAGGCTTGAGGAACTGAGTCTTGTGGGAAAGGGAAGATGGGACAAGCCATCTCGGGACATGAGTTGATATACTGGCTGGTTCTGTGTCAACTTGATACAAGTTAGAGTCATCAGAGAGGAAGGAGCCTCAGTTGAGGAAATGCCTCCATGAGATCTAGCTGTAAGATATTTTCTCAATTAATGATCAATGGGGGAAGGGCACAGCCCATTGTGGGTGGTGCTATCCCTGGTCCGGTGGTCCTGGGTTCTCTAAGAAAACAGGCTGAGCAAGCCAGGGGAAGCAGTCTGGTAAACAGCATCCCTCCATGGCCTCTGCATCTGGCCCTGCCCCCAGGATCCTGACCTGCTTGAGTTCCCATCTTGAATTCATTTGGTGATGAATAACAATGTGGAAGTATAAGCCAAATAGATCCTTTCCTCCCTAACTTGGTGTTTGGTCATGGTGTTTTGCTGCAGGAATAGAAACCCTAAGACAGTTGGAAATGATGGCTGGAGACACAAATGGAAATTTGCTGCAAGCATTTGAAGACATGAGTCTAGATAAAGATCAGGGTACAATGTAAAATTGGAAACCTCCTGCACTGAGTAAAGTCATGAATCTATCAAAGGCAGAAATGTAGAGCAGAGTCTTGAGTCAGATCAACAAGAATTATGAAGAGTTCAAGGAAGCATCTTGATGAGCAATTGCTAGAGAAGAAAATTGAAGATGATGTTTGGTCAATAAATTAGAGGTGGATGGAGAGATAGAAGATGGATAATAAATGGGTGATGGATAATAGATATATAGATGATAGACTATATACAAAGAGATGGATAGATGACAAATAGATAAATATATACAAGCTACAGACAGGCGAGGAACTTGTCATGAGGAACAGACAGCTCACTGAAAAAGTGTCTAGCTGTCAAATGACCTGAGTGTATGTTGTTTAGGACACTAGTACAGATGCTCTGAGAACAATGGCTACGCGAGGTGGTGTGGGGCAGATACAGTGAGTCCCAGCCACTTCAGCCTTCTGTGCCCCCTCCTTACCACTGGGCTTCCTCCTTATCATCTACATCAGTTCCTTTGGTTTTGGAATGCATTCATATTCAAAGCTGTAGAAAGGGAGTCAAGAGGAACGGGAAAAGCCTGAAGTTGCACACATCCCATAACCATATCTAGCTGCAAGGGTATGTGAGAAGTGTGTATTTCAGCTGATTCTGTGCTCAGGAGTGTGTAAGAAGGGGAACACAGACAGGACAAGGCGGGATCACTGGCAGTTCCCACAATGGATACAAAGAGTTGCAACAACTCACAGGACCCTTGAGTTTGGCCAACTATTTGCTTTTACACAAACCTGTTGAGCTTTCCTTCCTGTCTCTCTTCTTGCTTCTTCTACTTCATGGTCCACTCTGCAAATAAGTTTCTAAATTATTATTCCTCTGCTTAAAATGGCCGTTGGCTCTGCCTGTGAAGATTTGCCTCTTGCTTCTGGCCCTCACACAACCGCAGCCTATTGTTCCCACCTCACCCAGGTTTGTTCAACTGACTGGAATGTGGTAGTTTTCTCTTGCACTTCTGGGGGATTGAATTCCCTGCGCCCTCTCCCCTTCTGATGTGCGTTCCCCATTTGGTTTGAATTCCTCCTGTTTTCCTTCAGATGGCATATCCTCTCTACCACGGCGCTTTCTATGTCTTTTCAGGACTGTATTTTCTGTCTATGTATTCCAGAAGCGTCTTGCATTCACCATACACTAGTGAGTAGTTGGCCTTACTTTGGTCCTCCCAAACCGTCATTCTTTGAAGAAAAGGATGCCTGTGTCCAGCTGTGTGATTCAGAGACCTGTCCTGGACCAGGACAGAGGAGGAATCCAAGTGTTAGTGAATGACAGAGAAGCCTAACATGAACAAGAAAAGGACTCCGGACTGTTGTCTCAGGCCCCTCTGCTGCCTAATGACAGACTCTGATGACAACAGCTGGGCAAATGAGTTATTATGACAAAGAATGTTAAATTGTGGCATTTCTGTCGAATTCTGAAACAGTAGTGGGTGCTATGATTCTATGCCTTGGCCTTAGTTAGATTGTTTTTAGCAATCCCCGTTTCAAGGAAAGGAAAATTGCCTATTGTAGAGGAAGTATTCACAACCCATTATTTAGCAGGGCTCTAAGAGCTTATTTGCTCATTACCATGGTAACCAACAGAGCAACACTGTGCGGTAGTATAGTTGTCTAGACAGCACCAAATTCATCAGCACCTCCTCTTTTGTATGTCTGATTTTAAACAGGCAGGTGTGTATCCAAGGTGCCACTGAGAGAGAAAAGATTATTCTCTCCATACGGCCAAATGAGTGCTGGAGGCATCCTGCAAGCATCTAAATGGCTAGCATTAAGATCTGCACTAATTTGAAAGCCTTGGTGTTAGCCTGTGTTTTTCTCTTTTAATAAAGAAATAGAAAAACACCCATATGGCCTGCCAATGGTGTCTAAATATAGTTGACATGAAAGAAAGAGCTAGATTTTACATTTTACATCAAGCTGTTTTCTGATCAGATTCTTCTTGTCACCGGTGCATGGACAAGACACCAGAAAGTCACTTAATCCCGTACACAGCACATGTGTTCACTTGAAGGACTACAGTGTTTTACAGTGTTGTTTTCAGTGCAGGAATTTGGGTATGACCAAGCTGTCGGTGTCTAGTAAATTCGGTCCCACTGAAAAACAGGTACTTCCTCACTGAGGCCAACCACTGCCTGGGACTTTCTTGGTCTTAAGTCTCTGGCAATGCAGTCAATCCACTAGCAATACTCCTCCAACAATGTTCTAAAATGGTCACATGCCTATGTCCCCCTGGAATTGACACAGTCATTTTAGTTGACCAGTTGAGCTGCTGAGTTGAGCAGCCTGGATATGAATAGAAACTGGTAACTGTGTCTGCAGTTTAGTCTAATTTGTTCCTAAATGACTGGAGTCAAACAGGGACATTTGGCTTAAACCTCACATTCATGGAGGCCATCAAATTTAGAAATTTGACCTTGTCTTCAAACGAATATATACAAATAGAGACCAGCTGACAGATCGGAACCAAATGGCATTGAACTCAGGTCTGTTGTAGCATTGAAGGACATTGTAAGTTAGTATAGTCTACAAATATCATTGTTATTGCATGGAAACTGTAATTTAAATATGTTTACTTAGGTATGTAAAAGTATTCATTTGTTAAATATCTAGCATGTTTCAAACCCCCTTAAATTTTTGTCCGTGTCTTAACCTTCAATACAGTGCTATTTGGAGGTGGGGTCTTTCAGAGATGATACATGTAAATTAGATTATGAGACTGAGGTGCCCTGGATAGTATTAATTTCTTTAGAACACAGGAAGAAGCATGGGGCCTTTCTCTCTGTGTGCACTATGGAAAGGACATGTGAAGACACAGGAAGAAGAACCCTACTGTAATTCTACCATGCTGGCATTCTGACCTCATCATTCTAGTCCCTGGAACAGAGGAATGAATGTTTGTTGTTTATGACACTAGTCAATGCTACACTGTAATAGTCTGAACTAAGACAAGTATGAGAAAAATCTCATGTCTTTATTAAAAATATGTGTTGGAAATATGATGAAATGGAGCAGGCTTAGGTCTTTCTCCAAGCTGTCAAGCCTCTGGTTTAAGCAGCACCTTTCTGGGCCCCTTAAACCTTGTTATTGATTTCAGAACATCTGTTGGATGATTAATAACACCATAATTTAATTCATGCACACGTGAATGGTTGATGAACTGGAACAAAGTAAACAAATTTTGGCTCTAATCAAATTCTCTTAAATCATACACAAAGGGCTATTAGATATGCTTAGCTAAGCTAGCAAAAGAAATCTTATAGAGAAGGCAAATCCAGGCAAAACATAGATTTCAGTGTTATGTCATTAAATTGTAAAGCAGGGAGCCACACAGGACACACAAGTATCACTTGTTCAGAAAAATTAAGGGGATGGTAAATTTGGACTGATGCACTGTGGGATATTTTTAAAGAACTAAATGCCAAGGAGTGACATTATAAGAGGGCAGAAGAGAGTTTTCAATGCTCACCTCTCACAGAGACCTCAGTTAGAGCAACCATCCACTCATGAAGATGCGTTTGTGAAAGTGAAGGAATTCAGGTAAGAAATTAGAACGTTGAGGAAGAGAAGAAAGAAAAACATGCTGGGGAGGGAGTGTCGTAAGAACTGAATCATCATTGGTATCTCACCTGAACATGTTAGAAAAACTTCCTCAACAGTCAAAGAGAATGTTGAAAGCAGCCAGAGCAAGCAATTGTCACATACAAGGGACCCTCGAAGGATTTCTCAGCAGACACTTTGCACACCAACGAGGAGAGAGTAAGATAATAAAAGGATTTGGAATACTATACCTGAAAAGCTATCCTTCAGAAATGGTGGTCACATAAAACCTTTCCCGCATAAACACAAGCCCAGGGGTTCGTTACTGTGAGACCTGAGTTACCAGCAAAACTGAAGTTCTTCAAGCTAAGAGGAAAGGGTATGACCAAGAGCATGAAAAACAAAACAAAAATTCAAAGTAAAATTAAAATAGTCAATTCAAAGCCCTCTACTACTGGAAGTGTGATGTATAGATGACAAGCTTTTTTGAAGTATTAAAAATAGCCACAATATTTTGTTAGTGGATACATAATATAAAGGACATAAATTCTAATATGTATCACAAAATGGAACAGGAGCAATTAAAATGTGGACTTTTGTATGTGGATAAAATATAAAGAGGTAACTAAATGAAGAGTTGGTGCTGTGAAAAGATTAACACGATTGACAAAAATTAGTAGTACTAACAGAGAAAGTGAGATAAGACCCACATTGAAATGACTTCTCCACCGTCTTCCATTCTATTACCTGAGGTATGAACGACTCCAGGGCAGCAGGGTCTTCCGGATACTACAGGACTGGCCCACACATGAACCCACAGAGACTGTGACAGCATTCACTGGGCAAAATCCCAGCATAGGAAGGGGAAGTGGACACAAAGTCCAGCCTAACCACAAAGCTATTGCAACTGATACCTGCTGGGAGAGGGGCAATCAGTTTTCTCCAAAGGAGTCTCACTATGTATTAACCACACTCCAGGGCAAGCCCGAGGCCCACGAGCCAACACAGAACAGATGTCATGTTTTATTGTGTGTGTGTGTGTGTGTGTGTGTGTGTGTGTGTGTGTGTGTGTGTGTTGGATATTTTTAGTTTGTTTGCTTTGATTTTTTTTTTGATGTAGAGATAAAAGAGAACATGAAGTTGGGTGGGTTAAGGAGGTGCAGAGGAGTTTGGAGAAGGGAGGGGAAATAATATGATCAAAATACATTGTATGAAATAATTTATAAATAAAAATTTAAAGGACCCAAATCAATAAAATCAAAGATGAAGAGAATTATACTAGATACCAGTATAATACAGAAGATCACCAGAACATACATAATGTTCTAGTCCAGTAAACTAGAAAAATGTAGAAAAATGGACAAATTTCTAGACACATTTTATCTACCAAAACTTAACCAAGAGGAAAATCTGTAGCAAGCAGTGAAACAGAAAGGGTAAAACGCGGGAAGACCCCAGGCCTGCCAGGCATCACGGGGCCTGGGCGGGCAGACACCACTGAGATGAAGTATGTGATGGAGGAATGGGAGCTGAGGAGCAGCAGAGCCGATCCTGTGCTATGGAGAGAAGCGGAACTTAAGCTGTGCCGGCAGTGAGGAACAGGCTGATATGGGTGGCCTGTGCTGCCACCTGGGGTCACGTGATGTCCAGGCTGTGCTGCCACTGAGAGCCACGTCTGGGTCTGTGGCCCTACTGCAGCTGGGGTCTATGTTGATGTCCATGGCCCACAGGGATGCCCGTGGTCTGGGCAGCCACCTTCGATCATGTTCAAGTCCAAGGGCCATGTTGCTGCTGGGACCATACTAATCTGAGTGGCCTGTGCTGCCACCCGAGGCCACGTTTACCTCCAGGCCTGAGCTGTGGCTCACCACAGCTGGGTCTGTGTTGATGTCCATGGCCCACTGATGTCTGTTACCACCGGGGGCCCTGGGAGAACTGCCCCTACCTCGCTGACCTCTTTCTAGAGAGAGCTGGCCCTGCACTCAGAAGAGCTGCTCCCACCCCTCACCATGCCTAAGGGAGAGCTAGTCCTGACTCTTGCCTGAGGGGGTAGGTCCTGGTGCAGGCCCAGACCCACCAACTCAGCTACCACCCAGCCCCATATCCAGGGATTTGAATGGGCCTCCTCCAATATTAACCGTGTCTGGAACAAGTGAAGGGACCAGTCCTGTGGAACCATAGCTGCAAGATATCTGAGAGGAGTTTCAGTGAGGGTCCAGTATGGATGGTGTACCAGAAGCCGGAGGCCTTGAACCAGACCAACAACTCATTTCAATGAACATTTGCAAGTAAAGCTGTTTGGACAAAAGGGTAGACTGCCTGACACACTGCAGCTTCCAAGGCTACTCCAAAGAATGAATATGTGATGGAGAAGCAGGAAAGATAGAGGAGTGAAGTGTGTGTGTGTGTTTAATTATTTTTATTATTATTTTTTTATTTTTCATAGAGGAGGCTACAAGGGTGGAGCATAGACATGGAAGGTCTGGGAAATGAGTGGGATTGGGGTACATGATGTGAAATTCCCAAAGAATTAATAAAAAAATGTTAATTAAAAAAAAAGAAATGGTAAAATGTCTCTCATCTGGAAAACAAAAAGTTCATGTCTAGATGGAGTCATTGCTTAATTTAACAGACCTTTAAAGAAGAACTAGTGGGACTGGAGAGATGGCCCAGTGGTTAAGAGCACTGGCTGCTGTTCTAGAGGACCCAGGTTCAATTCCCAGCACCCACATGGCAACTCACAACTGTCTGTAATTCTAGTTCCAGAGGATCTGACATCCTCACACAGACATACATGTAGGCAAAACACCATCACACAAAAGAAAAGAAAAGCAAATGAATCTTTAAAAAAACTAGCAACTTTAAACTATTCCTTAAAGCAGGAAAGGAAAGAATTTGATGCATCTTATAAAGTCATTGGGTACCCCAATAGCCAATAATATATGTAAACAGATGTGCATGTGGGTACAGTATAAGATAAAGAAAAGAGAACAGTAGAGGCTAAGGGATGAGGATGGAGTGAAGTAGGTAGTAGACACAAATTATGAAAGAGGATATAAAATAATTGTTTTTCTAGTTATAATTCTATAATGCAATTTTGTTTTGCATGATGGAAAAGTTCATAAACTGTATTAAGTCCTGAAAGTGTAAATTTGATGGGAAGCTTCCATTTTGAAGCTGTATAGACTTTGGGGTTGGTTAATTTGGGTGTGTGGTGTTTTCATTTGTTTGCAAGTATTCTATGATAAATCTTTTTTCAAATGGACAAGAACGAAACAACAATTATGGGCTAACCACTTTGATGAGCATGAGAGCAAAAATTCTCAGTAAAATACTTGCAAACAAAATCAATACACATCAAAAGATCCTTCACCATGAACAAGTTGCCTTCAATTCAGCAATGCAACATACATAAATCAATATATTTAGCATTTCACATAAATGGACTCAAGGACAAAAATCATGCAATTATCTCAATAAATACACAAATGGTCATTGACAAAGTCAAACAGCCTTCATGCTAAAAGCTCAGAGTAAACCAGGGGTAGAATAAATGCATCTCAACATTATAAAGGATGTATATGATAAATATTTAATCAACATCAAACCAAACAGAGGAAATCTGAGAGCATTTCCTTCACAATCTGGAGTAAGACAAGGATGTCCCTTCCTATGCTCCTACACTGTATTCCTTAAAGTCTTATCTAGAGAATTAAGACTGAGATATCAATAATGAAAGGATGCTGTGATGGTGAATATTGATTTTCAACTTGATAGGATCTAGAATCACCTAGGAGGCAAGCCTCTGGGACACCTGTAAAGAATTATCTAGATGACATCAACTCCTAGGCATGCCCGTGAGAGATCATTTAGACTAGGTTAACCTGGGTAGGAATACCTACTTTAATCTAGAATGAAACCATCTCATGAGCTGAGGTCCTGGACTGAATACAAAGGAAGAGTGAGCTGAGTGTCAGCCTTCATCACTCTTCCCTTCCCAAGTGTGACCAGCTCACCTCACACTCCTGTTACCAGGATTTTCTCACCCTGATGGATTCCATCCCCTTTAAATATAAACAGAAGCAAACCAGCCTCCCTTGAGCTGCATGTCGACACATATCTGTCATACAGTGTGTCACAGTAATGAGAAAGGTAACTCATACAGATACAAATCGTAGAGGAAGAGGCCAAAGTATCTCCGTTTTCAGGCAGTCTGATGACGAATGTAAAAGGCCTTAAGACTCCACTAGAACACTTAAAATTGATAAATGCTTTCCATATGACAAAGTCCAGAAGAAAATTGCTGAGCCAATATTTTATCTTGAGGTAAGTATGAGGGGCACATTGGCCACCTTCCTCCTCCTCCCCTTTTTCTTCTTCTTCTTCCTTTCTTCCCTTCCTCCCTCCCTTCTTCCCTCCTTTCCTTCCTTCCCTCTCTCCTCCTCCTAACCCTTCCCTTCTTTTTTTGGCTATATGTTTTCAGTAACTCCAGTTCTTAAATTCATATATAAGACAGGAAATAGAATGGACAACATAAACAGCTGTGATGGTTTTTTAAATCAAAAACAAGGAAGACACAGGAGGCGTGTGAATGGCACCTTTCTTTTACAGACACAGTGAAGACTTGGTTAGAAATGAGAATGGAAAGATGCTGTGAGTCGTTATTGGATAGGCAAGCAATAGTGTGTACCATTTTCCTACCTACAAAATGGAGTTCATAGTACCTACCAACAACTCATAGTCTTATGAAGTTCAGAAAGGATAAATATGTGAAAGAGCTTTCTAGAATGTCATGAGCTACAGTTTGCAACTGGGACGGGCCTCAAAGATCCACATGACGAAAGCTTGGTCCCAGTCTGCTGTCATTAGGAGATGGAGAGACTTTAACAAGAAGGATCTAACAGAGAGAGCATTTAAGAAATGGCTGTGTGGCCTTAAAAGATATAGACTGTGGTGGTTTGAAAGAAAATGGCCCCCAAAGGGAGTGCCACTATTAGGAGGTGTGGATTTGTTGGAGTGGGTGTGGCCTTGTTGGAGGAAGTGTGTCACCGTGGAGGTGGGCTTTGAAGTCTCAGATATACTCAAGTCATACCCAGTGTCTCAGTTCACTTCCTGTTGCTTGAGAGTCAAGATGTAGGACACTCGGCTATTTCTCCAGTACCATGTCTGCCTGCACACCACCATGTTCCACCATGATGATAGCGGACTGAACCTCTGAACTATAAGTGAGCCACCCCAATTAAAGGTTTTCCTTTATAAGAGTTGCCATGGCCATGATATCTCTTCACAGTAACAGAAACCCTAAGACAGGGACCCTAGAATCCCTTCCCCTTTCTCTTTTGCATGGTCATGAGGTAAGTGGCTATGTCTTACCACAAGCTCCCTGCCATAGGCCCAAAGCAGTCAGGTCAACTGACCATGATCCGAAACCTCTAAAAACTGGTCAAAATCAGCCTTTAGTTTTAGTTGTTTTTATTTTGTAATTTCATTTTATGCGCATGGTGTTCTGCCTGCACATATGTCTGTTCTCCACATATGTGCAGTGCTCCCAGAGGCCAGAAGAGGAAGTGAGATTCTCTGGGACTGGAATTAAAAATGATTAGGAGCCACCCTGTATGTGCTGGGAATGGAACTCTGACTCTCTGTAAGAGCAGCTAGTGCTCTTAACTGCTGAGCCATCTCTACAGCCCCAGAACCTTTTATTTTTATAAACTGATTATCTTGGGTACCTGGTACAGAGATAGAAAACAGCCTGCCATACCTCATAAGCTATTATGCATATAATATGAAAATATTACTCAATACTGAGCTAAATCACAGTAGATATAAAAATATACAGTTACCTTAGCTTCTGAGAGAGGACCTTTGATGATACGATATACTGAAGCAGTCTGATTCTTCTTCTTTTGGAATGTATAGGACTGTTGCCATAGCAATAACGGTAACCATAACAGTAGGTCATCAACACTTCATTACGATTTAATGACAGGAAGAGAAAGAAGAATATCTTGTCATTTTAGTTGTACGAGAGAATTTTGGTAAGAACATGCTGTGACTTGGCCAGGATCTGCACTCATAAGAAAACACTGAGAAAGCCAAACTGTCCATTTTATAGCTTATGTCAAAGAGCCAGTGTTCCGAGGCATGGTGTCCTCATGTGTCATTTGGAAATACGGGCTAGGCGGGAAAAATTCACACAATGAATCATCTATGTCACCACCTAAGTTTTTGCCATTGTCTTCTACACACTGGAAACAGAAGACTGGCTGGTCCCCAGCTAGCTAGAGCTGCAGATTCTCCTAAATTTTTAAAAATCAATTTATCCTGCAGTAATGTGCTGAATGCTACTTTTAAACATTGTTAAGTATTGTTTGCTGTGATAGAGATTATTTTGTTTATGAGAATGGATACTGAGTGCCTTATTATCTTACTGAAGGGTTACAATTTCGTTTGTATTTGGTCAATAGAATATAAGCCAGAGACATCATCACACATCACTCAGAAATACTCCAGAAAGTATCCCTTAAAAAATATTTTCCTTGAATTCTGTGCAAGCTACCCAAGACTGGATGCAAGTACCCACATAACAATCCAGGCGTGATCCCTCTCAAGCCTGTAATCCCAGCACTGAGGGGGCCAGAGACAAAAGGCTAGCTGACTGCCAGCATAGCTAAAAACCACCAGCTCCAGGTTCACAGAGAGGAATAAGGTGGGGAGAGTTACAGAGGGCACTCCATGCTCCCCTCTGTACACACCACACGTACATAAAACATTCCAATCATTTCCTGTGCATCCTTTACAGCTTATTCTTATATGCTGCCATGAACCATATAGCAATGTTTCAGTCAGTGATGAGTATGTGATATATGTATAATAGGGGTCCTACAGGGCTCAGTACAACGCATCACTCACCTGTCTGTGGTGCCACTACTATAAGCAAACAGCCAGTTATGGGAAAGTTCAGCATGTGCAATGTGTGCAGTATGGAAGAAATGAGCATGTTTCTGATTTATCAGGCTGCAACTTGTATCATTATTTTATAGGATATTTCTTTTAATTTTAATTTTTTCCTCCTGTAACGGATGTATCAATTCAATCACAACAAAAATTTAAACCATAAATCCATACAATAAATTAATTCTGTAACCTCGTGCAAGCAAGTATTGCTGTGAACCCTTTAGAAACAGAAGACAGCAAAGACGTACTCAAAGAAGATGAAGAGCACGTGCGAATTGCTGGGTGGTATCAGACCTCTTATTCCAGTGAGCATGTACAGGGACTGTCCTAACTCCGAATGTCTTCCAGGAGAAGACAGTGTACTCACACCCTGAAGTGCTTCTGGCAAGCGGAACGGGTCTACTTGGGATTAAACAATCTACAGTTGTTTACTGTAAAACAAGATGCCATTTGTGCCCGCAGCAGCCTAGCCCAAATGTTCGCTCTAACTCCTCACTGCACAAAGAGACCATGGGACATGACTGACTGACCTATGCCCTTTGTGCCTGTGTAAATACACGCTATGATGATGAAACACCCCATACTGCATTTCTCAGAATGTATCCCTGCCATTATGGGGTGCATGACTGCAAATCATGTATCATACATAACATTGTAAATGTTGATGATTTAGTTGATGAGGTTGTAAGTTTGAAGTTTGTAAGGCAGACTTGCCAACTGGAAACTCTCAGATGGGGGATGTTCCTGTGGTTATGAGCCAGAATTTCCTCTCCTCAAAGAAACATCACTTTGTGCTGTTTTTCAACTGGTTGGATGCGAACTACTCCCATTGTCAAATAGAATCTACTTTCTTTAGAGTTGTTATTGTACACCTTAAGCTGTCTCTAAAGCACCTCTACAGCAATGCCTGTGTTAGTATTTGCTTGAATAAGGAGGCAAAGTAGCCTTGCAAAGCTGACATATAGCCAACTATTACTCTATAGCTCAGTTTATCCCTCTATCCTGTGTTGTTCAATATGGTAGCTGTTACTGAGCAATTTAAACAATGCTTGTCTAAACTGAAGTGTGCTAGAACAAAATCTGTGCCAAAGTTAGCAGTCATACTACAAATAAAAAAGAATGTAGAAGATCTCATTAATGTTTTATAATGGTAACATATTAAAGTATTTTAGGTAGGTTACATACATTTCAATTACTAAAATATGTTCACTGTATCATTTTACTTACATGTGCATACCAAAAAATTTTAAATATATTTTAAATTTTAAATATATGGTACACATTTCTTTCTTTCTTTCTTTCTTTCTTTCTTTCTTTCTTTCTTTCTTTCTTTCTTTCTTTCTTTCTTTCTTTCTTTCTGTTTTTCGAGACAGTGTTTCTCTGTGTAGCTTTGCGCCTTTCCTGGAACTCACTCTGTAGCCCAGGCTGGCCTCGAACTCACAGAGATCCACCTGCCTCTGCCTCCTGAGTGCTGGGATTAAAGGTGTGTGCCACCATCGCCAGGCACACGTTTCTTTTTTAATGTTGCCTTTCTAGCCTCTGTATATTCTGTAATCTAGAAATTAGACTCTAGAAGATGAACTAGAGCCAAACTTCCCAGTGAGCACTGATATTATAGACGGTCTTCCACACCTCTTTTGACAATAGCAAGTGTTACCTGAGCACAATCAGTTGTTTAGAGTGCCGCCACCAGCTTGGAGGATGGTCTTTTAATTTCTCTTTGATAAAATGACATTTTTGGTCCTTAGGTCAGGCAGCACTTCATATCATGTTATATTGTCATAGTTTCTCATCAATAGTTTATCTAACGAGTTCAATAGTAAATTCTAATAATCAGCATAAAGTATTTCCTGAGTGAAGTTAGCCAGCTTGCTTGAAGACCTCCCGTCTCTGCGTGCTGCACTATGCCTGGAGTTTAGGAGTTCTCGGGGTATAAACTCTGTACGTAACTTTGTGTGACAAGCACCTCATCTGCTGAGCCATTTTCCCACCCACTAAGAGCCATTGGATTAGTGTTTGAAAGACAAACCATAGGTCAGGCAAGCTATCAATCCTGGCAGCTGCCAGGATGAAAGAGATGGAAAAAATGGAAACAGAGTCACGCTTCTGAGTTGGCAACAGCAATGGGGTCTGCAAGCTGAAAGCGATGAGAAAGCTCAGTGTCAGGGCAAGCAGTTTTAGGATTTTGACTGGTATTCAAAGAGATAGAAGGGGAAGAAAGTTACACCTTTGGGTTAGGACACAGGAAAGTAGACAGACTTGGCAACAATCTGTGAGTCACTGCATCAGTGGAGGGAATTCTAGTGTATAAGAACATTATCCTATCGAAGGGATAATTATCCCTTCTATCACCTTAGCATGTTTTCAAGTAGATCGGCCTGCCTGAGAGGTGGTCTTCTAATCAGGAGATTGACAAGCCCGGCTGATTTAATTCTTATGGGAGGGACAATACTATACAGTGTTCTAATATTTGGGCAGAATGCCATGACTAGCTAGAGCCAAAGGTAGATCTCAGAATCAAACAGAAAATTAACTCTTATCAAAGTTATCTTAATTTGTTCTAGACCTTTCTGTTTGTTTGTTTGTTTGTTTGTTTAGGCTTAATTGGATTTAAATTCAAATCTAAGTCTCCTTTTCCTCAGTTCCTTCTCTCCAAAAATGGTATGGATTTGGGAGCTGAGGTGAAAGGTGCCTTGTTCATGTGAGAATTTCCAAGTTTTGCAAATGAAAGCATATGACACCCCCCTTTGAGTTCACCCACAGCAAAATATGCGTCTTCTACTCAGTCACCAGGTATGTGTAGGGGTGCAGCTGCCCTGCTGTATCCAGAAAATTCCGTTTCCTAGAAGTTATGCACCACCTCTGGCTCTGACAATCTTTCTGCCTCCTCCCTCCAGACTCTTGAGCACCGGGGGAAGAAATATGATCATGTATGTCCCATTTAGGGCTGAACACTCCACGTTCTGCACCCTGACTAGTTGAGAATGGGTTGCCTTCTTTTGAGTTGTTGATCGCTTTATTTTTTTCACTCAGTAAATGTTTTGGAGGGAAAATGCAAGACACAACAGGAGTAATAAACATAAACGGCCCGATGCCCAGATCACAAGAACCACCCTTATACCTTCCTCACTGTATACATTCATGATGTCTAAGCACCTGGCTTCTCTCCCTTCTCTTAAAAGTTATTTTCATCTGTGTCTGTTTGTTCCTTGTATGCATTTTCCACCGGAACTACATCCAGTCTCAGCCAAGCTTTTCTATGAAGCTTCTCGTCTAAAAATAACCTCCTCTGAACTTCCCCGGGGTCCTGATGCACAACGATCTCTTTCTCTCATGTCTGGTGTGTTTGCACTGGCTCTTGCAGCTCGGGTTCCAGTGTCTCGAATCTTTAAACACTCCACTCTTGGCCCTCGAATATGGCTTTATCTCACCTCTTATTAGACGAGTCTAAGGCTGTGTTCCAGCACTGCTGAACTGTCACCCCTTGGCTCAATTCTTTGTTTCAGGTGCTCTTTCCATTTTTTTTTTTAAAGAAAATTTAGTTTTTTGCATGAGTTCGTCATGTCTCAGCTCAAGCATTCAAGGTTCCCCGCAGCCTTGGAATTCTCTTGCAGAGGAGGGGTCACTCTCTCCCCTTTATAATTTCATCTTGAATCCACTTGTATTATTTGCTGGAAAACCTGTCTTACCTAAGTTATAAGATCCTCATGGGCAACTGAGTCTTATTAGTATGGTACTTGTACTGGCTGCCTATGGCATTGGGTCCTAAAAACTTAAACCACATGAATGAGATGAATTATTTCTCTACCTATAGCTACTGCACTGAGCTCAGGAAAAAAAAATCCCATGATCAGCCTAGCCGGTGTGCTCCTTCTGTAGCCAGCCTTGGAAAGGGCAGCATGACCTTGGCAAGGCTGTGTCCTGTACTAAATAGGAAATCAGCTAACTTTCCTATTTGTATAACACTCTGGCCAAAGGAAAGAAGCCTGTGTGTGGTGAAGGCAGCAAATGAAAAGACCTTCTGTGAAAGGAATGTTCCTCTCTCACATCTCATTCAGAGGTGGCGCCTCCTCGGAATGAAACACTCATCAAGAGGAGGGTTAAGGCAGGTCTTGTCCACATGTGCAAAGACAAGGAGACAGTCATGGAAATCTTTATCTTATGTCTGAACCTTCTGCTAAATTGAGCTGGAAAAGCAATAAATGCATAATTGCTCATCTTGGTTACCAATTCTTTCTACTATTTATTGAGAATAAGAACCTTATTCTCAATATGAGTTAAGATCGCTTAAACTCATCTAGAAAAACCAAATCATTTTTCCCATGACAGTTCACATTTTAAGGATTACTTAGGGCAATGTAAGGTAACCCGACCAAGATCCTACAATAATAATACACAAATTGTTTTTTTTTCAACTTGGTAACACATTTTTTTACTTCATTATGTTAATTATATGAATACATTAAAAAACTACATGGGGGACAAAGTGGGGTGGCTGAAATAGTTGGACTGTGTTATGGCATCACAAACATAGGTTAACAGTGTGGATGTGCTTCCAAATATTGCTGAACTTGCTATATCTTTATCTTGGTATATGGTGCAATATTGGCACTTAAAATACTATTAGTTTGAAAATAACTATGGCATGTCTTGGTTGTTGAGTTATAAAGCACGTGATTCTGCTTCTGGAAGGATCATGGATTAATGGCATAAGTAAGGAGAGCTGCAGCATTTGTTAATTAATCTCATGATTTGTCATGTGGGGTAGCTGTTAAGAACTGAGTAGAGTCTGGATTTTACCTCCTTGTTCCCTCACAAGCAGCACCATGGATGTTGACAGAAGGAAGACATTGCAGTCCTGGGCTAGTATCAAACACTTACTTTGCAGTAGCTAGACTATAGGAGTTTGGACCAGTTCCTTAAACCTCAGTTGCCATGGGGTAGCCAAAGAAGACCGGTTGTTATCTGCACTCACTGCTGTTATGGAGGGAAGCCTCAGCTTAGGGAACTTTTCTAGTAGACATTAAGACTATCTGTCCTTTGCCCCAGAAAGAGAGACACTCCCAAAGCTGTCCACTGTACAATCATACATAAATGTCTTCAGAAATTTGAAACAAAGAGGCTTTGACCACAAGACATGCAGAAGCAAGAGACCCATAGAGTGCTGTTCCCCACTGCTCTTCCCCGTTTTCCATATTGTGGTGACTTCTGAATTCATTTGTGCATGAATTACTTCATTAACCACCTAGTAATGTAACACACGGGAAGAGGTCACACCGCATCTAATGAAGGCCGCTGTTACCAAAATGTCAAGCAATGTGATGGGGTCATTTTGTAGTTGTGAGGTCAACCATGCTTCTGGGGTCTCAGATGCAACTAACTGTACCCATAAGCCAGTAGTGCTTTCTGAAGGAAGTCAAGTGGGTTTTTTCCTTTGTGTTTCTTGGCCTGAGACATTAATGTAAGTTCAGTGAAGTGTCTCGGAATGTGTACAGGTTCCACTTTGGCCAGCACAGTAAAAGTCTAAAGCTGTTGCTGAGGTCTCTCAGTACGATTCACAGAAGCAGTAACCACACCAGGTCAGATCCATCTGGTGGTGACTGGCAGACTTGTTTTAAAATTGCATGTTGTTATAGCTACAGGGAGAGCCACATGGAGGATTTTTTTCTCCTTGAGGAAAGCTCCCAGGTGGATCTGACAGATAAATATCATGAGTGTCTTTCCTTCCTCTGCGCCTACAAAGATCTAAAGTGCTCCTTCTCTGAGAGCCAGGGTGGTAGCCCCCACTCCACTGCCATAATGTTGTTATGCCCTAGTTTAGGAGCAGAAACTTCACTTTCAAAAAATCAACACTTGCCCCTAGGCCTTTACCAAGAGTCCAACGTAAGATGGTGAAGAACATCTTTATAAAACTTAGACAGTTTACTCTCTTGTTATTCATCAGACACCCAGCAAGCAGACTACAGTCTTTATGATTGAGGACTAGTCCTAAAGAGAACCATGGAGTTCTGACAGAATTCAGTTTGAATTCTTCAGGCCTCTTCTGGTCTGGCTGTCACTGGAGGGTGTCCTAATCAGTGTGTCTTGAAGTTTCCTTAAGAAAGGAAGAAACTTGAGTCCAGGTATAGTGAGGATGGAACTGCAAATTTTCAAAACAGATTTACATAATCCTGGTGCTTTCAGCTGATTATTTCCCAGGATGCAGCTGAGAGATAAGTTCTTTCTAGAGACAGCCACAAGAGGAAGAAGAAGTCGTTTTAAAATTATTTTTATTTTATATATGTATATTATTCAGTGCTGGGGATATTGAAAGCAGGGGACTGGGTATAAAAGGTAAGAATTGCTACTAGGCTTTATCCTCAACTCTATCCCCGCCCCCTGGCCACTTTTTTTTTGTTTTTTTCAAGACAGGGTTTCTCTGTGTAGTTTTGGTGCCTATCCTGGATCTCACTCTGTAGACCAGGCTGGCCTCGAACTCACAGAGATCCACCTGGCTCTGCCTCCTGAGTGCTGGGATTAAAGGTGTGTGCTACCACCCCCTGGCCCCTCATTTTACTTTTAAAACAGGATCCAAGTTGAACAGCCTGGCTCTGAATCTCCACAGTAGCCTGGGTATAGGAACATCAATCCTGTTGTCTCAGGTTCTCTTGTAGCGAGGATTTCAGGCCTGTGCCCACCAGGACCAGGTTGTCTTGGAGAAGGTTTCTCTAACTTTCCACACTGTGGAATTTTATATATCCTCTACTAAGAGGAAGTAAAAAGCCCACTGGATACTTCAACAACCATCCCATTGTTCTGAACATCTGCAGTTGAGTGGCTTTTATAATAAAGATGACACACATTTGAAGACTTGAAAATGGATCAAAACGGAGAGGAGAAAATAGATGGATTTCAAGGGCTATAATGGTATGGGTTAGAATTGGCTGACGGTCTTGTAACAGTGACATCAAAAAGTGTGTCAAGGGGGGAAAACTGATAGAGGAGGCTGAAAGGTCCAACCCAGTCAGGCTGTGGGGAGCAGGTGGAACACACCTTGCATACACTGTAGTCACACCTATGACAAACAGGTCAACTTTGAGCAACAGTCGCAGGCATAGCCTGAAGCAGTAGTGTGGGAAACAGAAGCGGGGCTCCTTACTGCCTTCCTATTCTAGGATGGTGGATATGTTGGCATGTCTGGTAAGATCAGAGCTCTGAGCAGAAATGGTGGCAATCCGAGAGACACAGCAACTTGATTTCAGTTGATCTTGTAAAATAACAGGCTCTCGCTGTGTGTGGGCTTCTACTTGAGTAGCCCAGATGTTCAGATGAACAGCTATAATTTCTTTCCACTGTTCATATCCTTGAAGAAGAAATAGCCAATTGGCAATTTCTCAAGACTCTGAAAAAGTAAAGCAAGATGTATTAAAGGGAGTACTGGCTAAAGTATTACAAGAATGGGCTTGTGTTCTTCCAATTGAAGACAATGATTATGTCTGCTTTGGGTTTTGCATTGATGACACCGAGGCTGATGCCACTTGGTTGCAGGATAATTGAGCCATGAATGAGCCAGGCCCAGTCATTTAGAAGAACCTCTGTGAACTATGAGGATTTCATTGAGTCAACAGCTTTGCCTCAAGCAGCATACCTGGGAATAAGGTTTCCCTCATGAATTTAGCTACCACTTCATGTAAAGCCAAGATCCTGCTTGGGCAAGGATGGCATTTCCATTTGATCAGTGAGGCTAGTGGTGGAATATGAGCTGATTCAGAGCAGGATTTGTGGGCTGGAGAGTTACAAGATCTCCACTGATCAGATGCTCACTGCTGACAAGAGCCCAGTAAGCCAGCAGCTGCTTCCAAAAGGTATGCCCCTGTGAGCCATCTGAGGGAAGTGGCCAATCCAATCCCAGTAGATACCCCTTTCCCCGGATACTGCAATCACAGAAGCACACAGTTCACAGGGTTAATGTGGTTGTTGGAGCTGTTGTGGGATGGTGTAGAGAGATGGTCTAGAGTTAGCCATTTACATGGTCCATTGCACTTCTTGGCATGCAGTTTTCCCCTGGTAGGATTTCTCCTAAAACCAATGGAACTGGGAAAAAGAAGCATAAATCATTGATTCCAGATGTCCCTTCAGATGTAGAAGTAGCAAACACAATACACTGAATTGGTTCAAAAGGCACACTACAAAGTCACACATATAGTCCCTACTATGCACCTGGTCTAATCCTTCCTGGGATAATTCTTGTATATATCGTCCTTCAAAGAACTTCATGGGTGATGAATTGAGCACCTGGATCTAACAAAGCCAAAAAAGTTCCCTTTCAAGACATTAAAAAAGTCTCTTTTCCTCTGGGATATGTTTTGGCTTATTCCTACTATTGTAACCAGTTATCAATCATAGATTCCATCCACGTGATGATCCCACCTTCTCGTACAGAGCATTAGGCAAGCCCCAGATGGTTCAAATTTCTTCAGTTGAGCCACAAGCCATGTCCCAACATTTATAATTGAAAGTAAATGCAAAGATATACTTAGGGTATAGATGTCTTTCAGCCTCATTTGGCCCCTTGTTATTCCCCTTCCTCCCTTCCCAAATTGCCTTAAGAGTAAGAATGGTCAAGATGTGTCTGCAGTCTCCCCCTTCTCTAGTAGAAGGACACTGCTCTTAAGTAATCCATTTTAATCCAGGGAAATGAATGCTCCTTCTCCACGATGACATCTAAGAATCCATGTGCCAGGATTAACCTTAATAATCTACCTATATTATTTTGGATGTATTTTATCTAGTGAATTGCCTTCATTACTATTGTAAACCCAGCCCAGGACAGCAAAAGCTGATAGAGTATTCAACACCTAATCTATGCTTCCTCATGAGTGTTTAGCCTCTGGTATGTTATATTAGAGATGTAGGTAAATTTAAAAGGATTTAGTAGCTAGGCATGTTATCAGGTAGTCAACATCCAAGTCCCCTGTCCTTTAGCAGAGGAACAGAAGAATGAATGGAATGTGAACCCTCACTTTGGGGGCTTGGGTTCTAGTAGTCTGGGATTAGAAATAGATATCAAGTATTTACTAGGTATTTGTTTTCATGCATCCATTGTGATGTAAAAGAAGAAGAAGAATAGAAAGAAGGAGGAGGAGGAAGAGGAGGAGAGAGGGAAGGAGGAGGGGAAGAAGGAGGAGGAGGAGAAGGAGGAGGAGGAGGAGGAGGAGAAGGAGGAGGAACTTGATGGTGAATTGAGCTTCAAAGTTAGAAAGAGCAAATATAGAGGAGTAAAATCCAGAGCTAAAGGTAAAAAACCTAAAATAGATGTGAGAATCTTAGTGGATTAGTAGACTGAGAAGCCAGAGCTTTGAGGCAGGCAGTCTTTACAGGCCGGTGGGTATCAAACTATCCTGGAAGAACAGGTTTAAGATAACCATCTCTCACTTGGTCTTCTGAAATCTTCTAGCTGGCTTCCCTGATTCCAAACTCCCCTGCCAATTCCTGCCTCGTGTGGCTGCCAGAGTTCCATTTATGAAATTCAAGTCTGGTTATGTCAGTATGCAGCTTGCAAACCTTTCTTTGGCCTCCCGCAGTTAAAGGACAAAGTCCAAGCTCTTTGCATGACATTTAATGTCCTTCCCAAGTGCAAAGTCTGCTTGCAGCCTCACCTCCTGTCTCCCTGCTCTGTACGCAGTGTTTCAGCAACATGGAATCATAGGCGTATCTTCCTTCTAGGTATACTTTGGTCTTTCAGACTTGTTTGGCTTAGTTTCCTTGCTTGGAATGTCCTTGTCTTTTTGTGCCTGGGAAAATACAAGGTTAAACTCAGTTATCTACATAACATAGTTTTCTAACCTGCACACTTTGCTTCCTTAGTATCATACGCACAGTGATTTTGATGTATTAGTGCACTTTCTATGACTACATTTTCCATCAGACTGTGACCTTGCTTAGGGCTTTATTTGTTATAGGAGCCTACTAAAGTTTTTATCTGCCTCTACAATCAGCATTTGTTGAATGAATTAATATATTATGATGTACCAAATTGTATCTTTAAGGTAATAAATATTTTATATTATGTTAAAAAATCATACAAGGACCCATGTGTATACAGACAATGCAAGATTAGACTCAGTGGGTTATTTACAACAATAAAGTCTTAACAACATGGCTACCTGAACATGAGCTGAATGAGGACAACAACAGACGTGCCAAAGAGGCCAGGGGACATCACACAGCGCCTCAACCCTTCACAAAGAACTACCAGCAACTAAGGAAAGCTGAGAGTGGGAGAGATAATCTTCCCTAGAGAAGAGCTCACCAGTTACATAGAGGTAACAGTACACAGACAGAGCCGGGTGTGTTAAAGAGTGTATATGTGCATATATGTATATGCATATATATATATATATATATATATATATATGCATGTAACAACAATTAATAAGAAAAAGAGGCCATGAATTTAAGAGAGCAAGGAGGGGTGTATGGGAAGTCTTGGAGGGAGGAAAGGATGTAATTATATTATAATCTTAAAAATAAAGAATTAAAAATAAAGAGAACATGAAGTTGGGAAGGGGTAGGAGTGTTGAGTGGATCTGAGAGGTATTAGGGGTAGAAGTGGATGATGAATAAGATCAAAATACATTCTATGCATGTATGAAATTGTGAAAGAATTAATGAAAGCATTATATTAAAAATCATGTAAGAGCCCAAGAGTCTGATTACTTCATATTAGATATTCAATTTTTATTTCCAGTATAATCAAAGATAGTGCTGTAATTATGTGATCTAATCCTGATGACTATTGAGGCTGTTAGCCAACGTTACCCAAGTGACAACAGGTGACCATTTAGGGAATGTCTTGTAAAGAAAGAAACATGGGTCACAGATACACTGGCTGCATCCTGTCTCCTGCTACTTCTACTTGCTCCCAAATGTAGAACATCTCATCTTTCTTTTCTCTTTGTACATACTCCAGCTTTTAATTTTTCCTGTGGGTTAGAAACCAAAAATCAAAAATCAATAGAATGTTTTGGATCAACGCTTAAAAATACAACACGTGTTCATGGACACAACATTTAAAGTTCTGAAAGAACCTTTCTAAAAGGTATTTATTGGGCCTCTGGCCATAAATCCAGTCTCTGGTGAGTGTACAGTACATTCAACCTGAATAACAACAAACATGGACATTTCATGCAAAATCACAGTAAATGGATGCCCTCATAATCTTGATGAAATGGCATGATTTCCTGGTGACTTGGGCATTGTACAGCTATTTTGTTAAAAAAAAAATGACAATGACCTTAACTTATTGTAGTATTGAAATGAAATTAGGGGAAAATTTTGTGTCACTAAATCCTCTTTCTGGCCTTATACCCCCTTCCCGGGCACTAAACTGACAGCTAGGACATAAAAGGTGTATGTATCACTCACATTGGTAGCTGTTTGCAGGAATGCCCACTCATCCACGGCAGACGGTCATCAAACATGCCTTCAAAGCAGCAAAGACTCTCACTATATGCAGAAGACATTGCTACTCAGTGTGAGAAACAACTATTAGTGAGCCCTGGAGAAAACACCCATTTTCCATTTTACTCCAGGGAATAAGGATGTACTTTCAAGTAAGAAAATACATCCCAGCTGAAGCGAAGAAAATCAAGCAAATAATTGGGTAAGGTGACATGCTCTGTGTGCCGGCTCATTCACTGTGCTTTCTATACCTCTTCCTACCTGCTGAAGGTTGGTCGAACACCGCACTTCGACATTTCCTTTCAATTAGTGTGCCGCCATGTAACTTACTTAGATCCTGCTGTCAGATGTCCCCCAGGAAGACTGGAATTATAAAAGGAGAAATCTGGAGCTCTTCCTCTAGTGAGAGACCTGACGAGCCTCCTGGAGCCGGAAGCTGGTCCTCTGGAATTGTGTGAAGAGAGATGTGGTGTTAATATGTAAGCACTGGGTGCTGTTTCAGACTGCAGTTGCAAGGGTCTTATCCATACATTTTGTGATGTCACTGGACACTTTTCAAATCTGCCTTGCTTGTGGCGAGGTTGTAGCCAAGCCCTGTGCTCTGGCCCTTCAGGAGGTTTGTGATCTACCAAGAATCCCTCTGCTGTTTTCCGTTTGTGGCCAAGAATCCTGCCTGTCTTTCTTGTACCAACCACACAGTCTCTGTTCTAAGCAGGGAGAGAGACATTAAACACAAGTGAAACAAAAATCACTGGCTGGAATTAGCGACTGTGGCATTGAAACAACAGAGTGGTACCTTTGGAAGGGAGTAAAGTTTTAAGTTGCGGCCCTGCCTTGTCTGTTATTCACAAGTATATAACAGATGATTAAGACAGTTTAATGCAAAGAAAGCTAGAGTCTGCATGATAACTATGCATATTTCATAGGCAGACTATAACATAATTGCCTGAATTCTAAGATAGGAAATACTTTTGGTCATGAGGTTTCTCATATCTCTTCTCTGGTTACAAATTAGCTCAAGGTCAACACATGTATAAAAGTAAATTATGCATGTGCCACATTTATTGAATGGTTCTTAGCACTTTACATCATATCCTTTTACAGTTTCACTGAGTTGGTTCACTATAACCAACGCATTCCCTAGGTACCTTGGTACTCACAGCTCCGTTCTAAAACACTGTTTGCCAAACTAACCCAGAACTTATAAGTAGTAGACACAAAGATTAGGTGTTCAAGCCAGACAGGGTCCCAGTACTGAGAGGGGAAGTGGATAAGAGCTCCCACCCCTAACCAAGAAACTATCTCCAATTAGCATCTATTAGTTTTCTCCAGGGGAGTCTCACTGGGAATATTAAGCAACTTAATGGCAGGCCCCATGCTCATCAGTAGATGGCCAACACTAAAGGAACTCAGTGGCATTTTTGTAGACTTTTTTTTTATGTCTCATACTGCTTTGTTTGGACACTTTTTGTCTTACTGGTCTTTTGTTTGAATATTATGGATTCCAATTTTGTATTTTTTATGGGTTGTGTGTGTGTGTGTGTGTGTGTGTGTGTGTGTGTTGTGCTTTCTCTTTGTTGTTCATTTTTTTAATTTTTGTTGTTGTTTTGTTTTTTCTTTTTGGCCCGTTTGTACAAAGAGAAAGAAAGAAGGCGTAGAGTTGGGTGGGTGGGGTGGTGTCTTAATCCGTGTTCTATTATTGTGAAGAGAAATCATGACCACAGCAACTCTTATAAAAGGAAGCATTTAACTGGGACTTGCTTACAGTTTCAGAGGTTTAGTCCATTATCAGCATGGTGCTAAGCATGGCAGCATGCAGGTAGATATGATGCTGGAGGAGCTGAGAGTTCTCTACCCAGATCCGCAGGCAGTAGGAAGAGAGAGAGAGAGAGAGAGAGAGAGAGAGAGAGAGCCACTGAGCCTGGCTTGGGCTTCTGAAACACCAAAGCCCACCCCCCAAGTGACACACTTCCTCCAACAAGGCCACACCCCCTAATCCCTCTCAAGAAGAGCTGCTCACTAATGACCAAGTACTCAAATCTTTAAGTCTGTGGGGGCCATTTCTATTCAAATCACCCCAGGTGGGGTGGAGGGTCTGGGAGGATCTGGGGGAGAGGAAACTGTGATCAGATACGCCTATAATCCCAGCACTCAGGAGGCAGAAGCAGGCGAATCTCTGTGAGTTTGAGGTCAGCATGGTCTACAGAGCTAGTCCAGGACAGGCTCCAAAGCTAGGGAAACCCTGTCTTGAAAAACCAAAAAAAAAAAAAAAAAAAAAAAAGAATCAATAATAAATAAATAGAAAACCAACTTGATTTAAAAAAAAATCTATACAACTTTGAAGCATAAAGTCCAATGTGAGTTATCTTTCTCACCATGCTCAAATTTGGAATATAATATATTTCAGATAAAAATTCTGGTATGAATGTGGTGGCATGGATGAGGGAAAGATGCCTTCCCCACTCTCCCTCACCAACTGGGGCAGGCAGGAGAGCTGGTCCAGCTCTTCATTAACTGCAGGACTAGAGAGAGCAGGCCTAGCATCTCCCTAGGCAGCACAGTGGAGCTGACCCTGTTGATGGAGCTAAGGGTGAGCCAGCCCCAAGATTGAGAGTATGGGAGTGCTATCCCTGTCCCTCATCTGCCAAAAGGTGTCATGAGCGAGGGGGAGATATCCTCTCCCCCACACCCCTGCCCCTCATCACCTGTAACAGGTTGGAGAACTAGCCCTGAGGTCATGAGACTCAGCCCAGCATCTCACTGGCTCCTTCACTAGGGAGAACAGGCTCTACACCTTGCCTGGGTACCACAGTAATGCTGATCCAACACGATGGTGCACTGGGGAGCCTGCCCTGAGGTTGTACGAGTGGTAGAGCTGGCTTTGCACCCCTTGTCTGCCATGTGGTGATGCCCGTGAAAGAAAGATGCCCTCTCTCCCTCACCCCTTGCCACCTGTGGTGGACGAGAGAACTGACCGTGCCCTTCATCGGCAGCACTCAGGAGAGCAGGCCCTGCATCTCACCTGGGCAATGCAGCTAGAAGTGACCCTGTTGATAGGGGTGTGGAAGAGCTGGCCCGGGAACATAAGCAGGAGAGATCTGGCTCTGCTCTTCATCTGCCATTCGGTGACATGGGCAAGGGAGAGAAGCTCCCCTACTCCACACCCCTCTGAGGTCACAAGAGCTGGAGAACTAACCTTGCCTCTCATCAACTGAAGCACTCTTAAGAGTGGACCCTACACCTCACCTAGGCAACACAGCAGAGCTGGCCCTGGTGGTGTAGGTGTGGGCAAGCCAGCCCTATGACATGAGAGCAGGAGAACAGGCCCCACCCCTTGCTGCTTACTACACAGGGTGAGCTAGCCAGGGCGGTGCTGGAGAGCTCACACTGGTGTTGAGGATGAGGGAGACGGGGCAAGCTGACCAACAGAGCAACCACCCAGACCTAGAACCAGGGCGATGAGTTGGCCCATCCCATTATCCACCCCATCTGTGATCTGCTAGAGCGTGTGAAGGGGCCGGTCCTGCAGGTCCAAAGCTGACAGATCTCCACGACACAGGACAACAGCAAGACATCCAAGAGGAGTCCCAGTGAAGGCCCAGGATCGATGTGTAGCAAAACCCAGAGGCATTGAATCAGATCAATGACTCTTTGCATGCTTGCAAGTAGTTTAGATCTGTGGACTAAAGGGTTTACTGAGTGACTCACTGTGTCACACTGCAGCTTCCACAATGAGGTGTTTCTTTTCTTTTAAATTTGTTTTATCCTGGGGGTGAGGGCTGCAAGGGACAAGGAGATGAGTGGGATCAAGACGCATGATGGGAAATCCACAAAGAATCAACAACAAATGTTAAACTGGAAAAATAATTCTGGTATGAATACTAATAGAATTATTTCCTCACCAATTTAAACATAAATCTTTGTATTTATTTGTGGATGTGTCTCTACAGTGGGAAGGCAAATTTATTTTAAATTTTAAAAGGAACTGTTTGTGTCTTATTCTTTCATATATTGCTTCTATGATCATGATATTGTTATTAATTTCTCTGAACATCATTTTGTAGTAAAAATCAATATCTACTCGGATTAGACTTTAGTGAATATTATGTCTTTTTGTATTATTGCCATTGGCACCTCTGGGTCCTAAGAAGTTCAGTAACATAAGCATTTGTTTCATTAATTTGCTAACCAATTACAAAAAATATTTATCTTTATTATGTGTTTATATGAATGGTGACATTACATCTTGAGAACAAACATGAACACTTAAAGATATAATTGTAACTAAGAAACATTTCTAGAAACTTACTGGATAACCTCCTGTTCTTATTTTACTTGTGGGATGATTTTATTATATCAAGTAAAAACCTGAGATAGATCTATTTTTTAAATATTTTTCTTGATTCTTTGAGAATTTCGCATAATGTGTTTTGGTCATATTCACCCTAACTCCTCCTAGGTCCACCTCCACCCCTGGCAACTTTGTGGCCTCCTTTTAAGAGAAAAATGACCCACTATGTCCAATTTGTGCTGCTCATAGATGGGTGTGGGCCATCCATTGGAGCCTGGTCGGCTACCAGGGGCCACACCCTTAAAGAAAACTGACTCTCCCTCTCTGAGAAGCCATCAATTGTCAATAGCTCCTCAGCTACTCAGAGGATATATTGAATTACTCTGGACTTCTGCTAGCTAGGAAATGTTAAAAAAGAAATCAATTTAGTGACATTTTGAAATTTAAAATCTTTATGACTGACTGAGGTCAGCTCAAACATTTACTAATAATGGGATTATAAAAGCCCGAGTTAATTAGTTATTTTATTAACAATAAGTTATAAATCAATCTTAAAGATTTTTACTCCTATATGTGAACCATTTTAAGCCCAAGGAAAAACACCTAAAATAGTATGAACTAGCTATGATCAAAAGGCAACATTTTCCATTAAAAAAAAAGAATGAATTATTTCCTCATTTTCCTCCATCCCTTTCTAGCCTCTCTTCCCAGATGTTGTCATTGCTGAAATTATTGTTGACCATTCCTAAGATAGATAATTGATAATTGGAATATGTATATGTACATATAGCCATTGTTTGTGGACTCCATACTTATAAATTTGTCTACTCATCAAGGTTTTCAAGGTTGCTTGTACCACAAAATCAATAGTCACAGAGCTTTCTTCAGTCATTGGCAGACATGCACACAGTGGTGGGCATTTTAAGTCTTTCTGCCTTCTGTTAGCTGCCACATTCTTCCCATGTTTGTGTGCTCTGTGGATGATTTATCCGCCTACAGTGGAATCCAAGTGGTACTGAAGTGTAGTCCAGTGCTCCTAAGTGCAAGGAGGCTGTGATGTACCTCATGGAGAAACTATGTATTAGATAAGTGTTGTTAGGCACGTGTTCCCATAGTGTTCATCATAAATTCCATGGGGCACACCTACAAGTGTCTTTAAATAGAAAGCATGTAAGACAAAGCCATGTTGATCAGTTAATTGAAGTATGACCAGAGCATTTCAGGTACCCAGCCCTATTTTTCCCCTAGGAGCAATGATTCAGTATTTGCTAATTCAGTGTTCATGGAATCTTTGTAAAGCAACCACAGATAATGAGAATAAACTGTGTTTATAAATAATAAATGATGCTGTTGTTTCTATTTTAGGTTAGAATCCTGTACTAAATCCTATTTATCCCTTGGATACTTTCTTCATTCAACACTACTGTTAAGATTTATGCATGAGAGCTGGAGAGAGTCCAATGCCCTTTTCTGACTTCCTTGAGCACCAGGCATACAAGTGTCCACATACAGACATGTAGACAAAATATCCACATACACAAAATAATAAAATATTTTTTAATTTAAAAAAGATTAAGATATGAGGAAATGAAAAATTTACATTATACTTTACATTAAAAAATGACATTAAATTATCTAAGATAAATTAATAATAATCATTTCTTTCAATATTCTATTGTATTTTTCTTTTTAATTCATCTGTTTCTTAGATATATATTGTGTAAGGCAGAGTGGGAAAGATTTCTTAAGTTCAAGGCAGCTCTGGTCTACATAGTGAATTCTAGGCCATCTGGAGCTATGTAGTGAGATCTTACATTTTAAAAAACAAAACAATAGTAACAGCCGGGCGGTGGTGGCGCACGCCTCTAATCCCAGCACTCGGGAGGCAGAGCCAGGCGGATCTCTGTGAGTTCGAGGCCAGCCTGGGCTACCAAGTGAGTTCCAGGAAAGGCGCAAAGCTACACAGAGAAACCCTGTCTCGAAAAACCAAAAAAAAAAAAAAAAAAAAAAAGAAACAATAATTTTCAAATATGTGGATTTTTAAATTTTTCTCTAAATTAATTTCTTGATCCAAACAAACCACACTAATAATTTCAATTTTTTTCTGAGGTTGTGTATTACTGAGGCAATTATGACAACAAATCATGTTGGCTTTATTTTCACTGATCTAATTGCCTGCTTGCTCTGTTGTGATTATATATTCAGAAGCAGTGCATTGCAATCATTAGTTCCTATGTATTTCATACATTTATAAATACCATACTTGAATAACGAGTGTAAGATATGTACCGACAATTTCACAGGTGCTACCGTTTCCAAAGAGATGGGAGTGGCTTATTCTCCTTGTGTGAGAAATCAAAGATTTCAGCAGTTCAGTAGCTTGGCCACAGTAGTAGTCCTCGAACTTGTAATTTTCCTGTCTCAGCCTCCTGAGTGTTAAGATTACAGGCATATACTTTCATCTTTGTACACTTTTTAAACAATTATTTTTATCACTAATCGTCTCTTTTTTTGTCTACTTTATAGAATTTTAAGTATAGCAAGTATTTTGATAAAAAATGATATGTGCTATAGGCAGTTTCATATTTCTTCAGAGATTTATTTTCTTTCTTGGGGAAAATTTAGGCAAATGATGACCGGATGTGGGGTTCTTCCCATCTTTAACACACACACAGTGGACTCTGGCAACTGTCTCAAGGGAGAGTCAGCAACTACAGCGACCACATGTCCCAGACTCCTTGTCTTCCCAGCTCTGTTGGATTTTTGAATTCCTTCATTCTTCTGTTAGTTTATCCCATTACTTTTATTCCCTCTAATAATCTTTATACTTCATTACTGACTTTAATTTTGCCCCCTGTGACTCTCCTAAAAGCCTGTAGTCTCCAGTTCTTCCAGATCAACAAATTTCCTTCTGGAAGATTATTCTTGGATAACTTGCCTTTCTAACCCTTTACACTTACCACAATTCTTCTTTCTCCTTGGTGATTCTTTAAAATCTTAGTCTCTCCCACTGAACGGAGGGTTGTTTGGCATGGGCATGCCCCAGAACCCCCCAGAGCAGAAAGCACTGTGCCTGTGCATAATAAACATTGTTCTTAGGTAAGGAAGTGGATGGCAGGTGGTCTAAGTTTCTAGACCTGGGGAGTACTTTAATTTTTTTCTGTCTCTCAAAACATAATCAGAAGTGAGAAACAAACTTTGAGAGATGATGAGATGCGAAGATGTTTCTGCCCTTGCTTTTTCTTCAGTATAAAGTTATTCAGATGATGTATAATTATTTCCACTTTATTAGAGCCCACAATAGATCCTGGTACAGTGACAAATAAGAAGTCTTATTTGAATGCTTGTCTGTTTCGTGCACCTTGATTAAATGTTTGAAAATTTGTATAAGTGAATAGATAAGTCATAGATTTCACTCGCTTTGCATAATGTTTTCTTTTACTGATCATATCTGCAGGTGTTCAGTGTCCCAGATAAATATATCAAATAAACTCAGAGTACTGTATTTGCATAACTGAAATGTGTCCTGTTTGGTTTGCACATGACAGCCAGCTTGTAGCCAAATCCTAACCAAACAAATCCTTATGCAACAAGAGAACCTGACTGAAGACTTTTATTTTCTTTTTCCATTCTCCCTCCCTCCCTCCCTCCTTCCTTCCTCCCTCCCCTCTCTCCCTCCCTTCCTTCCTCCCCTCCCCTCTTCCTTCTTCTGGAGCTATTAAGGCCCCTTTTAAACATACATCCACTTTCAGTCTTGTAACTATTAATGTATTTTCAGAGCTCTTATTAACATTATTTAAAGGCCTGCACACAATGGAATAGTAAAGTCGGATGCTGTGTCTATAAAATCTAGAATATACTAGATTTTCCTTCCTACTCAAAAGGATAGCAGGATTCCCCATGCTCATGTCTCCTGAGAGGACGATGAAGTCCCAACAGGTGAACTGGTCATTTGATCGCTCAGACCCTGAGAAAGTTTCCTTGGGAAGTTGACCTGGGGGGCTCCAGACAGATGGGCTCATAGTGAGACACTGTCTCAAGCATAGAAAACCAGGCAGCCCCTCCCCCTCCCTCAAAAAATAAGGAAAGAAAAGAAAACAAAAAAAAAAAAAATTAAACACACAACCCTTTCTTTTTGAGAATTTTAATTCACAAAGCAGTTACTAAAGATAATGTGACCCATATAATCCACATACACTTAATGAAATTACATAAGGCACACCCTGAAGAATTTAAATTTTTTTTATAGAAATCAGTTTTTTAGACTGTGAAAACATTGTAAAATTAGAGGTTAAGTAAAGGAGAAAAAATATATCAATATATCTGAAAACCCAAACAGGAGACATTAGAACATAAATGTTCAGTCTGACTTTTAACTGTGTTGCTGAACTTTGTCTTGGAAACTATGGAGATGCTGATTTGGGAAAACGTTCTTTTTTTTTTTTTTTTTTTCGTTTTTCGAGACAGGGTTTCTCTGTGTAGCTTTGCGCCTTTCCTGGGACTCGCTTGGTAGCCCAGGCTGGCCTCGAACTCACAGAGATCTGTCTGGCTCTGCCTCCCGAGTGCTGGGATTAGAGGCGTGCGCCACCACCGCCCGGCTGTGTACTGAAACTGTAGGAACGAAGAAAATACTTCTTTGTGCCTGGCATCATGATGCCAATGCCTTGACGACTTTTATAGGACACTCTGTATCTGGGGTTTCCCTGGAGAGGCCTCACCAGCTAGTCATTTGGAACATAGAGTTGCCTGATCTTCCTGGACCTCAGAATTTTAATTTGTAATGTGGGCATTGCAATGCCCATTTCACATGCTGATGCTCAAATTCAAAGGATATGCTTCCTGCTTATAAAAATCACAAGCAGAGGAGCGCCTGTAAGATAAAATACAGTGGAGGGTCTGAAATCTGCCATTTAGGAGGCCAGGTTAGCCTAGGTTAAAATCCAACTCAATGACATAGAAACTACTACTGTGGACAAGCTAACTGAATTGCTGAAATCTTTCGTTTCTCACTTACACAAGGAGAGTAAGCCACTCCCATCTCTTTGGAAACTGTGAAATTGTAGGCGCGTATCTTACACTCATTACTAAAATGTGATATTTATAAATGTATGAAATACACGGTAACTAATGTCTGCAATGTACTATTATTATTGCCACTCATTTGGTACTGCCCAGAAGCCGTGTAGAAATGGCATCTTCCGGCTATACAATCCGAGAATAAGGCACAGGAGAATGCTTAGCCTCCCAAGTGCTTACATAAATGTGACGTTTTGTTAGTTTCTTCTTTTCTTTTTAGCGGAGAGATGTAAACATAAAATTTAGAAATCCTACCCTTAGGTCATAATCTTAAACTACTCAGTAATGTGTTGATTACAGTCTAGGACCACACCTTGTTCACATTGACAGTAATCCTGAAGTACTTTTCCTCCGTTCTCCTTTGTTTAGTTATAGTAAATGAAGAAATAACTGGATACATATAAATTTTAAAACATTTTGTTTTCAAAAGGAAATGCTTTAAGATTTTTGCTTAGATTAAAGAAAACATTAAAAATATATGGGCCACTGTACCTTCCTTCCTGAACAATTAGAGTGGAGTAATTTATAGAAAAATTTGAGGGGCCAAACTGATGACATGAACTGAACCCCATTTCACTTATTTGAGAAACAATAGTTTCTAATTTTAAAAATTATTTTATTATTGTATTTCATATGCATGGTTTCTCAGCTTGTATGTTTGTGCACTATGTGTATTCCTAATGCAATAGAGGCTAGAAGAGGGTGTTGGGTCCCCTGGAACTGGAGCTACAGATGGTTGTGAGCTGTTATATGGGTGCTGGGAATTGAACCTGGGTCCTCTGAAGGAGCAGTCAGTGCTCTTAACTGCTGAGCCATATGTATAGCCTCAAGTTTCTAATCTTTAAAGGGTCAATTTTGCCTTTTGTGTATTGATTATTGTTTTTGGGGGACCAGACATTGGTGGGGAAAAGGCAGAAAGAAGATCATCTCATCAACTCCTAAACTTTCGTTGAGAGGAAAACAAAATCCTTTATGATAAACCCAATAGTTTAGGAACAGTAAAAACTGGAATCAGATTTGATCTCCAGCTTAGCAATAGTCTCTGAATAAAGATTCGCTGATGTCAATAGAAGAATGAATCCCAGGAGAAGGTTTGCCCCACTCCAGAACACTTCCAGATTGTATGGGCAGCACTTGCTGGTGGACTTGATGGTGAATTTGCACTCTGAGACACGTCAGCCTCTGAGACTGAAGGAAAAGCCAGAGATAGAATCAGCTATCAGGAGCTCTAAGGAGATCTCCCCCCGCCCCCGTGTGTGTGTGTGTGTGTGTGTGTGTGTGTGTGTGTGTGTGTGTGTTAGGGACAACAAACTCTTCTTAGGAAAAGGTGAGACCTCAGTTGCAAGACTCAAAACAAGAATCACTTTTGATTTGTCTGAAAGGAAATCGTAGTGTGAACTGAGAACGTTCCACAAGCTTAGATGGGACACCTATCTCACAGATCTCAGCACTTTAGAAAATTGCTCTTACGGTGTTCAATAGTAATAGAAGCGGCAAAGTCAGGATTAACCAGAGGCTGGTTTACAGAACAGCAGGCCAGCACTTAGGGAAGCAGAGATTAAGGCAAATGACAAGAGAGAGGCTGAAGTGAGGCGCTTGAAATGCAGCCTGGAGACAGAAGGAAGTCACATTTAGAGGGACCTGCCATTCAGGAGGAAAAGGGAGCGAAGCCAGGCCTAGACTCCATGGTACCGTTTCCTCAGCATGTGGTTTTGTGTCCCACGGTTATTTCATGGGAGACTTTCCCCAGTGAACACCAGGAGTCAATTTTCTCAATTAATTTACAGAATATTGACCAGATAAGCCAAGTCATTTTCAATAAATATGCATTTCCTGTGGTACACTTGAGAGAATTGTTTCAGCTAATGTTCAATTTCATTTGTCAATCATGAGCCATCAGTACAAGGCTCACATAATTTGGTAACAATTTTATACAAAAATAAAGACTCAGTGTACTCAGTATGCATGGAATCTGCCGAGGGAAGCAGAATGTTCATCCTCTGAAGTGATGGGCATTTCTAGAGCTTGTGATCTAGAAGTGTGACACAGGAGGCCCTACTGAGGCCCTGCAGGTGAAAATCGCTTTGATTTTATGGTTCCGTCAAAAGAGATTGTATTTTAATATTTAATGGAAACAAAGTGAATCTCTGAAAAGCTTTTCAGGGTTGCAACGCTGAGATTCTTGGGTTACTTCAAATCAAATGTCTGGTTATTATAGTGTGTATGGAAATAAGACTGGGACTGTGGCCACACACTGCCAATTATGAAAAGGCCGCTGGCGATACGGTTGATTTTGTGCAACTGGCCTGCGGTTCAGGAGCTAGGAAGTTGTTCACAGTCCAGATGGCACCCCTGACCTGATTATCTTACCACTGCCCAGCATTAATGAGGGTCATTAATGCCTGACTTGAAAATGCTCACCTCGTACTTGACTATATTTTCTGCTTCTTCCCGTGGACTTATGAGCTCTGCTCATGTGGATAATTTTCTGCTTTGCCCGTGTGTATGTGTACGCCTCTCCTCCCTCCACCCCTTGCCCTTCTGAGCTCTGCCTCATCTGGCAATAGTGATTCTGAACCAATCAAATCATTCTCTTAGGGAAGTCTGAGAGAGTTATTAGTTAGCCTGAGAGAGAGAGAGAGAGAGAGAGAGAGAGAGAGAGAGAGAGAGAGAGAGAGAGAGAGAGAGAGATAGCCAAACCAAGGCAAAGGGATCAAGGAACAAGTAAGGAATGAGGGAGGGATAGAGGACGAGTCTCAGTTCTAAGCCAGAGGGTACAATGATAAGTCAAAAAGGAACTCAACTCCACAGTCCCGACTCATCCACCTGCACAGAGGAAAAGAGAGGCTTAGATTTTGTTCTCAACATCAACTGTTTCCTACTGTGCAGGAAACCAAAGACACGACCCTAAGTAAGGGAGTCCCCTCCTGAGATGAGTGTCTAACAGGGAGGAAGGAGGAGGAACAATGGTATCGAGGTTGGGGAAAGGATTTGAGAGGAGAGCCCACATGGGAGATGCTTCATGTCCCTGTGCACCGCAGCAAACGTCTATTTCCCTCTTACAGGCAAGGGAATGTCAAGTGTAGATAGACCTGAGAGAAGAATTTTGCTTCAGGTGGCAGAAAACCCATGATCAGAGACAAGAATGAGTTCAGGGCTCCTGAGAGGCTGTAAAGCAGGAGCAAAAGTCAACTGTGTTCCCTACAAAGGAAAATCACATGTATGCTTCTTTTAACTAAAAGTTGAGAATGAAAAGTTGGTTTTTCTATGATTAACCTTTTCCTGCTTTAAACATAATCTTTTCTTTACCTAATAGTGAAGAGTTGGTGGGTGAACTATTTTGTCATTTTCTATGGAAATTTTTATAAAGTTATAAAATATGCATGCTAAAACATTTTCTAAATCTTCCCAAACTTCCTCCGAAGTCTTAAGTTGCTTTAAAACTTCTAAGCAAACAAATAATTTTCACTCAGTCTTACCCAAGAAAATTAATGTATAAGTTCTATTATTTTTATTGTAAAATTTTTCTTAAAAATATGCTACCTAAAAAGTAAAACTTTATTATTAGAAAATCAGCCTGGTCAGGAGACTAGAAAGGGTGTGTGTGTGTGTGTGTGTGTGTGTGTGTGTGTGTGTGTGTGTGTGTATGTGTATGTGTGTAAGATCTTAAGGAAGGAGGGATAATAGAGCACAGTTGATAAGAAAGGGAAGGGGGTAACTGGAGAGGGAGATTGAAGTGGGGAGAGAGGGGGAGGGGAGGACAAAGAAAGGGGAGGAGTCACTAACACCAGGAACGCTGGGAAAGCCCTGCGGAAATCTACTATTTAATAAGCATCATGTACACATGCACACAAGTGCACACATGGGGGTGGGGGGAGAGAGAGAGAGAGAGAGACAGACAGACAGGCAGACAGACAGATAAATTGAAATTACTGTACACAAGGCACTATGCTCATCCAAAAGCCATAAGCTGGCAAATAAAAAGTCTACTGCCAGGTGTGGGATACCTCCTCTTGAATCATTGGTCAGAGATGTACCAGAGACACCCCAAAACAATGTTGACTTTTGCCATTGCACATGATTGCCTCCCAGAACTTGATGATATGGTCCTGTTGCTGAAGCTACCACATACTTCAGCCAAGAACATGGAGAAATCAGCTTTTGTTATCCAGAAAGCTTCTTTTCTGCTGGGTATGTTTTGCAGAAGATGCCTCACAGGCTGCTGGGAAAGAAATACCATCATCCGTCTTATCCAGCTGTGAACCTGTAAGTTACAGTAGATACCAGCCAGGCAAAATATGCTCATGTGTGCAAGGGCTGTGAATATCATGGGGAAACTGCTTTCTGATTGGATTGAAGGTTTAGTCTACAGGGAGAAATGATTACTCTAATTCTGACCAAGGGTCTGTGGGGGAGCTTGTAGGTCCTAGGGATGAAAGGGCCACTATTATTTTGCTGAATAGACTCCATCAATCTGTCTCGCGAGTACTTATCTCTATGCCATTAGTGCAGCTCTCAGAAGTGGGAGAAGCTCCTTTGTGCATTGAATGGTGAAACCTGTAACCGGTCAAAGTGCAGAGAATGCATGTCTGTGGAGAGCTCAACCATGAGTGGAGCATCTGTAGCACACTCCCTTTCTTCAAGGCTCGGGGAACATCAGGGAAGAAGTAGAGACAGTGTAGGAAGAGCCAGAGATGGCAGAGGCCTGGACCAAAACCGTCTTCTGGACATGGCAGGACCCAGGCACTCATGGGCCTCAGCAGTTGTGTTTGCCTGCACAAGATCTGACCAAGATCAGGCCAATCAGCACTCCAGCATGGAGGGTGGTGGGGCTCATAATTCCCAACCCCCAGCTGGGAGCTGACAGTTGATGGTTGCTGCAAGAGGGAGAGTCAGTTTTCTTTAAGGGTTGGCTCTTGGTGTGCTGACCATACTCAAGGGCATGGCCCCACGCTCATGCATATATGGGCAGCACAAATTGAACTCAGTGAGTGGGTTTTGTTTATTTTTATTTTATTTTTTATTTAAAAACAGGTTTTTTTTTTCATTTTACATACCAACCACAGTTTCCCCTCCCTCCCCCTCTCCTCCCCCCACCCCACATCCCCTGCATCCCACTCCTCATCCATTCCTCAGAGGGCTTAAGGCCTCCCATGAGTAGTCAACAAAGTCTGACATACAAAATTGAGGCAGGACCTACTCCCTAGCCCCGCATCAAGGCTGAGAAAGGTATCCCTCCATAGGGAATGGGCTCCAAAAAGCCAGTTTATGCACCTGGGATAAATCCTGGTCCCACAGCCAGGGGCCCCACAAACAGATCAAGCCACATAACTGTCACCCATATTCAGAAGGCCTAGTTCAGTCCCATGCAGGTTCCCCAGCTGTCAATCCAGAGTCTGTGAGCTCCCATTAGCTTGGGTCAGCTATCTCTGTGGTTTTCCCATCATGATCTTGACCCCCCCCCCCCCTTGCTCGTATGATCCCTCCTCTCTCTCTTCAACTGATCTTCAGGAGCTTGGCCCAGTGCTTGGCTGTGGATCTTTTCCATCAGTTACTGTATGTAGGTTATATGATGACGATTAGAATAGTCACTAATCTGATTACAGGGGAAGGCCAGCTCAGGCATCTTCTCCACTGTTGCCAAGAGTCTGGGCTGGGGTCATCCCTGTGGATTCCTGGGAATTTCCCTAGCACCAGCTTTCTCCCTTATCCCATAATGGCTCCCTCTATCAAGACATCTCTTTCATTGCTCTCCCTCTCCGTCCCTCCCCCAACTCCTCAGCAATCTTGATCCTTCATGTTCCCCTCCCCCACCCCTCCCTTCTACCCATGGGTAAATTGGGAGGTGGGGGAGTGGATTGTGTTTTTTAAAAAAGAGGGCATGAAATTGAGAAAGGGTGGGAGCGGATCTGGAATGAGTTAGGGGAAGGAAGGGGGTAAATATGACCAAAACACATTGTATGCATGGGTGAAATTCTCAAAGAATTAATAAAAATATTATGTTAAAAATCAACATGGAGATTTTTTTTTTAAAAAAAAACTTACATTGTGACAAGATTGGTTGAATCATTTTAAACAATATCATTGACCTAGTGTTTGGTAACTTCCAGGCCAAATTCCTTCCTGTTTCTTAGTTATGCTTAAGAGACATCTGAAAGAAAGGTTAGGGCTTGTTATTCAGCAATGATCGAATAACCTGATGGGACAAAATCAAGTTAGTTAGTTCTTCCATCTTCTAAGAGAGACTGCACAAAAACAGTTTGAATTGAAGACTCCAACTCTGTCACTCCATTTAACATGAGACAAGAAGGAAGGGGTATGGAGGTTTATTTGCAAGTTATTTTTTAAGGTGAAGTCAATATTAAGAAACATAAAGTTATTTTAAAAGAAAAATTAGTTTTAATTACCTAACATGCAGTCTTGTAAAGACATCAAAATTTGCCAGCCTGGATTTTTCCTCAATAGCCTTTCCAAGTTGTGAATTCCCCAGCACAGTCTGTTCCCTCTCCACAAGCCAATAAACCACACCAGGTCCGGCTCTCCCAGGAGGTGTGAGCAGGACCCTGGCAGGATTGAGAGCAAAGCTTCCAGAGGGAGGAGGCCATTCCCAGACCTGGGGTGTGTTTTTTGAAAACTACTACTCCATCACAGCTATACAATTAATGAGGCCTATGACCAGATCCACACTTCGGACAACTTCTAGGGCAGAGGCATAAGAGCCCATACAAAACAAATTAGTAATAGTAATAATAATAATAATAATAATAATAATAATAATATTTTTCCTTTAGAAAAACAAGGCTAGAAAGCTCTAATAGACGCTTAACAGCCTTCTCATATTAAATCAAGAACTACTATACTATAACAAATCTACTGTGTAATTCTCAGTGAGGATTTGTTGTTTGCTCTTTTCTGTACTCCTTTTAAAAAATGCTTAATGTAACAGTATATAGATATGTGATTGTAGCCTAATATTCCCTACAGAAGAGTGTTGAAGGCCCATGAGTGGAAAGAGAAGGGTTGATGCTGTGGGGTGGTCTTTCTGTATGCTGTGAATATGCATTGCTATAATTGGTTAATAAAGAAGCTGCTCTGGCCTATGGAGAGTCAGGTTATAGCCATGTGGAAAATCCAAGAGAGAGACAGGAAGAAGAAAGGCAGAGATGGAAGAGATGCCAGCCCGCCGCCCAAGGAGCAACGAGATACCAGCAGACCGATAAAGCCACAGCCATGTGGCAAAACATAGATTAATAGAAATGGGTTAATTTAAGATGATAGAGCTAGCTACCGAGAAATGTAAGCCATTGGCCATACAGTCTGTAATTAATGTAAGCCTCTGAGTGATTATTTTATAAACAGCTGCAGGACCGTGGGGCTGGGTGGGACCAGAGAAACTTTCGGCCACAGGTTGAGGATTAGCACACGCACATTTGAAAAACTGACTGAGTCTCCCACTCTCTGCTTGGGTAGACACTCAAGGACAGCACACAACTTAGATGAGCTGTTTTCTGCACTGTCATTTCAGAAGCAACAGTGCCCATCTGCAGGGATAGCTGTGTGTGGTACCCTTTGACCCCGAAGTAAACTGAAGAAGACAGGAACAGATGCCATCTCCATCCTTTAGGCATGTCCTTCTCTGTGGGATTTCTAACCGTCCTTTTGAAGGGTTTCAAACTTCCTGGAGAGCAATGAGGCTAGAACAGCAGCACTCATTTGCCTCTTGTTACTTTTCTTGTGCTGTGAAAGAAAGCCTGATGTAAACAGTTGGGTGGGGGGAGGTATGTCACTCATGGTTTCAAAGATTCAGTCCATTGTGGAGTGGGGGGTGTGGGAGGGTGTTCACTTCATGGAGGACAGGAAGAAGAGCAAAGCCTGGAAAGGTCCCTTCAAAGATGTGCCTCTAGCAGCCTACTTCCTGTAGCCAGTCCTCACCTAACACAATTTCCACAACCTCCCAATATGCTATTCAGATTCTGAATCCCTCAATGAACTGGTGCTGTGGGATGGTCTGTATGTTAAATGTGTTGCTGATTGGTCAATAAATAAATCACTGATTGGCCAGTGGCCAGGCAGGAAGTATAGGCGGGACTAACAGAGAGGAGAATTGAGAGAACAGGAAGCTGGGTGAGGGAGACACTGCCAGCCGCCATGATGAGAAACAGCATGTGAAGATGCTGGTAAGCCACGAGCCATGTGGCAAGGTATAGATTAATAGAAATGGATTAATTTAAGCTGTAAGAACAGTTAGCAAGAAGCCTGCCACGGCCATGCAGTTTGAAACCAATATAAGTCTCTGTGTTTACTTGGTCGGGTCTGAGTGGCTGGGGGACTGGCGGGTGAGAGAGATTTGCCATGACTGTGGGCCAGGCAGGAAAACTCTAGCTACAAATGGCGCCCAACGTGGGGCAAGAGTTTCCACCTAAAACCTGAGAAAAAAGATTCTAAAACAGAACTAAAAACAGTTCCTAGTTGTCTCTTTCAAGTTAGCAGCAGCCTGCCGGTTTGAGCTACTGGCGGGTTCCTAGCGTGTGTACATGCTCGACCTGCAGTATGGCGGGAATGAGGCCTCTGCAAGTGGCACATTAAGCTGTGTGGTGGATTTAGCCTTTGCTAGTACAAAACAAAAAAACAAAAAAAAAAGAGGTTTCTGGGCTACACGCTGCTTTGATAGAAGCATAGACCCACTATTTCTGAGAGTTGATGGCTTCCAGAGCTGGCGGAAAATGTATCACCGCCATGTTGGAAAGCTGAAGTGGGTGGAGCCAGCAGCGCAAGCGCCCTTTCAGGCTTAGAAGGCTGCAGTTTAAAGCAATAGGCTCAAGCTAATATAAAAAAATAAGCCACATAAAGATGGCTACCACACAGAGAATCTGGATTATGTTCTCTTTGATATTCATAACTAAAGAAAAACATTTGATTACAAAAGCTGTTGAGTTATGCCAAAATGTATATTTTAAAGGTGCCTTGACTTCAAAATTTGGATGTAAGGATATGTTGCTTTGGAAAGGAGGCTCTGCTTTTGTTTCTACAGAAAGCCAGAGGCTATGGATTTGTTCCAGATTAAGATACATCAGATTTGACGAGCCAAGACCACCTGAAAGGTCTCCGATGACACCATGGCCCAGATGATCCAACATCCAGAACCGTTTCAAGGCAACTGGCTCAGACGATACACCCTCATGGACTACTCCATAACCCTAAAATATTCTTTGTGTCCCCATAAGATACAGCGCCCCCCTCCAGCAGGAAGTAGTAAGAGAAGCTACGCCCAAATTCCCAAATATATCAAGCTGACTTTGGAGATGTGTAAAAGTTAAAACCTTCCTTTTTAAGAAAAGAAAAGGGGAAGTGCTGTGGGATGGTCTGTATGTTAAATGTGTTGCTGATTGGTCAATAAATAAATCACTGATTGGCCAGTGGCCAGGCAGGAAGTATAGGCGGGACTAACAGAGAGGAGAATTGAGAGAATAGGAAGCTGGGTGAGGGAGACACTGCCAGCCGCCATGATGAGAAACAGCATGTGAAGATGCCGGTAAGCCACGAGCCATGTGGCAAGGTATAGATTAATAGAAATGGATTAATTTAAGCTGTAAGAACAGTTAGCAAGAAGCCTGCCACGGCCATACAGTTTGAAACCAATATAAGTCTCTGTGTTTACTTGGTCGGGTCTGAGTGGCTGGGGGACTGGCGGGTGAGAGAGATTTGCCATGACTGTGGGCCAGGCAGGAAAACTCTAGCTACAAACTGGGCTGTTGCTGGGGTCAGCTTTGAGAACACTCTCACGGCACCCCCAGGCGCATGCTTTCCTGATTGCTTGGGCATCTCCCAAGCCAGTCAAGTTGACAAAACAAAGTTAACAACCATGAGTTTCATCTAGATTCATCAACTGTATTTTAATTGACAAACAAAAACTATATTTTAACAATACCAAAATACACTGTTATGATTCGATTGTTAGGTATTGTGGATTTTCTTAATCAATTTAACATGTCCTATATTGCATATTTAGTATTTTTGTAGTGAGAAAAATTTAAAATCTCCTATCAATTTTCTAGTATTCAGAATATCATTGTTAACTATAATTAGCAGGTTGTACAACAGATCCCTGAACATACTAGGCAAGTTGAACTGAAACTTGGATTTACCAGTTGTTAACATTTTGTCTCATTTTTTAGTACATTTTTATAACTCTTCTCTCTGTGTGTAAACATTTATTTATCTATTTATTTGCCCATCTATTTATCTACTAGGATATTTGTAAACCAATTGTAATCCTTGTAATATTCTGTCCTCAAATATTTCAGGATGCAGCTATCAGAAAGCCTATTTTAGGACACTTTTCACACAAACAGTGGGACCTGAGAGCAATCCCTTTTGCCTACATAAAAAGTAAGACATGGTGGTATGTGCTTGTAATCCAAGTGCTGAGGAGGCAGAGAGAGGTGGATCTCAGGGGTTCTCAGGCCAACCATCCTAACCTAATTGGCGAGTTCCAAGTCCCACGGGGAGATCTTCTTTCAAAAATCAAGGTGGAAAGCTCCTGAAGAATGACACCCAAAGTTGACCTTTAAAACACACACACACACACACACACACACACACACACACACACACACACACACACAGGACTACACATACACAAACCATGAGATTTAATATTTATAAAATTCTATTGTGTAACACCAGCTCATTTTCTAATTTCCTTGCATTGTTCTTGTTTTTGCTTTAGGGTAAGATGTTAATGTGGAGTTACTGATTTGAAGAATGAATGCCTTTGGAACGTGTACCTGGCAGAGCAGTTGTGGAATTCTGTACTCTCAGCAGTGAGGAGTGGGAGTCTCCTGCCTCTGTACTGTCAAGTTTCTCAAGTTCTATCGGTGTGATAGGTGGGAAACAGTATCTCCATTTAAACTGTATTTACTATGGCACGGGTGAAACTGAAACTTTTTCTGTATTTAAAAGCTTTTTATTCTAAGTGGTGGTGATGGCGCACACCTTTAATCTCAGCACTGGGGAGGCAGAGGCAGGCAGATCTCTGAGTTCAAGGCCAGACTGGTCTAAAATGAGTTCCAGGACAGCCAGGGCTACATAGAGAAACCCTTTCACCAAAAACAAAAAACAAACAAACAAAAACAAAACAACAAAAAACCTTTTATATATACCTTGCATGTTTGTTATCGGCACATGCAAAGTTTTTTAATAAATTTTTTTCTTTTTATTTCCTCCACTCAGGGATTCCATTACACAGGGGTAGTATAGCTTTTATGTGCACTGTCTATCCAGTGTCTCTCCCAATATGTCTTTGATTTTTTTGCTTCTGGTATTTTTCTTTCATAGTCTAAATTGCTTGAGATATAGTTATGACATTTAGGCCGTGAGGTAATAATGAATTCATATCTGTTGTATTCTAATGTTTAATTCACTGATCTAGTCATAGCCTGTTCTTGTGTGTGGTGTGAGGCATTTCCCACGTGGCTGTCTAGTTTCCCCTGCATTCTTCTTTTTCCTCAGTGTTTTGAGATTCAGCTTCCATTAAACAATATATTTCCATTTTATTCTGTCTGAATTTTCCATCCTACTCTATGGTTCTGATGCTCCCAGGCGAGCAGCACTCTGTCTCAGTTCTAGAAGTGTGTTCATGTCTCTAACAGGGCAATCCACCCTTCATGTCTCTTGCTCTCAGCTCATCTTAAGCTCTTCATTAACCCTTTCCTGGCCACTCTATAAGGGTTTCACAGCAGCGCTAGAGCCAACTCCTGAGTTTCCTGGGGGGAAAGAGGTTACTAGTTTTTACTGAGTGCCATTGCCATGACATTTATAAATTACTCCCAGAAGAACTCACTTTTGAAAGCAGTACACTCCTGTTGACGTCCATTTTTGCATCACTGAGGAGAGCTTTGTCAGCTCTCTTTCTATTTCATCTTTCATGCTTACCTCGACTTTTTAAACTCCTCTTTCTCCAATGTAGTCCTTGTCTCTGGAGGGACACAGAACAGAAAATGACCTTGAAAACTCCTGTCAGGAAACTAGATAGATATAACACATACAGAGGGGTTTTCAATGGTTTGACCATCGGTCGTGTTGAGTAGTTTTATATTGTGAGATGAATAAAGATCAATAGGCATGTAAATGCAGCCTTGGCTTTCCTACTTGCATCAATATAAATACTCTAGGCAACAAAAGACAAACTTAACATCTGCTGCAAAGGGAGACCCTGAGCATAAAGTATCAGAATGAATGAACTTGTAAGTAAAAGGAACCAACCAAAAGCATCGGGAGGAAGGGCCATTGTAAAGATGCGTACAGATGTCAGACACGGTACTTCTCTGTCTGGTGAAAAATGTATTTTAGAAGAAATAGTAAGTATATTCCTATCACTTTATTTCAAGCGATATTATTGATGCGTCTATGAATCAGTGTTCTCTGCCATTGATAACCACCTCCATTGGCTTTGACAAGACACCTTTTAGTAAAACCTTCTTTGGAGGATTCACACACCCACATGACTTCAGCCATTTCCTGTCTTGATAAAACAACATCCTTAGGAGCCAGTTTCTCCCAGGAGACAAGCACTCACCTGACTGTATAGCTGCCATCACTGGTACTTGGTAGTTCCTACTGACTTTTCTACTTTTATATTAAAATGCCCTTATCTAAAACCAAGTGTATTATTTGTCTGCAATCTCAAATTTTATCTTTGGCAAAGCACTCCTCTGATTTCCTAAGTCATTTATAGCCAAGTCATGAACAAACCCATGATTCTTTCCTCATTCATTGCTCATGTTCTTTCAAAATCCTCCTCTGATCATGACATCACCTGGTCCAGTATTGCTCCAAGCATCATTGTTACGGTGGAGCCCACAGCTACGTGCAATCAGCTAAATGTATTCCACAGACTAGTTGGCATTTTCAGATTAAAAAAGAAAAACAGAAAACTATGAAATAGTTTTTCTTAGACATTCAGTTCATCCATCTAAAATGTTCAAAAGAATAGCTGTTTTTAATAATCTGTACAGAAATGAGTGTTGATAGAGAGGTTTGACTAACACTCAGTTAGTGGTGTGCATTTTAGCTAACAAGTTCCATGTCATTTTCTTGATATTTCTTGAGTTGGCTAAATTGTAATTTAAAAGAGTATGCTGGGGTGGGACCCTGGGAAGATGCCCCAGCAGGTAAAGCCCTTGCCCTACAAGTATGAGGACCTGAGTTCAGATCCCCAGGACCCATGTAAATGCCAGGCCAGTGTGATAGTCCATCTGTAATTCCACCACTGAGAAGGCAAAGTCCGAGGCTCCCCAGAGCAGGCTGGCTAGCTAGACAAGCTGGATGTGAGAGCTCTGTGTTCAGCTGAAAGACCCCACCTCAGTGAACAAGGTAGAAGGTGATAAAGGCTCCCTGTATCAGCATCAAGCCTTCACACCTGCACAAGTACCTACCCCCCTATACATGTATGTCCACACACATATACATGTGAAAAGTTAAACAGGATAAGAACTGTGCTGACCAAGGCCTGTTTCTCTCTCACAGGGAGCTCAGCCGTGTTGTGCTCACTGACCTTCCTGCTTGCCACCTTTCATTCTGTCTCTACTGAGGAAGGCTCTGGTCCTCTCTCAGAAGTGACCTGTGCTTGATATTTTCAAGACTGGATCCACTTTCAAAGTCTTTAACAGTCTGGGGACACCTGACTAATCAGTTGTCAATTTCTTCTGCCCAAGATGAACTGCCTCCCTGCTATCCTTTCTAGCCCTGCATTTGACAGTCTTTTATTCTCATTGAGAGCTTAGCCTTAATCCCATCTCACTTGAACTTACCTGTAGCTAGAGTTTTCCTGCCTGGCCCACAGTCAGGACAAATCTCTATCACCTGCCATTCCCACAGCAGTCAGACCCAACCAAGTAAACACAGAAACTTATATTGGTTACAAACTGTATGGCCGTGGCAGGCTTCTTGCTAACTGTTCTTACAGCTTAAATTAATCCATTTCCATTAATCTATACCTTGCCACATGGCTCGTGGCTTACCGGCATCTTCACATGCTGTTTGTCATCATGGCGGCTGGCAGTGTCTCTGACTCAGCCTTCCACTTCCCAGCTTTATTCTCCTCCTTGTCCCGCCTACACTTCCTGCCTAGCCAATGACCAATCAGTGTTTTATTTATTGACTAATCAGCAACACATTTGCCATACAGAACATCACACAGCACTTACCCTCAGCTAAATCTTATTTCCTTTCAAGACTCTACCCAAATCCTTCAGCACACCTTTCCTGATCTCTCTGAACAGTAGGCCCCTTGGCCTATGGGAATGATTGGTAAAAGTTGCTCATCAGAATCCTCTATCACAAACTTAAATTTTAAAAAGCTGTCAATGTCTGGGCCCTCTCTCTGGAGGTTGTGATACGATAGTCCTGAGGTATATAGTCTGATGACTTATTTTTATAAAGTTGTAGCAGGGACTAGAGATGGCCTTGTTGTTAGTAGGGTCCCATGCAAAACAAAACTACTAGACCTTTTGTTTAAAATCAAGGGGAAAAGGTGCCAGTGAAAGTACTAAATTATAGGTGAGGGAGATGGCTCAGTGGGTAGGAACACTGTTCTGCAAACATAAGCACCAGAGTTCAAATCCTCAGCAAGACCATAAAAAGCCAAGTGTGGCTGCATATGCCTGCAGCCCCAGCATTGGGGTTGGGGAGAGAAAGGTGGGTCCTTGGTGCTCCTGGGTCAGCTGTGGCCAGCTGTGGCCAGCTTTCAGTTCAGTGAGACCTGCTCTCAAAAGAATGAGGCAGAGTGAGAAAGAAAGACATCTGACCTTCTGCTCTGACCTCTGCATGTTCCTGCACATGCATTCACATATGTGAGACACAGACATGCACATGCACACACACAAGTACACACATCCACACACATGTACATGTGTGCACACATCCACACGCGTATGCAGACACACAGTGCTAAAGTAGAAACCTTTTCCTCCCTATCACAATCTTTCTTCTCAACTTGCTAAGGTGTACTACACTTGCTATGTAATATCATAAAAATTTCTAAGACTTATAATGCATGGAATTCTCAAAGAATTAATAAAATATTAAAAACAGGAAAAATTTAAAAAACACATTACTGGAATGAATTTTTCTTTTCATTTTTATATGACAAATTTTTGTTTTTAAATGAGATTGTTAGGGAATTTAACTCATGTGTGGAATCCATGATATCCTATAGCTTGTGCATATATGTGCATTTTTCAAGTCAGGATGGCGTAATGAAACTCATTATGTTGTAGAATAACTTTAAAAATGAATAAAATTAGAAGTCCAGACAGGGGGAAGCCACAGACCTAACTCACTGTTTTTCTTCAGTTCTTAGGAGGTATACATTCTACGAACACTCTCTGCCATGTGCTCCCTGAAGAGGAAAAAAATAAGGGGGCGGTGCTGAGGAGAAAAGGAACGGTGAGCGGCCTTTTCATTTCTGTCTGTGTCGATTTTACCAGAAGGGATTGGTGAACACCGAGAAGTAACATGAGCAGAAGAGGGGTGGCGTGGATCCGTGGTGGCCATTGCCAGCTGCATGGATTTACAGTAAGTGTTCCTTGAATGGCGGTGTGATCCCCTAACCTGTCAACACATGCTCAGACTAGAAGGGCTAAATGCATCTTAAAAGCCTTGCTTCTCTCTTGTCCAAAGTGAGGAGAGAGACACTTCTTTTTCTCATTTTGTATACTGTATAGTTTGACAAGCTTATAAGCATATGGTTTTTGGACCATACATCCTATTATGAAGCAAATCTTATTTTATTAAAACTGTCTTTAGTATAGAAATAAGTGTGGGCCTAACTTTTCCAGATTGAGGAAAAGAAGACACTCACGAAAAGATGCTGTACATGAAAGTATGGACATTGGCTTCTCAATATGTACTGAGGCACCGTAACAATAGCACATAGAGCTCAACATATACTGAAGCATCCTAACCATAGCCCATAGAGCTCAATATGTACTGAGCGTCCTAACCATAGCACATAGAGTTCTTGTGATGCTGTGATGATGCATCTCAAAGGGTTGCTAAGGATTGCTTACTTTCCTTTTAGTAAATGAGATCATGGGATGATTTCTGAAGTGGGAGGAGCAGGATCAGAAGCCCATTGAGTGAAAACATGCCATAAGGGGAAACCTGTGTCAAATGATGCCTTTTACTGGTTCCATGGCCCATGGATATCTTTCTCAAGGACCAAAGAACCATTTCTTGGAAATGCAATCAAGGAATATAGGGCCCTGTCTCCTGCCTTCCTGTGGAGTCTCACTTTTGCAGGCTCTGCTTCCCAACTACCTCCTGTCCTAAAGATGTCAATGCTTATTAATTTATTTGTTGGCAAAAGATTATTATTAATACAGATGGTCAAACCTATTACCAAGTGAATGGAGATAAATTTTATGAGTTAAATTATGTTATCAAACTCTCGTTTTTATGAGACCGAGCTATTCATTTATGTTGAAGACACCCACAGAAAGGATTATCAGGTTGGTCATCCCAAAGGATGAGATTTCCGTCTCTGCAATGGAGGAGAATTACCCCTGATGTGTGTCACACTTGAGTTGAATACAGAGGCAATAATAAATTTTTCCTCCTCTCCAGTCTTTGTGCAAATATTTCTCTGGGTTTAGGTTTTCAGCTATCTTCCCCCAAATGTGCCCTTTGAAAGCTGCTCATCCTGTGAACTCCACCCAGATTCTCAGCTTGAGGCTGTGGTGGAGACTATGCCCAAATGGAGAGTCCAGAAATGACAACAGACAATCTCAAAGCAAAACTGTGGAGAATTTCAGGAAAACCACAGCAGAGCCTTCAATCAAGTGTGGGGCCTTCTCATCACAGACTCTGGAGTACTTACCATATAGGCAGCGTGACCATGAAGTTTACCCTGTGGGTGATTAACAACTACCGGTTTACACAAACTTGTGAGTAACTAGTCATGGGATCTAGTGAAAATATTTTAAATGATGAAAACTCATAACTTCTGCTTGCTTATTTTAAAAATTATATTTTGTTAAATAGGAAATCCCATTACCAATCATTTCTGAAAATACATCTCCCCAGCCCACTGAATTTCCTAACGTGTACATTCATTCCAGAGAAATGTACCACTGCCTAAGTCTTGAAAATGTCTTAGTTACAAAAAACTTCTGAAGTAAACAACACTCCCCTCTGCCTGATTCTGCTTACAGTTCTGGACTAGTAAGCCACTAGGTCCACTTGGCAATTTGAAATCAGAAACAACTTGTGTTACAGCTGAGTTTTCCTTCCTTCTGAGGACGTGGAGTCAACCTCAGACGATCATGCAAACATTTGTGTGTACGGTGTTTGCCTGAGATGCAACAATGGAAACACACATGGAAACACACAGGAAACACACAGGAATCTGGCCGTAGAAGCAGAAAGAGTGCAACAGAGGGAGAGAACAAAAATGGGGGAAATGTAAAGAAATTAAATTACTTGTGATTAATTATCCTGCGGATGAAGGTGCTCAGCACTCATCAATCCCATGTGGGATTAGAAATGAGGTTGTGGAATTAAAAATAAAAGATTAAATTATGCGTGATGTATTTCATTAACAAAGACAAGGAATCATACGCCCAATTTCTGCACTGAATTTTTAGAATGTTTGGGGCTGATGATTTTATTTCTCACTTTGCTATGACTTCATGCAAATAGCTTGCACCAATCCTATTTGTTGAAATTAAATTTGACCTATGTTCTAGAATCTAGCTCTATCAAAAGAGACAAGATATTCTTTCCAAATAACCACTATCATTATAAATTTTACAACAAAACAGTCTCGTTAGGTTATGGGCTTGAAGGGAAAGTGGATAATTACCTAATCAATCTCAGTGACCTGTATTTGGTGCACAGTCCCAAACGACCACAGTGCAGAGGCCGCGGAATAAGTGGCTCCTTTTGTAGACCCGGTGGGTGTCCCTGTGAGTTTTCACTTACTATTCTTTGTATCTTTTCTCCTCCACTTCAACTCTACTTCTCTACTTCAGCAAATGTCTCCTATTAAGCTGTTGAAACTCTTATCTCTTGCGATATTTTCTTCTTCCGAAGAAAACCAGTTTCTCAGAAGAGGCTAAGACCCCTGCCCTCATCGTGGTTTTGTAAGGCTGGTCTGAGTCCGGGAGGCTGCTATTGGCTCTCCTATCTCAGTTATAATCCACTGGTACAACTTCAGACTCATCCGACATCTGAGACTGTGGTCCAGGAGCTTTGCCCTGCTGTCCTTTCCAGTTTAGCTGAAGAACTCTATGAGCTCCTGAAGATTATCAGCTTTATATTTAGTATCAGAAAGCGTATATTTAGATGTCAGGCTCCATAAATTCAGAGGAAGACAGACAGAACATGGTACTTGTAAGCTCTGTACTCCTGCTCTGAAATTGTTCTTTCAATTCTGGTATTTGGAGGCCAAATACCAGAACTCTTGTTACCTCTTACAGTGTAGCATGGGTTAGAATTCCTCCATCACAATTTTGAGTGGCAAACAACAAATACAACTGCAAAAGAATAAAATGCCACAACGTTAAGATAAGTTATAAACATTTCAGTGTTTTGTTTTTCCCGACACCAGCTTGTGCACGGCCTAGTGTAGAACAGATATTATCACCCATTCATCCATCTTTTTTTAAACTGTGACCACACCTACACCTTCTTGTCTTCCCGTACCGGTCCTGCTCAAGGCCCCACTGTTCTTAGATGTGTGAACTCCTTTAGTCCTCCAGGTTTTCCTCCTGTTATCTAATTTTCATGTTGAGACAGCAAGCCCTCAGATACGATTTTATCTTATTTACTAGTTTGCATTGGGCTTATAATTTCATGAAGGCTAATACCGCCTCTGCAATATGACTTTAAACTTCTTGAGAGCAGTGTAAATGCCACAGATCTTTTATATTCCCCCTGTGACTCATAAAAATAGTGGGCATTATATTACAAATGTTCCGACAACCAAGTCAAAGTGAGTCAGCTACTAGCAGGCCTTCATTCACTAAATGGTTGTTAGGACAGATTGCAGGCTTGGAGCAGGAATTTCTTTAAAAATATCTTCTCTTTGCTGGGGCTGTCTTTGTCACTGCTGGCCCGCACTGGGGTGTAGGGAAGAATTACGTGACTGAGCAGAGACCTTAAGACTTGGCTCTGCCTTATTGGCTTGGATCCTGGGACACCAATTAATATGGTGGGTTTGAGAGTAATCATCCCACAAAGACATTTGCATCTCAGTGCCCAGAACCTTAACTATGCTGTCTTACATGGCAAGAAGACACTTTACATGTAACTAAGCTGAGGAACTCAAGGTGGTCATCCTGGATGAGCCCAATGTGATCGCAGGGTCCCCAAAAGAAAGAAGACGCTGTGCTGCTGATCTTGAAGATGGAGAAACTGCCATGAATCAGGGTACAGTTGACATCTAGAAGCCGGAAAAGCTGAGAAAACAGCCTCCATGGAAGGAATTAAAGCATACTTTCTTTCAGCATACTAAAAGAGATTTAAAAGTCCTTCTTGCCAGTACTGTACAGTGTGGTTTAAAGTCTCGTGACTTTGTGACGACAGCAACTGGAAACTAGTGTGGTGGTGGAGATTCAAATTGTTCTTCTAAAGACTCAAGTTTGCCTCCATCTCCTACCTATAAAATGGAGATATGAAGGCAACTGCCTCTGAGACGGTTGTTTAGCTATGCTTGAGAATCAACAAATATTAATGTGTACTATGCGTTCTCTTCTAAGTTGACTTTTAAATGTAGACTATATCTTTATATATCTTGAGCCATTAGATACTCCCAGAATTTTTTTTTTGACAGCCAAATAGTCTTTATTGAGAGAATGGGTCTCTAGGGGGGTGGACCTGGGGCCCTCACTGCACAGCTGGTTCACTGGCACCACCTCCAGAATCCTCTGGCCTCATCACATCTGGAAGCTCTGGAGGGCTGCAGAAGGGCTCACTGTGCAGGGCCTCAAAGGCATCATCTGCACTGAAGGCCAGGCCCACTGTGGCTGGGGCCTGTGGCCGTGCTGTCTGGCTAGTGAAGCCACACTCGTCCAGAGTTTTTCCATCACCAAGGAGCTGGATGGAGGATGCCTTGGACATCATCATCTTCTGGAGGCCGCTGGAGGATGCCTTGGACAATACACTTTATCTGGAACACGGTACTCGACTCCCTGGCGTCCGTGAAGATCGTGGTCTTGTGGCGCCGGATCATGAGAAACACCTTCTCTGATGGTTGTGAGTGCCCTTTGCAGAGCCAGCTCTGGTGATTTCCCTGAAGTCTTTACAGGAGCCAGGGGAAAAAAAATGAGCCGTTCTTTCTTCAAAGAAAACACCTGTAATCTCAAGTGAAATGTGGTGACAGTGCACGTCTGGTCTCACTGGTGCCTCTGCTCTTCTCTGTTCTTCTGATGATGCTGAGACAGTGAAGTTCTGGTCAAATTCTAGTCTCGCATGCAAGCGCAACAGTTGGGAAGATGAGGCTGAGTGGTCACCTCTGGTGCTGACCTTTTTGATTGCAGATTCCAGATCCAGATATCCAGACCCAGGCCCACTCAGGAATGTCACAGATGTTGCTCATGATCCTGCTGCACACCTCTAATTAAAGGGTCGATCTTGCTGCAGACTGCTACCTTACTCCCAGAATTATTAAATTGTGTTTGTATTGTCAAAATACTTACTACTTCTAATGTATGAATATTTTATTAAACAAAAACTAAATGACCAAATTTGATAATTAAAGGCACATATTCTCCAATTCAATCAATCATACCATAAAATTTACCTCCTATACAAATTTAATTTGTGTAGAAATTAAATACTTTAGAAAATGAACTTAGGCTAGGGGCTGTGTACCTGAGTTCAAATCCTTATGACCCATGTACAAGGCCAGATGTGGCCACAAGCACACCTATGACTCAAGAAGGGCAGAGACCGGAGGATCTCTGCAAATTAGTGGTTGCCAGCCCAGGTCGTGGTAAGAATTCCTATCTCAAGAGAATAAAGTAGAAAGTAGTAATAGGATACCCACACTCTCTTCGGGCCTCTAAACATGTACATGGACACAAACACCTGCACACAAATGTGCATATACTGCTCATACACATACATCTATGTATTTATAGATAGGTAGGTAGATAGGTGGACGAATGGATAGATAGATAGATAGATAGATAGATAGATAGATAGATAGATAGATAGGCAGGTAAATGTGTAGTGAGAGAGAGAACGAGACAGACAGACAGACAGACAGACACACACACACACACACACACACACACACACACACAGAGATGGGGTGAGGGAGAGAGAGACGGGTTGTAAACAGGATGTAGAGCAGAAATAAAAAGAATGATTCAGTGACTATGGAAAAAGTTTGTGAAGGGAAGTCTATCAGAGTAAGTCGAATTTCCTGACTACATAATTTGAATCTCCAAATGCAGGCCAAGTTTCCACCACCTTCTACTGTGCAGGAATGCAATGCAGAGCCAGCAAAGCCACTTTGGTACTTCCCCTAGGAATCAGAAGTCTTGAGTAGGTGATGGCCATGAGGCAGCTAGTCCACCTCTGGATGCTGGTATCTCCATTGTATTGATTCTTGAGCATCCATCTGTAACTGATCCGCTCCCCTGTTGGTACAGTAACAACAGAGAAATTGCAAACTGGACAAAATAGGAAAGAAGGTCAATGTCCTTTCACGGAAGTGGCCTGAGATGTGTGAACCAAAGATACTTAGGTTGGTTAACTTTCTGGAGACAAAGCAATTCATTAGATTGCGTTATTTGTAAAGGTTTTAATTTTATAGAGGAATTTTAGAATCGCAGGATTATACTTTCCCCATAGTTTTTTTTGTTTTTTTTCCCCAGAATGCCATACAGCTAGAATCAAACCTCAACAAAAGCATATTCAAAGTGGCTCCTTTCACTTGGCGCTTTGTACGTAAGATTTCTCTATGTCTGTGCATGATTTGATAGCTCTTTTCCTTTTAATGAGGAATACAATTCCATTGTTTGAGTTTGTCATAGTGTACTTATTGGAACATCCTGGTTGCTGGTAAGTTTTTGCAGTTGTGAATAAAACTCCTACAAACAGCTTCATTCATAGTTGAACAAAATTATTCAAGTCTATAAAATCTGGTTTTCAGTTCTTTTGAATGAATAATGAGAAATGTAAGTGCTGAATAATATGGAATGATGTATTTAGTATAATGAAAAAAAAAAACCATCAAACTGTCTTCCAAAGGGAGTTACCATTCTGCAGTTTCACTAGCAATGAGTTCCTGCTCCTCTACAACCTTGTGGCTGTTTGATGACGTCAGTGTTCCTGATTCTGGATGTTCCAACCTTATTATTTTAAGTCACATTCCATTTTTATAGTTAATTAATGAGTGGAAACAATGATAACACGGTATTACTTTTGTTTGCTAAAGATGTGTGGTATAACGCCGGGTGTGGTGGTGTACACCTTTAATCCCAGCACTCTAGAGGCAGAGGCAGGTGGATCTCTGTGAGTTTGAAGCCATTCTGGTCTACATAGTGAGTTATAGGTCTGCTAGGGCTATGTAGTAAGATGCAGTCTTAATGAGGAAAACAATGTACTGCACTCAGAAATTTTAGGGTTTTTGTTAGTGTGTATTCATTGTATAAAGTGATAGACATCGTAAGACATTTTTGTTCCAGTGTAGCATGTGTGTTGACCACATTCATCACATTTCAGGATTTTTATAATAATTATTCACTTCAGCTTTTCCTGGTCTCTACTGAATGGAGACAAAGTATCTTCCTGGTGCATGGGGAGGGTTGTGAAGATTAATTTCATGTTCAAACTTCTCTGAGCTATGATGTATCCATTTAGTTGGTATCGCTGTGAGGGTGTGCATTGACTATAGACTATCCCAAGAAGATCCATCTCAGTAGAGCAAAAAAGGTACAGAGAGAACTCTCCCCTCCCCTGGGAAAAGCCATCTCATCTAACCAAACATCAGGTCTTCTGTGTTCACACCAGTGCCCCCTCCCCCATATTCTCAGGTGTTCTGTGCTCACACCAGTGCTCCTGTCCCCCAGGTCCTCAGGTCTCTGTGTTCACACCAGTGCCCCCTCCCCCAGGTCCTCAGGTCTTCTGTGTTCACACCAGTGCCCCCTCCCCCAGGTCCTCAGGTCTTCTGTGTTCACACCAGTGTCCCCTCCCCCACATTCTCAGGTGTTCTGTGCTCACACCAGTGCCCCCTCCCCCAGGTTCTCAGGTCTTCTGTGTTCACACCAGTGCTCCTGTCCCCCAGGTCCTCAGGTCTCTGTGTTCACACCAGTGCCCCCTCCCCCACATCCTCAGGCCTTCTGTGTTCACACCAGTGTCCCCTCCTCCACATTCTCAGGTGTTCTGTGTTCACACCAGTACCCCCTCCCCCAGGTTCTCAGGTCTTCTGTGCTCACACCAGTGCCCCTCCCCCAGATCCTCAGGTCTTCATTCTCCGACTGAATTCTGTCTTGAGTTTTCATGATATGTCAGTTTGTAGGTGGTATTCTGTGGGTTTTTCTCAGCCTCTGTAATCACATGAACCAATTTCCATAATAAATCTCCATTCACACATCTTTCTATAACTAATCTTGTTCCTCTGGAGCATCCTGACTAGTCTCTGAAGCCTGACACTTCATAAGGGGCAATACAATGAAAAATGTCCATGTTTCATCTGAATTCAGAGCACACAGTGTGCAGGGTAGCGCTGTTGTTTGATGTGCTTGGTTATAATTTTTAACTAGTAACCATGCTTTGCTTTCCTTTCAAAGGCCCATTTGTATTCCCTAATCCAGTTTGACTTTGAAGTCTGGAAAGCAAGAAATAAAAAAGAGCCCCAAATAAAAAGGATCATCAGAAAAGAATTTTCCCATTTTAATGTGGCTCCACATGTGCCCCTCAGTTCGCAGCCATGTCACAAACGGAACACACGCGACTAACTTGTGGCTGAATTACAAGCAGGATGGGTTTCGTATGCTTGTTTTATTAAGCCAATTTCTTCCTCTTCATTGAAAAACCAAAAAACAAACAAAAAAGTTTCCTTTTTCTTCCTTTTCTTAATTTTGAATGCTGGAAGATTACCAATACCCCTACGGATCCGTCACAACTGCTTATGTTCCTTTACAGAGTACAGTAGATACTATTTCTATAAGCAGTGTGTGTTGTGTGGAAAACTGAACTTAGCTGTTGCTGTGCACCCGACTTTCAGCTATCCAGTCTTCTCTTTACCATTTTAAGGCAGTCATAATGCATGTATTGAATTTCTCAAAAATAAGTATGCAGTTTAGTTGATTTTTTGAAATATGATTTGCTTTGTTATATAAGGATATTTAGAGTATTCTATCAGACTATAAATAAAATGATACAAATTTAAAATAAAAAATTGACAAGGAAAATAAAGCAAGGTGACTGGTCAGTGTTCTCCTGTATAGGTTAGTAGGCCTTGTACTATTAGCTCTGTGGTAGAATTTCCTGTTATCAACAATACATTTACATAATATAAGGCATAACAATGCATTTCTTCAAGATAAATAAGCATATAATAATTTCTTAATGCCAAAGCTTAAAGCAAATCATGTGGATGAGAAGGGCTTTGCTGATAGTTTATAGTTACAAAATATTGACTTTGTTCTTGGAATTTTCTAACAGCTTTTCTCATTCAGTTGTTCTAATAATCATTTGAAATAGAAACTATTTCATCAACAAACATGTTAAAAGCTGGTAGATGCAGTCCTGTCAAACACGGTAGAGTGGGAGAATACAGGAACGGCACAGCTTGGCCTTGCTTAGGCTGTCTCAAGGAACACACAGCAGTTCTTAAATGTTAAAGTCAAAATGTCATCCTCCTCCTCTCAAAAGTGGAATCAAAGGAGTTGAGCTCGAACAAGCAGAGCTGAATGGTGCTTTCTAGGGACAGAGAAAAGAAGTGGAAGGGTAGGAAGATACTGTGGGATGATCCTTTTGTATGCTGTGGCTATGTATTACTCTCATTGGTTAATAATAAAGCTGTTTGGCCTATAGCAAGGCAGGATAAAGTTAGGCAGGACAAGAAGCAAGATGCCAGAGGACTGGTAAAGCCACAGGTCATGTGGCAATACACAGATGAACAGAAATGAGCTAATTTAAAAGTAAGAGGTAGTTAACAATAAGCCTGAGCTATTGGCTGAGCATTTTGTAATTAATATAGGCATTTGTGTGTTTATCTGGGACCAGGCAGTTGGGACAAAAAAAACTCTGGCTCTATTTAGAGGAAGACACCGGTCACAGCACTTAACATTTCAATTTGAGAAGAGGAACGTTTCAAAATGCCTGATGATCATCGTGCATAACAACATATTATGTGTTTGACAATTGCTATCAGAATAGAATTTAAACATTCCTACCTGGAACTGGTAGTCTATGGCTAGGATGTGTTGCAACGCTTTGTCCATCCATTCTACAATATGCAAATGTATCAAAACACCACACTGCACATCATAAATATAGGGGTGTTCAACTTGTCAATTAAAAACAAATCATGCCATAAAACACTACACTCCTTTGCTTTAACAATATATCTTGAATAACTTACTTGACTGAAGAATTAGATGTTCATTTCAATGGCTGCCTTATGTTTCAGTGTATGGCTCTATTTTATTACTTTTCTATATTGTACTCTTAATTTGTTTCTAGCCTCTTACGATTTAAACACTGCTCAGATAAACATTCTTGGACAAAAATCAATATTTTTTGTGATTGTCTACTTAAAACAAACACCTAGCAGTGGAATTATAGTATAAAAATCAATGCAAAACTGTTGGCTTAGTTCATTTTCCCAAGTATTGATTGGAATACAGTTGAGCTACATATGTACCGTGTTTAGTAAAGCACAATAGCTCAGGCAGAATTGGCCCAGTTGCTCATCATATGCTGAATGAATAAAGAAACTGTGACACATGCAGACAATAGAGCATTGTTTAGTCATTAAGAATAATGAAATAGTGTCATTTGCTGAAAAATGGATAGAAGTTGGAGATCATCATGTTAAGTGAAATAAGCCAGACTCAGGAAGTCATCTCATGTTTATTCTCAGATGTTGAATCTAAGATGTTGAACAAAAGACATAGAAGTAGGGAGAGTAAGTATAATCAAAGTTCCTATATGTGAAAGTACCATAATGAAACTCATTTTTTATAACTACTATACATTATTTTTAATTAATGTAAATGTTTAAGGCCTAGGCTTAAAAATTAATAATATAAAAATTCCTCCAGAAGGACCAGAGATACTATGTGACCAGGCCTCCTGCTCTGGTAGGAACAAAGAACAAAGCATCACTAGGCCTCCAGCTTGGAAGGTACAAGAGAACACCATGAGCGACCAAATTTCCAGTCCTAGAGGCTTTAGAGGTCAGTACCACAGGGCCAGAGTCTCAGCTCCATAGGGCCCAGAGTACTCTGCAAGACTGGGACTTTGTTTCTAGTGGTCTCAACCATCAGTATTGGGTGGGGTTTTGCTTTCTGAGGTTCTAGTCATCACTCCAGGACCAGAAGTCTGTGTCTACTCATGGTCTCCATCTCAGACATAGATCTCAGTGGGCTGGCTGTTGGACTCCTGCCCATAGTGGATCCACATAATCCAAAGAGTGAGCAGGGTTTTGAGTTCATCTGGTCAACTCAGTGTTCAGCTCCACTCTTGGTCATGTCAGAACATAGCCTTGATGGAATCACCTCGGCAACTCCATTTGACACTCAACACCAGATTTCCTCAGTCACTGTATCAGAACTTCATGCAGACACTCCTCTAGAAAGAATCACAGAAAATAAAGCTTCTGAATAGTCTGAAAAGGGGCGGGGGGAGCTAAAACTGAAAGAAACTCACTCCAACAGATGAGCAAAACATGACAAACACAAAGAATATGATACCATGATCATGTCTCATCCCCATTGAACCATTTCCCATACAATGGAATCTAAAAATCTTAAAGAGCTAGCCAAATGTCTGAGAAAGGATTCAGAGTGTTGCTCCTTAAAAGAATTAATGATTATATAGAAGAATAAAATAAAAAACAGATACATGGATTAAGGAAATCTACCCAAGACCTGGAGAAGACAGGTACCAAAGTGAATAAAACAATTAGTAAGTTGGACGAGAAAGTTCAAAGTAAAGAGGAAACAATAAGGAAATTGAAACATTGAAAAAGAACCAAACAGAAATACTGGAAATGAAGAACACAGTTAATCAAATAAAAAAGGCACCAGAAAGCACCATTAACAGAAGTCCACGCAGAAGATCAGTTTCAGGGATGGCGGACAAAGTAGAGACAGACACATACAGAGAAAAAAATTAAAGATCATAAATGATATTTCTTAAAAGTTTGAAATACATTCAGGAGGCCAAACCTGAGAGTCCATGGTGTGTAAGAAAAGGCAGAGATGAGATCAAATGCAATAGACACATTTTTTACAAGAAAATTGTCGCTAAAAATTTCCCAAACTCAGAGAACAAAGTAAACATGCCTAGAGAAGACACTCTCCACCATACCTTATATTCAGGTGTCAGAAGTACAAAGTAAAGAAACAATACTAAAGGCAGCATGAGAAAAACATCAACTCACAGACTTTCACAATCAACTATAAAAGCCAAAAGTGCATGGAATGAAATATTTGGAAAATAACCCATCAAACAAATGGAAACTTTAAGCAAGTAGGCACATCTATTCTTCTATCTGATACTGTAGTCTTCAAACCAAACTAATTAGAAGAGATAAAAGGTGTACTGCATGTTAATGAAAGGGAAAAGTCACCAAGGAGGTGTAACAATTGCGAACATTTAGATAGCAAATGTTACAGCTGATAATTTCATAAAAACAAACACAAAAAGATCACATAGGTTCTGATACTATCAAATCCATTCTATAAAGCCAATAGATGTCAAAACCAGATAAAAACACAGCAAAGAGAAAGAGAGAAAGACAGACAGACAGTCAGACAGCAAGAGATATACACACAGAGAGAGGGAAAACTAAAATAAATTTCTTTGATGGGCATAGATGCAAAAATTCTCAACAAAACACTCACAAACCAAATTCAGGAGCATAAGAAGATCACACGTTATGATCAAGTATGATTCATCCTAGAGATGCAAAGTTTGTTCAACATATGCAAATCAATGAATGTAATACACCATATAAACAAATATAAGGATAGAAACCACACAATCATTTCAATTGGTGCTAAAAAGACATTTGATAGAGTTCAACATGCTTTCATCATAGACCTTAGGAATAGATGAAGCACACTTCAAAATAATAAAGGCTGTATGTGACAAACCTATATAGCCAACATTATACTAAATGGAGGTGATTTAAGAGTATTTCCTATAAAGTCAGGAATGAGATCCAGATGCCAAATCTCCCTTCTTTTATTCAATATAGTGTTGGGAGTCTTGACTATAGCAATTAGACAAGAGAGAGACATAAAAGGGATTAAAATAGCAAAGAAAAAGTCAAACTATCCCTACTTGATGATGATGATGATGACGACGACAATGCCAGTTTCTACTTAAAAGACCCTCTAGAATCTACTAGAAAATGCCTAATAAAGACAATTGCAGGATACAAAATCAATATAAAAATCCCAGTAACTTTCACATATCAACAATGTACTCTCAGAGAAAAATAAATCCCGTTAATAATAGTTTCAAAAAGTTAGGTACATGGGAATACATCCAACCAAAGAAGCGAAAGAACTCCTCAACTGAAACTTCAAGACAGTAAGGAAGCAAACCAAAGAAGACACCAGAAGATAGAATTAGTATTGTAAAAACGGCAAGGGCTATGCTACCAAAATTAACCTTCAAATTTAATGTAGACTAAATTTCTATCAAAAA